>NC_058370.1:35592500-36217500 GCF_018350175.1 Felis catus | reverse complement strand
CGATGTGGGGCTCAAACTCATGGACTGCAAGATTGTGACCTGACCCTGAGTTGGACACTCAATTGACAGAGCCACCCAGGCTCCTCGCATTTTGTTGATTTATACATACTCTCCTGTCACCAAACATTTTAGAAGTCCTATGCAAAACTGCACAATCCCATATCACTTCATACATTTTAAACATATGTAAAGGATTGAAAATTTCAGATGATATTTCAATTAAATCATTCTGTAGAGTTTTATTGCTAATTGCAAGAGAAAAAATACACAAGAAATATTAATTATCATTTTCTCTGGGTAATGGAATTATGGATGGCCCTATCAACTTTTCTGTTTGTTTTTTTTAAACTTTTTTTAATGTTTATTTTTGAGAGAGAGAGAGGGTATGCATGAGAGAGGGGTGGGGATAGAGACAGGGGGACAGAGGACCCAAAGCAGGCTCTGTGATGACAGCAGAGAGCCCTAAGTGGGGCTCAAATTTACAAACCATGAGATCATGACCTGAGCCGAAATTGGACACCCAACCGACTGAGCCACCCAGGTGCCCAACTTTTCAGTTTTTAAAAAATAATCTGCAGTAGGTGTATATTACTTTCTTAATAATAATAATAAACTAGTATCTTTTAGAAGTTGATTCAAGGTAATAGGGCAATATGTTTACTAAAGGAAAGCTTCCCAAGACTAGAAGCTTTACATATGTTGCTGAGCTAGAAACAAAACGTGTACTCAAATCTTGTACTCCTCAGGTCTCTGCCCCCACCTGGCCTCCAATCCCCATAGGGTGAAACTTGACCACTCAGAAAGGAGATCAGTGGGAACAGGCAGAATAACTCTGCTGGTGGAATTTTTATCAAGTATTTCCAAAGTAGCTGTAACACTTTACTCTGTGAAAATTAATAAAGGGAAACCTGACTAAAGTGGACTCCGGGTGCTAGAAGGGGAGGCTGGTAGGGGGAACCTTACCACCCAATGTCAATTACAGGGAGAACCGTCAATTACAAAAACAGAAGAATCTCAACAAGAAAGAATCATCAAGGGGCGCCTGGGTGGCTCAGTTGGTTGAACGTCCAACTTCGGCTCAGGTCATGATCTCGTCATACATGGGTTCGAGTCCCACATCGGGCTCTGTGCTGGCAGTGTGGATCCTGCTTGGGATTTTGTCTCTCTCCTTCTCTCTCTGCCCCTCCCTGGCTCACACCGTCTCTGTCTCTCTCAAAATAAATAAATAAACTTTAAAAAATTAAAAATAAAAAAAAAGAAAAGAATCACCAAGTACATGTCCCAACAGGGAACAATGTACATTGATTGCATCTCCTACAAGAGATGGATCACCCCTGCCACTCAGCCAATGACAAAGCGTCGTTGCCCTAAACTCCTGCTTCTCTCTAACGGACTTTTGTTCAAAGCAACCCCTCCCAACTTCCTCCTTTATAAAGTAATGTTCCTCTGTTTTGTTTGCTGGACTTGCCTGTGGTTTTGCTGAAGCTTGTGTGTCTGGATTGCAATTCTCTGTGGCTCCCAAAGAAACCCATCTTTTGCTGGTAAAATAAGTGGTAGTTTTATTTTTAAGGTTAACATTGCCTTGACAGGAAGTGCCCTCTCCCGTCTCCCACAGCTTCACCTGCATTTGGGCTGGCTGGCTGCAGCAATGATCAAACCATGCTGCCTCCCTGGGCTTATTAATCTCTCTCTGTACCACTGCCTGTGCCTCTGCACACACACACACTCTTACTCCTACCCCTGGATCGTGGAGAGTAGGCCCATTACATGAATGCTGAAGCCCAGACTCACTGCATTCTTTTCTTTCATTCAGAAATCATTATACCTACTGTGTGCTACACTGATGAACAACGTACAGATATAAAAGGTACAAGGATAGTGACAGTCCTCAAAAGACAGCCATCAAGGTGGGGGCAGGCATTTAAATATCTGGTACAGTCCCCTGTGATAAAAGCTTTGGTGAAGGGGTGGGGTATGTGTGTGTTCCAGCTGACTCAAGAAAGGAAATGAGATTATAACTGATTCTGGCCCAGGAAAGGAGGCAGTCAAGGCAGGGTCACCCGGGAAATGCCATTTGGGCTGAGACCTCGAGGTGAACAGATAATTGCTCTGCCAACTTCAGACAAAACATGTAGAGGGAGGGGCTTCTCATGGTATATCCATCACACTGGCTGTGTGTTTCTAAGTATCCAGGAGTTCTAAACTAACACAATAGCTGCATAGGGTTCAGGGGTCGGGGGTGGGAACAGGAAGAACATGGAAAAGTCTATGAAAAAATGATATAGGAAATGATAAATAGGGGAAAGCTTCAAGAAAGAGAAAGAAGCATTTATTTTTATTACTTTCCATGGTCATAAAATCCAAAGCCATAATCCAGAGTTGCAACTCTCCTCATATCTCTCTAAACTGCCTCAAAATACAAGGTAAGATTTAAGTAGCTATCCTGACCACCAACCTGGTACAGTCTAAAGCTGTGGCTCTCAAACTTTGGCTGGCATTAAGAATCACCTGGAGGGGCACCTGGGTGGCTCAGTCAGTTATGCTGACAGCTCAGAGCCTGGGGCCTGCTTCAGATTCTGTGTCTCTCTCTTTCTCTGCCCCTCCCCCACTCACACACACACACACACACACACACACACACACACACACACACTCTCTCTCTCTCTCTCTCTCTCTCTCTCTCTCTCTCTCAAAATAAAAAAAAAATTAAATTAAGAAAAATAAATCACCTGGAGAACTATTACAGGTTCACTGGGCCCCACCCATGAAGATTCCAATACAGAAGATCTGAGGTAGGACGTGAGATTCTCCCGCTGGCCTACAAACCACACTTTGAGGAATAAGGGTACAAAGAAAACTAGAAAAATGTGGAAGTCAGGTCTGGACACTAACACCTCCTAAAATGGGGATATTTTCTAAAAGCTCATAAAACAGTGCTATTGTTAAGAGCATGGATTTGATGTTAGACAAATTGATCGTAATCCCAGTTTTCCCAGTTCCAAACGTTAGTGTCGTTGGACAAATTACTGAACTCTGTGCTTCAATCTCCTTGTCTATAAAATGGGAATAATCATAGCTACCTCATGAAGGGCTGTGAGGATTGAGTGAAATAATGCTTTTAATGTGCTTAGCACAGTGTCTAAGAGATAGTAAGCACTTAATAAATATTTACTGATAGAGCCACTTATTAATGAGTCAGCAATAAAATCCCATTTCATAGTGGACTTCTGGTGGGACAGGATTTAATAGAAATATGGTTTCTCACTTCTACAAGAAAACTACATGTGAATAACAGTAAATGTGAATCCAAATAGAATTATAATACCAAAGTCAACTTGTTCAACTGTGGTGTTACAACCTGTTTCTTCAACAAATAATGGCAGAGGAAAAGGAGCATTTAGAGAGGCTACTGATTAATTTTTTTTTTCTTTTAAAAAGAGAGAGCAGCGGAGAGGAGCAGAGGAAGAGAATCTTAAACAGGCTCCACGCTCAATACGGAGCCCAACACAGGGCTCTATCCCATGACCCTGGTATCATGACCTGACCCAAAGTCAAAAATTGGATGCTCAACTGACCAAGCCACCCAGGTACCCCAGGAGCCTATTGATTAAAAGACCCTTAAGAGATACAGTAATCAAATGCAATATATGGGCCCTGACTAGATCCTGAATCAAAAACTAACCAAAAAATCATCATCATCATCATCATCATCATAAGACAATGAGGAAAATGATAATGTTGATTCACTATTTGATGATATTGAAGAATTTTTGTCAATTTATTTTAGATATGATAATGATACCATGGTCTTTAAGTCTTTAAAATAGGCGTGCATATGTGTCTACTGAAGCCTACACAGATAAAATATGATGTCTGGGATTTGCTTTTTTTTTTTTAAGAGTTTTTTTTTTTTTTTAAGTAAACTTTCCACCCAGCATGGAGCTTAAACTCATGACCCCATAATCAAGAGTCACATGCTCCACCACCTGAGCCCACCAGGCATCCCCTGGGCTTTGCTTTAAAATCATCTAGTGAGGGGAAAGAGATAGTAGGTTGAGTATAAATGAAACTATATGGACCCTATGCTGATAAATATTGAAAATCTGTGATAAATACATGAGGGTTCCTTATATTATATCCTCTATTTCTGTATTACTTTTGAAAAGTAAAATACTTTGCTATCACAACAGAGTAACAACAATTTATATAAGTCCTAACAATTCAGTATTAGAAATGCTTTTTTGGGAGGCACCTGGGTAGATCAGTTGGTGAAGCATCTGACTCTTGATCTCAGGTCTTATTCTCAGGGTCTTGAGTTCAAGCCCTGCATTTGGCTGGATATGAAGCCTACTTTAAAAAAAAATGCTTTTTTTTCTCGTAAATTATTTAATGTCATGTTAATTCTCTCACATCTCTGATAATAACTTTGGCATGAAAATATTTATACAGCCTACATTTAAATTTCTCCTTCTAATGGGGTTTCTGGGTGGTTCAGTCAGCTGAACATCCAACTCTTGGTTTTGGCTCAGGTCATGGTTTCACAGTTTGTGGGTTTGAGCCCCACATCCAGCTCTGTGCTGACAGTGTGGAGCCTGCTTGGGATTTTCTCTCTGCCCCTCCCCAACTGGCATGCATGTGTGCTCTCTCTCTCTCTCTCTCTCTCTCTCTCTCTCTCTGAATAAACAAATAAACTTTAAAAAAAATTAAATAAATTTCTGCCTCTAAGGGCTCCATAATTTGCAAAATTCAAAAATAACTTCTGGTCACCTTGGATCAATCCAGATGGAAATGAATATTGAAAAGTGGAGTCATGATTGTGAAATCTTCAAAAGGTCATAAAGTGATTAAGCTCCCAAGTGAATAGAATTTAACTTGATTTTGTACCTATAGATTGGAGAATCAAAATATGAAAAGGGATTTTAGAAAAGGCTCACTCTGAGAACATCTGAACTCTGAAATATCAACAATCATATTCATTTTACTGAAGGATTGGCCTCAGCCTTACTTTAGCTAGCTACTTCCACTTGAGCATGTAAAAGAAATAACCCAAATTTGACTTGTCATTAACACAGCCATTAGACAGAATAACTGTAGTTACATTCTGAGCCATGATCTTCTAGAAGATTGGATAGTATTTTTGTTTTGTTTTACACTTTATTGAACTGTAACACACGTGATAAAAGTGCACACAAAAATACAATTGATGAATACTCCCAAGTGGAGCATACACATGTAATCAGCATCCAGATCAAAAAACAGGATTTGGGGGATCGCCTGGGTGACTCAGTCCATTAAGCATTTAACTTCGGCTCAGGTCATGATCTCAAGGTTTCTGAGTTCTAGCCCTGCAACAGGCTACACGCTGACAATGCTAATCCTGCTTAGGATTCTCTCTCTGCTCCTCCCTCACTTGCATGTGCACACGTATGCTCTCTCTCTTTCTCTCTCTCAAAATGAATAAAACTTAAAAACAAAAAAAACAAAAAGCAGGGGCGCCTGCGTGAGTCAGTCAGTTGAGACTCTGACTTCAGCTCAGGTCATGATCTCGCCGTTTGTGAATTCAAGCCCCGCATCGGGTTCTGTGCTGACAGCTCAGAGCCTGGAGCCTGCTTCCGACTCTGTGTCTCCTCCTCTCTCTGCCCCTCCCATTCTCGTGCTCTGCCTCCCTCTGTCTCTTAATAATAAATAAACATTAAAAAAAAACAACAACAAAGCAGGAATTTTCTCTGTTGTGTCCCCTTCCAGTAACTACCGCCTCCAAAGAGAAACCACTCTTTTGACTGCTAACACATGGATTAGTTTTGCCTGTTTTTTTGTATTTTACATAAATAGAATCATACTGTCAGTAAGGACTGTGTCTAGCTTCTTTCACTCATCATTATGTTTGTAAGACTCATCCATGTTTTGTGAAGTTGTAGATATTTCATTCTATTCCTACTTTTGTATTGTACTGTCTAAATAAACTGCAGTTGATGTAACTAGTCATTCTTCTGTTGATGGGCATTGGAGTTATTTCCAGTTTTGGGCTATTATGAATAGTGACACTGAGAAAGTTCTTGTACATGTCATTTGGTGAACATATGTACATATTTTCCTTGGTTGTAGAACTTACAATGGAATTGTTAGGACTTATATAAATTGTTATTACTCTGTTGTGATAGCAAAGTGTTTTACTTTTCAAACATAATACAGA
Organism: Felis catus; assembly: GCF_018350175.1. NCBI lineage: Eukaryota > Metazoa > Chordata > Mammalia > Carnivora > Felidae > Felis > Felis catus. The sequence continues at coordinate 36,211,307 of NC_058370.1, read as the reverse complement.
AATAGAGAATATAATATAATGAACTTTCATGTATTCATCACAGATTTTCAACATTTATCAGCATAAGGTCCATAGAGTTTCATTTATACTCTACCTACTGCCTCTTTCCTCTCACTAGATGATTTTTTAAGTTTTTTAAAACATTTTTTATCTATTTTTGAGAGACAGAGAGAGACATAGCGTGAGTGGGTGAGGAGCAGAGAGGGAGGGAGACACAGAATCCAAAGCAGGCTCCAGGCTCTGAGCTGTCAGCACAAAGCCCGACGTGGTCTCAAACTCACAAACTGTGAGATCATGACCTGAGCCAAAGTCAGACGCTCAACTGACTGAGCCACCCAAGTGCCCCACTCTCACTAGATGATTTTAAAGCAAAGCCCAGGGGTTGCCTGGCTGGCTCAGTTGGAGGAGCATGTGACTCTTCATCACGGGGTCATGAGTTTAAGCTCCATGTTGAGTGGAACGTTTACTTAAAAAGTAAATAAATAAAACTTATATATAGGCTGGGCTAGCAGATAATACTGGGGTGACTCACAACTAACAGTGTGACAGTTCTAGTTGTTCTGAATCCTACCCAACATTTGTTATTTCTGTTTTTTATAATTTTAGCCTTTCTGGTGTATTTTGATTTGGGTGTGGTTTCAACTTGCATTTCTCTCATGGTTAATGAAGTCAAGCACTATTTCAAATGTTTACTGGCCATTTAAGTGTTCTCTTTTGTAAGCATGTCTGTTGCCCATTTCTATCAGCTAGCCATTTTTTTTCTTGTTGATTTGTAGGAGCTTTTTATATATTCTAGATAAAAATCTCTTGTTGGATATTTATATTACAAATGTTCTTTCTGCGAGTTGTGTTTTAACTCCTTTTATGGTGCTTTTTGATGAACATAAGTTTGTAATTTTAATATAGCTCAATTCAGTTTTTTTTTCCATTATGTGAGTGTTCTGTACTGTTTTAAAAGAAGTCTTTGCCTACTCAAAGTTTTAAGTTGTTTTTTTTTAATTTTTTTTAAAGCTTTACTATTTTACCTTTTATAAAAAGGCCTACCATCCATTTAGAATTGATTTTTGTGTAAAATGTTTAGGGGCCAAATTACACACACACACACACACATACACACACACACACACACACACGTGTGTACATATACACCAAATATCTTGGTACCTCATGGCCCAATCAAGTTGACATGTACAACTATTGCACAGGGGCCTGGTGGAGCTTCCTGTTTCGTGAATACATTGATGTGCTGCGAAGGTAACATGCCTGGATTCCATGATGAGATAGCGTGGAAGCTCTGCCTTATCTCCCAACTTTGGTGTATGACTCTCTTCATTGGTCAGATCTGCATTCTTTATAATTAAACTATAATTGGAAGTATGAGACTTTCCTGAGTTCTGAAAATTCTAACAAATTATAAAACCTGGGGAAGGGTCATGAGACCCCTGATTTGTAACCAGCTGTTTAGAAGTGCAGATGTCCTGGGGACCCCATTTGTGGTTAGCATCTGAAGTGGGGGCAATGTGTGGGGTCTGCATTAATTCTGGGTGTTATATCAGCATTGCAGGACACCAGTTGGTAGCAGAGAATTGGTGTCAGTCACACCTTGTGACATTGGTTCTTCTTCAGTTACCAAATTGTTTTTTATATTCATTTTATTCTCGCTTACCTTTAAGGAGAATTTTACATATTGGTGCCCACTCTGCATGCTTACAGGTGTGCAAAATGCTCCCAAAGCCCTCTATTTTGATCTCCAAATCTCTCTCTTTTCTATTTTCTTCTTAATGCCCAAAACACCCAGTGAACATTTGTAATTTCCACTCCAGAGGATTTCCTATCATGTCTTAAGTTTTAAGGATCATGAAGTCTTAAATAGCACTTCTTTCTAACAGGTCAGAGTGTTCTGCTCTGATGGAGATAATTACAGCGCCATCTCCACAACCTCAGCTCTTGGATCTTTTCTCTTTTTTCTTTTTTACCTAGTTTTCTACCTAGTTTTTTCTCATTACTTGATTTCACCCAGTATCATGGTTGTAAATGCCATTTATATATTCCAAACTTCACATCTCCTCTGAACTCCAGATTCTTCCATTCAACTGCCCAGTCATCATCTCCACTTACAGGTCTGGTATTCTTCTCAAATTTAACACCTACAAAACTAAGCTTACAATGTTTTCTGCAAAATCTGTACCTCCCACAATCTTCCCAATCTCAGGTAGTGGCAGCTTCATCCTTCTGGTTGCCCAGGTGTGGTCCTTGACTCTTTTTTTCACACCCCATGTCTGACTCATCAACAAACTCTAATGGCTCTATTTCTAAATATATTCCAAATTCAACTACTTCTCTCTACCCTCACTGCCACCAGTAGGTTCTAGTCATCATTATTTCTTGATTAAATTATTGCAATATCCTCCTAAATGGTCTCCTTGCAAAGATGTCCCATACTCCCGACCTCCAAAGTCTATTCCCAACAGAGAGAACAAAGAGATTAACAATAAGAAAAAATAAATAATTCCGATCATGTCACTTCTCAGCCTGAATCCTCCAATGATATCTGTCCCATTCAGAAAAAAAGCCAAAGTTCTTAGTAAAATCCACAGGCCCTACATGACCTGGATTCATTTCCTCTCTGACTTCATTTCCCAACTTCACCCCTTATTCACTCCATTACAACCACAATGGTTTCCTTTCTATTCCTCTCACATACTAGGCATACTGCCACCCAGGGCTATTTACTAACTATTCTCTTTGCTTGGAATACCCCTCCCCCAAATACATGGCTCATGCCTCACTTAATTCAAGTCACTTCTGAAAATTCTGCTTTTGATTGAGACTTTCACTGGCTACCCCTTATTTAAAATGTCAACCTCCTCATCCCGATAGTCATATTCCTTCTTTCTGCTTGATTTCTCTTCTAACTCATATAACCATCTAATACATTGTGTGTTTTACTTATCCAATACCCAATTAGGAGCCAAATTACATACCATAAGCAATTTAGGAGTTTAGGAAAGACTTCATAGCACAGGATGATTTGAAATGACTTTTGAAAAAATTGATGGGATTTGAATAGTCAGTGGGAGAAAGGAGAGTATTCTATGTGGGGCGTGCAGGGGAAGACATGAGCTATTTTTCATAGATTTGAGATGCAAAATCCCAATCTTTTAAGTAAGTAAGGCATTGTAGTACTTTTTTGGGGCATCTCCTTGAACACAAGTACTTTTTCATCTTTGTTTTCTCAAAGTATATCCCAGTACCTGGAATAAAATAGAAATTCAGTAATATTGGGTGGATAATTGGATGAATAAATGGGTGGATGAATGAATGAATCAATGGATGGATCAAAGAATGAGTGAGTAGGTAGATGATACCAATTCATGAATTCATCTACTTTCTGTTTAAACTACATTAGGCTCTGATGCATGATAATCATAAAGATAATTCTTCACCCAGTAGATCAAAAGACTGAGTTAATAGGACATGTATGGAGCCTGCTTAAGATTCTCTCTCCCTCTCTTGCTCTCCCCATCTCTGCCCTGCTTGTGCTTTCTCTCTCAAAAAAAAAAAAAAAAAAAAAAAGGACTGAGTTACCTTTGACCCACATAGGAAAGAATCTTTCTTAAAAGACTGTAAGAATGTTTTTTATTGTTGTAAAACACACATTATGTTACATTTAGAATCTTAACCATTTTTAAGTGTACAGTTTAGTAGCATTGAAGACTTTGACATTACTGTGCAATAGATCTCTAGAACTTTCTCATCTTGCAATACCAAAATGCTATACCCACTATATACTAATTACCCATTATCCTCTCCTCAACTGCTGGTAACCCCCTTTATACTTTCTGTTTCTATGATTTTGACTATTTTTTTTAATTAAAAAAATTTAATTTTAAGTAGGCTCCACGTCCAATGTGGGGCTTGAACTTATGACCTTGAGATCAAGAGTTACATGCTCCACTGACTGAGCTAGCCAGACACCCCAATTTTGACTCTTCCAGATACTCTGTATGAGTGGAATCATACAATATTGGTCCTAAAAAGACTATAGGAAAATTTAACTTTCCTTTATGCTACTTTAACAGGAGTAGTCATTGGAAAACATTCTACCTTGGAAGCTAAAGTTCCTGTTGTGCAATTCAAAACTACATTGAGAAATAAGAGCTGATGATTAATTTCCTGGTTTGATCTTTATGTGTATTCAGTAGAGAAAATGATAATTATTTTCTTTTTATAAATGAGGCAAGTCAAAATATCATATTTTATCAATTCCGAGTCATTCATTTCTGCCCCTCCCACATTTTAATATCTCTGAAATAAATTCATGTCTTATAATCAATGGTATTTTTGCCTTGTGTCAGTTTAATTGGTTGGCATCATTTCCTCTTTCCTGGTGCTGTTTTTAAAAAAAAAATTTTTTTTTCAACGTTTATTTATTTTTGGGACAGAGAGAGACAGAGCATGAACGGGGGAGGGGCAGAGACAGAGGGAGACACAGAATCGGAAACAGGCTCCAGGCTCTGAGCCATCAGCCCAGAGCCTGATGAGGGGCTCGAACTCCCGGACCGCGAGTTCGTGACCTGGCTGAAGTCGGAGGCTTAACCGACTGCGCCACCCAGGCGCCCCCCCCTTTTTTTTTATTTTTTTTTCTGGTGCCGTTTTTTTAAAGTTTATTTATTTTGAGAGAGAGAGAGAGAGAGGGAGAGAGGAGAGCACAAATGGGGAAGGGGCAGAGAGAAGAAAAGAGAGTATCCCAAGCTGACTCCACACTCTCAGCACAGAGCCCAATGCAGGGCTCGAGCCCATTAAACATGAGACCATGCCCTGAGCCGAAGTCAAACACTTAACTGACTGAGCCACCCAGGCACCCCCTTGGTGGCATTTTTTATGGACACATTTTACAAGCATTTGTGCCTTTGGACTATGAAATAAGATAAATGATTAACTCAAAATCTCATACCCAGTCCATGACCATAGTAGAATGGACTGGAACTAAGTCTTCCTCAGTTTTAAAGTGAGGTTTTTTTTTTTTTTTAATTTTTAAAAATGTTTTATTTATTGTTGAGACAGAGAAAGAGAGATAGACAGAGCTTGAGCAGGGGAGGGGCAGAACGAGAGAGGGACATGGAATCCAAAGCAGGCTCCAGGCTCTGAGCTGTCAGCACAGAGCCCAACGCCAGGCTCAAACTCACAAGCTGTGAGATAGTGACCTGAGCCAAAGTCAGACGCCCAACCAACTGAGCCATCCAGTTGCCCCTCAAAGTGATGTTTGTTGTTTTTTTTTTTTTTTAATGTTTATTTATTTATTTTTGAGAGACAGAGACAGAGCATGAACAGGGGAGGAGCAGAGAGGGAGACACAGAATCCAAAACAGGCTCCAGGCTCCGAGCTGTCAGCACAGAGCCCGATGTGGGGCTCGAACTCACAAACGGTGAGATAATGACCTGAGCCAAAGCCGGACACTCAACCAACTGAGCCACCCAGGCGTCCCTAAAGTGATGTTTTAATGACTAGGTAACATTTTCACTAAAAACCAAATTGCTTTTATGCCATACCTTATGAATTTAAGGCAACTCTCATTTACTTCTAGCTGCCTCCCATTTGATGTTAAAAGCTTTTAGTAAAGAAATTACAAGTTTCAGAGACACTTATGACAAGCTTCTCGCAGCTGGGACCTCACCTCATGTTGCCAGATATAGCAGATAACAATATAGGAATGTCTCACATATTGCGTGGGGCATCCTTACACTAAAAAGTAGCTTATTGTTTATCTGAAACTCAAATTTGACTGGGCATCTTATATTTAATCTAGCAACCCTAACCTCACCTAATCCTTGGAAGAAGTGCTATCAGTGGATTGGTTTGGACTTTTCAAAAGATTCTCAGAGGATTAGGCAGGAAGGTGTAAGATGCACCAGTTAATCAAGAGGAGAAGCCCTCTGGACAGTATCTGACCCAGGGTCTTGAAAGTCCCTTGATTTGGCTCCTAAGCTTCATGTTGGAAGTGTACCAAATACTCATTTTGGCTCAGTGCCAAATGACCTAGTGTTACAATAAATATTGGGCTGAAGCCAAATATCACCAACTTAGAATGAACTTCTAGGGCAAGCTGTTTTCTTTAAAGACTTTCAGGCTGAATGGAATTAAATAGCAAAATAAAAATAAATGTGTTTTTTGAATGTTATTTTGTTTAATGTCACAAATGGTAATGATCTAATAATACTGCAAAGACTATAAATATGGTTTGTATGTAATCTCTATTATTCTGCCTTCCATCCTTATTTAAAATTGTACAAACATTTGTTGGCTTAAAAAGGATAGTTTGTTCTTCCTACAGTTATCTAGTAGAAGTATTCTTGCTTAATATTCCTATTAGTTGATGATCTATTTCCTTGATTAAACTATATATGAAATTTTTTAATCATCGATTTTGTATATAAAATTAATAGCTTTCACAACCATTAGTTGTAGTAGCATCTTATAGTAATAAATACATAATTATGTTTCAGCTGATTGATAAAATTGTAACATGTAAAGCTCACGAAGGAGACTTTCGTTTCACATTATGTTTCGATGCTTACCTCTATTTGAAAATGAATATTCAGGGGCGCCTGGGTGGCGCAGATGGTTAAGCGTCCGACTTCAGCCAGGTCACGATCTCGCGGTCCGGGAGTTCGAGCCCCGCGTCGGGCTCAGGGCTGATGGCTCGGAGCCTGGAGCCTGTTTCCGATTCTGTGTCTCCCTCTCTCTCTGCCGCTCCCCTATTCATGCTCTGTCTCTCTCTGTCCCAAAAATAAATAAAAAACGTTGAAAAAAATTAAAAAAAAAAAGAAAATGAATATTCAGATATTAACACTAAATTCAAAAGAATGATATATCTGTTTTATTTAAACTCCAAGGGTGGTCCTGGACCAGCAGCATTACCTGGGAGGAATACATAGGATCTCAGGCCCACCCTAGACCTGAGGAATCAGAATCTAAGGGTGGGGCTGCATTTTGAATATTGCATTTCATCATTATTGTCTAATCAGCTGACATTGATGAAGAACAAGGGACTTGAGTGGTCCTTGTGCCTCAAAATGACAACTGGACCTGATTCAGGACTTCTCTCATCTGTGAACTATAGGGATTATTTCAACCAATGGTGAGCAGATGTCAATCTCATTCTATTCCACCCAGTGTTCCTTTTTAGTCCTTACTTAGGTCCTTTAACTACCCCCAGAAATCTCCTACCTCCCGTCTAGCTTTTATCCCTGGTTTTCTACACAGCAATAACTAACTGATACAATGTCCCCTATGAAAGCTTCATCAAAATAATTATAAAGGCTTACCCAAAAAAATATCTTGGGAGAGGATATAAAAAACATCTTGTTAAGAGGCTTATTCTAAAGAATGATTCTCAGCCCTGGCTGCATATCCAAATTACCTGTTAGCTTTAAAAATTCTGATATACAAGGATCCCTCCAAACAATTTAAGTCTGAATCTCTGAGGGTGCAATGTAGGCGTTAGTCTTTTTCTAAAAGTTGTCCAGAGGATGATTCCAATATGCAGCCATTGTGGAGAACCAACGATCTAAAGTCTGGTTTAATTACCACTCCTCCTCTATGCAACTCAGCCTATGCAGCCATATTTGACACTCGTGGTCTTAGAAGTTCAAGTGAATGAAACACAGGACTTCCTAGTTTGGAAAGTCTCATAATCTCTTTATGTCACATGGAGGAACATTTTAAGCAGAGACAAATGGATTCTAAATGCACTTTAGGAATTAAGTTCTTATCACTAGCTTCAGACGCATCAAAGTTGGCAAATCAAAAGTTAGCCATAATACTCATGTTTCATTTTCTCTTCTTACTAATTTGGTGACTCCCCCCCCCCCCCAAATGTGTTGAGGTACATTCCCTATCTGCCCCTTTATTTTATCAGTAGGAAAATGATCTCACATTTCAGTGAGACTCAGAGTCCTGTAGACAGTTTGGGATTGACTTTTAAATTGGAATGCCAGGTTAAATATTTGTTCCGATCTCTCAACCTAACACAGTCTTTTGGGGAAAAACATCCATTTTTAACAACTCTTCTGGCCATAAGACTGTTGTTTATATTTAACCCAAATCCCTCTAGCAGCTGAACAGTTCATCTCTCCTCTTGAAGAGGAATTCTTGATTACAGTTCCACAATCCCAGGTGCGCTTTGGAATCTGAAATTTGTGGAGTGTAGAAAGGTAATGCAGTGCATATATGGCAAATCATATCCCATCTCCAGGGAGTTCTAAAGCAGCATCCTGTAACAAACATATTTAAATCTGTGCAAATGAAACATAAAAATTCACAGCAAGCATGATGAATAGACATTATAAACAGTCTTATGTGAGTTCTGATTTTGTCATTAAATTTAGGAGAAATTTTACTTTTCAGAGCTTTTTCTATCTGGGCATTAAGGATAAGAGATTGTAGACTGCAAGTTCCTGCAAAAAAATAAAATTGAGTGAACTTCAATTGGGAAAGGCTGAAGGGGAAACAAATGAACAACAGCAGTGGTATATGCTGCAAGAGCACATTTAACAGATTTCTTCCCACAAACAAACTGGATTTGGAATGAAAATTGTCTGCGGCCAGACTCAGAGTCCCAACCAGGAGACCTTGCAATAAAAAGGTACTGATTTGGATTGGGAGTTGGGTTTTTAGGGAGAGACAGAAGAAGGGAAATAATAACAAGTCTTGGGAGTGTCTAGAAATGGCATCTTGTATGTGGGCTAATTATTTTCAATGATGAGTCATCCCCCAAGCAGTTCACAGCTGGCTCCCTTTTAGTTCTCCATTTTAAAATTCATCTACATCAGTGCAATTAGTGGTGAGTTGTTCAGGATGTCTTGGCCCACCCTTGGACAGACCCATTGTTCCTGGAGCTTTTTAGAAATCTCATGGCTTCTCTTCAGATCTTCTGATTTTGCATCCAAAATGCTTGGGTCTTGTCTTTTCCTTGACTGTTTTCTCTTGACAGGGAGAAGGAAGGGATCCCTTGGGTCTCCTTTCATTATTGAATTGGCTTTGGCTCAAGGAACCTAATAGGTTAGTGAAAACAAGGTGCAAAGTGGGAAGCTCTGGCCCTCTTTTAAGAAACCATATGCTGCTTTTCTTTCTCAGCATATTCCTGAAAATTTCCTTTTGGCATCACGTTTTAAAGAATGGATCTAAGCTGAGATGTGTTAAATCTAAGATAGGTTAAAATTCAGAAGCAAACCATTTTTTCCTCTCAAACAGTTCACTGGGTACAATAAGCACTTCCGAAGTGTAAAGTCACTTTTAAGATAATCTTAGGGCTTTTTGTAATGTAAATTTTGTCACTGCAGAGCATACATACAGAAAAGTGCCCAAATCATAAGGGAACGGATAGATAAGTGAACTTATGACAGAGTTTACACATTGTATAGCCAGTGCTTTGGCCAAGAAATAAAACATGACCAGAAGCCCTTCCTGTGGTCCCCAGGCCAAGGATGACCACCAAACTTCTAAGACCATAGGTTAATATTTTGTTTGTTAATTTACATCTTCTGTTTTTTATTTCTTTTTCACAACACTATAGATGGAGATTCATCCACATCGTCTTGATGGCTGCAGTGTCACTGTTTTCATTGCTGTGTAGGGCTCTCTTGTATGTTCTGCCATTTAAACCTTCTACCACGGCGGTCTTTTGGCTTCTGACTGCTCTGGGCTGCTAGGACTAGTGCTGCTTGAAGCATTCTGGTATGTGTCCTGTGTGAACATATATATTCTTTCCTGTCGAATACCTAGAAGCAGGTTTGCATAGTTGGGTCATATGACATGTACATGTCACCTCTCATCCATGCTGCCAAATGTTCTCCAAAGTGATTGCACTAATTTTCACTCCCAGCAGCAGTTTCTCTCATCCATGCTGCCAAATGTTCTCCAAAGTGATTGCACTAATTTTCACTCCCAGCAGCAGTTTCTGAGAGTTCCATGGAGCTTTTAAAAACAGATATCTGGGGCTCCTGGGTGGCTCAGTTGGTTAAGCGTCCGACTCTTCATTTCGGCTCAGGTCATGATCTTGCGTTTTGTGGGTTCAGGCTCCGTGTGGGCTCTGCATTGACAGTGTGGAGCCTGCTCAGGATTCTCTCTCTCCCTCTCTCTCTCTGCCCCTCTCCCACTTGTGCTCACTCTCTCTCTCTCTCAAAATAAATAAATAAGCTTTAAACAAATTTAAAAACAGGGGTACCTGGGTGACACAGTTGGTTAAGCATCTGACTTCGGCTCAGGTCTGATCTCACCGTTCTTGAGTTCAAGCCCCACGTTGGGCTCTGTGCTGACAGCTCAGAGCCTGGAGCCTGTTTCAGATATTGTGTCTTCCTCTCTCTGCCCCTCCTCTGCTCATGCTCTCTCTCTCTCTCTCTCTTAAAAATAAACCTTAAAAAAATAAATATTAAAAAATAATTTAAAAACAGATATCCAAGCTCAGTAATATTTTTCAGTTTAGGTATCTGAAGCTGTCCATTGGTATTATATCTATAAGGATTCTCACAATTAATCTCCAAGCCTGTCCTTACCTTTAAAAACAATTTCATGTTTTGGGGCATCTGGATGGCTCAGTCAGTTAAGCTTCCAACTTTGGCTCAGGTCACGATTTCATGGTTCATGAGTTCAAGCCTCATGTCAGGCTCTGTGATGACAGGTCAGAGCCTGGAGTCTGCTTTGGATTCTGTGTGTGTGTCTCTCTCTCTGCCCTCCCCCACTCATACCCTGTCTCTCTCTCAAAAATAAATAAAAGATTAAAAAATTTTTCTTTTAACTTAAAAGAATAAAAAATAAATAATTTCATGTTTTAAAGTAAGCTTCAAGTTTCAAAAAAAAAAATGCCTGGCTTACTGTTTTATGAGCTTCATGGCACCCTGTGGCCTTTCCTGTCCTTCCCTGATGAATCTTCATCAGCAAAGTCTGGTGTTCTGGTTTGACCATTTGTGAGTTTGCAGGGATCAGTTTAAGAGACTTACAATTTAAGAACACATTTCAGTATTAGAACTTAATTCATGAGTCATTGGAGAGTTTGCTGAGAAAGTGTTCTCAATTCTAGCAAAATCCAATACTGACCCTAACTTCAGACAACAAAGTTGTCAGGGAGATTTTCGCACGTGGTTCTGTATCTCATTACTTTGTAGTCACATTAGTAGACATTCATAAAGCAAAGAATATATAAAGGCCATATGCAACTCACACAAGGTTTCCTCTAATAATGGCCTTATTTTATGCACAGTTATATAAGTTAGTAAAAATAATACCTATTTATTAACTGCTGACTATGCGTCAAGCAGTGTAATCCAGGCTTTAGACCCTTGCTACTCAAAATGTAGTCCAGGACCAAGCAGCATGGACAACATCTGGGAGCTTGATAAAAATGTAGTCTCAGGTCCCATCCAAACTTGCTAAGTAAGAACAAGATGCCCAGGGAATACTGATATATGCTAAAGTTTGAAAAATGCTGGTTTTAGACACATGCGAATTAATTCTTGCTATGGTATGACCATCTAAACACAGGAGGAGAAAAAGCCCCATTTTATTTATTGTTATTTCATATCTACCTATTTATAACATCTTTTTTCCCCAACTTTATTGAGATATAATTGACACATGACCTGTAAATTTAAGCGGTACAATGTGTTGGTTTGATACACTTAATGCAAAATGATTACCAACATAGTGCTACTAAAACCTGCATCACATCATCCACTTACCATTTCTTTTTTTGTGGTGAGAACATTTAATATCTACTCTCTTAGTGACTTTCAAATATATATATATAGAGAGAGATAGATAGATATTCAGATCCCCTGCCCATTTTTAATTGGATTGTTTTTTGCTATTAGGTTGTATGAATTCTTTATATATTTTGGATATCAATCCTTTACCAGATACATGATTTGCAAATATTTTTTCTGATTCCATAGGCTGTGTTTTCATTTTGTTGATGGTTTCCTTTGCTGTGCAGAAGCTTTTTTAGCTTGATATAGTACCACTTATGTATTTTGCTTTTATTGCCTTTGCTTTTGGTGTCAAATAAAAAAAAAAAATCATTGCCAAGACAGATGTCAGGGAGCTTACTGCCTATGTTTTCTGCTAGGAGTTTCATGGTTTCAGGTCTTACATTCAAGTCTTTAATCCATTTTAAGTTAATTTTTATGTATAGTGTTAGATAGTGGTCTAGTTTCATTCTTTTGCGCATGGCTATCCATTTTCTCAATACCATTTATAAAAAGGCTGTCCTTTCCCCATTGTATATCCCTGGTTCCATTTTTTTTTCAAAGTAGGCTCCATGCCCAACGTGGGGCTTGAACTCACCATCCCAAGATCAAGAGTCGCATGCTCTTCCAACTGAGCCAGCCAGACGCCCCTATTCTTGGTTCCTTTGTCATAAATTAATTGATCATTGATATGTGGGTTTATTTCAAGGCTCTCTATTCTGTTCCATTGATCTGTATATGTATGCCTATATATGCTTTGGGGTTTGCTTTCGTTTTTGTTTTTGCTTTCTTTTTGAGAGAGAGAGAGAGCACTCGAGCAGGGGAGGGGTAGAGGGAGAGAGAGAATCTTAAGCAGGCTTTATGCCCAGCATGGAGCCCAATGTGGGGCTCAGTCTCACAACCAAGAGATCATGACTTGAGCCGATATCAAGAGTGGGACACTTAACTAACTGAGCCACCCAGATGCCCCATGCATTTATACTTTGACCAAGATTTGTTTACATATTTTAGCTATTGTGAATAATATTGCAAAGAACATGGGAGAGCAGATATCTTTTTGTGATATCGTTTCCATTTCCTTTGGATATATACCAAGAAGTAGGATTGCTAGATCATCTGGTAATTTTATTTTTAATTCTTTTAGTAACCTCCATATTGTTTTCCATAGTGGTTGCACCAATTTACAATCCCATTTTATTTCTTTTTTGTTAAGTTTATTTATTTACCTTCAGAGAGAAAGAGCATAAGCTGGGGAGGGGCAGAGAAAGAGGGAGAGAGGGAATCTCAAGTAGACTCTGCACTGTCAGTGAAGAACTCATGAATGGTGAGATCATGACCTGCGCTGAAATCAAGAGTCAAATGCTTAACCAACTGAGTCACCTAGGCACCCCCATAGCCCATTTTAGAGATGAGGAAGCAGAGGCATAAAAAAATCCTTGAAAATGCAAATTTATTTATTTATTTATTTATTTATTTATTTATTTAATGCCTAAAGTAGGCTTCACGCCCAGAGTGGAACCTAACATGGGGACTGAACTTACGATCCTGACATCAAGACCTGAGGCAAGATTAATAGTGGATCACTTAACTGACTGAGCCACCCAGGTGCCCCAAAAATGCAAATTTAAAGAAAGACTGACAATAGAGCACAGGCTTATAATCATTTGCTGTGTGACCACCAACCAATTTTATAAGCATTTATGTGGACATTCTTAGGACCTTAACTTGGTGTAAATAAATGATAATAAGCCTACCAAGTAAGCAGGTTTAATAATAAATTTGGCATCTTGTCTTTTAAGTATTGACTTTTGGACACTTTGCTGGTAAATGATTAAACAAGGAAGAATGTGACAACAGAGAATTGGTTTTGTCCTCAGGAAATGTGGGCAGTTTGGTGTGGGTGGGTAAGCACATGCATACATGAGTTGACACAGCTGAACTTCACCTCAGGCTTGTGCTCCAGATAATAGCAGAGTTCAGATATCCTCCTAACTTTTTATTTTGTCAAATCCCACCACCTTTTTGTGTTTCAGGAAATGCCTTACTGCAAAGAACACGCCCCCCCCCCCCCAACCACCAAACCAGCTTAGATAAGACTGGCTGTCTACTCTTTCTCAGGACTCTCACCAGATTTGTAGATGGCCCTTTTGTTTACTTGTGACAGGCCAAACATGGACCTTTCTTCTCTTTTTGCTTGAAGGCACTGAAAGGCCAGATCCCCTCCCTGTTCTTTGTCTCATGAATGATTAGCTGAGATGAGAACTATTTGTCCCTTTCTGAATCTAGCTAGACACAGAGATAAACATTTCCTGTTCACCCGATTGCAAAGTATTCCAACTGTAAATTATCCTGCCTATAATTGCTTACCCTTCCCTATAAAAGGGTAAGGCAAATTAATAGATACTGTGTGGTGTTTTTCCTATTTTTTAGCCTAAACAAAATCTATCTCCTTAGTTGTTTTGTTTTTTCCTTGGCCACAGCTCATTCAAGTTTTCATATTTTCAGTGACTAAGGTTGGTGGTTAATTGGCAAAAATACACCTTGCCTTATACATCTGAGCTTTGTAATATCAAGAGGAAGAAATGACTGCTCTTTTGAAGCCTGCAAGAATATCTTCTTCCCAATTTACTGTCATCTTGCCCCAGGTTTGGTAACTATAACAAGGAACCATCTTCCCAAAGGCTCTCTGGGGCACAAGACATCACCTGGGCTCCAGCATCAGCCTATATTAGTCAATCCTTAGCATATGCTCAGTAGCCTCTGAGCTTCCTGCTAATGTGCTGAAAACTTTTGAAAACTGAGAATTTTTTTTAAACATTATATATTTTTAAGCGTTTATTTATTTTTGAGAGAGAGAGAGAAAGAGAGTGGGGTGGGGAGGGGCAGAGACAGGGGGACCAAGGAGCAGAAGCAGGCTCTATCCTGAGAGTAGAGAGCCCAATGGGAGCTCAAACTCACAAACTGTGAGATCATGACCTGAGCTGAAGTTCAATGCTTAACCAACTGAACCACCCAGACACCCCAAAAGAGTGTGAGAATGTTTAAAGCAGAAATCCTTGGTGGGACACCTGGGTGGCTCAGTTGGTAAAGTGTCCAACTCTTAGTTTCAGCTCAGGTCATGGTCTCACGATTGGAGAGAGTGAACCCTGCATCGGGCTCTGCTCTGGCAGCATGGAGCCTGCTTAGGATTCTCTCTCTCTCCATCTCTCTCTGCCCCTCCCCTGCTCCCTCGCTCTCTCTCTCTCTCAAAAAAAAAAAAAAAATCTTAAAGTAGAAATCCTTGGGCCACCTGGATTAAGCAGTCGGTTAAGCATCTGACTCTTGATTTTACCTCACAGTTGTGAGATCCAACCTCACATTGGTCTCTGCACCAAGCATGGAGCCTGCTTAGGATTCTCTCTCCCCCCCTTCTCTCTCTGCCCCTCTCGTGCTCTCTCTCTCTCTCTCAAAAATAAATAAATAAAATAAATAAATAAATAAATAAATAAATAAATAAATAAATAATTTTTTTTTAAAGTGGAAATCCTCTAGATATCTAACTGTATATGAGATTGCAGAATTGATCTGATGAGCATTGGAAGGGGCTTTGAATGAAGATATATAATATAGATGCTCTTTTGACATTTGTGTTTCACTTAATAACATCATTTTTCTCCTCTAGGAGTCTGTTTAACCTCTGAACACAAAAGGTATTATGGAAGAAATATGTATTTATTCAGTTTCACTTGTCACAAGGAAGAAAAAGCAACCACTTCCCTGTACTTTGCTAAAAGGCATGTTTTCTACAAAACAATTCTAGAAGTCAAAAAGGAAAGTTTCCATTTATTCTTTCATTTTTTGCATTACAGATACAATCTTGAGATTAATAAACTCCATCTGAGCATCCTTTGCAAAGCATCTGTGTTGTGAGTTCAATGTTAAATGATTATGGACTAGAGAATAAATAAATAAATGAATGAATGAATAAATAAATAAATAAATAAATCCTGATTAATGAAACAGTTTTTGACTTGGATTTAAAAAATCCAGATGACAATGTTATTTGGTGGCATTTTCATAGAAATGTGTAGAAGATATTTAATGAATTCAAATTAGGAAGTTTTTTCCAGGTTCTCTTAAAATTAGGCCTAAAGCATCAGCAGAAACAGATGTACAAAAATCTATTAATTATTGTATCTTTAAAATTCTACCATGCTATGTAAGAATTATTAGAATTCTAATGACTAAAGGGGTCTATATATAAATGTTTATGACTATAAAAACTTTTATCCTGCATATAGACTACATGGAAAGGTTAGGAAGTTTTTTCCAGGTTCTCTTAAAATCAGGCCTAAAGCATCAATAGAAACAGATGTATACAAATCTGTTAATTACTGTATCTTTAAAATTCTACCATGCTATGTAAGAATTATTAGAATTCTAATGACTAAAGGGATCTATATATAAATGTTTATGACTATAAAAACTTTTATTCTGCATATAAGAAAGATCACCTATTTACTTCTCAAGCACTTTCACTGCCCACCACCACCTCGTTTTCATTGAAATATCAAGATTTACTTTCATATAAATATTTTCTAGTCTGCCTCTAGAGAATAATTAAGCAGAACCAACAACACTGAAGATAATTAAAAGCTTGGAATAGATTTCAGAGGTAGCAAGAAATAACATCAAAAAAAGTGTAGACCTTTATGCACCATAGCAACAGAGAGCCTGGATTTTGAGCCTAAATCAACCAAATTATTTTTGTAGTATAAATACACAGCTAGATTAAAGTTATTTTAGCATTTTCACAAAATAATCTCTTTACTCTGAATCAATGCATAAGATATCAAAAGCAATGTCCATTTTTTTTTCTAAATTAATTATAAACTGAGTTTATCTAAGGTCAAGAAAGCAGCATCTTCTATTTTTTCCCCAGTTTTGTTGAGATATAATTGGTATATAGCATTGCATAAATTTAAAGGGTACAACCCAATAATGTGATACACATATTATCTTGTGTCCAATTACTACAGCAAGGTTAACACCTCCATGACCTCACATACTTACATTTGTGTGTGTGTGCATGTGTGTGTATGGTAAGAATATTTCAGAGCTACTCTCTTAAGAAACTTTCAAATATATAATACAGTACTGTTAATGATACACAGAATGTATTCATCTTATCACTGGAAGTTGGTACCCTTTGACCAACATCTTCCCTTTTCCCCAGTACCCCATCCCTTGGCAACCACCATTTCACTCTATGTTCCTATGAGTTTAGCTTTTTTAGATTCACATATAAGTGAGATCATAGTGTTTTGTCTTCCTCTGTCTGACTTATTTTTTTAAATTTTTTTAAATGTTTTTTTTTTTTATTTTTGAGACAGAGAGAGACAGAGCATGAGCAGGGGAGGGGCAGAGAGAGAGGGAGACACAGAATCTGAAGCAGGCTCCAGGCTCTGAGCTGTCAGCACAGAGCCTGACATGGGGCTCGAACTCACAGACTGTGAGATCATGAGCTGAGCTGAAGTCGGACACTTAACCAACTGAGTCACCCAGGAGCCCCTCTGTCTGACTTATTTCACTTAGCATAAGGTCCTCAAGGTTCACCCATGTTGTCACAAATGGCAAGATATCCTTCCTTTTGTGTCTGAAAGGTATTCCATTTTATATAGATAGATAAATATATGTACAATATCTATAAAGATATATATTAGATATAATATATAGATAAAATACATATATAGATATAAGATAACATATATTATAGATATAATAGATATTTAGATAGATATGTAATAGCATATATATTATAATATATATCACATATGTCATATTTTCTTTATCCATTCATCTCTCGATAGACACTTAGGTTGTTTCCATGTCTTACCTATTACAAATAATGATGCAGTGAACATGGAAGTGCAGATATCTCTTTGAATTATTTCAGTTCCTTCAGATATATATCCAGAAGTGGGATTGCAGGGTCATATGGTAGTTTAACTTTTTGAGGAACCTCCATACTGTTTTCCATAGTGTCTATACCAATTAACATTCTCATCAACAATGCAAGAGGTTTTCTTTTTTGCACATCCTTGCCATAATTTGTTATTCATTTCTTTTTCATAATAGCCATTCTAACACATGTGAATCTCATTTCAGTTTTGATTTGCATTTTCCTGATGATTAGTGATGTTGAGCATCTTTTCATGTATCTGTTGACCATCTGTATATCTTCTTTGGAAAAATGACTCATTCAGTTCCTTTGCCCACTTTTAAAATGATTATTTGGGTTTTTTTCTATTGAGTTGTATAAGTTCTTTATGAATTTTGAGTATTAACCCCTTATCAAATAGTTTGCAACATATTTTCTCCCATTCCATAGGTCGTCTTTTTATTTTGTGGTCTTTTTTCTTTAAGTAAGCTCTAGGCCCAAAATGGGGCTTGAACACATGACCCTGAAATGAAGAGTCACATGCTCTACTGACTGAGCCATCCAGGAGCCTCTGTTGATTGTTTTTTTCTGCTGTGCAAAAGCTGTTAGTTTGATGTACTCCCACTTGTTTATTTTTGCTTTTGTTGCTTGTGTTTTTGGTGTCATATCCAAAAAATTGTTATCAAAGCCCATGACAAGGATTTTTTCCCCTATGTTCTCTCCTAGGAGTTTTACAATTGCGGGTCTTCTATTTAACTATAATTCCTTTTGAGTTAATTTTTTTGAGTGGTGTGAGATAGGGTCCAATTTTATTCTTTTGCATGTGATTATTCAGTTTTCTCAGCACCATTTACTATTAGTGTATAGAAACACAATTGATTTCTGCAGGCTTACTGGATTTATTAGTTCTAATAGTTTTTTGGTGGAGTCTTCAGGATTTTCTCTATATAAAATCATATCAGCTGTAAAAAGACAATCTTCCTTCTTCCTTTCTGATTTGGATGCCTTTTATTTCTTTTTCTTCTCTAATTGCCCTGGCTAGGATTTCCAGTACTATTAAATAGTGGTGGTGATAGTTGGAACCCTTGTCTTGATCCTGATCTTAGAGGAAAAGCTTTCAACCTTTCACCATTGAGCGTAATGCTAGCCATGTGTTTGTCATACATGGCCTTTATTATACCCAACTTTTATCCACAACTTTTTCACAGTCTTTATCATAAAAGGATGTAGAATTTTGTCAAATGCTGTTTCTGTATCTACTGAAATAATCATATGATTTTTATCTGTATGATGTATTACATTTATTGATTTGCACGTGGTAATTCCATCCTTGCACCCCAGAGATAGATCCCACTTGATCAAAAGGTGTATGATACTTTTAATTTATTATTGAATTCGGTTTCCAGACATTTTGATGAAAATTTTGCATCCATATTCATGAATATTTACATCATATTCATCAATATAGTATAGTGGCCTGTAGTTGTCCTTTCTTGTACTGTCCTTATCCAATTTTGGTATCAGAGTAATGCTGGCCTTATAAAATGAATTTGAGCATATTCTCGCCTCTGAAATTTTTGGAAGTTTGTGGATTGGCATTAACTTTGGTAGAATTCATCAGCTGGTCCTGGGCTTTTCTTTGTTCAAGGTTTTTGATTACTGATTGAATCTCCTTACCTATTATTGGTCAGTTTTATTTCCTATTTCTTCATGATCCAGTCTGGGTAGCTTGTATGTTTCTAATAACTTATCAATTTTTTTCTAGGTTATTCAATTTTTTGTTGTATAATTGTTCATATTAGTTTCATAATCTTTTGTATTTCTGTTGTTTTGGTTGCAATGGCTCTCATTTCTGATTTTATTGATTGAGACTTCTCTCTTTTCTTCTTAGTCTAGCTAAAGATTTGTCAATTTTGCTTGTCTCTTTAAAAAACCAGCTCTTAGTTTTATTGGTCTTTACTATTCTTTACCTGGCCTCTATTTCATTCCATTCTGTTCTGATCTTTCTTATTTTCTTCCTTCTGTTAACTTTGGACTTAGTTTATTCTTCTTTTTTTAGTGCCATGACGTGTAAGATTTGGTTGTTTATTTGAAATATTCCCTTTTTTCTTAATATAAGCATTTATCACTATAAACTATACCCACTAGATTTGGGTATGTTGTGTTTACATTTTCATTTGTTTCAAGACATTCTTTTGCTTCTCTTTTGATTTCTTCTTGATCCATTGGTTGTTTAGGAGCGTGTTGTTTAATTTCCACATATTTATGAATTCTCCAGTGCCTTTTTTTATCTGTTTACTTTGAGCCTATATGTGTCCTTAATGGTGAATTTCTTCTAGGCAGCATATAGTTGTGGGGCTTTTTTAAAAATCCATTCTGCCACTTTATGACTTTTGATTAAGAGAATTCAATCCATTTATTTTAAATTATTGATAGGTAAGGGTTTATCATGCCCTTTTTATTATTTGTTGCTTGTTTTGTAGTTCCCTTGTTTCTTTCTTCCTCTATTGCTATCTTCCTTTGTGAACTGATAGTTTTCCATAATAACCAAGTGTAAAGTTTTGATACACTTGTTTGTGTATCTACTACAGGTTTTTGCTTTGTGGTTACCAAGAGGCTTACATAAAACATCTTATAGATTTAACAACTTATTTTATGCTGATAACAGTTTTATTTCAATACAAAACTCTACTCTTTTTAATGTTTATTTATTTATTTTGAGGCAGGGGAGGGGCAGAGAGTGAGGGAAAGAGAAAATCCCAAGCGGGCTCCATGCCGTCAGTGCAGAGCTTGATGTAGGGCTCAATCTCACAAACTGTGAGATCATGACCTGAGCCAAAATCAAGAGTTGGATGCTTAACTGACTGCTTAACCACCCAGGTGCCCCAAACCCTACTTTTTTGGTCCCCTCCCCATTCTGTTTCAATGTCACAATGTACCTCTTTTTATATTGTGTATCCATTAACAAATTATTATAGCTATAGTTATTTTTAATGCTTTTGTTAACAATTTTACAAATATGTCATGATTTATTCATTCATTTAACATTAAATAGTGCCTAATTGTTTCCCAAAGTTGTTCCATTTACATATAATTTACACAGATCAATATACAAGGGTTGCTGTTGCTCTGCAATCCTACCAACATTTGGTATTGTTAGACTAAGAAGTCTTGTTTGCTAATTGCATGAATATGCTACTTATTAATTTAAACTTTTCATGTAAGTTTAAATTTAAAACAACCAAATATATAAGTTGGAGCTAAATTACAGTTTATTATCATAAATTACTTGCAAATATCAGTGACTTCACATAATAAAGATTTATTTTTCATTCATGCAAAATCCAATGTAGAATTTTCTGATTGATTAGTTGGCCTCCTAGGGAGGGGGTTCTCCTTCAAGGAGTGACTCGGGTATCCATACTTCTTTCTTTTAAAAAAAATTTTTTTTTAATATTTATACACTTTTGAGAGACAGAGTGCGAGTGGGGAAGGGGCGGAGAGAGAGGAAGACAGAGAATCTAAAGCAGGCTCCAGGCTCTGAGCTGTCAGCACAGGGCCCAACATGGGGCTTGATCTCGCAAATCATGAGATCATGACCTGAGCTGAAGTCCAATGCTCAACTGACTGAGCCACCCAGGTGCCCCCATGCTTCTTTCATATTGTGTTATTCAATACATGGCCTTTATGGTTGCCACAGAAAGTGAAAAAGAACATAGAGGTTTGACCCACTGATTTCAAGACCAATATATCTAATCATTCATTCATCAACTCATATTCTATTGATCAGATCCCAGACACAAGGTAAAGGGAGGCTGGAAAATGTAGCTGTCCCATGTACCAGGAGAAAAAAAAGAGACTAATGAGCATCTAGCCAGTCTTTAACATAGTATGGTAGAATTCAATATATTAGTGTTTCATAGTATTTGAAAATATATCATGATTTTCAGATTTGTCACCTGAAAAATTTGAAAACCACTGAGCTAAGTTCTTCTTTACAAAATTGTCACTCCTGCTGGGCTCTATAAATGCTGTTTCACCATTTTCAAACAAAAATTAATTATCTTGACCAAAAACACTGGATCAAATTAGATGTTTAGGCCATAGATATAAATGAATATCTTCATTCAATGAATAGCTCCATTCATTCCCCCATTTCACTTCAAGAACAGATTTTCTGGAATGAAGTTGAGACAAATTCTTTTTCTTTCGGTATAGGCCTATTGGCTAGGTTTCTTTTGTTTTCAATGCTTAACTCAAGAGTCACATATGCCATCTAAATGACAGCAAAAACCAAATGATTTGATCCCAAGTTCCTAAAGCTTTTTAGGCATTTATAATATTCTAAATGAAATGTCCAGGATGGTTGTATAGCTAGCTCTCTAGGGATGATGTATACTTAGGGATTATGATTATCAGACTTTATTATTCTTCACCATAGCTAATTTCTTCAAGCCTGTTGGTCTTCCAAGTTTTTAAGTAAAATTCTCTGGTTCTATTTCATGTTGACCACAGGAATCTTCTTCTTTGTAAAGTGGAAGTATAAAAGACTACATAAACAACGTATAGTTTATATAAATCTTTATGCTGTGCTTTATAAAAAAATGAATTTTACTAACTTGGAGTCCAAAGCAAAGGTCTTTCCAACAAACGACAAATTAAATAATTCATTTCTAGTAATGTGAAATAAATTTAAGTGAATCAAAAAATAATAAGAGGATCAAATATTCAGGATGACTACAGTATTATTATTAAAATGTAGGGTTTTTTTCCCATCTAATTATTACTCCTGCTATCTGTTATGAGATGTTGCTGGTTATGGTGATGATGGCCATGGGATGGTAACTTGGTGGAGATTGTGATGTCATATTTGGTATAATTTTAGCCATATCTCAAGGAGGTAAGTATTATTATCCTCACTTTATTGAAGATGAAATGAAGGTCCAGTGTCCCATCTCTTATCACATGGTTAGAAGCAGTAAGACTCAAATGTGAAGCTTCCATTTAAGCTGTTAGTGACTTTTTTTTTTTTTTTTTTAATGCAAGAGCTGCCTCAATTAGAATGGTGCTCAATTACATAAGACCATATGATTTAGGGCAACACACCTTGTATTAGCCTTGTTTGTTTGTTTTACAAATTCTCATAATATTATAAAATTTGATTCTTCACACAGCAATTTCATGGCTCAGTATCCCTTTACAGAATCTCTGCCCATAAAAAAAATTTTTTTTGTTATTGTTGGTTCAGTCTTCCCACTGTCTGGGAAGAATTATGTTTTACTAAATTAGAAATGAGAAATGCACTATTGATCAAACAAAGCAAAATTAAACTTTACTTGAGGGAAGGAAAAATATGCTGGTCTTCCTGAGAGATGATCTTGGCCTCTTGGTTCATGTCCTAAACACACTAAATACGGAAAATAGACTCAGCAAGTGTATCATGGAAACTAGTCATGAACTGGATAAAAAGACTTCACTCATAGAAAGCTCACAGCATTGTTTCTTAGACTCATCTCAGAGCACTTATGTGCTTTAGTTTTTAGAAGAGACATCACTATTAAAACTGCTTAATCTTTCTGGGGCTCAGTTTTCTCATCTGTCAAACAGGAACAACAGAACTGTTCTTTTCTCTTGAGGTTGCAAAGCTCAAATGAAATGACATCTGTGCATGTTGACTTACACACTATTCCCAGTTCCTTCTTTGGGTAGGCTCAATCTTCTTTTTTTTTTTTTTTTTTTTTAATTTTAACGTTTATTTATTTTTGAGAGAGAGAGAGAGACAGAACATGAACAGGGGAGGGGCAGAGAGAGAGGGAGACACAGAATCTGAAACAGGCTCCAGGCTCTGAGCGGTCAGCACAGAGCCCGACGCGGGGCTCAAACTCACGGGCCGTGAGATCATGACCTGAGCCGAAGTCAGATGCTTAACCGACCGAGCCACCCAGGCGCCCCAGGCTCAATCTTCTTGAGTGAAAGTAAGGGTTACAGGCTACTGCAGTTGCTGTGATCCCGCATCTGCACTCAGTTCCAATGTGTGGGTTTATCCCCACACCGCCAACCTCGGTGTCCTATATATCAACTCAATTCTCACCCTATCCACCCACAGACAGCATCAGATTGCACAAGTTATAAGGCTCAGCCCCACCAGAGTGCCCCTCACTTCAGATGCCAATCACCAAGCTTGCCACCTGTGTTTCTGACCAACTGGCTATAAATCAGAGCTTCCCACTATCCCCTCCTAAGGTTTGATTAATTTGCTAAAGCAGCTTATAGAATCAGGAAAGCAGTTTACTGACCATATTACTGGTTTATTACAAAGGATATGAAAGGCTCTGAATTAACAGCCAGATGAAGAAAGACATAGGGCAAGGTACATGAGGGGGGAGAGTGAGATTTCTTACTCTTCCAGCATGCCACTCTTTCCAAACCTCCACATGTTCACCATCCTGGAGGCTCTCTGAACCTTGTTCTTTTTGGGTTTTATGGAGGATGTATTACATAGGCAAGGTTGATTAAATCATGAGCCATTGGAGACTGAACTCAATCTATAGCCCATCTCTCCTCTTCCCAGGTCAGGTGGGTCTGGGAGATGGAGAGGACTAAAAGTTCCAACACTTTAATCATGCACTTGGTTGCTCTGACAACCAGTCCCCATCATTAGGTGACCTAAGGGCTTTTAAAAAGTCAACCATTGGGGCACCTGGGTGGCTCAGTCATTTGAGCATCCTACTCTTGACTTCTGCTCAGGTCATGATCCCAGGGTGGCCTGCTTAAGATTCTCTCTCTCCCTCAGCCTCTCTCCCCTACTCATGCTCTCTCTCTAAAAATAAAATAAAATAAAATAAAATGTAAAATAAAATAAAACATAATAAATCTTAAATAAAAAATCAACCATTAAAGTAGCAAAAGACACTTAGAAAATTCCAAGGGTTTTAGGAGTTCTGTGCCTGGTGTGGAGGACTAAGACCCACCCAAAT
Organism: Felis catus; assembly: GCF_018350175.1. Taxonomy (NCBI): domain Eukaryota; kingdom Metazoa; phylum Chordata; class Mammalia; order Carnivora; family Felidae; genus Felis; species Felis catus. The sequence goes on along the minus strand of NC_058370.1, from coordinate 36,186,666 downwards.
AAATATTTTTTTATTATACACACATCATAGATCCTAAGCTGGCCTTCTTCAGGAGGGAGAAATAAGCCTGCCGTTTCTCTGCTTCAGGTTCCTTCCATGTAGCAATGCCAGTAGGAAAATAGTCAAAACTATGTGGATTTATCATCACTCGACTTATTAGAGACTGACACTGACCAAGGAAGGAAAATATCACGTGGGCCCAGAAACTCTCAGATAGGTTCAATTTAGCTTCTTTATAAATAATCAGAGTGCTTTCCTCTCTACTTCATCCTTTGTGACCTAAAACCCAAGGTGGGAGCTGTGGAGACCTGCTACCTCCACGTCCAGTTGAAACCACTATAGAAATGTAAAGATGGATGGAAATTAAGATGGGCACACTAATGCTCCACACTAAAGCACACTAATGCTTGACTTTAAACTGAACAAATTTTTCTCTTCCTCATTCTTGAAGCCCTTCCCTCCCCTTCAGTTGTTTTTCTGTAGAATCCTTTGTTCCAGGAACTCGATATTGATACTTAGCAATCAGACTCAGATGGCCACTGCCAGCACCAGTCATAAGTCCACCTTGAAGACATGCCCAATGCTGCTGGCAGCAAGGACTGGATTCCTGTTGAAACGGCCTAGATCCTGTATTTTCCTATAAAAGCCCTCAGTCTTTTACCTTGGCGGGTCTGCAGTTTTGAAGACATTAGCCTGAGGCAGCCTCCTTTGCTTAGCAAAGTAATAAACTATCTTCCTTCTTTATACCAAACTCCGTCTTCCCATTTCATATTTTGGCACCAGAGCACAGAAGCAGGTTTTTGACAACACAACTACTATTTCCTTCATTTAGGTTATGTTTTTTCTCATTAGCACATGGGGGAGCACAGGTCCTCACCAAGGCAACCCCAAGTGGTTGTGTGTGTTCAGGCTCCATGGGACTCTTTTTCCCATAGGGTTACTTTCCCATTGGCTCAATTCACTTTTGTGATTTCATGAATGTAAAAAATTCACACTTTTCTCCTCCTCGTTTTTACCTCTCCACAAAGTCTTGGTGACCTGAATACATTCCCCTGAATTCACTGGCTTCATACATTTCATTTCTACAACTGACCTCGATATCTTTCCCTCCTTTGATAACAATAAAATCCCCAACAGATCTATACAGGCTCCACCTAGTGCAAAGATCATGAATAAACATGAGGCCCTTTCTTAATCTTATATAGCTATTTTTAGATATGTGTTGCTCCCTTCAAACCTAAAACATCAGCAAGGGTGCACTAATTGTCAAGACAATAGTTAGGACTACATTTCATCTTTCTTGTCTCTAGGTTTTTGCTACTGCTTTTCTGCCTCTTTCAATGCCCTCCTCTCTTCCCCAAAAAGGTTTACACTCTACCAACCCTGGTTTTGAAACTTGCCTGTAAACAATCCTTTAATCTCTTAAACCTGTAGTCATTATTCACTGGCATTTATTGTTTGTGGAATACATTTATCAATTTGCTCAAGAACTGCTCTGCAATATTACTTTGCTTGCTCTCTTTACCATGTATTTATCTTTCAAACTGTTCAGTTTCATGTCAATGTCACTTTGCCCCACTTGGAATTTTAACTCCTTGAGAGCAAGGGCTTTTACTTCTAGGTAATCCCACCCTATTCTATCCAATGTCTTCCTTTAGGAGGCTCTCCAAGAATGATTGCTTGTGTTCTTTGCTTTAAACATATGCTTCCTACATTTTGCTAGAGGAAATTAAATTGAGCTGGTACTTCTCTAACCATTTCCAACTCTTTTACCCTGACCTTTTTTTTTTTTTTTTTTAATTTAAGGTTTATTTGTTTATTTGAAAAGCTAATAGGGCAAAGCTTTTCTGGGGGTGGTGGTTGATGGTGGCACATGGCAGAGCTTCCTCAAGTTGTGAATAATTATTGCCAATGAGTGCTTCTTATGTACCAGGCTGTAGTCTAATTTAAAAAATACATTTAGGGGTGCCTGGGTGGCTCAGTCAGTTGAGTGTCTGACTTCAGCTCAGGTCATGATCTCTTGGTTTGTGGGTCTGGGCCCCGCATCAGGCTCTGTGCTAACCATTCAGAGCCTGAAGTCTGCTTTGGATTCTGTGTTTCCCTCTTCCTCTTTGCACCTCCCCAACTCGCACTCTCTCAAAAATAAATAAACGTTTAAAAATTTTTAAAAATAAAACATACATTTGGTCTCTGTGCCCAGTTCCTGGTATAGAACTTCAAAAACTCTTGGAATTTCCTCAGTGATAGGAGTATCTTTTACTATTCATATGACCCCTTTTCTACCAGACCTGTGTTTATGCCAATGAAATGAATTAAGACAGGGCCTTTAGACAGCTTCAGGATGGGGGGGGGGGTGGGGGTGGGACCAACCATGTGATTGGATGGTAGGAACTTTCAGCCCCCTCCCCCAGCTAGAGATGAGCTCAATCACAAGGCTTACTGATTTAATCAACCATACCTACAGTATACTTACTGAAACCTTAGTAAGAACTCTGAAGAACTAGGCTCAGGAAGCTTCCTGTCAGTGAACAAGATGGACCGCAGAGTAGTGGAACCTGACTCCTATGTTCAGAACCCTTTTATGTATACTGTTTTCCTGAGTTCTAGGAGTTGTTCTAGTGAATTATTAAACTTGCAGAGGTATGAGAAGCCCTGAATCTGTAGCTTGTCAGGCAGAAGTGGGTGGTTTGATTTCACCCAGGACTTGCAGCTGGCATCTGAAGTGAGGGGCAGTCTTGTGGGATTGAGCAATTAACCCATGGAGTCTGTGCTAACTCCAGGTAATTAGTGTCAGAACTGAGTTAAACTGTAGGACACCCAGCTGATACCAGAAAGTTGGTATCAGAAAGTACACCAACTGGGCTAAGCACTTTGAGTATATTATCTTATCTTGTCCTCGAGGTTATCCCTACAGGTAAGAGTGGCTATCATTATCCTCTTATGCCAATTAGGAGGTTGAAGCACATAGAGAGTGACTTCTCCAACATCAGAAGCCTGGTATTTTCATGTCAAAATTCAATGATGTGACTCATTAGGTTATACTACCCCCAAGTTTGCCAAGTCTCAATAAGCCAAAGATAACCTGCTTGGCAGTGGGGGAGGGAAAGTATATTGGATACCTCTTTTGCTCATCTACAAAACCTTTTGGCACCTCTTCTTACTGCACCCACTACCATGTGACTGGTTCAGGACATGCCTTGACCAGCTTTATGGGATAATCTCATTCAGACTAGCTGTGTCCCTTTTGTATACACACCCTTGGGAACTGCTCAGCATCTACACATTTGCAACAGGGTGAGAGGCAGTGTGGACCATTGACCAATGGGGAATGGAGGCCAATGGGTGGGTAAACACTTCCCTTTTTTGTCTCTGAGATATGGGTTATAAAACTCTTCAAAAAGTGTTATGGGTTCAAACATCAGTTACCACACAGTAGAGGCTCTCTCTCTCAGCAACATAGTCCTGCATTGTTTCTCTCTCTTGCTCTGATGCCCTCCCACTGTCCCGCATTCCTGCTCCCAGGCATTATTCCGCAAATAAACTACCTACATTTTTGCAGGCTTGCTTTCTGTGGAACCAGGTGAAGACAGAATACTGTTAACTTCAGCGAAAGTTATGTTGCTGATACCTTAATGACAAATGACACAGATAAATGGGCTCTCCCTGAATTTAATGCTCCCGCACAAATCTGATTTGTGGTGAAATAAAATATGTTGAAACTAATTAAAAGTGTCTCACATCACGGAATTTTTGAAAGGGATGACTTTGAACTAAGAACATCTGAAATGATGAATAGTCTGGCAAATGAAAAGTTAACATCAATGAAGAGTGTTCATTAGAATTTATGGAAAAATTAACACGAAGAGATTTCAGAGTAGATATCAATCCTTTTATATGAGTTTAAAGTTTATTCTATTTTAAATAAAATTTCAGTTTTATTTTATTTTGAATCTGAGTGATTTAGAATAAAAACCTTTGATAAGTTATTATCTGTTAAAGAAAGTGGCCATAGCATACTGATGTTTGCATCCTCACTGTTTAGTGTCAGGCACATAATAAACACTTAGTAAACATGGATTGAATGACTAGAATCTGAAAACAGGACCAGAGGTTATAGCGTGTTGAATTGTGGCCACTAAGAACATATGTCTGCATCCTAATCCTGGTACCCATGAATGTAAACTCATTTGGAAAAAGGGTCATTATAGATGTAATTAAGTGAAGGCTCTTGAGATGAGCTCATCCTGGATTGATAGAGTAGACGTTAAATCTAATGATAAATGTCTTTAGAAGAAGACAAGAAGAAACAGACACAGGGGGAAGGCCATGTGAATATGGAGGCAGAGACAGGAGTGATGTTGCCACAAACCTAGGAGGACTTGGAGTCATCAGAAAATGAAAGCGGCAAGGAGAGATTCTCTCCTAGAGCCTTTGAAGTGACTGTAGCTCTGCTAACACCTGACTTCAGACTTCTGGCCTTCAGAACTCCAGAGAGTACATTTCTGTTGTTTCAAGCCACTCGGTTTGTAGCATTTTGTTATGGCAGCCCTAGGACACTATAATACAGAGGCATTAAGATAAAACATGACAAAAGCCAAGAAACATAAGAGATGGTTTCAGCCATAAAACTGTTTGACAAATACTAACTGAACATTACTATGTGCAAGGCATTTCGCCAGGAAAACATGCATGAGCAAAACAGAGACCCTTGCACCCATGATGCTTACATTCTGGCAATATTCTCATAGGAGAAGCCAGTTTATTCAACATTCCTTTACCCTTAACTGAGATGTGTTTGTGCCTGTACCTGTATCAGAACCTGTATCAGAATTATTAAACACAACTGGCGATAAAGACGTCACTCAGAGAATGAAGATTGCACAACGATATGGGAAGAACTTACTCTCTCTGGAGAATGCAAACTCTAAATTTTCAGATTAGGAAATACTAGTTCTTAATAAGCATAATGGAAGGAACACATTCAAGACCTCTGTGACCTTCAGATTTCTTTTCTTTTTAATATCTCCAGATATTTCTTTTTTTTTTCTTTTTCTTTTTTTTTTTTTTAGAGAGGGAGAGTACATGCTGGGGAGAGGCACAGAGGTGGGGAGGAGAGAGAGAGAGAGAGAGAAAAAGAGAGAGAGAGAATCTCAAAGCAGGCCTCAGGTTCAGTGCAGAGTCTGACTCAGGGCTTGATCCCACGACACTGGGATCATGAGTTGAGCCAAAATCAAGAGTTGGATGCTCGACCAACTGAGCCACCCAGGTGCCCAGACCCTCAGATTTCTATTCAGCTAGTGGGATGGTTGAGATTGTCCCCTCAGCTGCAGTGGAACACTGACCTTCTGTGAGCAAGCACAAGGCAATCTGTTAAAATAGAACAGTATTACAGTGTGGAAAAAAAATAAATCAAGGAAACGTTTACCAAAATTGTTTTTCAACAATACTTTAAAAAAATATAATGCTTCTTAAACTTTTGACAGGCACCATTGATTATCTTCCAGGGAGGACTAGCCGCCAACTAGGAAAATGCACACATAACAAGCCAATATTAAAGAACACGTTTGGTTCAAAAGCTTGCCTCTGTGTCTGTGGTTGGATTGATATACTTGTGATTACGGTATTCAATCAGCTTTTATATTGTATAAATTTAATTAAATTTAATTACCTCAATCAATATAAACTTAAAATAACCAAACGTATAATTTTGTGCCCAAGTATTATTTGTATGACTAAAATAAAACACACCAATACTTCATCATATTCTGTAAAATGCACTTTGTTTGGTCTCCAAGTGCTCTAATACTGAAACAATTTTGAATCCTGCTGGGTTAGCATGGATCAAAAGGCAGAGCAAAGTTCTGAAATGTTGGAAGGACAAAGCATAAGGTGAGAAATCAAGCCCTATAAAATGAATAATTTGGTGCTTACAAATGAATCAGAAAACTTCTTTACATTTCAACATGTCAGTATTGAACATAAATGTTTTTAACTTATGCAAATTCAATTTGGCAAAGTACACACACGTACACACACACACACACACACACACACACACGGCATTCAGGGACTTAGGGAGCTGAGGGAAGAAGATTCCCATCTCACAGTGACCATGAGGCTTACCTTCAATCACTGAAATGGCAGGTGCCAATTTAAAAGATTTTGTATATCATTGTTCCTTCAGCTTCCTAAGTCCCTGAATGCTGTGTGTGTGTGTGTGTGTGTGTGTGTGTGTGTGTGTGTGTGTTTCAGCGTAACTGAATTGAATATAATTCTTGTGTTTAAGTACATAATTTTTTATACAACATGTCCTCTGATTCTAAGCCAATTACTGTAGCCTTTAGCCAGGCCTTTAATTTTGTTAAATGTCTTGTAACGAATACAGTCTTTAGGGGTAATTTGAAAGGTTTCTCAAAAGTGATTCTATCTCATATAGAACCTAAACTTGAGAGAGAGAGAGAGAGAGAGAGAGAGAGAGAGAGAGAGAGAGAGAGAGAAAGAGAGAAAGAGAGGGAGGGAGAGAGAATCTGTTGCACATTATATTGAACACAGACCAGAATATGAAAAACGCTCACTGTAGTCCCAGCAAACAGCCTGACTGCAATCTCATGAGAGATCCTGAGCTAGAACCACCCAGCTAAGCTACTTCTGGAGGAGTATGAGAAAATAAATGTTTGTTGTTTTAAGCTGTTAAATTTCAGAGTAATTTGGGTTTGTATTTGTTTTTGTTTTTTTGAGAGAGAGAGAAAGAGAGAGAGAGCAAATGAGTGGGGGGCAGAGAGAGAAGGAGAATTCTTTTTTAGTTTTTTTGTATATTTTGAGAGACAGAGAGAGTGAACACAACGAGGGGCAGAGAGAGGGGAGAGAGCATCCCAAGCAGGCTCCACACTGCCAGTGTGAACCCGATGCAGGGCTTGATCCCACCAAACAGGAGGTCATGACCTGAGCTGAAATCAAGAGTCAGTTGCCCAGCCGACTGAGCCACCGAGGTGCCCCTTTCAGGGTAATTTGTTATGCATCAATAGATTACTAATGCAATAGGCATCCTAGATTTGAAGAGGATAATGTAGGGCCGTTGCTTTTGAATATTTTGAAATGGAGAGGGGAGAGAGAGATGCACGAAGCAACTATAAAACAATGTGGGAAATGCCATAATTGGGGCAAGTCACTAGTGAGCTAAATGATATCCAGCAGCAAAAATGGGACACTGCATTCCAGATCACTAGGAGACTATATATACTCTGTTAGACAAAGAAGCATCTGCCCCCAACAAAACAGTTCCCTACTTGAAGCTGAAGGCAATGAAAGGAAGAATTGGAGGGAGTGGGGAGGGCCGGGAAGCCCAAAGGAGGGTTGCTGACTTTTATTAATGACCTACTACTCCCTGTGTACTTTATAGAAATGATCTTATTCAGTCTTCACACCGAGTGTATGAGGTCGATAACATTTTCTTTATCTTATAGGTGGGCACCTGAGGCCCAGTATGTTGCGGAGCGGGAATGTGAACACATGGGCTCCTGGCTCCGAAAGCTTAGTTTTGTTTTACTGCATCAGATTGTTTTCCCTTATCCCTCAAGTTCTCGTGATGCCACAAGAATATCAAGGCACAAAAAGCCTTTCTTTTTGGAATATTCTGCAGCATTTGGCAAAGTTGGTCACTAAGGTTGTGCTGAAAGTCAGACTCTCTGGCCTGTAGGAGCCAGTGACCTGAATTTCCTTATTAGTCAACTGCCATCAGACCTCTATTACAACTTCATAGGCTTTGGGCAAATATTTCAGGAAGGGGGAGAATTAAGCAGTGAAGTAAAAGTAACCTAACGTATGTTATCTTCTCCTCAGTTCCCTGACTTTATAGACAAACAACACTTTCTAATCTTCTTTAACTTTCCCAAAATACTTCAAATGGAAATGTTCACTGAATGTCATCTTTACCTTGAGAGTTACAATTATGTCCAAATTTTAAAACTCTTTTGAGTAATCAAGAATAAGCACAAGACATTTCTCTTCCAAGAAAAACACACGGACGGCTGAAATTTCTTCAAGAATATGAACTTCATCCCTCAGACTGCTAATGACCTATAATTCTGTGAAATTAGATTTGTAAAACTGAGCTGGAATGAAAATAGTTATTACTGAATGAGGAATGGTCAGAAGATGGCCCAGATAATTGTCTAGGTGGATTGCGAGCCATCTACCTCTGTGTCCGGAGAAGTGATGAAAAGGTTATTCTGCCAATGATTCCTTCATTGTTTTGTTAAAACAGCTACACTTTCTATGATTATTGTCACTCCTTTTGTGTTTCTGCAAAGCTTAATCCTAAATGTGCATGGGTAAGGGTTACGTGACCAAAAAAAAAAAAAAAAAAAAAAAAAAAAAAAACCAGCAAAACACAGACCCAGGGAACTCCAGTGTCCACAAACCTGTATAAATAAGCCTCTCTTCTTCAATTCCTGAAAACGATCCCAAATCTTCAAGGAGAATAAAAAAGCATCTCCCCACAGAGTCCATCCATGTGAAAGTAGGAGACAAATATGATCCACAGACTGTAAAATAAATAAAGCAGCAGAGCGGAGCAGCAGCTGAAAAAAGAAAGGGAAGGGAAAAAACAAGAGACTTGTGACAGAACCCAGGAGAAAAACAGATCTCAGCAAGCACTGTTAGAATGCACTTGCCCCTGTTAGTTTTAAACCCTGAAGTGACCATGGACAACACAGAAATGTTACAACTTACACACTGGAGTGAAGGAGGTAGGAATTAGAATAAATATGTTGGTTATCTCATCTATGATAACTATCATTTAAATGACATCATTAAGAGCTGACTAACCAAGTAATAGACATATGCATATTCTTTCCTCTTTTATTATTTTTTTTTTTTTTTGTAGAGAGATAGAGCAAGTACACAAGTTGGGGAGAGGGGCAGGAGGTGAGAGAGAAAGAAAGAGAGAGAGAGCTCCATGTTCAGGGTGGAGCCCAATATGGGGCTCGAACTCATGACCCTAGGATCATGACCTGAACTAAAATCAAGATTTAGATGCTCAACTGACTGAGCCACCCGGGCACCCATACATACTCTTAAATAGTACAAAGATAACATTAAGAAAGGTAATATTATTTTATTTTATTTTTTTTTCAACGTTTATTTATTTTTGGGACAGAGAGAGACAGAGCATGAACGGGGGAGGGGCAGAGAGAGAGGGAGACACAGAATCGGAAACAGGCTCCAGGCTCTGAGCCATCAGCCCAGAGCCTGACGCGGGGCTCGAACTCACGGACCGCGAGATCGTGACCTGGCTGAAGTCGGACGCTTAACCGACTGCGCCACCCAGGCGCCCCAAGAAAGGTAATATTATTGATTTAAATTGGGGGGTGGAGAGAAAGGGCATGGGGAAGAAAGAGGAAACACCATTTTTTTATTTCTCTTAGTAAAGGACTATAATGCACTGACTAAATGCATTAATAAGGGTTATCACCAGAACAGAGCTGCAAAGCTACCTAAAATTCAGAGCTACAGGGGAAGCAAACCAAAGGAAACAGACTACATAGGAAAAGTCCTTAAAATATATAAAGACAGAAAATATGCAACAATATGACAGAACCGAGACCAAACATATGTGTGTCATTTTAGTAAGTGCAAATGGATTTAACCTACATATTAAAAGAAGAATTTTAGATTAGATTGGATTGTAAAGGAAATAGAAACTATGCCATATCTAAGGATCACACTGAAGTGATTCAAGATAGTCAAAAATAGAAAGATGGGCAAAGTCTACTAGGAAAAGGTGCACTTAAAAACATTTTTTGGGGGGCGCCTGGCTGGCGCAGTCGGTTAAGCGTCCGACTTCAGCCAGGTCACGATCTCGCGGTCCGGGAGTTCGAGCCCCGCGTCAGGCTCTGGGTTGATGGCTCGGAGCCTGGAGCCTGTTTCCGATTCTGTGTCTCCTTCTCTCTCTGCCCCTCCCCCGTTCATCCTCTGTCTCTCTCTGTCCCAAAAATAAAAAAAATAAATAAATTAATTTAAAAAAAACATTTTTTGGACTGTTTTAAAGTAATCTCTACACCCAACGTGGGGCTCAAAATTACAACCCCAAGATCAAGAGTGGTACGTTCCACCGATGAGCCAGCCAGGCACCCCAGAAAAGGCACATTTTTAAACAACAATGAATTATTAACATAATATCAGAAAAGACGTAATTCAGCTCAAAAAACAGTGGGCACTTTGTGTTTTTTAAAGGTGTAACGCATGTAAAAATGTGTCACTTATGAATATCTAGGTATCAAATAACATCATAAAGCAGAAAATACAGAAGATAAAAAGACAAATAGAAGCACTCTGGTAATAGAGGACTTCAAATGAACTCTTTTAGCTGTAATAGTTTGAGTGGATGCAAAATAAGAAAGCATATGAAAGGTCTAAATAACACAGTTTAAAAGTAGAACCGATCAATGTATACCCAACTGTACCCTGGAAATAGAGCATATGCATTCTTTCCAACTGCCCATGAAATACTCATGAAAATGAGCCATACTGAAAAAAATTAAGGCACCAAAATCCTCAGTAAATTTCAAAAAGTAGAAATACTCAAAAGGCTTGGATGAGTGAATGAATATTTCTTGCACATCTATTGTGTTTTGGGTGGGCGGAGGGGTACTCCTAGAAAACAGATCCTGAGACAATGATTTGAGCGTAATTTGGGGGGTGAGGGGAGCATAGGGTGGGGATTATGTAAGTGAGACAGGGGAAGGGAAAAGAGCCAGTGATATATGCCTTATTGGGCCAACTACTGTTATGGATGACTGGAGCCCAATTTTGCTAGGGAAACTCTGAAAGCCAGTGTAGAACATGTCAGGATCAAAAGAACTGGGACATTTTACACCAACTAGTAGATGGGGCTCCAGAAAACAGCGAAGGCCTTTGAGGAACAAAATGTAGAGGCTAGCTGTTGAAAGCTGGACCAGTGTGCACTGAGCTATAAAGAGGAGTGGAGGGGTGCAGATGGGATGCCAGCAGCATCTGATCTTCAGTGTGTGCAAGTATAACTCAATCATCAGGGAGAGCTAAAACCAGAATGGACGGGCTTTTCTGGGCACATAAGTTGGATGGAGCAGAAGTATGAAATCAGTTTTTTTCCCTAAAGCTCCCTTGTGTTGTTTTTCTATTTCCTTTGTTCTTTCTCTGAGATCCCTCTCAGCTGATGGGTGTATAAATGCTCCAGTTCTTTGCATTAGGCTAGGCTGCACAGTTCTTCCCTACTCAGTCATGTCTTGATTATGCCTAGAGCACTTTGTTAAAATAGGTTGCACAGGGCCGCCTGGATGACTCAGTTGATTAAGCATCTGACTTCAGCTCAGGTCATGGTCTCACGGTTTGTGAGTTCGAGCCCTGCATTGGGCTGTCTGCTGTCAGCATGCAGCCTGCTTCAGATCCTCTGTCCCCTTTTCTCTCTTCCTCTCCCCTGCTCATGCTCTTTCTCTCAAAAAAATAAATAAACATTAAAAAAAAAAAAAGAATAGTTTGCACAACCTATCCTCATTCAGGTAACACTGATGTCCCATTCTTGGTTTGTTCCTCCTGTTTTTCCTTGTGATTTGCCCCTATTAGTTTTAAAGAGATTTGCATTGATTTTGTGTGGTGGCTGGTGGGTGCTGGTAGCAACTGGAAAGGGATTGTGAACAATTAGGCAATATGGCAAATGTTACATGGGGCGCAGGGTGGGGGGGGTGGGGGGGTGCCATGGAAATATGTAGCATACAACATGGTGAGGACCCCAGCCAATTGTCATGAACTCTTGACTGAATGTTGGCTCTCCACTCTATGCAGAGTTAACCCTTCAGTAGCTGATTCTAGGACTTCAAGGGAGAGAGGCTGGAATGACTGAGATAATCTGAGAATTATCTAAAGGTAGTGGCTGAAACTCAGCCCTGAGTAGAATCTAGGTAAAATTTTGTCAATATTTACTTTTTTGAATTAGATTTAAGATGGCATTTTGCCTACACCTGCTTTACAGATAGGGACCAGGCAGTCCATAAAATCTCCCAAATGTCTGTAATGCACACTGATTGTGGTCTGGTGATGGTAGGAAGACCTCTAAAGAGGCAACACGAACTGGATTAGTCTAGACAGAAAACTTAAAATCCTTACTCCAATACCATTTCCAAATAATAATCAACTGTGTGAGTTCATATGTTTATTTTTGTAAATAAGGTTACCAAGGTAGTCAGAAGCGACTTTTTTTTTTTTGAAAGTGCAACCCCTTGAAGTGGGCCACATATAGCAAAAGGAAAATATCAGGATATGGATGAACTTAATATCAAAATCTGGGTTGATTTTTTAAAAGTTATTTATTTATTTATTTATTTATTTATTTATTTATTTATTTAGAGTGAGAGAGTGTGTGAGCAGGGGAGGGGCAGCAACAGAATCCCAAGCAGGGATTCTGTGGTGAGAATCCCTGGACACATAAATTAGATGGAGCAGTTGTGATGATCATGACCTGATCACAAACTATGAGATCATGACCTGAGTGAAAATCAAGGGTCAGATGCTTAACTGACTGAACCACCCTGGTGCCCCTGGTTTGATTTTTTTTTTTTTTTAATCGAAGAGAAGTGAGTAATTCAAAATGCTGAGAACTTAAATGGGTCATGAGATTTTTTTCTTAGAAATAAAGAACTTGGTATTTCTCTGCTTTCAGTGTGTGTAATTGATTCTGAAGGAGTTTCTGAGAATCTATAATGCTGTCAAGCAGAATTCATTGTACAGTGTGGCTACAATGCACATAATTTTCAGTAATATGTACCTGATCAGAAGGCACATACTTCTGATGTGCCTTTTCCTTGAAGGAGTTTGTCTGATTTCACTCTCAAGTATTTTTTATTAACACTGTTGCAAAGAAAAAAATATTATCTAAAACTTGAAAGTAAGAAGGAAAAAAGACTATGTCACTTCTGTTTCCATTGTTAGGCAGTGCCCTGTTCCTGGTGTTCCTAGATCAAAGGCTGGCAAGTTTGTTTTGTTTTGTTTTGTTTTGTTTTGTTTTGTTTTGTTTTGTTTTGTTTTCTGTAAAGGGCTATATGGCAAATATTTTAGATTGTAGGACCATCTAGTCTGTTGCAACTATTCAACTCTGTAGCAAAAGAAACCATCTACAATGCATAAGTAAATGGCTGCAGCAATGTTCCTACAAAACTTTATTTACAAAAACAAGTTAAGGTAAGCTAGGCCTGCTATAGTTTATTGACTCCTACCCTAGAGTCACATGATACATGAATTTGTTTGATTTACCATTGCTCTTGATTAGGGCTCAGACAATTTTCAACTCTGTAAAGCTAAATATTTCTTTATTGGAAACTGATAAGATGTAAATTATTTTTTAATATAATTTATTGTCAAATTGGTTTCCATACAACACCCAGTGCTCATCCCAACAAGTGCCCTTCTCGATTCCCATCACCCACTTTCCCCTCTCCCCCACCCCCATCTGCCTTCAGTTTGTTCTCAAAGATGTAAATTATTTTTGCCCAATATCATGAAAGTAATTTTTGTTTGGGATCAATGACAATTATTTTTGTCTGATAGTAACACAAATGATTTTTCTTGTGTAGAAAAGTTAACTCCAAAGGCCATGGTCTTATTACTGATAGAACAATGATGAGTTTTGCCTCTAACCTTGTGACTTATTTCTGTATTCTTCCTTTCTTTCATTGATGATATAATTGAACCAACTTCACCATCCCGTTGCTTCCCTCATTGATGAGTTTAATAAAACTTTGGTTTCTGCTCCTTTTGATTTTACATGAGAATTGCATGATGTTAAACATTTTGAAAGTGATACTTTGGTTGAGATTTTGTTAATATATTTACCTGAATTAGGCCCCATGTTCTTGTCCTTTAATTCTATAAACAGGGAAGGAAAGGAAGAAGTGTTCCTTTTGACTTCAAAAACCAACTTGAGACTCCAAACAATCAAACCAAGAGCTGAAGACAAGTAAAAACTATCTGAATGTGATCAAGAAGCCATGGTTGCCTTGGACAGGTCAACCACTCAACCTAAATGCCAGGATGCGGCTTCAAGTTTGGCAACAGAAAGTGTAGGCGACCAGAATGTACCCCCCACCCAAAATATGACTGTAGGAGACCAGAGTATGCCCCCCCAAAAATGCCTTTTTGGTATAAGTACTATTTAGAGCCAGTTGTTTTCCTGCTGCTGCTGCTGCTGCTAATGATGATTTTATTTAGAGCTGATTATAAGCTGTTTTAAGAAACAGCAGAAGCAGGCCACTGGGGTGGCTCAGTCGGTTAAGCATCGACTTCTGCTCAGGTCATGATCTCATGGTTTGTGAGTTCAAGCCCCACATTGGACTCTGTGCTGACAGCTCAGAGCCTGGAGCCTGCTTCTGATTCTGTGTCTCCCTCTCTCTCTGCCCATCCCCCATTCACGGTCTGTCTCTGTCTCTCTCTCAAAAATAAATAAACACAAAAAAAAAATTAAAAAAGAAAAAGAAACAGCAGAAGCAGAAGTTCTGAAAACAGTAGAAGTTACTCTTTCGTAAGAGAAATCTACATTTATAAAGGAAATCTTCATTTGTAAAAGTGTCTCCCTCTTTGTAGTGACTCTAAATCCCAAGAGACTCTTACAAATAGAAAAGGCATAGACTAAAATTTACATAACAAACCTTTCCCTTCTTTACTGTACTTTTTCTATTTACCTGCCCATAACTTACCTCCTTTACATCCTTCTTCCTTTGTTTTAGTTGAAGACAGCATTTAGGTTCAAGTTTTAGCCATCTCTTTGAGTTACTCATCCTTGAGCTTCTCCCATGTATATGGGATATATACAGGTTAATAAACTTCTGTTTCTCTTGTTATACTCTGTTGTTACAGGGTCCCCCAGTGGAGAACCTAGAAGAGTAGAAGGAAATGATTTCTTTCCTCCCCTACAAAAACATATGGCATATGCTTCTAATTCTGATAGGATAATGTGTACAGGGTAAACCTCTTGCATCATTTTCTATTTTCTGGCAACACTTATCTCAAGATGGCAGATATTTTACTCACTGGAAGTTGTCAACACATTTCTCTGATATTACTTTTACTTTCATACATAAAAATGGACCAAAATTAAAGTACCTTTTCGGTGTAAGCTAAAACCATTCACCAAATACATTCTCCCCCACCCATCCAAAAACAACTCTCAGGGGAATTTGAGAATGTTAACTCCTGTTCTCCCTTTGGCTCACAGCAATAACTGCAACTGCTTTCAAGAGGCTGAACCTTTGAAGGGCAGCTGAGTTCATTCCAATCAGCAGGCAGTGGCAAAATGAAATGGATTTTCTTTCACATTAGACTGGATGGTATAGTGGCAAGTTGAAAAATATTCTGTTTCATTTTGGATTCATGGGTTTTTTTTGTTGGTTTTTTTTTTTTTTTTTTTTTTGCTACTCTGTGATACTTGAAAGTCAAACTGAATGTCAGAGATAAAAATGTCATGCAGATCATGGCTCAGGTCCCCTGGGTTCACTGGAGATGCACGCAGTTGAGACTTTTGACTGAGGTATAGAGAGGTCAGTTCAACTACACTGTTCCCCAGCCATCCCCTGCTATTTCTCACTCCAAAAGATTAATTCAATATTGTGTCCAGTTGAAACGCAGGTAAGACTAATATTCAGCTGGGTTTCTAAAGGCTGAAAGACAGTCAACTCATGAAAGTATTAAAGGATAATTTTTTAGAAAAGATAAACTCACATCTCATACATATATAAAATGGGCATATGTCAAAGATTTTATTTAACTCACTAATTAAGGAGGGAACCAGTAAGATGTTACAACCAATTCGAAGGAAAATCCAAAGAGAAAACGCATATGAAGGCTATTAGGAATGTTGCAATGAATTTGCTTAATTTGTGCCATAATGGCTTCTTCCACAGAGAGGGAGGGAAATTAATGGAACATCCTTCAAATTCATTTGCATATTTTTGGATAAGAATCATTTGTATCTCTTTCAGTTATGTACAATTTACAGAATTGTAAATAACACCAATATAATGAAAGTCATAAAGACACCGTAGAACCAATAAGCTGGAGGGGGATGCTAGACAATGCTTAGTTTTCCTTTGAAAACATCCAGTAATATTTTTTTGATGTATTTCAGTACTTCACAATTTTTCCCCACAAAGGAAAACCTGACTAACATTATGTTCTTATCTCTGAGATTTTATAAAACAGAAACGGCAATAGTGTTCTCCTGCATCTGTTTGCCAAAAACAATCAAAATAGGACAACAGATGGACTGAGGAGCAGATACTTGAAAGCAGAGAAATCAAATGGAAAGAAAAGTAAACTTTAAAATACCCTTTGCTTAATCATTGTCTTTACAGCACATTACTTTGCATTTCACATCGTGGAAAATTTTAAGAGAAACTGACTAAATGGATGAGCTATCTTTTAAGCTACCTTGTTTTAATCTCACAATCTCTTCAACATTTTGGAATGTCAGGAAAAGCACCATGAATTTGGGGGTCCTTGAATCAAAAGCCTTGGAGAATAATGTGAAAGTCTTATGACAATTCTTCTTTGAAGAATGAAGAGACACTGCACTTCATTCTGCCCAGCATACCTTTCTAGGAGCCCTACTTACACACCTCTTTCTCCCACCCAAAGCTCCTGAATCTCTTTCTCACTTATTCTCCCAAAGTCTTCCATTGTGCTAGCTCTTCTCCCTACAGCCCCTCTTTTCTGGTTTTTGTATTTATGAAAAGTAATTTCATTATCTTAACTTCTTCGGGTCTTCTCTTCTTCCACCTCTCAGCACAAAGTCTTGATCATTGAACCAAGCAAATACTATGTCCTTTATCCTTTGAAGGGAGTGGAGAAATCTATCCCCAAAACATGTAATTTTGATACCTTCCTCCATGCCACAGTTTATTTTAAACTTAAAGAGAAAATATCTTTGCTATATATATTGGAATAGGAATAGCTGCCACATCATAATTGTAAGTATGGGTGCACCACAAATGATAATAATTTTATTAGACTTTTGTAAAAAAAGGAGTTTTAAGATTTTCCTAAATGTCTTTCAGATTCCTTCCAACACCCCAAATTCAGACAAGCAAAAAGACGATATTAGTTTTGTGGGGCTGCCATAACAAAGTATCCTAGATTGGATGGCTTAAACAACAGAAATTTATTTTCTCACAATTATGGAGGCTGAAAGTCCAAGATCAAGGTGTCAGTAGGGCTAGTGTCTTCTAAAGATTCTCTTTGGCTTGCAGATGGCCATCTTCTCCCTATGTCTCACATGGTCTTCCTTTTGTGTATGTTTATGACCTAATCTCCTTTTTTTAAATAAGGGCACCAGTCATATTAGATTTGGGCCCACTCTAATGACCTCATTTTAACTTAATTACCTCTTTAAAGACCCTATCTCTAAATACAGTCACATTCTGAGGTACTGGGGGTTAAGATTTTAACATATAAATGGGGGGGGGATATAATTCACCTTAAGACAAGGACCATTCTTTTCATTTTAGTAGCAGAAAAATGTCAGGTGGGCAGGGATTAAGTGATCTCTGAACAATCCATCAAGGAACATAGCCATCACCTCTAATTGATAACCTGTACTGTGGATTTAAGTCATTCTTAGAAGAGTTGTTAGAATGCAGAACTTCTTGGGAGTTTCAGTTGGCATTATGGAACAAGCTTGAAAAAAGTAATGTTTTTATTTTTGTATTTAATTTAAAGATATAAATGATGGACATATGCCAACCTTATAAATATTCATCAGGGTATCTAGGTTAGCTATTTCCGTAGTTGATTTAAATAGTCACACAAAAGCATCATGAGTATTTTTTGTGTGTTTTTTCACATTGCTGAGATTTACATACTGTGACGTTCACCAGTCTAAAGTGTACACTTATCATAAGTATCTATGTGTGCAATTATATGGCAAACTACTCTGCTCTCTTTATAATCTCTTTGATAACTACAAAGTTGACACCATTGGGATTTATAGGTAAAGACATAAGGCTTAGAAATGTAAATAACTTGGTGTTCTCTCCCATCCCGCAGCTGCAGTGCCTGCCCTGACCAAGACCCTCTGCCCCTAGACCCAACTGGCAGCTCAGCCTTGCATTTGTGTCTGATGTGAGAGCCTGTGCTTAAGAAATCAGGTCTCAATGGAGACGTTCAAGCAAAGGTTGGACAACTGACTTTCCAGAACAAAAAGGAAACTCATGCATCAGAAAAGGTGATTAATAAACACACCAAAAGAATATGGCTGCATAAATACCAGAATCTGATCAGATAAAACAGCTTAAAGAATTTCTTGGAACCTACAATAAGCTTACAGAAACCTGCTTTTCTGACTGCATTAAAGACTTCACAGCAAGAGAAGTAAAACCCGAAGAGACCACCCATTCGGAACATTGTTCACAGATATATTTTTATATAACACTAAGAATATCTAGGAGATTTCAGGAAAATCATATTCAGCAGAATGAAGCCATGGCAGCCATGACACCTTGGCCAACCACCATTGAAAAGTCCTGATGGATGGACTTTAGATGAAAGATTGCCAGAAGCTGCTGTGATGGAAATGAGGACTCCCCTGATAGAATCCCCTGAAAGCAGTAGCCACCATGTTAAACTGTCATGACTGTTTGGCAAATGGAAACAACTAGAGAAACAAAATTGCTATTTTACTGGATAATCAAAATAGAAGGTCTTATTGTTCAGGGGAAATGAAACACAACATTTGTTGATGCCTTAAGATTCAGCAGGTTGGTAACTTCATCAGAAAAACAAACCATTGTTTCTTCAGTTGTGACTGTTAACTTTAAAGCAAAATATGTGTTCAATCATGTATGACATAGAAAAAAACATTTTATTACTAAAAGTAATACAAGTAGAAATAAGTAAAATAAGTAGAAATATCACTGAGCAGTCATTTATACTATATAATATTTTTCTTTCTTTCTTTTTATTTATTTTGAGAAAGAGAGAGACAGAGAATGCATGTGAGTGGGGAGGGGCAAAGAGTGAGGGACAGAGAGAATTCCAAGCAGGCTCCACACTGTCAGCACACAGCCCAACACTGGGCTCCATTTCATGAACAGTGAGATCATGACCTGAGCTGAAATCAGGAGTCAGATGCTTAACCCACTGAGCCACCCAAGTGCCCCATATTGAAATGCTTTTCAATCACGATCATCCTCCAAGTATTCCTGTTCATTCACGTCTGCCTCAAATTACTGGTAAATACATAAAATAGTTAACTTGCTAATCATTTCAATGCACGATCCTTTTCTTGCCTCCCTTCTTGTGTCAGGATGTGCATTACATATTCTTATCCTAGCCATATTTTCATATATCTTCAGGAAACATCTCATCTAAGACTACCTTGGGAATGCTTAAGAATTGACCATTATGCTCTAGTGAAGACTGTGTTTTGCATTTTATTCAAAAACTGAGTCCAACAACATACAATGTCTTCTCAGTCATGACATGTGATCAGTGCAATAAAATGTGAACCGAAGTTAAAAAAAGAAAAAGAAAAAGACTTGTAAATAACTTTATCAAACTGACCCAGCAAATAAGAAGCACTAGTAATTCAAAACCCAGGCCCTATACACTGTACCACCTAGCCTTTCCCCATTTTTCCATAGGTAATACATTCTCCTTGAATGGAAATCAAAGAGCACAGAGTAAATAAAAAGAAAATAAGAATCACTTATAATCCCATTACTCAGAATTCAACACCTATCATTAATTCGGCATTTACTCTTATAGTTGTTTTCTCATTTATATGTATCAAAAACGTGTATGACTGCCTGCACATAAACTCAGTTTTCTAAGGAATGTCACACTTCTCCATTTTCTTCAAATCAGATTAAATCTGCCTCTGACCTTCATGTCCTACAAGGTTGTCAGAAGATCCTTGCAAGTACTGGGGCTTTTGATCTTTCTTGAGGGTCAAAGAGAAAAATGGGAGGCTTATGTACTGCTTGGAAAGCTGGGGGATGTCTTTGATGTTCAACCCAACATTGCAGCCTTTATCACTGTCTAATGTCCAGTGGGTCAGGAGGGCAGGGACTGCCTTCAGGGTCCAGAGGAGCACCGAGTCTTCCTCTGGATGGGAGGCTCAGTGTGTGTTTGAGATTCCCTCTCAGGCCTCACCACCACCTATGGGTACAGTGAGGCATGGGATGGACAGGGGCCTCCAGCTCCTAGGCACCTCCTCCCCTTTAAGGAATGCTCCCCTTCTATCTGCCTGTCAGTTTCTCCTGCAATTCCTTCTCTCACTGTATAATCCCTTCTGCTCAGTTAAAAAGACTAAGAGCTGGGGAGGGAAATGTTTATAGTTAACAACTCTCTTTCCAAAGAAGGGATAATAAAAGACTTGACTATTGAGAAATTATTTATTTACACGTGTATTGTGATTATTGTTTACAAAATCAAAATCACATTCTACCTGTTTTTATCAACAATCATTGTAGATTTTTAGCTCTAAGAAAAGATTTTAGCTCTAAGAGTTTCTAATTGTTGAGTTTTAAGAATTCCTTGTATATTTTGTATGCAAGTCCTTTATCAGATACATGTTTTGCAGTTCCTCCAATTCTTTCATTTTCTTAACTGTCTTTCACAGGGAAGAAGTTTTAAATTTTAACAAAATGCAACATATCAATTTTCCCTTTTATAGATTGTGCTTTTGGTATTGCATCTAAAAATTCATCTCTCAATCCACGATCATATAGATTTTCCCCTATATTTTCTTCTACAACTTTTATAGTTTTACACTTTACATTTAGATCTATGGTTCATTTTGAGTTAATTTTTGTGAAAAGTATAAGTATCTAGTGTCCAGAACCATTTATTGAAAAAACTGTCTTTTCTCCACTGAATTGCCTTTGAGTCTTTGTCATGGATAGATTGACTATATTTTTGTGGGTCTATTTCTAGGCTCTTTATTCTGTTCCACTACTCTTCCCCCAACTCACTTCTATGCTGCCTTGATTATAACAACTTTATATTAAATCTTGACATTGGGTAGTATAAGTCCTTCAACTCTGTTCTTTTTTAGTATTGTCTTAGTCATTCTAGGTCTTTTGCTTTTTGATATACACATTAAAATCAATTTGTTGACATCTACAAAATAATTGCTGGGATTTTGATTGGGATTTCATTGAATCTATAGAGGATGTTGGAAAGAATTGACATCTCTGGTCAGGACTGTGAACCAATGACAGATGGGGGTTGGCTGATGAATACCCAAGCTTTCCCAGCCCTCAGGTAGGACATATCTGTTCATGTTATGCAGTGTTTCCCAGAGTCCTCAGCAGGATCAAGCACCAGTTGCCCACAGTAGCACCTTTTTTGAGCTATTTTCTCTTCTCTGCTCATTTCCCCATCCTCTTACTGTCACCAGCTAGACCCTAAGACCTGACCTTTACCGCCCACCTGCGGTAGTGGCTACCTGCAGTAGTGAGTACAAACTCACTAACCTTTGTCCTACATCTTTACTTAAGATCTCCTTTCTGTCTTACCTTTTAACTCTTGCAAATGAACCCAAAACCACCCCTCAGGTGATGGCAACAGGCCTGACAAGACAGGTACCAGCCCAGTCCACCCTGACCATCTGAGCTAAATGACTTGCACCTGCGCAGATGGACTGTGGTGTGACCCCTTGGAATGACTGGTACTTATCTTTACCTCATTATAATGCTGAAATCTCCACCCAAGGAGGAGCCTCATTTACATAACATACAATTTATGTATAGGAGGTTTCCTTAAGGTGCATGTGCACCACCTCTACATATGATGACATGGCTTCCCTATCTAAATATTCATCGTAACCTAAACAAAAGGAACCCAGTTACCCTCTCTCAGGGAGTCATGGCTTTGGAAGCCATTCTCTGTGATCTTATTTGCTCCAAATAAAGTTTTCTTTGTGCGACAACTCACCTCATGCAGTTTCCGTGATACATCAGGGATCGAACTCCCTTTCGTTCAGTCACATTACCAGTGTTTCCTGTAATCATCTCCCAAATAAACTACTTTCCCTCAGAACCTCATCTTAGGGTTTGTTTCTGGGGCATCCAGACTAAGAGCTGTGACAATACAGGAATACTCAAAGACAGGCTCAAGTAAGGCAACTTTCCTAAATGTACCCAGGTTCCAGAGTGGTACCAGGCCTATCCAATCTAGATAGAAAACTCCCAGTTTGGTAATTTAATACCTACTCAAGGCACTCAAATTTAGTCTTTAATTTAAGACGCAGAAAGCAGTACCTCGCAAGTCTGCTATTTCTTCAGAAAGAAAAAAAAAGATACAAATGAAACACATTTAATTTCAACAAGCATGCCTGCGCATGAAAATCTACCTCAAAATAGCTAAAATGGTAAAAGATGTGTTGCTATTTTAAAGCCAGAAGATTTGGATTTGCCTCAGGCAGCTTTTAGCTTCTAGAGTTTTATGGCTCACTGGTTTCAGGTTAGAAAGTTAGAATTGCAAAGGCGTGCTGTGGTTTCAGTCTCTGCCATTCTTTCATAATTTTGTAGCACAAGGGCTTTTCCAGGGAGGGAGGTAAGGGTGGGGTGGAAATCTAACAAGGGAGGAGTGAAAGGCACCAAGAGAACTGACCCAACTATCTGTCTTTATTTTTAACAACCTCTAAAGCAAGTCATGCACGATGAACATCACAGAAGCACCAGGCATTTGTTGGAAAAAATCCTCTGGGGATGCACTTCTTGAGGGGAGAAAATGGCTTCATAAAGAAAGGATGCAAAAACGCTGTGCTCTCTTTATCTGCAACTGCAGAATGCAATAGCCACTCCACCAAATCCTCAGCTGCAAAAACAATGTGTGTAATCTGATATTTATTTTTGCTGAAATGGAGCCGCAGCTCTGCCATTGCAAAGCGCCCAGAGAGCCTTTGCTGACCCTGGGGGGAGTGCGGCCTAATGAAACAGCCTCACTTTTGCAATTTAATTTTTCTTCAAGAGCACAGGCCAGAGTTAGAGGAACTTCTATCCAGCTTTTGGAGGGAAAGCCAAAAATGAATTAATGAAGCTTATCAGACGGCCTTTAGAAAATGTATTGGCCCTTTATTATGCTACAGTATCAGCCAACACTCGCTTTACTTTTCTTGGGAGCAATTGGACGGGGGCTGCGATCAGGGAAGATGTGCTTCGCTGTCTCAGCCCACACACTCAAGCAATTTAAATCTGGTCTCCAGGAGACCTGACATCATAAAGGGAAATTGTATTCAGGCCTTCTAGTCTAGGAAACATTACCTCAATGCTGCTGGATTTCTCAGTCACTGCCATTGTTTCTTTGTTTCCCTGTATCACCAAACTTCATGGGAGAGAAATTACTGCTGCACTACTTCATCATCTAGTATTTCCTTAACTCTAAGAGCTGCTGCTGCAGAACTCTTGAATGATGCTGTTCTTTTGAAGGTCACTGAGGACCCCACCTTGTCCAACCCATTAAGCGTTTTTCATGGTCTGCACGACCCAACATCACCTCCCCACCTGCCCTGCCGTTCTAAGCCTTGTGTTTCCTTGCCTTTTGTTGACGTGGTCGTCCTCTCTTCCCTATGCCTCCTCCTGGCCCTTCCTAGTGGTCATCCTCCAAGGTTCTTTCTTCCAACCTCCTACTCTATATTCATACTCTCAACAAGCATCCATTCCCATACTTTCAGTTGGAGCTTCAGCAGCAATCTTGACTGATGAAGTACCTGGAGGGTAGGATTCCCCAGGGGAGGATGCGGAAGGACATTAGAAGGAACTTGGCCCTCTGATGATTTTGCTGAAACCGTCGTATCTATCTTGCCTGCCCACCTCCTGATTTCTTCTGCATGCTAGAATAAACTTTGTGTTTAAGCCACTGTTTTGTATATTTTGGATTTTCTGTTATATGCAACAGAATCTAATTTAAATAATAAAAACAGGCATAATAATGTCTTCTCATAAAGTTAGTATAAGCTTTACATGATATAAGTCATGTGCCTAGCTCATGTGCCTAGCCAGACCTAGCCTATGTGGTCAAATATTGTAGATTTTATTATAAACTCCATGCCTGCATTCCCAGCTTCATGATGCACCAAATCACAAAATGTCAACTATGATCTAAACAAATCCCTTCCAAAACCAACTCATCCTCTGATTGCCTCAATCTTTGGTGTATGACATGACTAATCTCTTGTTAATCAAGGTTTTGAGTCTTCTCATTTTCTTGCTAATATTGAATCAATTGCTAAATGCTATTGATTTAGTCCTTCGCATTTTCTCCAATTAATTCCCTCATATTTTCTCTGTAAATCCCCTAGTTGAAACTTTCATTATTACCCACCCAAAATATTACAGTTGTCAACTCAATTGGTTCCCCACTTCCTGTGTATATTCCTACTTCAAGTTATCCTACTGAAACCATCACATAAGTCTTCCAAAAGCACTGCTCTAATTTTGTTATTCCTCTAAAAACCGTAGTGGCTTGTCATTGCCCACTGAGTTAGTCCACATGCTCTTCAGCTCGGGGCTTGAGACCCTAACTTATATCTTCTGATTCTCACCTCCATCTCCTTCCATGCCAATCAATCTAGACTCTTCGATTTGCCTTCTGCTTTCTTAATTCTGTTGCTTGGCTCATGTTTCACTCACCCAGAATGTCCTCTTCTTACTCCACTGCCTACATTTCAATATCTTAGCTAACTTTCAAAGCATCACAGAAATTATATCACTCCTAAAAATCCCCTCCTTCCAAAACAGATATAATTTTCCCTTTACTCAAAACACTTTGTATCTCTCTTATGGTGCTTGTGCTCCAATGCTTTACACCAGTCATTCTCAAATTTTAGGGAGCATCTTAGTTATCTGGAAGAACTTTGAATATACAGATTGCCCACTCCCAGAGACCTTATCAAGACAGTATGGTATTGGCACAAAAACAGACACATAACGAATGGAATAGAATAGAGACCCCAGAATTGGACCCACAAATGGATAGCCAACTAATCTTTGACAAAGCAGGAAAGAGTATCCAATGGAAAAAAGACAGTATCTTTAACAAATGGTGCTGGGAGAACTGGACAGCAACAGGCAGAAGAATGAAACTAGACCACTTTCTTACACCATTCACAAAAATAAACTCAAAATGGATGAAGGACCTGAATGTGAGACAGGAAACCATCAAAACCCTAGAGGAGAAAGCAGGAAAAAACCTCTTTGACCTCAGCTACAGCAATTTCTTACTCGACACATCTCCAAAGGCAAGGGAATTAAAAGCAAAAATGAACTATTAGGACCTCATGAAGATAAAAACTTCTGCACTGCAAAGGAAACAATCAACAAAACTAAAAGGCAACCAACAGGATGGGAAAAGATATTTGCAAATGACATATCAGATAAAGGGCTAGTATCCAAAATGTATAAAGAACTCACCAAACTCCACACCCCCAAAAAAATCCAGTGAAGAAGAAATGGGCAGAGACATGAATAGACACTTTTCCAAAGAAGAAATCCAGATGGCAAACAGGCACATGAAAAGACTCAACAGCACTCCTTATTGGGGAAATACAAATCAAAACCACACTGAGATACTACCTCATGCTGGTCAGAGTGGCTAAAATGAGCAAGTCAGGAGACTATAGATGTTGGAGAGGATGCGAAGAAACAGGAACCCTCTTGCACTGTTGGTGGGAATGCAAACTGGTGCAGCCACTCTGGAAAACAGTGTGGAGGTTCCTCAAAAAATTGAAAATAGATTTACCCTATGACCCAGCAATAACACTGCTAAGAATTCACCCAAGGGATACAGGAGTGCTGATTCATAGGGGCACTTGTACCCCAATGTTTATAGCAGCACTCTCAACAATAGCCAAGTTATGGAAAGAGCCTAAATGTCCATCAGCTGACGAATGGATAAATAAGATGTGGTTTATATATACAATGGAATACTACTTGGCAATGAGAAAGAATGAAATATGGCCATTTGTAGCAAAGTGGATGGAACTGGAGGGTATTATGCTAAGTGAAATAAGTCAGGCAGAGAAAGACAGTTACCATGTTTTCACTCATATGTGGATCCTGAGAAACTTAACAGAGAACAATGGGGGAGGCGAAGGGAGGTGGAGTTACAGAGAGGGAGGGAGGAAAACCATAAGAGAGTCTTAAATACTGAGAACAAACAGAGGGTTGATGGGTATGAGGGAGAGGGAAAAGTGGGTGATGGGCATTGAGGAAGGCACCCATTGGGATGAGCACTGGGTGTTGGATGGAAAGCAATCTGACAATAAATTATACTTAATATAAAAAAAAAAGAGAGAGAGAGAGAGAGAAAGAAGGTCTGGGAAAGGGTCTGAGATCTGCATTTCTCTTTTTTGAAAAAAAAATTTTTAATGTTTATTTATTTTTGAGAGAGAGAGAGAGAGAGAGAGAGAGAGAGAGAGAGAGAGAGAGATACTAGTGGGGCAGGGGCAAAGAGAGATGCCAAAGCAGGCTCCAGGCTCCAAGCTGTCAGCACAGAGTCCGATGCAGGGTTCAAACTCAGCTGCAAGACCATGACCTGAGCCGAAGTCAGATGCCCAGCTGACTGAGCCACCCAGGTGCCCCTGAGATCTACAGTTCTAACAAAGCCCCAGGTGATACTGATGCTGCTGGTGTGGGGATCACACATTGAGAACTGCTTTCTGGTGATCTGGATTTTACTCTTTCTACACTGTGAACTTCTGGAGATCAGACAATATGGCTTATTCCAATCTTTGTATTTCCCAATGCTCCCAGCACACAGTAGACACTTAATAAGTGTTTATTAAAATGGCACAGGATAGAACAAGAGGCCAAACAAAGTTGGCAAGGACCTTTTGAAGCTATGCTCAATCATTGGTTTCTATCATACAGAAAGAACACATCTAAGTGCTTTTGCCGAGAGCATAACCCAATTCTCCTGGTGTTAGCTATTGTTCTTGGTTTGGGGAAGTGAGCCCACAGCATGTGCTTGGAGGAATGCTAGGTATTGTAAAGCAAGGACACGACATGAATTCAGGGAAAGCAGTAGTTGAAGGGCTCCCCTAGAGGAGAAGGATGACAAAAGTTCAACATTTGGGAAATTAAGTATGAAGGTTGCCATGGTAAGATAACAACAGATTTCAAATCTATAATTGTACCTGGCGAGAGGCATGTTAGAGTCCCGCCATATACTATTGTTTCCTTCTTGTGCTTTTAATACTTCAGAAGCAAGTCACTCTGAATTCAAGTTGTGCTTCTAATTACCCTTTTTATTATTCTCAGAATGTTCTTCAGAACCAACATGATTTTTAGGAAAGAAAATTAATTGCGGCTTTTCTTGGTTTGGAAATGTGGGCAACTGGGTATTCTGGCAAATTCACGCCCTGTTTTCCTTCTGTGTGTAGATAACAGACTGATAATTCACCTTCTGCCTGTCTATCCAGTTATCTAGTCAGGGTGTTTTTTCCCAAGGCGGGGAGAGGACATTTTGCATATGGAAGGTGTTTTTGAAATGACAAGAAAATGAAGAACAAGTCAGCCAAAGAAACAACAAATGCCACAGTCATCCCCCAAAGACCTTTGTTCTTAGCTTTTCATATTTCATGTCATACTTCTCATGAAATAAATCCTCCAGAAACAACAAAAGATAGATGGAGACCATTACAAGAAAGGATGGATATCAAATATGGATTTTTTTATTTTAAAGAAGCAATTCAATTGTACCCAGATGGAACATTAGAAACGTCACATCTCTGCATCATCATTTTTCAGCAGCAGCACAGATGGTACCTTTTCATTTGCAGTGCGGGCCAACATAGTGTGCTCAGCTGTCTGCTCCACCCCCATCATGAGTCCAAGTTTACATGTAAGAGGACATGTTGGTTGAGTTAACCCAGAGACCCTTGGGAAACTGTGTTGCCTGGGGCCCTGACATTACTATTTTATAATATTTCCTTCTTCAAGGAAGCAGATGGGATTGCCAGACCGTGACTTTTATCTACTGTTCTCAAATAAGGCGCCCTAAGGCTTCCTGCCTCTTCCCAGAGCCGGACCACAGATCTACAGTGATGAGGAGAAGCAGGCAACATCTGCAGACCTTCTGTTAAAAGCTCTTATTTGTTTAAGTATCCTGTTTCCTTGCTATTTATATTTCTAGAAATTAGGGAGATGCTTATCCCTACTTGTCCCAATACAGTTGAAAATTACGATTGATGTCATTCAAGGGCTCACAATTTATGTCCTAAGTGAAAAAACAAAACAAAGTAAAACAAAAACAGAGTAAAAATGCACTGCCACCATTACCATCACCACTACCACCATTATCCTCACCTGACTATTGGAATGGTTTATCTGGGGACAGTAGCAGAAATTCTGCTTTCTCTAGGGAAATTACTATGGGCTTCTGGGGGCAATAAACCAGCTCAGAGATTCCAGGAGAATCCCAGTCAGGGAAGGTACTGGGTCACTAATTGCTGAGAAGAACTTCAACTAAAGAGAGAATGAAATTGTCTGTCAGTCTATCTCATGCTGTCCTGAAGTTTCTGCTTCACTGTGATAAAACAGAATTGGCCAGGAAGCACAGCATCCCTAATTTTGGCATACACATAGGCCCTAGGGCATAGCACAGTCTAGCATTTATTTATCAATTTGATTCTTGGCTTCCTAAGCTCACTGATTTTACAGACAGTGATAGGAGCATATCATTTTCAACATTTCACAACTGCGTTAACCTCTGTTTTCTCCTGTCCCTGGCTGTTAATGTAGAGCTGCCGGTGCTTTGAAAAGCACTGTCTTCCCCTTCTTCAGCCATTCCTGTATCCATTCCCTTTGCCATGTGGCTTTATAGCCTCCCCATTAAGAGATTGAGCCTATTTCCCTGATTTTTGATTCCGATTTCATCCATGCGACTTGTTTTAGGCAATAGCATATTAGCCGATGTGACTCAAGCAGAGGCTTGAGAAAATGCTTATTTGTTTCCATTACGGTTGAGTATCTCTGCTATCTCCATGAGCGGAAGCCCAGGCCATCCTACTGGAGAATGAAAGACATAGGGCAAAGTTGAGTGCTTCCATCTGAGTTCTCCTAGGTAAAGACAGTCTGGATCAACCAACAGCCAACTGACTCCTGTACTAATCCTGTACCTTTCAATCCATTGTTCAGTTTTGGTTTTACCTCCAATGTAATCCTCGAGTTTGCTCATCTCTCTCCACCATCACTGACCCAGTCGGTATAGACCTGTACCATAGTTCACCTGGATTTTGTAATGTCCTTTTAGATGGGGTTCCTGCTTTCCCTCACATTTCCCTGCGAGCCTGTTCCTACTCAGCAGCCAAGGGACCTTTTAAAAACCTAAATCAGATGGTGTTAGTTTCCTGGATAAACCTTTTGATGGGTTCTCCTTGTTCTTAGAATAAAGTCCAATATGTTAACACAATTCTCAAGGTTTGCCTACCATACTTCCTCACTGGAACTTCTAAAACTGTTACTCGTCTCCTACTCCACTGCTCTGCTCTTGTGTGTCCTCAAATAAGCCAGGCCCATTCCCCTCCTAGAGCCTCTGTCCTTGTTGCTCCCTCTGCCTGGAATCTCCTTTCCCCAGCAATGCTAACCACCAGCTCTATGTCCTTCATTAGTTTCTGCTTCAATATCACATCCTCCTGAGATCCTCTCTTCCTGTATCAAACAGGCCTCTTTCAAGTGGCAATCAGAGCATCTAGATGATTTCTTTCATAACATTCATCGTAATCTGTAATTATCCTGTTTATGTATTTGCTTGTTTTGTTGGCTGCCTTCCTAGTTAGAATGTAAGTTTCTCATAGACAAGATCTTGATTTTCTTATTTTCCCTGGTATTTTCAGCACCTCGCCTACAGTCAGTGCTTTGTGTATGTGTCTATGAGACATTAAAACTGGAGGACTCTTACACACACACATTTTATATATGTATATAATATGTACATAAAAATACATACATATATTAGTTTCCTATGGGAAACTCATACATTACCAATATATGTATGTGTTAATGAGTCTTCTTTAAGTTCACATACATACTAATGTATATGTGGGACACACGTGTGTAATCTATTGTATGTGTATAATGCACATATATATGTAATGAGTCCTTTATTTTTAATCTGACACATGCACAATTTGCTCTTTAGAATCTTGCATTATCTAAAAATATAACTTGAACATCTTTTTGCAACAGCAGATATAAGCCTACCTCATTAAGTCTTCAGAGTATTCCTTTGTACGAATGTACCATAATTTATTTAGTCAATATGAGCTAGTGCTAAGATTGTTCCCATTCTAGTGATGAGGAAACAAAGGCTGAGGGAGACAAATCATTTGCCCAAGACAGCCAGTATTGGACCTGGCGCCTGAGTCCCAGTGGCGGGATGGGGCAGTATAGGCCTGACCTAGCACTCACATGGTACACGCATGGATGGAGGCAAATTTGTTGGGGGCTCCATTCCTTCTTTGTGGCTTTCTGACAACCATCTTCCCTCCAGTGGATCCATCTTCCAACAAGTTGAATAAGCTGACATATGTTAGTGGTTTTAAATGTTAGCGCCCATAAAATCACCCAGAGGTCCTGTTAAAAGACAGATTTCTAGGCCCTACCCCAGAGATCTGGGCTGGGGGCTGAAATTCTGCGTTTCTAACAAATTCTTAGACAATATTGATGCTTTTAGTCCATGGAGCACACTTTGGGTATGCGAAGTGCTCCATAAGCATTAAAGCCCACACAAATTCAGGAGAATGTGACCTCTCAGTTTTCATTAAGCCCCTACTGAATGCCAGCTATGGTGACAGGTATTATGGCAAAAAGAACCCATCATGCAGGGCCTCACTCATGAAGATTTAAGAATTTAGTTGGTGAAAACAAAATATGTGTTACAAAAACAGAAATTTTTAGTGCAGTGAAGAGTGAGATAAGCGACAGAGGCATAGTCTTTAATTAGAAACCAGTTCTAGGGGCGCCTGACTGGCTCAGTCAGGGGAGCATGTGACTCCATTCAGGGTCATGAGTTCAAGTCCCATGTTGGGTATAGAAATTATACATACATACATACATACATACATACATACATACATACTAAAAAAACCCAAACAGTTCTGGGTAAAAAACAACAACAAAAAAACCACTCTACTTGGTGCAGACCACTGGATTTTTGGCATGTACTTACTAAATACCGATTTTTTTGATAAACCTTCTTCCCTCATTTTGGTGTGTGCCGCATTAGCATCCTTCCAGAACTCATGATGACTGGTTTGAACATCTGCTTGCTAACCCGTTGCTTAGCTCAGACACTCCTAAGAGTCACATCATCAGGAAGGGAAGCTGTTAGGGTAGATTCCTTAGAGCAGAGCTTGAGATGAGGGTTCTTGTGCAAGTGATTTATTTAGAAGGAGTTTTGGGGAGGAACCTATGACTGGGTTAAGCAGGGCAGGAGTATAACAAGGATGTGGTCTCATCTTTGGCCTTGCCTGACTCCACAGGGCACCTGACTTCACGGGGCACCTGACTCCATGGGGCTCCTGACTCCAAGGCACTAACAACTGTCTCACCATAGGGGGCTGGCCTTTAGTACCCCAATGCCTTTTCCCCATTTTCCACCCTGGTTCCTATAGTCTTTGTAAAAGTTCACTTTTTAAAATTTTATTTAGCAAGCATATATTGCCCACATACTCTAGGCACTAGGCATTTGTAAGGTCAGGGGCTGAACTTCCCTGTCTCAAAGCCCATAGTGATGTCATTTGATACTGAAATCTACCCTCATGGCTGCAGAGAGAACGTGGGCCCGCTCTCTCCAGGCTGCACACATGTAATTCACCTGGTGTATAATGTAATGGCCTACTTTATCTCTCACTTCCTATTAAGCCCAACGAATGCTGAACTATCTGCTCACCAGGATCTTTGCACATCCAGGTCTTATGTTGTTGTAGTACACTGAGTAGTGCGATCCCAAAGATATTAGGTCCTACTCTCTGGAAATGATTAATCTTACTTTATATGGAAAAAGAGTCTTTGTAGACAAAATAATTAAGAATCTTGAGAGGAAGAGATTGCTCTAGACTATGCAAATGGGCCTTACGTGCTATCACAAGTGTCTTCAAGGCAGAGGAAAACTTGACAGGGGAGGAATTGATATGAAGATAGAGGCAGAGATTGGAGTGATGTGGGCACACCAAAGCATGCCGCCGGCAGCTGGAAGAGGCAAGAACAGAATCTCCACTCCAGCCTCCATAGGGACATTGGCTCTGCCAGCCAATGATTTCAGACATCCAGCCTCCAGAACAGTGAGAGAACAAAACTCTGTTGTTTAAAGCCATCCAGTTGTGGTAATTTGTTGTAGCAGCCCTAGAAAACTGAGAGCAGTTGTTATATTACCTGTTTCTGGAGTTACCTGGGTGCCTTCCCCTCTCCCACAACACATACTTCATCACAGTGATGCTTGTTTCTGCAGCTCACATGCCTACCTCTCTAGGCAGCCTCCTAGATCTTTCATCCCACCACCTCCAGGCTCTGATCTAGTAGACACCCCTTGTCTGTCTCCCAGAGTTCCTTGAACAATATTCTCTCATTGCCTTTGCTCCGTTCTTTTCTATGACCTTCCCAGGTCAATCTCCCTGTGAAGTTCTAAATCCTTAGGGTCTTATTCATGTCTATATTCCCTGGTCCTGGCTCAGGGCTGAGTGAAAAGTGGCTTTCTGGTATTTGTTTCTTGACACGAAGAGGAAGTAAGTAGATGCTGCTGTTCAGTGACTAAAAGGGGAGACTCAGGGGCTCATGAGGCCTCACATCACTGGCCAAACCTGACTGGACATGTGGTAGCTCCCCTGGCTGAGATGCCCTGTAGAGGCTTCTCCCCCATTATCCTACCAGTCCAGCCTTCCAGCCCAGCCTGCTCTGAAGCTTTCTGAGGCCTCAGGCCTGGTTGTGTTCCCTTTGGCTTCGTGTCTGCAGAGCCCGTGTTTATTTTCTGCTCAGCTCTTCTTATGTTCATCTCCTCTCTCTGCTCTCCTTCTCCTGACTCCCAATCAGCCGTGACTCACAACCTCAAACGCTGTTGCCTTTTGTCATTATTTTGAGGAGTCGCATGATTTCCCTCATTATCACCTTCGGGGCTAGAATAGGGGTTGGCCTGCAGTATTTTATTTCTCAGGGCCAACATGAGGGGTGTGAAGCAAGTGACAAGTTCAATAACCTGGGGGTCAGGTTAGCGTTCTAGTGATCTAGTTGCTCTGAGGAGGTGGCTGCTAAACGTGGAATTTGAAAATTAGGACGGGGCTTCAGTCAAGGAGATGATGGTAGAGCCTTTTCAATTCTTCCTCTATAAATTTGCTTTCCAACTCAGACTTCCTGGACAACATTTATAGTCAAATTTGACAGTCTCTTCTAAAACCTGACAGTTTTCTTTCTATTAGCCTCCAAGGAAGGTAGATAATTATTTTGTCTTTTTTTTTTTTTTTTTAACATCAGGTAGGGAGCCTCCAAGGTGGGGGTGTGGTTGTATTTTCTCCCCTTTGTAAGCTGTTTGGAAGCCACTTGTAACGTTGTAATTATGAAACCTGGGCTCTGGGAGAGGTTTTAATAATTGATTCACAAAGTGGCTGAATTAGTTATTTATTGCTGCATAATGGCCTCTCCCAAAACTTAGAGACTTAAAACAACAAGCATTTGTTAACTCACAAAGTTTCTGAGACTTAGGATAAAGCAGCAGCATATTCTGGCATGGGGCCTCTCATGAAGTTGCAGTCCAATGTTGGTTGAGGCCACTACAATCTTCAGAAGGGCCTGGAGTTATCTGCGTCCAAGAAAGCTTATTCATATGCCAGTTGGCTGGAGGCCTCAGTTCCTTGTCATATAGGCCTCTCTACAGGGTTGCTTGAGTGCCTTTATGACATGGTGGCTGGCTTCTCCTGGAAAAAGTGATCCAAGAGAAAGAAAGGAAGAAGCCACAAGGCCTTTGATTACCTAGTCTCAGAAGTTACACACTATTCTATTCCTTAGAAGTCAGTCACTATGCTCATACTTAAGGGGAAGAGAATTCAGCTGCACCTGTTTGAGGAAGTGTCAAAGAATCTGTAGATATATTTTAAACCACCAGAGTAGAGTGCCTTTCCTTCAAATACCTCCAGAGAATGCAGCAAATCATTTTTACCCTGTCGATAAAATACCACCTGGTTTTTGAATGTTTTGCCGGAAGGTTGCAAGAAATATAGAAGTCTTATATCATAATCATTAGAATAGTGAAAAATAATAGTATATA
This sequence comes from Felis catus, assembly GCF_018350175.1. Classification (NCBI taxonomy): domain Eukaryota; kingdom Metazoa; phylum Chordata; class Mammalia; order Carnivora; family Felidae; genus Felis; species Felis catus. The sequence continues at coordinate 36,152,385 of NC_058370.1, read as the reverse complement.
ATAGTGAAAAAATAATCCTTATGAAGATAGGTGAGAGGATACTGTGCTGCCTTAGGTCTGGGTAGGTGGGAGGATTTGAGAAGAGTAGAGGATCCCAGTGGTTTCAATTTAGTACTTTCTGTTTAATATATACAATATTAACTAGCTATCTCATTGTCTCTTTGATTCAACAATTCAACATCAGGCACCATGATAAATGAGACAAAATCCTTGCTTTCAAGGCTGAGAGATAGATGGAAGAGAGCTACTCTAGATAAGCTGCCTAGCCCAACCCAGCCCAGACAGAACCCCAACTGACCATAGATGAGTGAGCCCAGTAGAGACCAGGAGAACCACCCAGCTCAGATAGGTTGAACTCTGCAGAAATGTGAGACATTAATATTTATTTTTGTATGCCTCTGGGCTTGTGTGATTGTTATACAGCAATAGTGACTGATACAAGTTTACAGTGTGGTGAAAAAGACAAAGTGAAAGGCAAATTTTGCAGTGAGATATGATACATACTATGCTTAAGGCTCTGACAAGAGTGAGACGGGAGGGCCTAAATCTACCTCAGGGTGATCAGGGAAGCTGAAGACTTCAGGAGATGCCTGAATGAAGTCCTAAGAATGAGATGGTGTTTGCCAGAATGGGTTGGAAGACTGACACTGGGGTGGGGAACCACATCCTTTTCCGGTAAATGTGAAATCTTGGTAAGCTAGAAAGCAGTTGTAATGGATGGGTCCTAATTGTTGGCACCCCTGGATCATGAATCACTTCATAAGTCCTGCTAAAGGACTTTATCTTACTCTTTATCTTAAAGGCAACCACTGAAAGATTAAAGAGGCATAAAATAATCAGATTGATGGCTTGTTAAGCGCACACTGGAAGTGGTGTGGAACCAGGCAGGAATCAGGGTGGCTAGTTTTGAATCTGTGCTCCTCCAGATATGGCCATGGGAAAGAAGAGGACAGAGGAAGGAAATATTAGGAGGTGGTTCAGACAAGGCTTGGCAGCTGATATAACGAGGGGGTGGAACTTGGCTTTAGTTCCAAAGCAGAAGAGTTTGGAAGGGGTAGGTGGTAAGCATTTCTATGTGGGTCACGATGAGTTTGAAGTGCCTGTGGGTGAGCTGAAAGGAGGTGTTTAGTAGGTAGGCAGAAAAGCAGTTTGGGGCCTCAGAAGAGGAGCCTGCAGCAGGCATATACTTTGGGGCATCATCCACTTGGAGGCAGTGGCTGAAGCTATTACAGGCAAGGTTGGGTTTATGTAGGTGAGAACCAACCCAAATTTTGTACTTTAGGGAAACACTGACCCCTAAATGATGGGCAGAGGAAGAGAAACCAAAGGAGACTAAGAAAGAGATGCCAGAGAGAAAGAGAATACACAGAGGAAAGTGATTGCACATAAAACAAAGAGAGGGCTTTGGAGGTTAGCAGTATCACATATCTCAGGGAGGTAGGAGCATAGAGGATTGAAGAGTGTTTTGTTGTTTGTTTTGCACCCAGAAACTATGATGAGTTTCATGGTGACCTGAATCAAAGGTCAAAAGGGATGAGAGGTGTATTGCAAAAGTAGACAAGGAAATGGAGACAACAATGGATATTAACTACTGCTTGGTAGAAGAACCATCTGTGGTCTCTTGGCTGCAGCTCTAACTTCAGCCATGGATAGGGAGATAGTTCTGTATAGGCTGTGACTCACTTCAAGCAGACAGCATCTGACTTCTGGTATGTACTTTGAATTTTCCTTTCTGCCCAGGGCTTTTCCAGTGTCCTGAGCACTAGTGAGAGCTTGCTTAGCCCAGTACATGCAAGCTTGGAAGTATGGGGGAATTGATGTCTCTGTGGGAGAAATAATAATCATCCACCCATGGGGATGCAAGCTAGTTAATGAATGCTTGACATTCATTATTCATAATAGTCAAGATATGGAAATAACCTAAATGTCCACTGACATTTGAATGGATAAAGAAAGTGTGGTATATATACACACTGAAATATTATTCAGCTATAAAAAAGAAGGAAATTCTGCCATTTGTGACAACATGCATGGAGCTTGAGAGCATTATGTTAAATGAAATAAATCAGAGGAAGACAAATACTGTATGATCTCATTTATATGTGGAACCTGCAAAAAAACAAACTCATAGTAATGGGGAATAGAATGATGGTTGCTAGGGGGTGTGGGAATTGGGGAGATGTTGGTCAAAAGGTACAGATTTCCAGTTATTAAAATGAGTAAGTCCTCGGGGTCTAATATCCAGCATGGTGACTGTTGTTAACAAATTCTGTATCTTATACTTCTAAGCTGCTGAAGGAGTAAATCTTAAATGTTATCACTATAACAGCACTCCAACCAGTCTTAAGGGTTATTTTGCTTTAAGCTCTGCACTCCTTGCATCAAGTCCCTAAAACCTAAGTCCCTTAATCTGTAGCAGAACTACCCTTGTTTCCTTGAAGCTGGCCTTGAGGAGTGAAGGATCAAACTTTCCCAGAAGATAATGCCTGGCCACATTCGAAAACAGCTGCTACAGATGCCAGCAAGTCTGTTCAGGGTCCTATCAACATACGACTAACCACCTGGGCATGTGTTTCTCCCACACATAGCCCCCTCCCTTTTCCCCTGACTCCCCCTTTAAAATGCTCGGCATCTTCCCAGGTGGTCACCTTCCTGAATAAAGCAAACTTTGCTTTCCCACCCTCAATAGGCTCTCAAGTACTGATTTTTAAGCAGTGAACAGCTGAATCTGAGTTCGGAACCAGTTCTCTGTTTGGTAACATTACCACACACAGAAAAATTATAATTATATGAGAGGAAGATGTATTAACTAACTGTATTGTGGTAATCATTCTGCAATATAAACATGTAGCAAATCATCCCCTTGTACACTTTAAACTAACATAATGTTATATGTTATTTATATCTCAATAAAGCTGGGGAAAAAATGCCTGCCTCTCATCTTTAGAGTGGACAAATTCTGAGAAGGATTCTGTAAACTTCTCTGAGGTCACATGGAATTAAGCCCCATTAACTAGAGTGGTGATATTGACAACACATGCTTATACGGGCCTTTCTTCCTCACCGGATCCCTAATTCCTGCTCCCTGATATCACTCCCTAGATAAACTACTTGAAACCAAGTCCGTATCTCAGGCTGTGTTTGGGGAGACTCTAAACTAAAAAGGAAATCTTTTACACTAAAGATTTAAGATAAATGTATGGATATCAATAGGTACTCACCCACTGCACTCCCTCTCCTTAAAGCTTCTGCTGCTTAGGCGGCCATGTTTCATGTCACATGACCTTACCCTCCAACAATAGCTGATTGGACCAAGGGGAGCACGTGACTGAGCTCAACCAACCAAACATGATCTGGTCAGCAACCTATGGTGTTGCTTGTTCTGTGAATATAGGGGAGGAGCTAATTGGTTTCCCTTTTTTTGGGAATTTGACTAAAAAATATCTAGAGAATAAAGAAATAAGCAATGAGAGCAAAAACTGAAAGATTGAGACGGATAGGAGTAGAGAAAACATGGCAAAAACATCATGAGAGAACAAAAGCAGTGAGCTAACAAAAGAACATAAAGAGACAGAGGTGGAGTTTCCATGGGGCTCAGAGGAGTCCTGTATTCTCCTTGACTTTTTAATTCCAGTCATGTGACCCTTCACTGTGAGAAACTTCTCCCTTCCTTTTGTCTACAGTACCTTTATTTTTTACTATTATTTTTAAGTAGGCTTTGCATCCAGTGGAGCCCAATATGGGGCTTGAACTCATGACCCTGAGATCAAGACCCGAGCTGAGATCAAGAGGCCGATGCTTAACTGACTGAGCCACCCAGGTGCCCCTGGTCTGTAGTACCGTTAGTGAGAATTTCCTGTAGCCACAATAGCCTCCATAGAGTGATCTGTGGAGGGAAAGTGTGCTGATGCCATTGTTCACCCCTTTAAACCAACATGCTTCCCTTCTCCACCCTGTCTGGATCTGGCAAGCCAACTTATGTGGACTTCATCACCTCCTCCCTTCCCCTGGCTCCTGGTGGGTTTAGCACATGGGAAGCATTAGAAAGGCCAGAGATCAGAAGGTGGGAAGGGAGGGAAACTATGGTGTTTATCCCCAGCTTCCTTCTATCACATTGCTATAAGTTAGCTCCATCTGTCCAGGTAAAGCCAAAGCTTAGCCAGGCAGTCCTCTCCATGTTATACAGCCAGCCTTTCCGGGTTCAGGGAACTGGTCCCTTCCCTCATGTCTTTCAAAATAAGGAAGGGAAAGGTTTCTCACTGTTGCTAGTCCCAGGGGACTGTATCTCCCTCCCGGTTTCTCTACACCTGCCCACACCTTCATAAATAGTCCCTATTATGACATTCTCCTTGCATTATTCAGTCCCTCTAGGAGTCTGACTAATATGGGAAGACTGTACAACACAGGAGGAAAGGAACAATTTTGAAACTGAAGGGACAGGAAATGCAAATAATTCTTGTCTGATAATTGCAGACTGCCAAGTTGCACTACTCTGGGAAGCATCTTTCGCATTGGGATGGAATTGTGTGAACTGTGCTCCTGCTGACAACTTCAGCTTTCCCTTAAAGTATAAGATAAAGTCATGCTAAGAGAGAGGGAGGTAAATGAGTGAGGCAGGAGGAGTTTCTTTATATTTCAAAGACTTCTGCAGTGGAAAGGAGAGCCAGATGAAGTTGGGGACTGTATTTTGCTGCTTTTATGACTGTTTCAAAAACTTTTTTTAATGATTTATTTGTTTTATTTTAGAGAGAGAGAGTGAGAGGGGGAGATGGGCAGAGAGAGAGAGAGAATTTCAAGCAGGCTCTATGCTCAGTATGGGTCTCAACATGGGGCTTTATCCCCCAACACTGGGATCATGACCTAAGCTGAAATCAAGAGTCGGGCACTCAGCCGACTGAGCCACCCAGGCGCTCCAGTTTCAAAAACTTCTTGTTGAGGTATAACATATATCCCCTAAAGTGCACACTTATCACATTACATGGTTCAGTGAATTTTTGCAAACTGAACACACCCATGTAATCAGCCCCCATGTCAAGAAATAAGATGTTGCGAATACTCCAGATAGTTCCCTTGTGTCCTGGTTGACTCTCTAAAACCCAAGAAAACCACTATCTTAATTTCAAACACTATGGATTAATTTATCCAATTCTTGCATTTTATATACATGAGATCAAACAATATATTCTTTTCATTAGGCATCTTTTATTCCACACTGAATTAGCACGGTTTATGCATGTTGCTTCAGCAGGTAGTTATACTCTGCTCATTCTTGTTGCTGTAAGTACCACATGGGTAAACAACCATAGTAAGATTTCCCAATTCCATTAATGGGCATTTAGGTAAATTCCAGTTTGAGGTTGTTATGAATATTTCTGCTCTGAACATCCTATTATGGATGTGTCTTTTGATGAACAAAAAGGTGATACTTAGGAACAGAATTGCCAAATCATAGTGTATGTACACATTTAGCTTCCATAGATACTACCAAATGGTTTTCCAAGTGGTAGTACCAATTTACAGCGCCACCTACTGGGCGTGAGTTCCAGTGGGGTCATACATTTTTATTGGCATCAGTCCAGGTCACTGCATGATTTTCACCTGTGTTCCCAAGAACCCCAAGCACAGGGGGAATCAGGCAGAGGACTACATTGATCCAGAGTTTGGGGTTTGTAGTCCAGGGCTGAAGGGCAGAAAATTGAAGATGCCGATATGAGAGTAGAAGGCATCGTGCACTGGGGATTTTGCTGACATCGGAAGCTGGACTTATTGGTAGATATAACTTAGAAGCAGGAACTAGAAGTCTGAAGGGCATAGGCGGAGATGTAAGACCACGAGAGAAGAGAGGTGTGAAATATTTTGGTCAGAGGATGAGTTTGGAGAAATGTTGAATGCGTTGATACTAAAGATGCGAACAGCTTGAATGAGAACAGTTTCAAGCTGTAGAAAATTGTAATCAAGGTCACCTTGACGATGGCCATGAGAATAAAGGGAGGACCAAGGAACACAGGTGGAGTTGTTTCGAGAATATGAAGGAGACATAGCCTGGAAGTGGCAACAGGGAACTAAATCTCTAACTAGCCCCATGTCCTCCAATCTTCCAGTCACTATTTTTATTTAAAGGTTCCTTTTTATATTTCTTTCTTGTTCCCTTTTAACTAGTTATGTCACTCCTGCCCTCATTTTCTTCTGTTATCACCTTGCCAGCATTGTTCAGTCTTATCTTCTTTGGGGTCCCTTTTTCTTTTCTTCCTCCTTATGCTGAATCCTGACCCTTTTCCTCTGGGTCTTCAGGATTCAAAAAGACAACAACATCAACAACAACATTTCCCTTATTACTTTTCTGCTGTCTTCTGAAACCCATGCTCCAACACCAATATTTAGAACTTCATTTTTGCTATCTATCCTACAATTTGCCTTTTTAAATTTGTCCTCCAAGTTATTCTGGAACAGTGGCTTTTGAAGGTTTTATTTTTTGTTTTATTTTGTTTTTGCATTTTCTTTTTTTATCAGTGGAAGCTCTTTCAAACAAAATCTCAATTGACCCTATATATCGAGTAGGGAAAATGTGGAGTTGTTACGATGTGAATAATGCCCCCTATGGCTGAACAGTATGTAACCTGCACAACTGTATGCAGTTCATGTTAGATACTTCTTAAATATACCTTCAGATTCTCTTCTCCCTGTCTCATATTCCAGTCACAGCAGTGGCAACCAATTTTATGCAGACTTCAGCCAGCCTCGTATAAGTATGAACTGACAGTGTCTACCTATCGCAGTCCCACGTCTCACTTCTGCTGTAGAACTTCTTTGCTCCTCTAAGGCAGGACATCCTCAGAAAGAACCCCTTGACATACATGTGCACAACCCAGAAGTACAGGAGAGTTAATGCCCTGTCCCATGACTATACTTGACCAAAGGGAGATGGAAGCAGATGGGTAAATCTCCCTTTCTTGCCCCAGGAAGATGGTCCTGATGTACATTTTGCAAGGTTTCTCAGCTGCCTCGTGGGAATTAAACACCCAGGTAGGTGCCTATAGAGCAATGGCTAACTCTGTCCTGCATTCTTGCATTAGCTCTCCTTCCTTCAGCATTTCATCCTCCCTCTACTCATTCCTGTTCCCTAGAATCACACTCCCAGATTAACTATTTAGCCTTATGCCACTGTCTCAGGCTTTGTTTTCTGAGGAGCCAGCCAGTAACACCCCTAACTCAACCCCCCGGGGGGTGGGAAAAGCACTTCCAAGGCACTCCAGTGATTCTCTTTGGTTTGGAATTAATGCTGGGGAATAAAATTATGTTGAGATAGTTGGTGGGGATATCTTGACTGAAGAACTAACTGCTCATTATTCTTGGAGCCGAAGTTTGCATTTCAGGTGCATACATGAAAGTTCAGTGGGCAGAAATTGAAATGGGCCATTGTCATGGTCAAATCGATAGGTCTGGAAAACAAAGTGGATTTTTAGTGGAGAGGTATAAAAGCTCTAATCCCTTAGAGAATCTACTTGGCCTAGTTTGGAGTTTTGCCTTTAATAACAGATGAGAATATGGGTTTAGGTCTCTAAGGGCTTTTTATCTCCACAGCCTCTGAAAGTTTAAAAACACACACCATTAGCACTTGCCTCATCTTTCCTAAACTGGCGGTTGTCACAGTTTCTTTAAAGTAAGACAGTGCCTCAGAAGACAGCAGTCACCTCCCACACCCCCACTCCCCCAGACACCCAGGATACATCTTGTGTATACTTAAGCTGTCTCTGACACACATAATTTCTTTTTCATCCCTGAGTAATCAGTCTTTTTTATCCTCTTAGCAAAGAGAACAGTATATTTTTGTATAGAAAAGATAGGGAGGAAAGGAAAATAAAAGAAAGCCCTCTCCTCCCCCCCCCAAGAAGTTTCCCACAAAATAGCAACAAATAAAAGATGGCAAGGAAAAACTACAGAAGCTTCTAGAATAAGGGCATTTTTCAAGTGCTGGTTGAGGATCCAGTTCTATTTTGAACATTTTAAAATCGTTTTTTCAAGTTCTGTTGTTTAGGGGTTAATGATGGTGCAGAAACCCTATTGCTTTGAATAGGAGGGATTAGTTTCCCTATTTCAGGATTAAGGTCAATCTTAACGACAGGCTGCCACATCCTGTCAGCAATCCTCAGTCCTACGATCATTCTGCTCTCATTCTGCTCACAATTCTCAAATCCTCCCTAGGGCTGAATGCCTGCTGAGCCCTATGCTTTTTCTTTTGAATATTACTAAAAGGGAAGAATACTAGCATGAGTCCACTCTAAGATGCATGAAGGGCTCACCCTAACCTTTTGTTTGCATCAGGTTCTAAAGACATAGAAGAAAGGAGGATTCTATAGGCCTCTTTGAGGTTAGATTGATTGTGAAGATAGCCATATTATTCACCCTTCTTGCAATATGACTTTGAAGCTTTTACCAGGAAAGAGGTGGAGTATATTTCCTTATGTCTTGAATTTGAACTGGTTCTGTCACTTGGTTTGGCTAATAGAATATGGTAGAAGCAGTGTGCCTAGAAGAGGTTTTGCAGGCTTCCACTCTTTCTGACTCTACCATGAGAAAAAGTCCTGGCTGACCTGCTGGAGAATGGAGGCCACATAGAGAAGTGAGGAGCTTCAGCCAATAGCTGGCCAATTCTCAGAAGCTAAGTTGCCCAGCTGACCTGCAGTATACTATAGTCATGTGAGAAACACAGCCAAGACCAGAAGAACTGACAGCCAAGCCTAGCTCAAAATGCCAAACTACAGAACTGTGAACTGAATAAATATTTATTGTTTTAAGTCATCATGTTTTGGAGAAGTTTGTTACAAAGCAGTGGAAAACTGTTATAGAAGGTTCATAGCCCCCACCATATTCTTTGGATTCTTAGCCTAGTTTGCCTCATTTTTTTAAGAATTATTTTTTATTTTAGAGAGAGAGAGAAAGCATATGCAAGCAGAGGAGAGGTAGAGAGAGAAAACCCAAGCAGGCTTCACTCTCAGCACAGAGTCCCAGACTCTGGGATCATGACCTGAGCAGAAACCAAGAGTCAGATGCTCAACTGATGGAGCCACCCAGGTGCCCCTCTAGTTTGCCTCCATATTATTAATAGTATTTGCGGCAATGATAACAACATGTAATATTAGGATAGAACTGTAAAGTATACAACTCATTTGGTTTTCATAACATCCAGGGAATAATTCCTGTGTTGCACATGAACAGTAGCAAAAAACAATATTAATGCTCCTGACTTTTATGACCTTTGGATACAGGTCAGAAAGACTGACCCTTCACCTTTCAATGGTGAAAAAATTAGAGCACATTTCTTTATAGCAGTGTTTTGGAGGAGATGTTCAGACACTGGCATGTATCTCATGAGAATGTATTGTCTGAGGTAGGGTTTCCCCAGAAGCGAACCTGAGACAAGGATTTCAGGGGAAGTAGTTTGAGAAGATATTCCAGGAAACAAATAGCGAGGTGGGAAAGAGAGCAGAAAAGACAGCCAATAAAGATAGTGGTAATTACCAGGCAAGGTATCGTGTGAGGGATTGGTGATTGATTCTGCTGCAGGAACTCTGGGAAACAGTGTAGAGCACACAGCTCAGAGTTATCCCAGACTGGGGCCAAAGAAACTGGGCATCTACTCACCAATCCCCATCCATCCTTGGTTAAGGACTGCTTCCCAGAACATTAACAGCAGTTCTGGTGTTCTGTATCTCAAGGCAGAGATTTGCAGTGTTCTTCACTGCAAACAGTGTTTTGTGAGTAGAGGTAAGAGCTCAGAGGATATGGGCAGGGCACTAGCATTGTCTAGTAAAAGGATTATGGGCCATTTTTTTCCTGAGTTTCTTATAGAAAGAGGATCATGAACTTAGGCAGTAAGCCCCTGAACAGAATGGTCTTGAAGCTGTGTTATGGCAAGAGGCTGGAGGAGCTAAGAATGGTAAAATGGTGGCACACCTTAGGATTGGAACACTGGAATAGTTAAATGTCTGGATACTTTGGCAACTCATCCTGGAATTAGCTGTAGGTAGTGAGGTTAAATGACTTGTTAATGGTTTACTTTTCTTTGGTTTCCTTGTTTCCCAAAGTGTCCTACATTCTAGGAGATGGATTTGGGCTTCCAAATCCTGGGTAGAGAATTTGAGATTTGTGACTAACTTGCTTGAAGATAAACTAGTATGTCAATGATTGTATGAAGACCACTTGGACCTTGAAGTCAACATTTTCTACTCTCCTGAGACAATTTGACTTGATGTTCATTCCTTGCACACTGTTTCATCCTCTGGGCTTGCCTCCTTCCTCTCTGAGCCAAAGATATTTGCAAGTTTCTTCCAGACAATGTGGGAAACAGTTAAAACCAGGACTGATTGAGATGCAGAGGAGGAGTTCCAGTATTACTAAATGAAAACATATAATTTGTACATTTGTTTCATCATTCCCCAAATCTGCTTCTCAAATGGGTTCACCCTGGACATATCATTTTGGTTACTCCAAACCTTGAAGAACTCTTTACTTAAACTTATCTGTGAGGTCTTCCCCAATCATTCTCTCTTAAAATAATACCTTCTCCACTGTCTGCACTCTTTTCCCCCTTCACTGCTTACATTTCTGTGAGACACATATCTCCTGATATACTTCATATTTGACTTGTTGGTTTATCTATCTCCCCCAGATTGAATATAAATTCAATGAATGCTGAGAATTTTCCCTGTTCCCCCTGCTGCCTTCTCCCCTTCCCCTGCCCTGTGTACTCCCAATACTCAAAACAAGGCCTGGCATAGAAGTTCAATAAATATTTCATGAATGAATGAACAAATGAATCAAAGGTGTTCACCAAGACTTTTGGCTAAGAAGTCCAGTAAATTTGTCTTTGCTGCTCTTTGTGAAGCCAAATGTCTCCTGGAATTTCCTGGCTGGTTGAATTGAGAGAGGCACAATCCTGGATTCATCTTCCAGGCCTCCCTATAGCTTTGGAATCATACACATCTGGTTTGAATCATGCCTACATCATCAATTATTAGCTGAGAAGTCTTGTTAAAATAAACTATTAATTTCTTCTGCAAAATGGGCTAATGACCCCCATTTTGTAGCATTTTCAAGAGGGTTTAATGAGTCAACATAAATGAGGCACTTAACATAGCACCTGGCATGTAGTAGATGATCACAAAGTATGAATCTTCTCCCTTTTCTCTTAATTTCGGGTGCAGTTATCAGTTTGCTGACAAATCAGTGACACAAATATCAGGAACATTGGTCAAAGGGGGTGCTGGGGGAGAATGTGAAAAAAGGGAAACTGAAACTACAAATGAAGAGATAGACCAGAGGAAAGGACACTGCTCCTAGGACCTGAGACCACCTTTCACTTTCTGGTTGTTTGTAGAAGGGCCATGGATGAGGGAGACAGAAGATTCAGCCTTGCTCCAGTAATTACATTTCTAATGTACTTCCTGACTTGGTTCCTACCCAGAGCTGATTCATCCCCAGGGAACATGTACTCCTTTAGCCAAAAGAAACTGACTGCATACGAGCTGAGGCTGGACAAACTCAGTTATCCAAGAAAATGTGTTTCAGAATGAATTATGTCATAGGCTTAAAGCAAAATGCTTGTATCTCACTTTTCATGTATCCAGTATAGGGTTTTAATAACACAAACATTCACTCACCTGAGTGAGTGGAGATGATTGAGAGGATATGGAATTTGGGACAGAATTTTCTTTTCTTTTAAGTTTATTTATTGATTCTGAGAGAGAGAGAGAGAGAGAGAATACCAACCAGGTTCTGCTGCCAGTGCAGACCCTGATGTGGGGCTTGAACTCACGAACCACAAGATCATGACCTGAGCCGAAACCAAGAGTTGGATACTTAACCAAATAAGCCACCCAGGCGCCCTGGGGACAGAACTTTCTAATATGACCCATACGTTGACCCCTTAGCAGCTTTCATATATGCGGAATATTTATTCACTTTCTCCATATTCTAGCATCCTTTCTACTACTTTAACTTTAAAGAAGAAATATGTCGTTATAGTTATTTCTCAGAATAACTTCCCTGAGTATCTGGGTATGTCTAGAACTTGTTCTGAGGCTTGGCAAGAGGGTGAAGAACTGCAAAGATTTGTTGAGAATGAGTTTGTCATCACTGTTTTCGTTCCTTAACTTCTCTTAGCAAACATCCAGAACTGCTTTCAGGGATGAAATTATCTGGTGGCCAATCAAGGCAACCAGGATGAATTCATCTCTATTGATATTACGGGGCAGGAGAGAGAGGCAGAGGAGGTAGTGGAGGTGAGGGAGGTAATGGTGGTGATGGCGAAGGTGATGCCAAAGGTGGAGGTGAGGGTGATGACAGTGGTGGCAGGTGGTGGATGTGATTGTAGTGACTGGGATGATAGCAGTGATAACGGTGGAGATGCTGAAGGTATTATGGAAGATGATGAAGTTGCAGAGGAGGCAGAAAGGGGAAGGTGGCAAGTAGTGGCAATGGTGGGGGGAGGGGTGGTACAGGTGCTGGTGGAGATGATGGTGGTGGAAGTGTTGGCTTCAATGGTGACAGAAGCAATGATGGTGGTAACAATGATGACGTAAAATGAACTGGAAACATGTCTGCACAAAGACTTGCACATGAATGTCCATAGCAGCCTAACTCATAATAGCCAAAAAGTGGGAACGACTTGAATGTCCGTCAATGGGTGAATGGGCAAACAAAATGTGGTAGCCACACACAATGGATATTATTTGGCCTTAAAAGGAATGGGGTTCTGTTACATGCTACAATATGGATGAACTTTGAAAACATTATGATAAGTAAAAGAAGCTGGACACGAAGCCACCACATACTGTATAATTCCATTTATATGAAATGTTCAAACAGGCAAATCCATAGAGACAGAACATAAACTAGAGGTTGCCTATGGCTGGTGGGAGTGGTATGGGAGTGACTGCTAATAGGTATGGGGTTTCTTTTTGGGGTGATAAAAATATTCTAATACTAGATTGTGCAACTCTGTGAATATACTAAAAACCATTGAATTATATACTTCAAATGGGTGAATTGTATAATACATCAATAAAGCTGTTAAAAAAAAGTGGGGGTATCAGCAATGTGGTTGTGGAGGGTTCACTTTTGGTGTGTGGGAGAGGAAGGAAGAGTTGATACCCGATATACCTAAATCTATGTTGGGTCAAGTCTGAGTACCACAGATTTTTTCCATAGACATTTTTTCTATCTTCTGGAAAACTACATTTTCGCACATAGCTGACACTGAATTGACACACAAGTATTTCTGAAACAGATTATAAAAATCAAGCCAAGTGTCACCCGCCATTGGAATCGTGTCTAAAAGGAACACTTTTTTTTCATACAGTGTTTTTTTTCCCCCCATACAGTGTTCTCAGCATGCAGAACTGCTTTTTCGGAGCAATGGGATGGAGGAGCCAGGCTTCCCCTTCTCATGTGATTGCAAAATCAGACGGAGTCCATGAAGAAATTAAAGCAGACATCTGAGGTCTATAATTTTTAATAATTTTAAACTAGCTACAAAATGTCAATCACTTCACAAACTGACAGAGGAGACAGGAGGAATTTAATATTACATGCTGTAATGATATTTATCTCACAGTTTATCTATATTTCATTCATTTATATTATTTTTTTAAGATTTCTTTATCAGCTACTAAATATCTCAGCAATTTGGTGTGCATAGCTCTAGATTAAGCAACAGAGAATTGTACTGATAACAAACCACAGGGGGAAATGGTGATTAAAAAGAGTCAGCCTTATAAAATTTACATCTCCACACTGTTTCACAGCAAGATTGCTTTCTCCAAAACATAGCCTTCAAAAGCAGCAAACAAATCCTATATTACATTCATTTGACATAGTTCATCCAAACGTGTATTTTGCTGGAAATGATTAAGTGGTGAGTGTGTCAAATCCATCTTTTTTTAAATTCTTTTTTTAAAAAAAGGATGATTATGATTAATAAGTCTATATATTGACAGAAAGAAAGTGACACTACTTCAGTTTTGCTGGTATAACTTAATCTTGACAGTGTCTCAATACTGAGCATGCTTTGTTGTTTTGTTGTTTCTGTTGGTGTGTGTGTGTGTGTGTGTGTGTGTGTGTGTTTTCTCATCAGTATGCTACTGTCATGGAAAGATTTTGTTTAAGTAGGAATCTAAAAATCTATTTAGTTCTCATGCATAAATGCATAAATCACATCACTTTTAGTGCAATGCCTGTTATGTAATTCCACATTGTCTAATCATGAAATCATAAAGACAGATGACAGCCATGAGGAACCAAGGACAGCAAATTTTGAGAGTTTCAGAGCCTGACACCCAAGGAAAGGACAGTGGCAGTAGCTCTGTGGAATGTCACAGTTTTACAAGAACAATACTGTGTATTGAAAGAATCAACAGCACATTGAGCATTCCTAAATTGTTGTCATTCAGCAAACACCACTGAGGAGAGAAAAGGAAAAATGAAACCCAAGACATCTTATGTAGGGAGTTAGAGCCACCAAATGACTACTATATACAACCTTTGGAAAGAAAGAGACCCAGAAAGAACAAAACACATAATATTGTTTGGAAGGTGATGAATGACACAAGACAACATTCACAATGGGAGTGGACTGATGTGTGTATGTGTGCAGACCTACTAGGTAATACGATGAGAAAAGCATGAAGGTGCTATTTTGCCCAACAGCATTTGGAAGAGAACACAGGTGGGCACATTTAACCACTCCCCAGCATCTTTGTTGCACGTTGGTTGGCCTCATCAATTCTGGTTTTGTTGGAATCAGCCTAGAAAAAGGGAAAAGAAAACAGAATTCAGGTTACCTTTTGACATTCCATTCTTCCTTCTTGGTCTATTGAAGTGCCCCCTTCTTGAATGAAGGCATCTTGAAACTCCCCCAGTCAGAATTAACCCTCTCTTCTCTTGTGATTCCCGAACCATTTCCTGTGGCTCTACTTAGACATGATCAAAGAAGCTTGATCTTAGCTCTCATGACTGTTTAAACCTACCAGAGGTTATCCTTTTAAGGACAGTGTTACATCATTTATCTTTCTATCCTGGAATGACACCCAATGACTTCTATGTTAGGTATTCACATCTGTTGGATTGCGTTGAATTACCACCACTTAAACAGTTGGATTCAAATCATGGCTACCTTATTAGCAGTATCATTTTGGGCCAATTACATAACATCTTGGGGCCTCAGCTTTCTTGTCCATAAGCTGGGAATAAAAAAGAATATTGCTAACAACCATGAGTGTCTATTATATCCCATTCATTCAACTTTGACAACATCAAGATTAATATCAACTATGAGATGTATATTATTATTAATTCTCTTATATTATTATTAATTCATTTTTCCCAATGAGGAAACCAGGCAGCCTGGAGTCAGAGTCCACACTGGTAATCATTATGTTAATCATTATAGTACTTAGGTCTGCTGTGAAAATGAAATGAGTTTATACATATAATATGTTAGAATAATTTTTTACAAAGATTAAGTAATCAATATATCTTATCTTGCAGTTATAGTTATTGGATGAAAACTTGACTTGTTTTAGGGATGTTTAATAATTTTAGGCCTCAGGGCACCTGGGTGGCTCAGTCAGCTAAGTGTCCGACTCCAGCTCAGGCCATGATGTCATGGTTTGTGAGTTTGAGCCATGCGTCGGGCTCTGTGCTGACAGCTTAGAGCCTGGAGCCTGCTTTGGATTCTGTGTTTCCCTCTCTCTCTGCCCCTCTCCCATTCACCTCTGTCTTTCTCTCTCTCAAAAATAAATACAAAAAAATTATTTTAGGCCTCATTTCTGAAGACTCACTCCTGTAAGTCTGATAATTGCCTTTTTTTTTTTTTATTAAAGTAGTCTCCACGCCCCATATGGGGCTTGAACTCATGACCCCAAGATCAAGAGTTACATGCTCTACTGGCTAAACCAGCCAGGTGCCCCTTATAATTAGTTGACTTGTTTTAACAAGGGGACTTTTATCATAATTTTGTGCCTTGACTGATCTCACTGCCTGGGTTACCTTTTGCTGTATACATAGCATGAAACCCAGAGTTGCTACCGTAATAAATTTTAAACCCCAGAAAATGAAGTATTCCCAACAACACTGAGAAAGGTATGAGTCAGCAAGCAGAGGCAAATATGAAGATTCTGTTTAGGCTGTTGTTTTGTCCCAGCATGATTGGTAACGGTGTCTGCCCCTCTCCAGCCTCAGAAGAGAAGCAGGAAGCCGAGAGGCAGTGTGGGAAACAACTGTTTTTCTATCAACCAGTATTTATTCAATGATTACTGATTTTGCATCTACTATGGTACTTGGTACTTTCCTGCCTCCACCAAATTGGATATTCTTTATTCAGTTTAATTGTGAATTCCCAGCACAATTAGAGTTACCGACATTCAACTAGAAATTTGCCAAGTTAAAATAGAAATATTGCTAGATTACTGTAATTCTGAATTATCTGGCAATGGCTTCCTACATCTGTTTGGATAACCAAAAGTTGACTTTCAAAACAGGTAAGAACATTAATTTGCCTTGATTGTTTTGATCTATAGACTCATATTCTGGACCTTAGTTTACTGATTTGGAAAATAGGTATTCTTTCCAATTTTACTTGGCTCTGAAATCTTCCCTCTTTAGCTATAAATTCTATCAGAAATCATGACCCTTCGGTGCAAAGGAAAATTAAAGGCTCAGACCAGTGTGAAATGTTCCTGCAGATTGAATTATGCTATTTTTTCCAGACTATACACTGAGGAAAGCTCAAATGAAGAAAATCATTCATTTGAAAATGGGTGGCATTTCTGGAGGTAAACATTGTAGAAACTCTTGCATTAAGAATGCACTGGTGAGCCTTCACCTGGTGGTGAAAAGGGATATTTTGAAGTATAACATGAGGTTATTCTTTGGATATCATCAAAGGTTCTGGAACAGACCTATGTTCAATAAACATCTGTGATTTCCAACTAAATTTTCTCTGAAGCAATCAAAATTCAAGCCCATATATCTGATGCAAAAGGTTCTACCTCTTTATTGTATAACAGAAATAGGATCTTTTAGGAAAAAAATCCTGAGGTAATTTCCTTTTAGATGTCTTCCTGGTATTTGGAGAATGCCTGTGTTCATTCTGTTTATATGCTTTAGGACTGTATTTATGGAATATAGCCCACCCCAGTTTTCACATTTCTATTTAGAGAATCTTAAGCTTGCTGGCATACCCAATATGCTACATGATTTGCACTGTGAGAAAGCAAGGATGACCCCCCCTTGCCCCCCACTGAGCCAGTAAGAGTTAGAAGGAGCTCATTAGCCCACCACCCTTCTGAACACTCTAGAAATATCAGCTTCAGACCATGGCAGGTAGCTTTTAGGCCCCTGCTCAGAATGCCAGAAGTAGATGTTTATTACCCTACATGGCAGCCCATTCTCATCTGAGGTTTGAACTGGTTCCTTATTATCTTCCAGATGAAAAAATCAGGTCACGAAGCTGGTGAGTGCTGTTGGAACCTGAGGTCTTAGTTTTCAAATGCTGTGTTTCCTCATTGATAGGAGAATTCAAGGAATGCTAAAAGCTTCAGCTTCACTGTATTTCACTGTGTGTGTGGCATCTACTGCTGACAACTTTAGATACTTTCTTCCTTTTTTTCTTTCTTGTTGTTTTTTTTTATTTTTATTTTTTTTTTAGGGAGAAAGAGAGAGAATGCACAAGCAGAAAAGAGTGGCAGAGGGAGACAGAGACAGAGAGAAAATCCCAAGCAGGCTCCACACTTAGCACAGAGCCCCATGTGGGGCCTGATCCCATGACCCTGGGATCATGACCTGAGCTGAAATCAAGAGTCACTCAACCAACCCAGCCACCCAGTTGCCCCTACCACCAACACTGGCAACTTTAAATCAAAGTTTGAATACCGGGGCACCTGGGTGGCTCAGTTGGTTAAGTGTCCGACTTCGGTTCAGGTCATGATCTCACAGTTTGTGGGTTTAAGCCCCACGTCAGGTTCTTTGGTGACAACTCAGAACCTGGAGCCTGCTTCTCTGCCTCTCTCTCTGTTCCTCCCTCACTCATGCTTTCTCTCTTTCTTTCTCTCTCTCTCTCTCAAAAATAAGTAACGTTAAAAAAAATTCAAAGTTTGAATACCACTATTTCCTGAGCAACATAAAACAACTAATATAAACTTGCCCCATTTTAGTAGTTTTCTGAAAGAACTGTACCACTTTAACCTTAGAAGATTGTATATATATAAATAACTCAAAGCAGAAAGCAAGGTTTTTAAATAGACAAAGTAATTTCTTGACAGTCCACGGGGACGTATTAAAATTACATTGCTTTGGGTGCACCTGGGTGGTTAAGTGTTCCACTTCAGCTCAGGTCATGATCTCACAGTTTGTGAGTTCGAGCCCCACATTGGGTTCTCTGCTGTTAGTACAGAGCCCACTTTGCCTCATCTGACTCCTTCTCTCTCTGCCCCTCCCCCACTCATGCTCGCTTGCTCTCCCTCAAAAATAAATAAACATAAAAAAAATTACATTGTTTTGGACTTCCCAAACTTCACTATCAATCCAAGTGATGAGAAAGGATCATGATTGATGGGGTAGGGTGAAGGTTGTTGTTGGGGTCATGAGAGAATATGGGAGAAACATCAGAGGATTCTCTTTACTCTCACAGTGTGATTTTAATTTACTCTTAAATATGCAGGAGACCTTCTAAACTGTTACCTGTTATCAGAAGTGAGAATTTACATGAGAAGGTAGAAGTCTATTAATAATTGTGCAGCTCATATAACATGTATCATTTGGGGCAACGCTAGGTTGAAATGGACTCTATCTAATCATGTTTAGATTATGATTTGGGGAGTAAGACCCAGGCTCGTTATTCAAAGGCAACTAGACCCCTCTCTCACTTCTTAAGCAATTCCACACCTAAAAGGATGATACAAACCATAACGGCTATTTCCCATCCACTTGCCTGCCTTCCAATTATACCTCATGGCTGCATATGTCTTTGCCCTTGTAGTAAATTGGGCCTCAAATGAAAGGTTTTCCCTAGAGAAGAGAACTAGAAATGCAAAGTGGCAAAATTAAGATGCCACTTGCCTTTCCAGGAACACTTTTTTTGCTTAAAGTCCAACTCCATCAATAAAGGTTTGACCCCTCTCTCTTAGTAAAAGTTCTCCTTCTGGAACTCTAATTGAGTTAGAGGTACATTATCTCTCTACATCCGTGAGTAAATTGGGTCCATTGACAGAAAATGAGTACTTCTTGTTTTTTCAAATCATTTCCTGATGGAAGGTGGTTCAGCAATTATTTCTTAGTTCATTTTTCTGGGCCATCATGGGCAGGTCAGTCTGTGTTGGCTCCAGTGCTTTTTGAAACTCTCAATATTGTTGTAAAATCTATTGATTTGCACAGCTTTAAAAGCTTTAGCATATCAAAGGCTCTTAGCAAGGATAAGTATGTCATGACTTGCAAAAGTCAGCAAAGCACAAGCTTTTTGCTAACCAGCACTGACATTTATATAGCTCAATATTGATCGGGCAAAATATTATGCAATCAGATATTTTTAATATGGGGCACATAGAGCACAATAAGGCAAAGTATTCCCTTTATGTCTACTTCCTTTTTCAAGTCTTGGGTTCCAAGAAACTCAGTATTTAGCCTTCTGATTCAAAGCATCCTTCTCTGCTCACCAAAGTGGAATGAATTATTTAGAAGAAACTCAGGGCTTCAGGCTCAGAACTTCAACATCCTCCAGGGAATAAACTTATACAATATAAGATTAGCCAACTAGAATTGATTATAGATGCATGATGGCCACTAAACTTATAATGCATCTCTTTCTTCCTGTTGTCATTTTGACATTTTAGGAGATTATAAGCGATATTCAGGACTCTATTGATTGGGGAGGGGACAGAATACAAGATCATAGAAAGTATGTCAGATTTGTATAGTGTGGGATATCAGGTTTTGGTGCCCCAAATCTTTTTATAAAAGCTACCCAGTGTTTCTTTCTGTTCTTTTCCAATCTCAAGCCCCCAAACCCATTCCTTCCCATTCTATTCTCTCCACTTTTCCTTATGCCTCTTGTTGACACCAGGGGGTTCAGTCTTAGAGCCACATCTGGTGTCCTTGTGTGAATTCAACTTCACCAGATTATGCTCTCTATTTTGAGACCTGGACATGTGAACTGCTGAACTAGAAAAGGAATGTGGGCCTTTTTGAACTATCATGAAAGCTTTGGCATTTATAAAATCAAAGCTCATATTCATTTTCTGGTTAAACTAGAGTAAGTACTCTTTCCCATATTTCCTGATTATATTCCTACATCATCTCTTGACAAGCTCCTAACCAAACTTCAAGGCTCAATTTGACTTTTATTTGGGAGACTGTCCTATAACTTAACTCTTGAAATCTTCCCTCATCTAACCCTACTTTGAATTTTATGTGTGGCTCTCTTGGCAAATTATATAAATTCATCTGGAGGCTCACTGCCTCCCATAGGCTGTGAGTTTCTTACTAGTGGGGATGATGTCCTTCTCATACTTATGTCCTTTGGTGCCTAGCACAATGCTTGAAATAGGAATATCTGCTAGATTCTACCCTCTTGTTTACTTATATGTTGGTGAATTTGTGTCTGGGAAAATAAGGGGAAACTTCCACCTATTGGTGTGCCTGAACCCAGTATCACGGCTTGAGGGTCTTATTATGTCCTTCATCCTCAGTGGTTATTTCAGAAGAAGTAATGAACAGTGGAAACTTGTTAACTGCCACAAGCTTACCTTCTCCATGATCCTGTCGATCTGGCGATTCTGTGTATCAATCTCATTGCCCATATCCAGGGCCATGTGACGGAGGTTCCCAATGATACCGCTCACCTGCTCCAGATTTTCATCCATTTCATTTTCTCGGGCATCATTTGTTACCCTGGGAGTCAAAATGGCAATTTTTAGAAGGTAGAATGTGAGAAAAATCTCAAATACCAAGGACTCAAAGGTTAGGGAAAATCTGTAGACGCCTAGGTATCAATCCTATCTACCTTCACTCTGTTCAATATGAGAATATTTTAGCTTTTATACATTAGAAAATATATATTTTTTTAATTTTTTTAACGTTTATTTATTTTTGAGACAGAGAGAGAGCATGAACGGGGGAGGGTCAGAGAGAGGGAGACACAGAATCTGAAACAGGCTCCAGGCTCTAGGCTCTGAGCTGTCAGCACAGAGCCCGACGCAGGGCTTGAACCCACGGACCGCGAGATCATGACCTGAGCCGAAGTCGGCCGCTTAACCGACTGAGCCACCCAGGCGCCCCGAAAATATTTTTTTAAATATTTAAGTAATCTCTACACCCAACGTGGGGCTCGAACCCACAACCCCAAAATCAAGAGTCACATGTTCCACTGACTGAGTCAGCCAGCTGCCCCTACGGTAGAAAATAATCTTTAAATTTCATTCTTGAACGCTTGAGTTTATAAAGAAGGCATATTAAATAGATTATCTACTTCTCTCATTTCCACCAGCTCATTGCTTCCTCTCTTCATATGTTTATCTCAAGTTTCATTTTTTAGGAATTAAGTCATTTTAGTTGGGAGCATTATAAGTCGGAGAATGAAGATGGAACTAGTTAGAAACTGTATTTTCCTTCTGAGATGTCAACCAACGTCTCCAAGAGTTAAATTTAGAATGAAAGAAAAGGCTTATTGTGTTAAGTCAGAGAATTTCTCTGCTCATGTTCTTCCCCATTTGGGACAAACATCCATGGGAAGGGTAATGATAATTACAGTCTGCCCCTTAGTCCAGCTTGCTCCCAAGAACTCCAAAGGGAGCTACTTGTTCAAGATGATTTCTATTTGCTCAGATTTCAATGCAATGGGGGTTTTGGTGGCATTGCAAATGGGTGATTTCAAGGGAAGAAATTGCGATAAAAGATTATTGTCCCATTTTGGGGAGGAAGCAGTTGGCTCTCAAAGTGCCTTACCATCTTGCCATTTTTTCATAGCTCAGCTTGAAAGTTACAAAGGTAGTAGCTCTTTATTGCAAGTGGTAAGTACTCATTCTAGAATGTACTGGCTAATTAACATTTTACCACTGCAGATGGTGATAGCCTAAAAATGTCCAGAGGGGTAAAAAACCCATTCCCCATGGTAACCTCCAGAGTTGACTGTTTTATTAAAGTTTTTAAAGCAGACGAGACCAGGGGAAATTAGAGGAGAACTTCCTAGCTTTTTAACATAAAAGTTTATTTTAATGATCATCAACAGCTAAGGCCTACTTCTAGTTCTATGATTCTCAACAAATCACCTGAGCTTTAAAAACCAGATGCCTGGGTCTCACTACTAGAGATTCTGATTCAGTTGGTGTAGGTTAGGCTCAAGTCCCGATGTTTTAAAAAAAAAATAGCCTCAGGTACTCTAATGTGCACCCAGGATTGAGAACGCTTGGTCTAGTTTCCCTGGGAGCAAATAGAAGCAAGAATAGAATTGTCAACTATGAGGCTTTATAGACCTTATACCTAAGTGATAGTAAGCTGTCACTTGAATCTGGATTATTGGTTGGTAATATCAGCTACAATGGTCCAGGAACAGATAGATGTGTAACTATCTGTACACCACTCTAGTCAATGGTACCCTAGTCACTGCTGAGCTCCATAGTAGCCTGTAAAAAGGAACCAGGTTTTTTTTTTCCCTTTTCTTTTTAACAACAGGAATATTTGTCATTATTATTTTGTTTCCTAGTCTCCTGAGAGCTGAATTCTGGATAGGCAGATCTGTGTAATTTGAGATTTTTAAATGGGTATTTAAGTTGGCTTTTGCTTCCAGGTCTCAAAGGAAATAAGAAGTCAGGTATGCTTGTTATTCTCTATTTGTACCCCCAGATCCATTGTTTGACTGGTTTTGCTCTCTCCCCAGAGATGCTGGCCTCTCTACAACTACATCACCCAGCTTCTCTTACCCTCCAGCTAGACTTTGGTGGTGACCAGTGAGATACTGGAGGGCAAGAGGAGACAGGAGTGAGGGCAATTATTTCCCTTTCTCGTTTCCTGCTGGTTTTGCAACAGCTGCATTTCTCTACAGTCTCTCACCCACAGTGGTAACTATTGTCAGGTTCTAACAATAGCTCCTGTCCCTTTAGGACTCTTCCTGCTGCTGCTAGTCCACAAGTGATTTACTATTGCTTGTTATTAGCCCTGCCCATGCCTCTATAAACAATCTCTTTAGTAAGTTTTGTTCAATTAAGTTTGTGGAATGAGATAGATGCCCATTTTCTGCTGCACTGATACTGGTCACATGACCTGCTTTGTCTGATGAAACTGGCAAAGCTGACAAGGTTTGTGGTAAGTGCTTGTGTGTTGGAGCACAATGCTTGGAATGCTGCCACCACGACGTCAGAAACCAGGGCTTTTCTGCTGGAGGGACTACACGGAAGAGAATGAGGTGCCCTGCCCAGCCAACCAACAGACAACTGAGTGAGACCATCTTGGGTGATCCCGCGCCAGTCTGCATGTAATGAGGGAGCCCAAGAGGGTCTCTTGGAAGAACTCTCCAGCCAACATACATATTTATAAGTAACCAGTAAAATGGTTGTTGCTTTAAGAACCACTCAGCTTGGGGTGATTTGTTACTCAATAATAGATAACTGCTATAGGACTGGCTGCACACAGCTCACCTCCGAATGAAGCCACCACTGATGGCCATCTGCTCCCGTTCATCCACCACACGAGCAGGCTGGCTGGCCACCACTCCGTCCTGATTATTACCCCAGGCTTTTTTGTAAGCATCACTTGATTTAAGCCTATGCAAAAGAGAGGGTGAGTGACAAGGCAAGGGGGTGGAGCATCAAGCTCACAACAACGGTTACCTCTTCAAGCGAAGAACCGAACCAAGCAAATGGGTTTTAATTTGAGGCATTAGAGAATACCGATATATCATAATCTGGACCGAAACAGTTGGCCACCACCATGCCTCAGCTACTCAGCATTTCATTCCAATTGAGCCAATTGCAATTGTCTAGACTGTAACCTTTGCCCCAAAGGTTGTTCTTGTTTTGGTTTCTTTTTGCAGTTTCGTTGGATTTAAGACAAAGATTAAGGTAGCTGGAGGACATTCAGTTCTATTTCAGTGGCATGGTTATATTTTGAGACACAAAACACACAGAAAAACATACTGGCAGACAGACACATAACAAGACTGCCAAGTAGAGTGTGTACATCACACCACAGCAACACACTGTCATCAAGAAAAACACACTTGACTGAGTTTTTACACACCATCATGCAGATTCCCTGTTTTAATTTTCCCCCCAATGCATGTACAGAACTAGCTATTCCAACTCTGCATGAAGGACATAATGGACTGGTGGTTGGCCAAGGGTGGTGGTCTTTTAGTTGCCTCTAGTGTGATTTGAATTAGATAATATATCGGTACTTCCAAACAGTCACTATACATCTAGTTGATGTACAAACCTTTGTCCACAGAGACAAAAAGTAAAAGAGGCATAGTGAAATGAATGCAGGAAAATAGAAGAGAGAACAAGCCATCTAGCACCAGAAAAGGAAATCCCTCTATGTCTTCTTCATGCACCAGCTACAGGCATGAGTAGAAAGTGAAGCATTCTCATTTAAGCCAAACTACTCCAGGAGTTGACCATTCTCGAAAAAGGCACTAGCAGGACAGTAATAGCCTTCATGAGGATTTGAAACGCAGGTTCAGTAGCTTCTTTGTCAGGCTGAGGGGTGGGCAGGGTGGGAGTGATTACAAACTCCTACTTCAGGCTATCCTGGGGCGTGACAGGGGAGAGTGGTCTGGAACTGGTGTGGTCTCCATGGGCCATATTTCACTGAGCTGCCTTGGAGATAAACTTAAAATCCAGGCATACCTGTTGTGCCCAATAGAAACATGTGCAGCATATTTTGGTGGGTGTGTTGGATTAAGGCAATCAAAGATGTTTTTAGGTTCTTTGCATAGTAGAAACCATATGCTTTTTCATCCAAAAAACAAGAGAGCTTCCTTTGGTCCCATGTTCACATTTTCCATTATAAGACAACAGAATTTAGCCCTCCCCCCCCCTTTTTTTTTTCATGCACTAGAGAATCACAGCCATCTATTAAAACTGGCTCTAATACTAATATTTGCAGATTGAGAACCAAGCAACACTGGAGATAAATTGGAAAATTGTACAAATGGAATTTCAGCAATTCCCACAATCTAGTGTATAACGCCACAGCCCTGAGCTGTCAGAATTTACTGTGCTAAAGAGCCATGGGCCCACTCAGTGGGACAGCATCCAAAAACTAATTTAATAGAGCTCAGAGTCTGGCTTTGTTTTTTTTCCAACTCCCCATCCCCTCCCTCCTCCCATTAAAAGAAGTTATATGGACCTTGTGATGTTTTCTGCTATGTAAAATATCTGGTATACCATCTTTGGCCAAGTCAAGGGGGTGGGAAAGTTTGCGTTTCTGAAAGAAGGCGAATCACTGCACCCACAATGCTGCACATAGACTCACATAACTGCCGTACATCTACCATAGTCCTTCGAAACATGCTGAGACAGGGCGAAGCCCTCAGAGAGTCCAGGGCACCACCAGCCACTGCATTGTGACACATGGTTTTTAAAGCATTATTTACACACAATAGGGAACACTTCAGTCAAGCTTTGAAGCTCAGTTAGGGTCTCTTGTGCAATAAGGAATTAGTGCCAACTACTATGTGGAATTCGTAGGGGCCATCGTTTCATCTGAACATTAGAATCCATACAGGGGTTGGGCCTGCCTCCACACTTTCTCCACACAGTTGAAGAATGGGGAAATTGTATCTGTTGGAATTCACCACAAAACAGGTGGAAATCTCACCTGGGGGGACAAGTGGCCACTGAAAAGGATATACAGGTAAATCTTGACTAACTGGAATGCATAGCAATGAGTCATCTTGGTGAATTAAATGCCTTCCTTAATTAACAGTGGGCCATGGAGGAAAATTTTGTTTCAGGGGTGATTGTTGAGTATCTGTTAGATTCTCAAGCTTTCTTGCTTTAGAGTTTTAGGGTAGTGAACATGACTGACTTTTTCCTTGGTTACAGTTTCTCCTGATGTGCCTGATGGCCTTTCTTCTGAAGATCAACTCTTATTGTTTGGTTCCCTTAGGTATGGAAGTTATAGGATGTAGACTGAGTGGCAGAATGCAAACTTCCCAGGTTGCCCTTCAAGGAAAACCATTTTAAGTCTCTGATGTGATTTCCACCCCCACTTTGCTCAATTGTCTCTTTTTACTAAAAGTGGACGGAAGCAAAAGTATCAATACATTTGAAGGTTCCAGTTAGCTAGATTCCAGTTAATCAGGCTTTACCGTAGATCATTCTTTTAAAACAGTTTTAAATTTATTTGTAAATTGAGCCCCTCCCCCTCCTAAATAGGAAGTGGGATATTTTAAAATCAGCCTCAAAGTTTAAAGGATATGAATGGTCATATAATCAGCTAGAAATAACATCAATTGCTGTTCTAAAAGCTAGGATCAGGAGAGCTTTTAGGAAAAAGGCTTCTGTTCAAAGGGAGGTGGGAGGAGTGAGGGAGATTGGGTACGGGTTTAATTTTCCAAATGCATGTTGGACAATCCACTCATGCATTTTTTTTTCACCACTAGTCAAATGAGACTATCTTCCAGAACCCTCATTTTCAGGTTCCTTCTGTTGCAAACCTTTATAACCACATGTCACATTTCTGCTACATTCCAAAAAAGCGTTGCAGAACCTGGAGGACAGTTGAATGTTTTGTGACGTCGTGCATGCAAAATCTACACATTTCAACATTTTAGGCAGTGTACAGGTAGATCTTCCAAGAGGAAGAATTTTGGAGGGATGGGTCCAATTTGAGTAAAGCTTGAGCACTTCTTGCTGAAGGGCTCATGGCCTCTGCAGTGGGTGCAGCTATGGCATCTATAGTCTAATCACTGGACAGATTTGGTAACTGGTAGGGGAATCTCTTTCATACTGTCTATCTTACGGATGCTTGCTTAGGCCAAATTACTGGCCTCTTTTTCTTCCAAAAAATCAAACCATGACATATGTGTTTCTCGACTTCCAAACTCACCCCCCAGTCTTTTCTAACTCTGCAATTTTGGCTTTTGGGGTTGGGGGAAAAGAAAATTCCCTGGGCGCCTCTTTCTTGAGGCTGGTCTCTGGCTCAAGGTACACTTTCTGGAAAATGTTGAAACGTTCATCAATAAAAGTTGCTGACAGTGAAGCTTTCACTGTAGTATGCCTGATTTTTAATGCATTAACAGTAACTCCTACTAATATCATCTATGCTATGAGATGAATACATTGGAGACGGTATTGATCTGTTCTGCATGCCACATGCTCATCCTGCCTCTGTGCTTGGCAGGAATGAGCTTGTCAAGGCTTGGAGATGGGCCTTGGGAAACCAAAGCTTCAGGCAGGCAGGCAGCACCTACTTGTTACAGGGACACACACAAAGCCCGCAGAATTTTCCTAGGTCCGTCAAATTCTTTTCTGCTTCTTTCATGTCCTTATTGATTTGGTCCATCCCTTCCTCAATGCGTTCCAGTTGTTCTGATTAAACACAAGTATTTTATCCCCACAGAATGAAGCAGATGGAAAAGGACAAAGAAAAAAAAGACAAAACTTCAGACATTCACTTTGACATTAAAAAAGAAAAAAATAAAAAGAAAGAAAGAAAGAAAACTGGACGCCACAGATTAGAGCTGGTACCCAGTACCTACTTGTTACAAGGACATATGAAAAGGCCACAGCATTTCCCTAAATCTTTTAAATTTTTCTCGGCCTCCTTCATGTCTTGGTTGATATGGTTCATGCCTTCTTCGACACGATCGAGTTGTTCTGGTTAGGACAAAGGGATGACAGTGTGGAATGAATTTTTTGGGGGTTTCCAACAGAACATGAGAAATGACTATGTGGAACGGAATTTGAAAGAGAAAGATATTACAATGCATGGTCCAAGAGGATGCATTGCTGTAGACTGGTGCTGCTGCCCTACACAGGCATAGGTGGAAGGAAACGAACAGAAATGATGCTCAAAATAGTTGTAATTCAGACACGATGGGATGGGGTAGGTAGGCCTGTTTGATTCTGAGTGTCCAGGAAAACAGCACAGCATATTCACTTACTCAGACACCAGTGAAACCCGAGAGAAAGAAAAACAGGGTGTTAGCTTATGTTTAGGCATTCAGATTTCATGCCACTAGAGAAGGTATCTGCTTCAATTTTAACTATCTCTATCTTTTGGCTTTAAGCATCCTCGATCAGGTACAGGTAGAAAACAGAATCAATCTTCTTTGGGGAAAATAATTACAGCGATAATTAGCAATGGGTATCGGATCTTTTTTCCCCTAGTAGTGGCTGTCTAGCCAAAGGTAGGCCATGGGCAGTTTTGGGTTTTGAATACTTAATCCATAGACACTGTTAAAAAAAAAAAAGTCAACATCAACAGAGTAATATGCCAAGTACCAGAACATTTAAATTCCTCTCTCATCCTGACTTACTTGCTATGCAAATTCTGGAAGGCATTTCACTTGATTTCCCAGTCTCTACAATGGGGGGCATGTTAGATCCCAAACCCAGGCAGACAGCAGGGAAAACAAATGCTTGGGGCTCTGGAGGAGGGGTGGCAGGCTGGAACATAGAGTCATCACTCCCAGCAAAGCCGACCCAAGTGTATCTGAGACATAGATCGATAGCCATAAAACCGGCTTGTGCTTCTGGGTTGCCAGGGTTACATTCACTAATCTGATTAATTTTTCAACAGTTGTCACCAAATTGAGTAAATTACATGTTCAGTAAAGGGGTTTTTAAAACAGCTTTTAAGACTGTTAAAGGGAAGGAACAATGCAATGCCTATCTAGTTACAAAACCTAATTACACTTCCATCCCTCTTTTCATCTAGATTTCCATGTACACACGCTTCTGGGAATAAAGCCTTGATTAGAATAAAACTGATAAATACATTTCCAGTCTAAGGGCATAAATAATCATTTAAAAACAATTTCACATTAAATTGTAGAGTGAAGATTATCATTCCAAAAAATGAAGATTAAGTTCCTTGCTGACCCAAACTGGGGAAACTGTCCATTTGGAAATCAAGAGCCCATTGTGTTCTCTCTTGTGGGACAAAGGATAGAATCTAGCTTATTTGGAATCTGCTACCTGTGCTATGCACCTCAAATGATGGATGAAGGCAAAATTTAGGTGTTTCTCCAGCGTTGGATAGCTGGAAGAAATAAGAGTGTTGTGCTGGTGAACTTTTGCTGAGTATGTATAGGTATAGTAATGTCTTTAAGAAAATCTTTAAAAAGACTTTAAAAAAAATTGATGACAACTCTTGACATCCTAGAAGATTCTGTACCTTTCTAAAGACTTTATTCTAGTTCCCGTTAAAGAATGTAATAAACTAGTCTGCAGATTAAAAAAAATAATAACTACTGAATGAGGGGATTGGGAGGGAGAGGCACAGCTCAACATTGTCAAAAGAAGAACCATGTTAAGTACAGACAGAAATCCCAATGGAATAATTGATAATAGCTTTCTGGAGTGCTGGGTTAGGATGGGATTGAAAAACATCTGGACTCAGAGGGAAAGCAAGCTGCATTCCACTAATACCAGCTGAAATACACGCAGATTATGGCATGGACATACATATTCCGGCATTTGTCCTTCCCAAGGAGTTTCTCTTGAGTTAATATTTTGGCTAAAAATACAACATTTCAGGAGCCCCACCCACCATAGCCCCAGGGATTAGGCAGTAATAAAAATAAAAGGCAATAAAATAAAAATGTGAATTGGTCCACAAGTGTTGTATATCTGAACCAGGAATTCAAAATAAAATATAAAAACAAACAGGCTGGTCCCAATTGGTATTCCTAAAAGCTGGGTTCTATCATGGGTTGACAGATTGTTAGGCAAAGGTCATAACGAAGAGAGGGATGCCAAAGCTCTTACGGAAGAGTTGATTCAGAAAACTATGTTATAGCTACCAATATTGGTTGAATTGATCATTTTACCGAATTGAGTCAAACCTTTAATTAAAAACATGTGGAACCATTTTGTCATAGGTATTCCAACTTTTCATTTTTAGAGTGTACTGTTATGTTTGTGGATGTTTGGCATATTGGGACTTCATACAATTTCAATGGATTTCTGTGAGGAATCTCTCAGCAAATCCTTGAAAGTAATCAATATCCTCATTCCATTCCAGGGTGGACAGTAGCATCCAACTGACTGATGCAATGTACTGTCCATTGTTGATTGTTCCTTACCTCCCTAAGCTTGCTTTTTGGTTGTTTTCTGTCTCTTCCTGGAGACCAGGAAGATAGTAACATTTTGGGTTAGGAGAAGTATTCCAGTAGATGATGCTACATGTTGGGGCAAGAGATAGTACTTTCTTTCGCCATGTTTGGATGACTGGTTACTTGTGATAGATCCACCAATGGCAGGATGCTCAGGGATCTAAGTTTAGAGACCTTTCCTACTAATCTTATTTAAGTAAGGCAACATGAGGCCCTTAGAATCCTCGACCTGGTTTAAAAACACACAGTAGAAGAATAGCAAGATGTCAATGCTACTGACCCAGTGTGCAAGCCTTCCTGAGTATATTCAGTTACCAGATGCTGCCTACATGATTTTCATTTTCCTTGGCATTGATGAACCTATGGAAATTCATTAAATAAGTTTAAATAGTCACGTGTGGCTAGTGGCTACCATAGTGCAGCTTTAGTCATTCATAACAGATATTGGTGTGTAGACTTTAGCAAGAGGAATGTTTTCTCAAATGCTACTTTGTACCTCCATGAACCTTTTAAGAAAGTCAGCAGTCATTCTGGGAGAGGCCTTACTTTGCTTTTACTCTGCCAGGCAAAGGTCAAAGATTTCCCTGTTTAGTTTGAAATTGATCCCATGGGATTGTCTCAAGAGCGGAGTCTTCAGCATTGAAACAAACACATAACCCAGCAAAGGCCAACAAAAGGAATAAGAGATACGGAGGTGAAAGGTTAAATCAGCCCACATTAGTGATGAGGTTGGTTTCATGGGGATTTCACTTGGAGACAAGTTTTCTAGAGAAATAAAAGTCCCAGGAATCAGTGCATTTCCAGGGCCATCTGTTGCTCAGTGCTCCTTGGTGTCTCCTGATACCTGGGTATAAAACAAGAATCCCATAAAGAATTGCCGAGTGCAAGCCTTTGGCTGGACAACCTGGAATCGTTCTTTAGAAGGATGTCTGTTTCTTGAAACTCCTGTGCAGCTGCAGGGTAGAAGCAATCAACATTTTTGGTGTTGAGGCATAGACAAAATTAGCAGAGCATAACTGGAGAGACATTTTAAAGCAGTTACTGATCTAAACAATTAAACACAGCATACACAGAATTAAAATGCATTTACCATGGCAGTGAAGATAGTTGTGAAGATATGTTCAT
Organism: Felis catus; assembly: GCF_018350175.1. Classification (NCBI taxonomy): domain Eukaryota; kingdom Metazoa; phylum Chordata; class Mammalia; order Carnivora; family Felidae; genus Felis; species Felis catus. Next base: position 36,120,929 of record NC_058370.1, on the reverse strand, counting down.
CTGTCATTTTAAAAGGTCCTAATCACCTTATAGTATAAATGGAACGTGTGTACCACTAAAGACCAGGCAGAAGCCACTTGCTTTTGGAGGTTTTACAGTTGCATGTTTTTTTTTCTCAGTATCAATGTAATTACCATGCATCTGGTAAAACCGAAAGTATTCTAGAAAATATGTTTAACCAAAGAATTCAGCATTTACTGTGATGTGGCCACAAATGAAATGTTTGAGCTGAGAACATGAACTATCTTGGGGGGGGGGGAAATCTGTTATTCTGCTTTCTTTCTCAGAGAATAATATATAGGTGTTCCTGGGAATCATTTGTGCTTATGAATAATATATTTTTGTGTGGAGGTTTTGGCAAATTTCATTTCTAGATTTTCTTCATCAAAGTGCAATGAAATCTGCAACTCAAGTAAGCATGTTATTCGCTTTCTCTCTTTATTTAATTTTTTAATGTTAAGTAGGCTCTATGCCTAATGTGGGTCTTGAACTCACAACCCCAAGATCAAGAGTCTCACGCTCTACCTACTAAGCCATCCAGGCGCCCCACTTTCTCTTGATTCCACATTTGTATGTATTATTTTCCAAGTCTTCATGTCAATGCATTATAATATTGGGGGGGAAAAGCATCATCTTGAGCCTTTCTGAAAGCTTCCTTCCAATTATCATTCTCCCTTTTTTACTCCCTTCACATACAAATTACTAACAAAAACAGTTAATAAGATGGAACTCCTAATTATTTGGGTATATATGTATCAATTTAGCTCTGGAAATGAGGTACTGCTCTTCTACGTGGGCACCTGCTGTTTAATTTTTTTAAAAAATGATATGCTATGTCCTGAGTTTCAAAATCTGGCACATTGTTACACAGACCAAGCCAGCAAGTCTCACAATTATAACAACTTCATTTGGGGAGTTCTGAAGATTGCCACAGCTACTGTAATTCCTTCAAAATACAACTACTTCACTAGACTCCCTTACTTACATACACCTTTTGATACTTCGTATTTCAAAAATTGCAGGGAAGTGTTGGGCTTGATGTTAAATTGCTTTTAAAAGCTTTTTCTTTTTTTTTTTTTTTTAATTGCTTGGTATCTATTTATTGACAAAGTTCAATACAAACACATAATATAGAAACAAAAGCCTTTATATGACAGTCATGAAGATGTGCCCCTCAGAACTCTCTTCAAGAGGGAATTTGTAGTTAGTTCACATCTCTAGCTGATGCACCTATGGGATCCGCCAAAGCAATTGCATGGAGACCATGCTTCAAGCATCCCTGGGACGCTTCTAGCCTAGAGCTGAGCACAATGGAATCACTAAAGATGAGGTATTCCTGCCCATCACGGGGCTATCATTAGGTTATCTTAGCTACTGGGTTCCCCGTCAGCTTGGCTGACACTTTCTCAGAGCAGTATTGCAGTCTGAGACTCTTCCTCCCCAAACCTCCTCCCCTCCATTCCTCTTACAAGTGTCAGACCTGTGTCAATCTGACTGGCTGTCCCTGTCTACTCCTGCTCCTTGTCTCTTGACTCATCACAGGTGTCCATAATAGATCTCAAACACTTCTGATTCTTGGCATTTGCTTCCCAGAGGATCCCAAATGATACCTTCCACTAGTTCCTCCATGTCCCAGCCCTAACTCTTCAGAAGTTGGTAAAGATTTATCTCATTTAGTGTAATGATTGCAGAATATTTCTTTATGGCCAGATCATAATTAATTTGGTTGCTCTCCCCACTGATAGACATTTAGACCGTTTCCAGTTTTACACTATTATAGGTTAGGCATGTATATTTCTCTTCTTATAGCTGTCAATGTATATCTACAGCATACAATTCTACAAGTAGAATGTTTTGGTCAAAGATGCGTGCACTTCATAATTTAAAGGATCATGACATTACTCTTCAAAAATTTTTATCAGTCTACAGTGCCTATCTGTACATTGAGAATCTCTGTGTTATCAAAACACTCACAGCATTGGTGATTATCAATTTTAAAAATTTGTATCAGTCTGTTCTAAAGAGTGGCATCTCATTATTGTTGTTGGTTCAGGCATGGCTTCATACGTCTATTTATAAATTGACAATTTATTTATATCTTAAATCCATTTTACTTGTAGGTTTTGCCCTTTTCTTTGATGATATGCAGGTCTGTCTGTATTTTACGGAAATGCCTTAAGTCTGCTATCTGTATGGCTGTATGGCAATCCCCCCTCCTTTGAGGTTCATTTATTTCAGAAGTTGGCTTGTGGTGTCCCATGTTGTGAATACATTTTACGTTTTTATCTTTGACATTAAAAATTTTTTCTCATGATTCCTAAGAATTTTCTAATGTTTTCAAAAATATAAATAACAAGAAAAAAGTTCTCAAAAATTTGTTTGTTATGATAAGAATTCAGAATAGAATCAGGTAACTAATTTGTGACTAGCATTAAATAAAAATTGCCATATGACTAGATATATTGAGAAAAAAAAATATTACCCTTCTAGCTTCCACTTTAGAGTACAGAGATAATTTTCCTTGATACTCTGATTTTCATTGCTTCTAGCATTTCCATAATAATTTAAAAAACAATTTAAATATTTTAAGTGGTTCAATTTCCCACTTTCCAATAATCTCCCTCAGCTTCTATCCTGTTAAAGACAGCTTCTAGTTATTTAAGGAATCCTCATGATGACATGGAAATCAAAACTGCCAGACACTGAATTAGGATGGTCAGAAGAAATGGACAATGTGATATACTATTCTCTCATTCTATCTAGGGATTATTACAAGAAACTAAATTTATGGGGGAAACTGGGGATAAGGGGGAATCAGAGAATTATCAAACTGTCCAAAATACTACCATTAAAAGAAAATACAAACACATGAGTTTTGCCTTCAAAATTCTGTTATTCCAACATATATAACAGGGAGAGTAGTAACATTCAATCAGTCATGAAGGCCTCAATACTCCCATACATTTACCAGTGTTTTCAACAAAGAAAGGGAGAAAAGCAAGACGATGAAAACTCTAGAACCCTCATATTCCTACATGCGTATAACACGTGTCAAAAGGACCACCTGTGTATGCAAAAATAATTTTTTGAAAATGCACTTTATTCAGATGAGGAATTGTTCTTACTGAAGAAATCTCAACTTACCTCCTTGTTCATCCAACATAACCAAAGTCCTGATACCAGCATCTTTACTCTACATTCCAACAATGGTAGCAAAGTTGAAAAGCAGTTAGAGAGAGAAAAGAGAGAAACAGAAATCAGTAAGGGGACAATTAGCCCAAGAAATGGAAAATGAAGAAGGACCAAAGGAAAGAGAGGGAGGAAATAGGGCAAGAGTATTAAGGGCTGGGGAGGGATCAGAGGAAGGGGTCACCTATGGACTTGCTCTCTCAGTGATTCTTAGGATAGAAGAGGGGATGTAGCTCAGTCTCCATGGAGGTAGGGCTGGGGATGGGGCTTGGCATGGAACTGGAATACACAACTTAGTATTATACTGTGAAATACTTGGAAAATAAAAATGCCTTATAGTTTTTATAACACCATCCACGGAAAGCAAATCTTCCAAAATCTAGACTAAATCTTCTCTGGCATGATACATCAGGAAGTTTCCCTCAAGTGAATAGGGAAGGGATGACCAAGTGGAAAGTAAGAAACTCTGGGGCAAAATTTTTAGGTTAATCAAAAGAGATCATTGCTTCACAAAGGTTGAGAAATACAGGCCCAAACAGAACTCACTCTCCCATTTTCTCTCTACAGGGGAAAGTTCTGTGAGATTTAGAAAATGGATGGATGCATGGGAAATAAGGGCTCTTTATTCTGAAATCTAAAATTCTGCACAGTAAGAGAATGAGAAAATAATTCAGCCACAAGCTTTACTGCAGTTATTTTGTGCAGAAGTCTGTAAAAGGCACCCCTCACTTCACTCCTTATGATCTAAACAAATTGAATACCTGAACCATTTGGGGGATGGGAGTAGGAGTTGGTGGGTAGGGAAAAGGAACACAGATATTTGCATGGCCCAACCTTAAAAACCATCATTCCTGGGAATTCAAACTAGTTAAGGAAAGACCTTTGTTTCATAGGGTGATTGTTAATAAGTATAAAGTGGCATTGCTAATAGTTGGGATTAATTGGTTTTTTGAGGAATGCTCATGGTGGCCCCTAGAATAAGCTCAAAAGTAAGACATCTCTCATGGCCCCATTTATTTTCCAGGGATTTATTTTAAACCAAGAACTAAGAAAGAAAGACAAGTTAGTGGAGGTCAACAGAGGTAGTTTATTTACTAATTTATTATTTTTATTATTATTATTTTTTAATAGTATTTTAACAGCTCAGTTCCAATAGGACTTCTAAAAAATAGAACACTGAAAATGTTTTTTTGTGAATTTTATAAACTCACCATTTCAGAGAATGTGTAGTTAACTCTCCTAGACAGGAAAAGCCAAGTTACTCTTGAACATGTTTTGATAGGCTTTAGTTGTGAGGTTAGGGTATAGTCTGTAGAGCTTAGGATGACTTCAGGAGTCCTCAACAGCACAGATTCTGGAGCCAGACTCTGCCCTGAGATCCTGGTGATTTCATTTCCTAGCTGTGGGACCTTGGGTACATGTCTTAATTACTCTGTGCCTCATTTTCCTCATTTGTAATATAATAATAATAGTTAATACCTCATTGAGTTGTCATGGGAATTAAGTGAAATAGTACATCCCACATGCTAGACTGGTGATTGGCCTACAGTTAGCATGACAAAAGTGTATATAAAATAAATACCCTCAGCAAATGCGTCTATAAAAGGATATCTAGGCAAATGAAAAATATCATCATTACCAACTACCATCAGAAGCTTCCCGACCACTACCTCCCAAACCTTCAAGTGCATATGCATCCCTTGCATAGGAAACAGCTTGTTTAAATGTAGATCCTTAGGGTGCCTGGGTGGCTCAGTCGGTTAAGCATCCAACTTCGGCTCAGGTCATGATCTTGCGTTCGTGAGTTCAAGCCCTGTGTCGGGCTCTGTGCTGACAGCTCAGAGCCTGGAGCCTGCTTCAGATTCTGTGTCTCCTCCTCTCTCTGCCCCTCCCATGCTCATGCTCTGTCTCTCAATAATAAATAAATGTTAAGAAAATTTTTTTTAATGTAGATCCTTATTCAGTGGGACTGGGATAGAGCCTGAGAGTTTGCATTCTGAATGAGCTCTACCATCTAATGATACTGCTGGTGCCCAGACACATGCTGAACAGCAAGATTCCAGACCCCAAAACACATTTGTCTACACTAGCTGGTACTTTAACAATTTCTGTGCCCTTTTTCCTGCAAATTTTAGCCTTTGCTTAAGAGAAGAAATTGTAAAAAGCAGATGACCTTATTCAAGCATATGGATGTAACAAGGTAAGTACTGGTGAGGACAGAATCACCTCAGAGAGCATTTTCTCTTTACAGGACACAACTCAAAGCCATGCATGAAATCCCTGTTCCATTCTACTGGGGACACAGGATGAGAAGCAGCTAGTGACTTCAGTTTGGACAGTCCAGGTCTCATCTGTTCACACTCTCTGTTGTACTTTCTATGGAAGCCTGCAAGTATAACTTCACATTTGTTCAATTTGCTGCTAAATGTTTCAGTGCTGGAATGATTCACAGAACTAATCTGAAGGAGCAAGAGCTTGCTCCCATTTGGGTAAATAGAAGCTGCGGGTACCTAATCAGGGAGTCAGGAACACTGGGCTGCGCTCTTAGTTCAATCAGCAACTAGTCATGAGATTGTGGAAGAGTCACTTGATTTTTAGCATGTTTCCCCATGTTTAAGATAAGGGTAAAGATGCCAAAGAAGACTGGGTGGTTACTGGGTTGGTGTTCATTCACTCATTTGTTTATTCATTTGTTCATTCATTCATTCATTCATTCACTCATTCATTCATTCACTGATTATTTATTGAGCCTCCACTCTGTTCCAGGCACTAAGGTAAGGGCCAAGCATATGGCTTCTCAACTGCTTCACAGAGTTAGACACAGTTTGGTTAGGTGGACAGAGTTGGGATCTGGGAGTCGATAATTTCAAATTTTAGACTTATCTTTGTAGTTCTATTGTAAGAGTCACTTGTTCTGTGTCTCAGCTTCCCTAGGTGTCAGACAGGGAAAGAAACAGCTCCCTTACTGCCCAGAGTACTTATAAAGATTAAAATGAGCTCAGAAAGTAAAGGCTTCTAAAAGTTCAACTCTATGGGAGGCTGTATTTACAAAAAGCAATTAAGATAAAGGATTTAATTTGTATAGAATCTCAATCAGTTTAGAATGGGCTGCTGTGTTTGTTTTTTCAGATCCTTTTGCTTTTTGCAGAATTCTCAAAGGAAAAAGTAAATATGGTAGGGTTTGCTGGTGGAAGGGGAGTGCTGTGTGTTAAGAATTCACAGTCTGGGATCTGGGATTCACTAGACCTGGGTTTTAATTTCATGTGTACCATTTGTAGCTGGGTATCTCAAGCAAGTTACTTAACCACTGTGTACTTCAATTTCCTCCTTGGTAAGATGGAGATCAGAATACTAGTAAAAGGTGGCCACCTACAAGGGTTAAGTTAGATTATATATGTTTGATGATGATGGCTCTAGGTATAGTACCCTGCACATAGTAGGTTCTCAATAAATTTTAGAACTTACATTTGACTCCACTGTATTCCTGACAGTTTTTATCAAAATAACTGGATTATTCTTTGGGGATACTAGAAATGCAAGGGAGAAGGGCAGGGATGGGGATAATATTTCAGGAAAGGCAGAATATTACTTTTATTCTTAAGGAGTATTGTGTTTTAATAGCTAGGAATGAGAGAAGATGGTTCCATTTTTGTCTTAGCTCTATTCTTGGTTCCTGTTTGAGAGTGCTGGGAAAATTGTCTACCTAAAAACCAGGGAGTTGGAGATGTCAGGAATTTTTTTTCTTTCTTTTTCTTTCTCTATTTTTATTTTCCCTTTCTCGCAGATGAACTAAGACCATGTTTCTAGAACATTTTAAAGTCTTTCTTTTCTCATTCTGAGATGCTTTCCCCAAAGCCCAACACATCTGAACTAAAACCTGGACTGTCTAGGCACTATCTTAACTGTTAGAATTCCAAAAGACCCCATATCTACCTATAGGAAAACAACTGCCCTGCCTCAATTTTCCAGTTTTAGTAGAAAGTCTGGCATAACAAAGACATAGCTTTAGAATGCTTATTCCCTTCTCATTACCAGAGTGTCTTGAAAGATAAATTGGGATGAAAAGAAAAGATGCTTAAAACATCCATGCAAAAAACACCACACAGAGCCTCAGTAACTTTCACTCCAGGAAAGCTCTGTGTGGTGCTTCTGAATTGGCCTGCCCTAAAGCAGTGGGGCTTTCCTGGGGCTAGTTTTCATAGCTCAAGGCATTCATGTGTAGATTTCATTTCCAGCATTTATTGTCAGCAGAGTTAGCCTTTTCGCCCAGAACCAAATACTGTAGAGACATTCATGACTTTATTACCAGAATTAATTGTTCCCTCTTATGTGCTCCAAAGGCAGGTAAGGCCTTGAATTTGGAGAGTTATTTTCATACCTGGTTTCCTGCATGATACAAATTTATATCTTCCTTCAGACCTCCAAAGTTAGGAATTCCATACATGTTTGTTGAAGAACAGCCATCGGAAGAGCCAGTTTGCAACTCTAGGCTGGGAACCAAGTGTTATATGATTTCTAATCTTTTTACCTGTATATGGTATCTAGCTTTTCTGAACTTTCCCAATTGACTTATGTGTAACTTTACACTATCCTTGAAATGCCAATAATGGCTTCTATTAAAAAGTAAGATTCTACACCTGCCACTCTGTTACACCCTAAAGTCTATGGGGGATGGCACAAAGTCATATACTGAACTGAAAGTGGGGTTGTCTGCCTTAGGGAGACTTTACAAATTTAGTGACCTTTCCTGTCTTTGAGACTAAATTTCAATAAGAATTCAGCTCAATTCAAATTAGATAGCACTGATGCACTTTGGGATCATGGGGAAGATCCTGGTATTTCAGAGCTCGTATTTGCCAAATGATTTCTGCCCTTGATGAATATTTAATGCTGATTCTCTTTAAAGAAAATTTCTTTTTTGATTGAAAAGCAGACTATCATCTGAATAGCCATTGCCCTAGACATAAGGGGTGTTTGACCATCAATATAAAATAACCCAGGAGGAAGTAAGAGCAATCAGTCTACTCTAATAATGCCTTGCTCGTAATTTCCCGAGGATAGAAAGTCTAATAGCCTCCTCTCATTTATAGAGGTGGGACTAGCTTCTGTCTGTTTCACCCCTGGTGCTATAAGATGCAACTTCATGCTTGATCAAGAAATACCTTAAGAGAAACAAAAATGTATGATTTAAGTATCCTACTTTAATCCGTAGAGCTTTTGAGACTCTCCCTCTGTTAGAATAAATGAGAGCAGACACTTCTTTCTCAAGACTGACTGACACTACTTGCAAGTTAAGAAGAGGCAAAAAAATATTGGTTGGCCCAAAGACTCCAATGGGTGAGGGGCCAGTTCAAAGTGATGCATTTTAATGCATTTGCTCCACCATTTTCCCACATTCTAAGCAGTGTTTCAACTTGCATACGTGGGCAAATTGGTAACAGTTCTGGTACTTTAGAAATTTACTTGACACATGCATACACGTAAACAAAAACGAAAAACGAGCTTGGAGGCTATGGTTGAAGGTCATGAAGACATATAACATAATGATGTCAGCTGACATGTGGGTTCGCTTCATTTCAACATGAGAACTCACATGGGAATGTCACAAAAATGTGATTCATTTCTTCTCATGATGGGTTGAGGGACAATAAGCTAACTCTAGAAAGCCTCACCAGCACTCTTAGATTTAGAATATCTGCCTCCTTCTTGGGCCTCAAGTATTTCTGCATGAGTTGTGTTCCCAGGGTAGAGCAAAGACAATATTTCTCTTCCTTTAGAGATGGAAAGCTGCTTCATGTGATGCCGAGGGCTCCTTTGTTGGCCTGCCTTCCTATAGGGGCCAATTTATGCTACATTACAGGCTCAAATTCTCATTTCTCGTGATAACCGATTTCATTACGTGTACCTCTCACCCTTTCCTCAGTGTCCTGGGGCGCCCACGGCACTACCTTCTCCCCACTCCTCCTGTGGCAATTCACATGTAGCCAGTATTTCATTTCTGGGTAAGAAGCTGAAAGTGCAGAAATAAGGGAAGACATTGGCTTCTGTAGCGTGAGAGGCAGCTGAACTTCCTTTTAGCCTTATAAAATTGATCTTTCTTTCCTTTCATGTCATTGCATAAGCAATTTACAGTAGCATGAGGCAAATAGGCTCATTTAATCATTCTCCTTGAGAACACGGAAGATCTCGAAAAATGATAACCACACATGAATTGATAAGCAGTTTCAAAGCATAGCTAAAACAGCATTTCACTGAATAAAAACTATTAGGCTTGTTTTATTCAGTTAAGATAAATATAGCCCATCCCATTCTTTTTCCACTTCATCTCTCCCAATAGACAAGTTCAATTAATCCATTTATTCTTCCTGGTTGACTGCTGCTCTACCAAATTGGAAAGAGCAAGGTTTATTGTAAGTGCCCTTTTGATTCCATTATTGCTATCTGTCCTACTTTACCCATTTAAAAATAGTTTGGGATTCATTAACCATGCCTTGCAAATGGATGTTTAATCCAGAGTCAGGAACATAAAAGAGCTTCTATATGTGCGTTGTGGACTTGAAATTCCTTTTATCAAATAATTTTCCTATTATTTCATGAATTTTAGTGCCTGACTCTCAATATTACAATTTCTGAAAATGTTGTATCTATTGGGATATATATTTTTAAAAGTCATATATATATGTGGTTAAGTCAAAACAGAATGTCAAGATGAAATGTGACCTAGAGGCATCAAAGTCATTACAAGGGAAGTTTTTATGTAGATAATTCCTTATATTTGCTTAAAGTGATTCAATCTTATATGAAGATTTCTTGGGAGCATTTACTTGGAAATACCATCCATCTCTACTTCCCAGACTATAAAGGTAGCCAGGGCTGGGAGGGAGAGGGGATAGTTTAATGGCTGCCTGACATCTCCCTCATTAACGTGGCTTCCTGGTAGACTTCATTAGCTCTGGAATCAATGGGATCATGGCCTAGGAAAAGGCAGTAGGGTCTAGGAAAAGAATATGCCAGCAAAAGGAATTCATTATCTTGAAATTCGGCCACTCCTTACCTCTTCAACCAGTTGCAGCATACGACGGGTGCTTTCCAGTGACTGAGATTTAAAAAAAATGCATAAATATTATCAGTGCAGAATCCAGAGGTCTTGGAAAACCAGAACTATTCTCTTTACTTGAGAAACACAAAGGGTTACTATCACATATTCTTTTAAGTTTATAACTGAAACACATTTTCAATCTCTTTCCTATCAGTCTTTCTACATAATAAGATTCCCTAAAGCAATTACATTAAAGCTGATCTTCTAAAATCAAAACCATATGAAGCTGATCTTGATATCAAAGACAAAGTAATCTGGAAAAGATAATTTTGCATGTGCAGGATGCATGAAAAATTATCTCAAATACTCAGATGACTAATTTGGCCTCCCTGGACCAGGAATATTGAATTTTAAACACAAACATAATTTTTCATGAATTGAGATGAATCTAACATCAAGTTTCTCATAAAGCTCCTAGAAACACAATTGGAAGTTCTTATCAATACAAATTAAGCTGTCGCCTTAGGGTGAAAAAAAATCAAGCATGTTTGAAATAACTAGCCTATAGGAGACAGCTATAATAATTATCTTCATCCTTAGATAAGACAAAGTGAGACGGAAAATCTGAAGTCAGCACTGGTCCCTCGGGCACAGCGTTGTCGCTTTTTTCTCAGTTCTTTTGAAACTAACAACTAGACTCCAGCAACCAGGGTGATTTCTCAAGGCTTTGCTTTTAAGTGACAAACTTATTTTGGACAAGATTCTGCAGAAATGTGAAGAATGTTAACTTTCCTGGAAGAGCTGTCAGGAGGCTGCTTTTTGAAATAAATGGCTGTAAGCAGTGGTATGCTAGTAAATGCTAAACAAACAGCTCTCTGGAAAACATATATGAATATGTATATATGTATTTAAATTTACTATTTTTCTGATATAAGGGACGGAGAGCATTAAGTTTACAAATAATTCCATATAGCCAATTGATTCTCCCAGAAAGTTTCTGTTAAGGTTTGCAGAACTCTTGTGTCCAATGCTAAGCGTGCAAAGAACAAGTGTAGTTCTAACAGGAATGTTGGTTGATATTTTCATTTACATTAATGAATAAAAGGAATGTGAAACAATGAGGACATGTTGGAACTTCACTAGTTTGTCAATGATGCAGGTGACTTTACTGACGAGAACAAAAATTTTTGAATACTGGAAGACTTCCTCCATTTTTTTGTGTTAATTGAAGAATAATGGCTAGAGACAGGCAGACTTTTAAGGTTATTAATATATTTTCTCTACTTTCATAAGTCTAGACAAACAATAAAACAGTAAGTCAGCCCTGACTTGTAGTGCCTGCAGATTCCTGGGATATAAATACTCTTAATCTGTCTGATTTTTAACTATATCATGATGTCACTGAAGGTGAACTTGGGAAGATGTACAGTAACGTACCATTACATGGTATTCCTACACTATAGATACAACACAAGTCAAGAACTTTGAAATCATAGATAGAAGTAAAATACAGTAAAATAATTAGGATGTGATGAGTTTTGAGTATTTATTAATTTTGGTTTTAATATAATCTATTTAATTGTCAGTTTATATAATTCAATTTTAGTACCAGTTTGCAAAATTCTGGAAAATGTAATAATCACCTCTCAGAATTAGGCCAGCTCTAGCACACTGTAGGCTATAAGATATCCGAAGACATTGCTTTTTTTAGAAGATCTTGACTTCTCTAGATTTCTAGAAATTGGGAGTTTAGGGTAAGTCATTACTTGTACGTAGGTTTATCAAACCATTCCTGTCTGCAGAGGTATCAGGTATATTGAATATCAAAGTCATACCCCACTGTTTTTTAAATTGAAATGTTGGAAGACCTTTTCCACCTGAACCTGAATAAGTCAAACTACTCAGTTCCCCATCTTTTGTTCCTTTCCTGTGTCCCATCCCTCACCTCATCAGCCAGCTGGTCAGCCCTTCGCTGCATCTCCTCCAGTTCATTGCGCATGTCCGCGTCTTCAGCCATGGTAGTGGTGGTGGGGGGAGGTGGCTGGGTGCTTGGGCTGGGGGGTCAGTGATGGGTTTGGACACAAAACCTGAAAGAAACAGATATGAACATGTAAGGGTTTATATGAGCACATGTAGTATGTGCAAATAGGAGAAGATCTCAATAGCCCACACTCTTTCTCCATAACTCAGTCATCTTCTGAAAGGTGGAAGCCATACTCAGACCAAGATCAACAGAATTTTGCTGTTTCTCCAAAGGGTGCATTATGAATGTATACTTGCCAACTTTACAATGTAGACAGATACCTATGAAGATATCACATAACTATGAAGCATTCTTAAGACACAAATCACCCAAGATTTTGGAATGACAATATGGAGGGATGCTGTTCTGGGTTAGTATGCTTTTAACCTCATATTTATTTTTTATTTTTATTTTATTTTTAAGAGCTTTATTGAGGTATAACTGACATACAATAAACCCCACATACTTGAAGTATATAATTTGAAAAGTTTTGACATATGTATACACCCAGGAAACCACGACCACAATTAAGAAAATATATCCATCACCCCCCAAAATTTGGTCATGCTCTTTGTAATCCTACCTACACATTCAATCTCACCTTACCCCAGGGCTGAGACACTGCTTATTTGCTTTCTGTTACTATAAATCAGTTTGCAATTCCTAGAATTTTATATAAACGAATGATACTGTATATGTCATTTTTCCCTCATTTCTTTCACTTAGCATAATTATTTTGAGATTATGTTGTAGCATGTATTAACAGTTTGTTACTTTTTGATGTTGAGTAGTATTCCATTGCATTTAGAAGCATTTAGAATATAGGGCTAAGGGGAGGCTACCTGAAGATGTGTTACTTTGGCATACAGATTATTTCCAGCTGAAAACAATCAAGGCCCAAAAGACTCAGGAAGAAATTTGACTCTCTCCCTAACTGCCTACAAGAATTTAGATAGAGGACCTCCTCCTGGAAAGGAGTTATCACCATAGATAACTACAGTATAACAAGAACTAGGGGTGGTAGACCAAGAAGGATTTAGCGAAGTCTGATTGTTAAAATTCCTCCCTATGCCATTTGTTTCTGTATGGCCCAGCAAACATTTACTCTTTTTTTTTTTTTTTAATCTTCCTGCAAATTTCCCCCTTTCCTTTTTTTTTTAAAGATTTTTTTTTTCAACGTTTATTTATTTTTGGGACAGAGAGAGACAGAGCATGAACGGGGGAGGGGCAGAGAGAGAGGGAGACACAGAATCGGAAACAGGCTCCAGGCTCTGAGCCATCAGCCCAGAGCCTGACGCGGGGCTCGAACTCACGGACCGTGAGATTGTGACCTGGCTGAAGTCGGACGCTTAACCGACTGTGCCACCCAGGCGCCCCTCCCTTTCCTTTTAAGTCCCAGATCCCTATGCCCTTCTCCTTAGTTCAGGGTGACATATATACCTCATTTTGACTGACTGTCTTTGGAACTCATGTCTACATGGATTCCCCATACATACATAATTAAATTTTATTTTCTCCTGTGAATCGGTCTCAAATCCATTTAATTCTTAGGCCAGCTAAAGGAATCCTGAATGACAGATAATTTTTTCCTCCTCCAGCAAGGAGCTACAGGCAGAAAATCTTTAGTCTCTTGCAGTTGTTATCCGAGTTTGCCAAGAAGGCTTATTAACTATGCAGAACTATTTTTCCAAAAAGGGTTGGATCCTTATCCCTGAAATGTGACCAGCCCATTTTATGGTTACACTCTTGAAATCCCATATGATGCAAATTACAGGTAGTCACACTGAGTTCCCTCCAGAGCCAACCAGCACCCTCTCCCTCTTCCTTTTTCCCTTCTTTCTTTATCCTGTCTTTCCTTCTTTTTCAAATACTTACTGAGTACCTATAATATGCCAGGGCAGTGTTAGGTACTAAAGATATTGATGAACGAGACAGGTAAATTCATTGCTATCACAGAGCAACAGCCTAATTAGAAAGATGGGAGTAAAATAAGGAAATTAAATTAGTGTGAAACTGATTATTTTTGGGGACATACCATGGGTGCCCATGGGTCATAGCAGGTTTCCCTGAGGAAGTCATGTCCCCAGCAAAGGCCATCAGAGGTAATGGGATAAAGAGCCTAAGGAAGGGTTCAAGAGGATAAATATTTGATATGATAAAACCTTCTCTGTGAGTAGTGAAATTATAGAAGGCATGGGCTCTTGTTTTGTGGCTGAGATGGCTAAGTGTGCACTGGAATTTTTCCTCCCTCTTCCATTGTAGAGTGTTGTTTTAGGGAAACAGCTGCCCAGTTGGGAATTACATTTCCAGTTCCTATTGCAAGGAGGTGGTGCCATGTGGCTAGAGGTGGTTTATGAGTTACAGTGGAAATGATGTGCATCCCTGCCAGGCTAAGGCAATTCAGAAACAGGCATTCCTGGGGTGCCTCAGTGGCTAAGTTGGTTAAGCATCCAACTCTTGGTTTCGGCTCAGGTCGTGATTTCACAGTTTGTGAGTTTGAGCCCCTCATTGGGCTCAGCACTGACAGGGCAAGCCTGCTTGGGATTCTCTGTCTCCCTCTCTCTGTCCTCCCCCTGCTTGCTCTCTTTTTCTGTCTCAAAAATAAATAAATAAACTTAAAAAAAAAAAAAACAGGCATTCCTCCTATGTCCTCTCTTTCCCTCTCTGCCAAGAAAGAAAGAAAGAAAGAAAAGAAAAGAAAAAAAAAGAAAAGAAAAAACAGGACCCTAGAGGATGGCCAGGCTATGAGACAGCAAGAATTTGGACCCGTAGAATCCCTGCATGGAGGAAAGTTGACAGTTAACCACCAAGACCTGAACCTTCATATGAAATGACAGTGTACTTCGATTGTGCTACACTATTGAAAATGTAAGGATTTTGTTTTGTTATAGCAGCTGATGTTACACTAACTAATGAAGGCCTAAAGAGACTTTAAATGGAATAAAAATATTGTATAGGAGCATGATTTCCTAACTGAAAAACACATCTGGGTTTTTTCTTCTATTAAAAACTGAAGATGGGAAAGGAATTTAGATTTAGGGCCTTGAAGCTATGTTTAAGTATTATAGTAATTATTATTGTTATTATTATTTGTACGAGAAGCATTTTTTTTTGGCAAAAGTAGAACAAAAACTCTTCATCAACATAATCAGGTTCACAGAGGCAGGCCCTCAATGACCCCATCTCCTAGGCTCACTGCTATACTGTTTTCTCAACAGCTAAAGTGGATTCCTCTGGGATCTTAATTTAGTACATATTATTTTAGACTCTGCCACATGTATTACTTTTGTGAAGTAACTCAGACTATTCAAGATTCCTGATAGGAGGAGTCTTAAAGTGAATCTTCTTTGTAAATAATAGATTTCACTGTTCTTTTGTAGCCCGTGGTTCTTGGGTAAAGCATCAAGTGTGGAATCACAGTAAAACATAAGGAAAAAAGCTTCAGGGCTACATTTTACTTACCAGCGTTTTAAAAAAAGGTAGTAAGCTTATGTTAGGTTGGTTCTATGGGCAGCCATTTAAAATTTCAACAGGGTATCATACCATAAGACTGCTAATTTTTTTTTTAATTAAAAAAAATTTTTTTTTACATTTATTTATTTTTGAGAAACAGAGTGAAACAAAGCGTGAGCGGGGCAGGGGCAGAGAAAGTAGGAGACACAGAATCTGAAGCAGGCTCCAGGCTCTGAGCAAGCGGTCAGCACAGAGCCTGATGCGGGGCTCGAACCCACGAACTGTGAGATCATGACCTGAGCCGAAGTCGGACGCTCAACCGACTGAGCCACCCAGGGGCCCCCTAATTTTTTTTTTAATGTTTATTTATTTTGAGAGAGGGAGAGAAAGTGCAAGCAGGGGAAGGGCAGAGAGAGAGGGAGAGAGAATCCCAAGCAGCAAGCCCAACATGAGTCTCGATCCCATGAACTGTGAGATCATGACCTGAGCCAAAATCAAGAGTCGGAGGCTTAAGTGACTGAGCCACTCAGGTGCCCCGAGCCTGTTAATTTTTGAACACCAATTCTGGTCACCAGAATATGTACTCATGATATGATATAGAGCTTTAAATGCTTTGTGTTTTACTTAAACATGGGTCTCCACTTTAGAAATTACGGATCTAGCAAACACAAACTGGAAAGGAATTTACACTAAACCACTTCTGAACCTTGAAACAAGCAGAAACAAGATTCCATGTTCTTCTGAGTGACGGGGATCTACCCTCTAGAGTAACATGGTGCATCAGTGGAAATGTTGAGTAGACTGCGGGCCGTAGCCTAGTGTAGTAGCCAAGAACTTAGATAGACTGTTGGCTCTGATACTCGGTTGCTGGGTGACTCTGGGCAAATCTATCACTGTCTCTGAGCCTCAGTTTTTTCAACAGGGCACATGATACCAGTTTCATAGGCTTTTTGAGAGGAATATATTATAGAAAGTTTTGATCAACATTGTTTGTAAGGACGTGGGGGCTTAATATTCAGAAAGCCTCACTCATTCAGGATAAGCCTGTACCCTTTGCTAAGAGTGGAACAATTCTAATGTGTGTTAATCAGCTTTCCTTTAAAACGGCTGGGCAGGAGGCATGTTGCTGGGGCGCCAAGCACCTGCAGACACTGAAACCAGGGAAACCAGCAAAGTGCCGGAGCCTCCAGTCTCAAAGCAGCACCTCTCAGGATTGCCACATGGGCCCAGCTCTCCATCTTTGTATTTTGCTGTTGGGCTCCTCGGGGAAACATCTTGCTTCAGTCCAAGCAAGCAACTGACTTTTCCTCCTAATAGGTTAGTTTATTAGAAGGCTGGTCCCGTGCTTTCTGACGTGTAGTACTATTGCTAGTTCTCTCTTCCAGGTTTATTTGCTCGTGATGCTCTCTTAGGCGCCCTGTCTCTGTCTCTCTCATACACACACGCATTCATGTCTCGTGGGTTTCCTTGGCAATCTCCTCTCAAGTTGCTATTCTCAACACCTGAAAAACAGCTGTAGGGTCCCCTGGCACCAAGCTGACGGCAGCCGATAAGGACCTGGCTGACGGACAGTTGGGGTGAAGGCAGAGAAGCCATGTGGTGGATACCTTTGTTTTTGTCACTTCTACGGTCTCCCCAGGAACTCCCACACCTTAGTCCTGCCCTAACATGTGGGGGATGCCTGTGATTTGGGAGGAGGGCTAATGAATCTGACAGATCTCAAATGCACAGCATTTCCAAGCTGAAAGAGCAATGTCCACTCTCCTAATAAGAAGAGAGGGAGAGTAGGCATGAAGAACACCTCCAAACCCTCTGTTGGGGTATTTAATGCTAGTGTTTGATAAATTCTCCCCACAAACCACAAACCCAAGCATATTAACCTTCTAGGAGATAGCACCTGAAGAGGCATACAGACACTGATGAACAGCAATTTCACCAGCTGAAAGGATGTTAACAGTGAAATGGCATTTATTATCTAGGCGGCATGGAACATTTCATCATGTTAGCACATTGGACCTCCCTCCTGTGTGTTGCTGGAGCTAGTAGTGTGGTCCCAGCCAGCAAAGCCCGCTTAGTTAAGTGAAGAAATTAGAAGCAGAGCCACTCAAAACTGTTCCCCGGGGCTCTGATGTAAGATAATCTCCCATGCTATTAAGGGTCTAACAGTATCCTATTAATTATCTCAAATCACCAGTGTTTGGTAAAGGGTCTGGCCCCTAGTAGGTGTTCAATTCATGTTAATTGATTTGTTGAGTGAAAGACAGAATGAGCTGTTCTGATACTCTCCAGGTGGCATTTAATGTCCCTAAATCAGCAGTTTTCCAGGTGTGGTGTCTAGGGCAGTGCTTCTAAAACTGCAATGAGCATCAGAATCACCGGAAACCTTGTTAAAACAGAGTGCTAGATCCCACTCTCAGAGATTCTGAGTCAGTTGATCTGAGATGGGTGTCCCAGGTTCTGCATTTCCAATAAGCCTCAGGCAATGCTGCTGCCATAGGCCCAGACGGCACTTTTGCTGAGCTCTGATATACAGAACCGTCTCCTGGAATGTTAGTAAGAGCCACCAGCTGCATGGGAAGCGAGGCGGCTCCACAATTACCCAGACGGGGAAAACAGTAGGCTCAGCCAGGGGCTTCAGGGAATTACAGCCAAATCCAGTTCAATGCCCATTTTTGTGTTGGCTCGATGCAAAGGATGGTTTTATATTTTAAATGGTTAAATAGACTCAAAGAAGAAGCAGACTTTGCACATGTAAAAATACATGAAATTCAAGTTTCAGGGTGTGTAAATAAAGTATTACTGTCACACTCCTCGCCCACTGGCTTCCTTATCATCAATGGTCCTTTCAGGCCACAATGGCAGAGTTGTGTGGTTGCAAGAGACACCACGGCCCTCAACGCCAAAAATATTTACCCTCTGGTCCTATACAGAAAGCAATTACTGATCCCTGGGCTAAATCAAGTCAAACAAAATCCTTAAAGCATTCCTTATCCATCTCCCATACCCGCAGGGCACTGTACATTTCCTGTAGACAGACACAGTGTGGGGTGTTTTCTTCTATCTATATTTGTCTGAAAAAGTCCCTCCTCATGGAGCTTCCTGTGTCATTTTTTCATTTAAAAAAGAACACGAATTCGCTTTTGACTGACAATTTGTATAGGGTTTTAGGACTATAAACTATGGATTTAATCCATGTCAATCATCACAAGGTTCTGGGAAGCCTGCACAGCTCTCACAAAGATTCCTAATTTCCATGCCCAGCTGCCAGCCAAGGTTCTCCAGCCCCAGGGGCAGCACTGGACTGCACTAGAGACAGAAACACCTGAGAGGCCGTGGCTGTCACGGTATGTGGTACAAAGTAGGCAGGCTGAAGCTATAACTTGATGTCAAGTATAATTTGCAAAGCCCTTCATTTTCCAATGCTGCAAGTCTATTTGAGACTCACATTACACATGGGGCAAATAAAATACAGAGACAACCCTTTCTTCCCTGTCAAGGGGCTTATTTATTTTCATGCATTAGGCTAACACTGTTCTCTCGATGCAGAGTCTGGATTCAAACATGGTTAGGACCCAGGAAAAGAGGTGAGCATGGAAATATGAGATGTCTGTTTTTAATAGGCAAGGTCAACAGTGACATGGATAGCTATTATGCTGGGGACACTGGCCATTAGTTCGAGTGCCATCAGGCAGGAACATTTTGGGAAAGATGTAAGGGGAGTGTGCCCTGAGCTAACACCTATTTCTCTTCATGGCTTATTTTTTAATAATAAGACAAACCAGCAAACCCATATACATCAACATCTATCGGCTGAATTATCACAGAGCTGCACCCTACAACTTGGTGTCTTCTCGCACTGCTAATCCATTTGAACAAGGCCTCTTTGGGGTATTCTCTCTCTCCTCCTGCAGAACCTGCCTGCTTTCTGGTGGAGATACACTTTAAAATTCAGCAAAAGTTTATTGAAGAGGGGCGTGTGGGTGGCTCAGTCGGTTAAGTGTCTGACTTCGGCTCAGGTCATGATCTCATGGTTTGTGACTTCGAGCCCCGCGTCAGACTCTGTGCTAACAGCTCAGAACCTAGAGCCTGCTTCAGGTTCGGTGTCTCCCTCTCTCTCTGCCCTTCACCGCTCATGCTCTGTCTCTCTCTCTCAAAAATAAAATAAACATTAAAAAAAAAGTTTATTGAAGATTCACTATGTTCAACTGTGCCCAAAGAAGAATAAAGGGACTTTATAAACCAAGTTGGACAACTCTCCTTAATTATTATTAAAATCACACTAACGCTGACTGAGGGCTTACTCTTAGCTGGGCCCTGTTTTAAGTGCTGTTCATATAATAACTTACATGAACCTTAAATGACATACGGTCTGCAAATTCTTACTATCCCCATTTTGTAAATTAGGAAACATGTTTAGAAGTTAACTCTATTAACCACACAGATAAATTTCAGATCAGGAATCTGGGTCATTTTCAAAAGTGTATTTTCAAAGCATATTTACTCTCAAAGAACATTGTGTGGCTAATTTTGTCTTTTAATCAAAAACTGGAAACTATTTTATTTTTAGTCTAATTTATAGATTGGAAAATAACATGGATTGGTTTGGCAGGTACATCTCAGTATATCCCAGCTTTTGATATCATTTATCATCTCTATGCATGCTTTTATTTTATTATTATTTTTAATGTTTATTTACTTATTTTGAGAAAGAGAGAGCATGAGCAGGGGAAGGGGCAGAGAGAGGGAGAGAGGATCCCAAGCAGGCTCTGCACTGTCAGTAGGGAGCTCAATATGGGGCTTGATCCCACAAACTCCAAGATCATGGCCTAAGCTGAAATCAAGAGTTGGAAGCTTAACCAACTGAGCCACCCAGGTACCCCTCTACCCATGCATTTAATCTCCAGTTCTTCTTCCCACCCCCTCGCCCCGGTTTTATGCTTATTTTAACTCTCTCTTTTTCCTAAATGTTACTGTGTTGTTCTTTCTATATCTTCTTGAATTGACAAAAGATTCATTTATTTTACATTTTTCTTGTTTTTGGTACAGTATACTTATTACTGTAAATTATCCTGTGTTATTGTCGCCCTATCCTAAAGATTGGGGCGTACACTATAGCCTTTGTTATTTATTTCTAAATAGCATTAAATTTCAGTTTTAATTTCCTTTATTCAAATTTCTTCTGTTTCAATTTTAATTTCAAACAACTCAAGAGTTATTTGAAAGTATGATTTTAAAATTTAAGTAATAGAAAAAAAGCTTAATAATAGAGGTATTTTGCTTGTCATTTCTAATTTTTTTCCCACCATAGGCAGCGAAGGTGACCCATATGATGTGGTTTTTGAATTTAGGTGAGATTTCCTTTGTATCCATGTCCATGGCAAATTTCTGGGAATGTTTGATTTGTGTTTAAAAAGAAAGTCTATTCTATCTTTGACTCTATCTTCCTACCAACCTACATCAAATTAAGCTGAAGATTTGTTTTTCAAACTCCCTGAAATCTTTAGTCAATTGGATCTATTGATCTCCATGTATTCAAGACCCCTGCGGTACTATAACTTTATCATTTCTTCTTACATGTCAGCCCATTTCTTTCTTTTTAATATTTTGCAGGAGAACTGTCATATAATAGCTGATGATAGCTACTTTTTCATAGTAAATTGTAGCTTTTATCAATATTAAATAATAGAATTGCACCCATACTCCCCATTTCACTATATTACCTATCTATCTATCTATCTATCTATCTATCTATTGAAGTATAGGCATATAATGTTACATTAGTTTAAGCTGTACAACATAGTAATTTGTCAAGTCTGTAAGTTATACTACGTTCATCACATGTACAGCTATAATCTGACACCATACAGCACTATTATAATACCATTGACTATACTCCCTTATGCCATACCTTCCATCTCCATGACTTATTCATTCTATACCTGGAAGCCTGTATCACCCATTCCCCTTCACTATATTTATGGTGCACAACTTTGATTAAACTCAAGGGTCTGGAATATACGTCTTAGCCCTATCCTTTCCATCTTCTAAAACAAACCCAAACAACAATAGTAACAACAAACCAGATGTGGGAGCTCTCATGTGGCTCATGACTCAGAATCAAACAGTGAGGCAGTCACCTGTATTCTATGAGTTTTTGCCCTTACCCTCAAGAAGGAGTTGGTACTTGGATGTGTTTGGAGGCAGAATCTCTTTCCCCAACTACAATGTTTGGTTCTCTTTCCCCAACTACAGTGATAGGAGAATGTGATCAAGAATGGGCCTAATGCCATTATTTTTACTGGATGAAATTTCTCCTTGAAAGTGATGCAACCATAAGATCCAAAGTGCCTATTCTAGGGCAATAGTGAAGTGCAGTTACTGCATTTGAGACAAGTCCTCAAGACTCCTCAACCACATCAGGAGCATTATTTATTCTGAATAATCAGAATTTGTCCCAGGTTCAAAGCAGCCATTCTCAATTAAGAAAAATCAGCTGCATCGATTCCAACATGCTATGTCATTATAACTCTTATTGCCTAAATATTATGCATAATAGTCATCACTTACTGGGAATGTGCTATGTGACAGGAATTAAACTAGGAATTTTGTACAAAGCTATGGGGGTTATATAGGAACCCCAAACCTTTGCTACTCCAAATGCAGTCCCTAGACCAGCAGCATCAGCCTTACCAGGGAGCTTGTTAGACATGCAGAACCATGGGCTCCACTCCAGACCTCCTGAACAAGGTCATCTAGCATCAGGAGTTTGAGAAGTGCTGCCCTGAACCATGTTATCTCCGTACTAAGCAAGAAAAGATGAAGTACAAGTTGACTCAATAACCAACCAAGATCACAGAGCCGGGAGAGGATGAGAGTCCCAACGCGGGGAGCCAGACTCAGTGTCTGCTCCATATTTCACTTTCCCCTTTCTACACCACCTGCCGATTTCCAGCAGCATTTGCTTCCCAAATGAATGGAAAGCTCCACGGGCCATGGGTTCCAAATGTCTCACAACAGTGTCCTGCACTTGAAGGGTGGACACACTGGCTAATTTCCATGAGATAGTCTTTCATTCAAAGAACAAAGGGAAGACGCTTATCAGAAAAAGAACACAGAGACTTTCCTCCTTCAAGTAACAGCGTCTGTGAAGGCTAAGACTTGTTTAACATGATTAGAGCTGAATAGTCCTGATAAACTCTTCCTCTGAAAATGATGATAATTAAATTATAGGTCTTAATGCCAAACTAAGGATCAGAGCAAAGAATAACTTTTAGCAAGGTGGCAAGGTTCTGTTTATGCTTCTATTGTTAAAAACGGCCAGTTCTTAAATCTGCAGTGTTTATGGTGGTATAAGTTCTTCAAAGTGGGGACTGGACTTGGCTCCTTGTTATTCTACTTTGAATATTCCTGTGCATGAAATTCAACTTCCTTCTCTTCATTGTGGGACTCCTGGTTTTAACAAATTGCTTAGCTGAATAAAAAAATATCTTTCAGATATGAAGAACAAGTGGCTCATAAATAAATGGATTTACCACCTCACTTCCATTTTATGCCCATTATCTAGGTCACAGATGAGTCACAAGTGCTCACGATAGCACTTCTCTGTAGCATGGTCTAAGGTCTCTTTGCATCGAAATCTTTTTAGCTGCTTGTAAAAATGCAGACTGCCAGTTATAGCACCTATGGGAAGAGACTGATGATGGTGGGGCTAGAATTCGCATTTTCAGTAACAACCATAGGTCCTTCTTATGCTCCCTAGATTGGGGGGATTCATGTATAGCTTCACGTAGGGTGAAAAACTTTGCACGTATCCAAGGGGAAACTCTTATAAAACCATCCTATGATAAAACCATCTAAAAATGCAAATACATTTTCATGGCTATTTTGCATTTGCATGGCTATTTTGATCTGAGGTGGCAGCCTCTGGTTCTCCCCCACCATGTTTTCACAATATTTGATGGTATAGAATGGGCTAGGTTAAACACTATGAATGCATTTCTTATAGGGAAATTTGCCTTAAGAAACCATCTCAAGTGACAGATATTTCAACCAGCTCACAGATATGTCACTGCTTCCCCAGTCTCTCTGAAGGAAGTCACTGACCAACATTATAGCTAGATTCCTTTCAAGCTTGGCTTCTTTATTTTCCAAACCATTGCACTCCACCCCATTCCTAAATGGGACTCTGTGACTGTACATCTAGATATATAAACAAATACAGTCCTGATCTGGTTTCTTTTGAAAAGAAAATTCTGACTTCCCTGATAAGCCCCTTGCCTGGACTATTCTGGGCATAATAACAGCAATGGTAATAGGTGGCTTCAGCTTTGTAATTTAGGGTCCTGGTCTGTGACCCTAAAGCAGCCGGCCTCCATGCAGCCAGCTCTGGCATCTCTTAATTGCAACAGGGCTGTCAGCCACAACCAACACTGATTATGCCTAAATCTCTCCTTTCAAAAGTGCCAATGTTTCCTTTGTTTTGCAAATGCAGCCAAATGGGTATTTAGCACTGGGGTTTGTATGATGCCACAGTTCCTGATTGTTGACTTGGGAATTGAAGCCTGAAGCAGTGAGGACTCACTGACCAGGAAGAAAAGGAAGGGCAGAACCAAACCTCATTTCATTTACCCTGATCATAGTCATAGCAAACCACAGTAATTGGTTAGCCATCTACCCAATGTTTACCAAGTGTTATGCTAGTGCAGCCACAACTGGCATGCAGCTGGAGAGGAATGGCCACCTCTAAGAGATGGCTCTAGGGGCTCTAGCTAGAAGCTTTTTGCTTTCGTGTTTTCTCCTCCATCTTGCCTAGGAGGGAACTGATGAAAATGTTTGTATTCCAAGGAATCTGGCTAGTTCCTGGGAGAACGGTAATATCCATGCAGGACTAACCCTTGGCCACATGAAAAACAAGTCTTGTTATTCCCTAAATAAAATGGTTTCACTCAGGAGTGAATGAACAGACAAAATCCAAGACCAAGCAGAAAGAACCCTTTCTGGGGGCGCCTGGGTGGCTCAGTGGGGTTAAGCGTCTGACTCTTGATTTTGGCTCAGGTCATGGTCTCACGGTTCATGAGTTTGAGCCCCACATCCAGCTCTGCGCTGACAGCCTGGAGCCTGCTTTGGATTCTCTGTCTCCCTTTCTCTCTGTCCCTCTCCTGCTAGTGCTCTCTTGCTCTCAAAAAATAAACATAAAAAAAAAAAAAAGAAACAAAAAAACAAACCCTTTTTATGCCCACAGGACTGAGGCAACACTTGGAAGCTGCTGTATGCTCACTGACAGTCTTGCCTTCAGCAATAAATAATGGATGCTGGTGCTCTGTTCAGCCCCCTAGGATCGCCCTCACTCATTCCATATGGGGGTCCCCCAGTTTCTGCATATTTCATGCCTGACTCACTCCTCTAGTTTTTGCATATTTCACTCCTGACTTTACCCCTTTTTGTAAGACCGCCCTAAGGCTGCTTCACCTGATCCACTGAGAGATGTAAGTGCCTGGGTCTCCCCAGGGCAGACCCTCAGCTGGTGGTGACCCACTAGCACAGCAGAACAGAAGCCCTGCTGTGTTTGCCTTAAGGCAAGACATGGCCTAAAATATAATGGACCATCCAACCAAAGGGTCCTGCCAGATCTAAGACCTCTCCTCCCATCACTCCACCGCCTGGCTTCCTCTCTATCTCACTGTCCTGCTTCCTCCTCTCCCCTTCTTGTTTCTCCTGGCAGCACTTCCTTAATAAATCACTTGCATACAAATCCTTGTCCAAGGGTCTGCTTCGGAGGAAACCAGCTGAAGACAACTTCCATGGGCTTGTGAGTTATATTTTATGAAATACGGATGATTGTAAAGCAGGTACTGAAAGGAATGAACAAATCATTCCATCAGGAAAGGGGTGAGGCAGGGGGGAGAACAAAAATTCCCTGTATTCCTAGCCATGCCAAAGAATGGTAAGTCCAGCCAAAATTGGAAGAATCCACATCCAAAACATCACAGAGTGGCTAGAACTTGAGGGTTATCGGAGGACTATCCTCATAGGAGAAAGGGAGGCTCAGAGAGGCACAGTAGTTTTCTGGAGGTCACATCATCATCTAGAGCCCAAATCTATCTTTTAACTCCCAATCTAGGGCTCATCCTAAAGTAGTGTTGCAACCGCAAACATCAGAAAACTTGGGAGGAAGAGACTATTCTTGTCTGAGCTCACTGAATGTTTTCAGAATGTATAAAAACACCATGACTAATGCCCATGTGGCCTGTGCTCTTTTCCTACTGTTAATCTGAGGCAGTTGCTCTTTTTATCCATCATCCATCATCTCTCTGCTAACAAAACCCAAACTGTAGTTTCTTCTAGCGTATCTCTTCTGGCGGGTACTGGTCTTCGTATACAAGTTTCTATCTCCTGAATTAAAAAACAAGGCATATGAACCATATGGGATTTATCAAAGAACCTGTAGTATTTGTGATGCTAAACTAGTTGAATTTTGGCATTTTCCTTCTGGAGACATAAACAGTTTGACAGGTAAATGATGTTGATTACCATGATCTGTTTTCCTAGGAAAGGTGTCATAATGAAGACACCCAAAGCCAGGTCCCCCATATCCTAGACCTGTTATCATATGAACAGTTTGTTCAAAACCCTGGGCTTCTTGCATTTTCTTCACAATTAAAGCATACATGCACACCAGATTATAACTTAATCCTTTTTAAAATTGGTTTTAATGGACTCATGTTTCAAACTTCATTCTAAGTAGTAATATCTATACAATGAGAAGTTTTATACGTGAATTGTGTTTTCTCAATATATTGGATATATTGAAATAGACATACAACTATTCAGATTTTTAAAAGCAAATTTTATCATACTCTTAAACTCATCTGTGTGTGTGTGTGTGTGTGTGTGAGAGAGAGAGAGAGAGAGAGAGAGAGATACTTGGAAGTT
The DNA here is from genome assembly GCF_018350175.1 of Felis catus. Classification (NCBI taxonomy): domain Eukaryota; kingdom Metazoa; phylum Chordata; class Mammalia; order Carnivora; family Felidae; genus Felis; species Felis catus. The sequence continues at coordinate 36,094,293 of NC_058370.1, read as the reverse complement.
CGTTGCTTAAAGATATGGGGAAGGGTCACCCACCATACTCTTGCCTTCATTTCCACATGTCTGACCCATGTAGAGAGGACAAAGACAGGCAAGAGAAGATTGACAAAAAGGGGCTGTGAGTTTGAGCAAAATCTAGAGTGTGGTGGCCAGGGCATAGAAGTGGAACTTTTGTGTGTGTGTGTGTGTGTGTGTGTGTGTGTGTGTGTGTGTTTAAATACCTTTATCTTAGAATCTGGGAGCACACAGAATAAATGAGTGATTTCCATCAAATGATCATATTCATTAACTGTGGATAACCTGAAGCTGAGATGGGATCAGGGAGGTCAAGGTCTTTGAAATCACACTGTACTAAAGATGAATGAAGGTGTGAGGGTGTTTAGCTGAGAGAAAAGGCAGGGAAAGACTCAACAGTTAACTACAAGGAAGGGACATTAGACTTGTTCTATATGAACCCTTAAGTTATTTGTTATTTAACTTAAAATTCCTTGGCACGGGGATATGCTACTTGTAAACTGTACACCAGAGGTGGTTGGTAAACCCTGTATGCACCAGAATCAGGAATATACAGTTCTGAGCTGGGAAGTTAGCATTTCAAAGATTTTTAATCAGAAGCCCACATGCCTAAGTCAGGCTCTGGATGAGCATGGAGCCTGCTTAGGATTCCCTCTCTTCCCCTTCTCTGTCTGCCCCTCTCCTCCTTAAAATAAATAAATAAACAAACAAACATTTTAAAAAGTCTTTAAGGGGTGCCTGGGTGGCTCAGTTGGTTAAGCATTCAACTTCAGCTCAGGTCATGATATCAGGGCTTGTGAGTTCAGGCCCCACATTGGGCTCTGTGCTGACAGCTCAGAGCCTGGAGCCTGCCTCAGATTCTGTCTCCTTCTCTCTCTGCCCCTCCCCCTCTCTTTCTCTAATATAAATAAACATTAGGGAAAATTTTTTAGGTAAAAAAAAAATCTTTAAAATAAAAGAAGCCTGCATCCCTGATAGAGCTACCATAAGAGCTTCAACTTCCTTTTTCTGTGGTGCACTGGCAGGTTTGCTAAGTAACGAAATATATGTTAGGAATGACTTCTCACTGGTGAAATGAGTATTCAAAATATGTGAATTGGCTAGAAATACTTTACAGGCACTCACATCCCCCATAACATAAATAGGGTGTGTGTGTATGTGTATAGTTGGTCTGGATCTACACTACTGACTTAAAGTTTAAATTTGGTCCTTTATTTTGTTATGATTAGGCAATTCTCTTGCCCACTGGTTCTCACCTGGAGAGTTTGTTAAAGCTGAGATTGCTGATGTAGTAAGTGATACTGGAATGGTGTCTGAAAATTTGCACTTCTAAGAAATTCTCAGGTGATAACCGCTGCAGACAGTGCAGGAAGCACACTTTAAGAACCACTGCTCCTGGGGGCCAGGGTGGCTTAATCAGCTGAGCGTCCGACTGGCTCAGGGCATGATCTCCCAGTTGGTGAGTTCGAGCCCCATGTTGGGCTCGCTGCTGTTGAAGCAGAGCCTGCTCAAGATCCTCTGTCCCCCTCTCTCACTGCCATTCCCCTGCTCACACTCTCTCTCAAACATAAACGTTAAAAAAAAGAAAGAAAGAAAAATACACTGCTCTTACCTGATCTGATTACAAGGTCACCTGAATCCTGTTACTAGAATATTGCTGCATCTTCCCTGGATAAGCCTTTTATGGAAGGTGCTTGCTGGAGTGCCCAAAGAAAGCTGGGACATCGTTTTGGTAGAACAGGTTGTTCAACTAGAAGTGTGGCTTCTTTCTAAAAAGTATTGCATGTTGTATGGAAACCAATTTGACAATAAATTTCATATATTAATAAATAAATAAATTAATTAATTAAATTAAAAAAAAAGTATTGCATGGAGGAAAGAATTCATCCCGAGGCTTGTTTCCCTTGAACATAAAACCCACTCTCAAAGTCATAGGAGAAGAGAGCTATAAACATCACCTGACTACTAAAGGCTGCAGATATCTATTAAATAACTACTGGCAAATAGCAAATTGGCAGAAGTCAATTTACTACAAACTCTAAGGAAAAAAAAAACAGAAACACTAGGAAGTTATAGGATAACAGAGTTGGGCTCAATAAAGAACACGGACAAGATCTACCCAAAGTCTGGGTTGGAAATTTTGGATGAAGTGAATTCCTGTTCTTAGAAAACAATCAAGGAAAGCCTACTGGCCGATGGTGGCCAAAATTCAGTCAAGAAAAGGGACACTGGATTCCCTTCCAAACCTGAGGTCTCTGGTTCTATGAAAGAAGCTGAGGTGTATGAAAACTTAGATGGACCTAATTCTATCCTCTTATCCTTTTTGGGAAAGGTTTGCCATGCAGGAAGGAAAACCATCTGCTTCTCAATATTAAAAGATCCACTGTGGTTGTAAATAAGGAAGACATTCCCTAAGTGGACAGGTTTCAGGGAGGAGCTAACTTACCTGCAAAGTTGCTTGATGGAGGTGAGAAGATCAAAAATGACAACTTAATGATTATTTCCCAGATTAATCTGACAATATCAGATCAAAGAATATAGGCATTCACCCTGGACTTAATTGTTTTTACCTTCGATGGAGATAATCATTATTATGTTTTTGCCTTAGATGACAGTTCTGCTATGTCTCTTCTTGAAGCAACCAGGACCCAAAAACACAATCCCACTGCAAACAAACTTATCATGATCCAACCTACTTAAATAGTTAAGCTAAGAGACTCATGGGAAATTATTTGCTCCAAAAATGAATTCGCTGCAGGGTTTCTTCAAATAGCAAAGCTCCTAGCTTACGTTATAACATGTCATAGACTGTTAAGTACTTGACAGAAAGAATGGGACCAAAAACTAAAAAGTCTGGCCAAAGTGTCGGGAGTCCCGGCTGATGGCACAAGAGTTCCAACTGATGATAAAGTGTCTCTGAAGTGATTGTGTAAATCATTGAAAACCAAAGACTGATTTATAAAATTAGATTTACCCAAATCTCCAATGCTTGAGATAAGTAACTAATGTGACAGTAACTACTGCAGTGTATAAATTTGGCTTCTTTAGTTACTCTATTTGACACTCACTATCATTAATGTGGAGTGGATTGAAGAAGCAGTTTGGACTAGCCTTTGTGGGCAGAGGGCCTGGGGATTTTTATTTATTATTATTATTATTATCATTATTATTATTATTATTATTATTATTATTTTGCATGTACCGAAAATATCAGAGAGAAGGAAGCTTTCTGTGGTCAAATGGTAAGATGTTCATGCTGGATAAGTCTCCACCCAGTGTGAGTGTCCATGTTCACTTCTGTTATTGAATGTGTGTTTGATCATTGCTAGTTTGAAGGTACAATTTCAATAGGTTAAAAACATGATTCTCATAAAAACATAGAGTGAATATGTGTCAAAGGTTTATTTTACTCATTAATGAGGGAACCAATAAGATGATAAATTTGGTTTGAAGTTAATTCATATATAATCATGCTGGAACAAGATTGCCAAATTAGACACAAAGCTAGTTAATATCTTATAGGGCAATAAAACTGTAACTTTTATAGTTGTCTTTTTTACCACACATAATCCTTTAAATTAGCACACAAAAATCTTCGAGTTAAGAAACATGTAACTTCACAGAGTATGGAGCCTAATCAAAAGTTAATAGTAAGTTAAACAAAGAGAATTACATAATATTTGAGTGGGTCCATTAGACATGCATCCATCCTTTGCCTTATTTCCTAGTTTAGGATAATTTTTCTCAATAATAGAAACGAGTGAGTTTTTCTTTGGGCACTATGCCATTATATTTGGTAGCAGCCACCAGCTGAACTTTTTGTCCCAGAAGGCTGAGTGGATATTCATGTGTTGTCCTAGTGCACTTAGTGAAGCATCTTAAACATCTTATGCCCATGGTTCTCAAACCTGGTGGGGGAATGGTGGGGCACATTAAAATCTCTTGAGGAGCTTCAAAAACTCCAGATACCCAGCCAACACCCCAGACCAATTCAACGAGAATCTCTGAGAACGGGTCACAGGCAGCAGTATATTTTAAAGCTCTTCAGGTGATTCTAAGATGAATCAAGACTGAAACCACTGTACTACTTAGAAGCAATATATGTATGTGTATACATAAATTTATTTTAAAATTAGGATCATACTAAGGTATATTTATCCTGTTTCTTCTTTTATTATTAATTATACTTTGAAAATTTTCATTAATCATTAAACATTGCTTGGGGCACTTGGATGGCTCAGTCGGTTAAGCATGCAACTCTTCATTTCAGCTCAGGTCATGATCTCACAGTTTATGAGTTCAAGCCCCACATGGGGTTGTGTGCTGCAGCACAGAGCCTGCTTGGGATTCTCTCTCCCCTTTTCTCTCTGCGCCTTCCCTGCTCTCTTTCTCTCTCTTTCAAAAATAATAAATAAAAAACTTAAAATCATTAAACATTGCTCAGATGCCATTTTCTTACTTTTTATTTTTTCAAATTCCATTAAAATTGTTTTAATGTTTATTTTATTTTTAAAGAGACAGAGCATGAGTGGGGGAGGAGCACAGAGAGAGAGAGAAAGAGAGAGAGAGAGAGAGAGAGAGAGAGAGAGAGAGAGAGAGAGAATCCCAAGTAGGCTTCCCACTCAGCCCCACAGATCTCACAATTGTGAGATCATGACCTGAGCCAAAATCAAGAGTCAGACACTTAAGTGACTGAGACACCCAGGTGCCCCTCAAATGCTATTTTAAAAGAATGTATTGTGTTTCATATAAATGTATTATGATTTATCTGGCTATCTCTTATTCCTGGACTTTTAATGCTATGTTTTCTTTTCTCTTTCCCCTTTCTTTTTTTCCCATTATAGGCTAGACTGCCATGAACATATTTATATAAAAACTTTATCTATATCTTGGATTATTTCCTTACAATGGACTTCTGGGATTGGATTTATAGGGCAAAGAAAATAAATGTTTTGATTTTTTTTGTTTATTTATTTTTGAGAGAGACAGAGAGAGAGAGAGAGAGAGAGAGAGAGAGAGAGAGAGAGGGAGAGCACGAGCAGGGGAGGGGCAGAGAGAGAGAGGGAGACACAGAATCTGAAGCAGGCTCCAGGCTCTGTCAGCACGGAGCCCGATGCAGGGCTCGAACTCACAGATTGTGAGATCATGGCCTGAGCTGAAGTTGGATGCTTAACTGACTGTGCCACCCAGGTGCCCCTGAAAATAAATGTTTTAAAGACATTCATTTCTACAAAGGCTTATAAATATATACTTTTAAACTGATGATTTCCTCAATTATTTATTTATGAAATATTTGCATATGCCAAGAATAGTTAAAAAATCATTTTTAAAAGTCTCCCTCAAAGGACATTTTTAAGTTTAATACAGCTAAAAGTTATTTTAGTGTGCATATGGAAAGACTTAAATCCCTAATTTGAGATTTCCCCCAAACAGCTTCTTTTCTCAATGTCATTTGTGGAATAATTCATTCTTTCTCCATTAATGTATGTAACATAAAATATGTAAATTAGTACTCATAACTGCAGAGAGCAAACTGAGGGTTACCAGGGTGGGAGGTTGGTGGGGCGATGGTGAAACAGGTGAAGGGGATTAAAATTACACTCATCGTGAGGAGCACTGAGTAATGTATAGAATTGTTGAATCACTATATTGTACACCTGAAACTAATATAACACTGTATGATAACTATGCTGGAATTAATTTTTAAAAAATATATAGGCTAGTTAACTGTACTTTGTAATAGTGGATAGACTCACAGATGCACATGAAAAAGACTGAGACTAGTAACAAACGATTTTGAATATATTCTTGTCTCAATTTTAACCATTGCTATTTCTTGGAGTGATCTAGTTGTGGTTTTAGCTCTCACTCACTCCCTTACAGAACTCTTAGGTGTTGAAAAACAACTTGAAAGCTCATCCTCTCTAAGATGGCTTTAATCTGTCTGCAAGCAGCTTGTAGCTTTGCCAATAACAGACCTGCCTAAATCCATCTGTTCTACTTTAAATATTCTTCCTGTGTAATATTGGCTGTACCTTGCATTATCTCTGAAGAAAGGTTTTTCTATGTAATGTCCCAGACTGACTTATTAACAATTCTGAATTTAGTGAGATCCATTTTTATGTATTTTTGTTTATATTTATTTTTAATATTATTTCTACAGTCAGCATAATATCATTAACCTATGCTTAATAGCCCTATTGAAAATCATTAAATGAAGCCCGAAGTCATCAAAGCCAGATTACACTCAAGAAAACAGAAACATTTTCAATGACTATAGGACACCAATCTTCTCCCCCCTCACCGCAAGATGCCTCTGTTAGATCAGAGGAAAGGCAGACTTACCTACTAAGTTTTTTAATGAGTTGCATTTCATTAGCTATTGCTCTTTTTTAACTTTGTTGTGTCTGAGAAAACTTTATGGTGCCTCTCCTACTGCCAGGCATTACACAGACCACTAGTGATTGCATATTACAAAGAGAAACAGCTGACTTCAGTAAATTTTCACCCATAACCCCGAGAAGACAGAGGAAGGTGTGTGTATGTGAGTATATGTTGCTGTTCCAGAAACTGGGGAGAGCTTACCCTGATCCATTCACCCTCACCTACCCAGCCTCTGTCTTGGTCAAGAACTTATTTGCTCATTTGAAGGATACACTGCCAGATGGTGGACAAGAATTAAGGGTGTCACCTATGGCCAGGGCCCTTTTAGTGATCAACCTTTGAAGTGCTTTCTGGCACCAGAGTCCATGTTAGACCATCCTGACTTTTGGAAATCTGGCACGTTGGCAGTTGTGTTCATTATACTCACTCAAGGGCCCCCCTGGACTCTGTAACCTCACAAACTCAAAGAAGCAGACCTTCAGGTCTTTTACCAAAACCAGGCTATGGGCTGCGTCGACACCTTCTAGGGAAGGGATCCCTCCAAGTCTTTTCAAGGACCTTTGGCTAGCAGATGACTGTGCTGCAGAGTCCTAGTGTGCTTCAGCAAACTTTTACCTAAAATGAAGAAACAGAAGCTTCAGACCCCCTATTATGGCTGAGCTGAAGGAGGAGGTGGAGGAAAATTTTCTGAGGTCAAGGAGGCACATAGCAGATTGTATCTCAGAAGTTCCTGAGGCTCTGGGACCTCCCATAGCATGGGAAAAGCCTCAAGGAAGGCAGGCCTAACTCGCCCACACATTGCCTTAAAAACATGATTTTTTTCTTCGGAGGATTCTGAATGGCTGTTTCCCTTACCACTGCAAGCCCCAAGACGTCCTTTCCTGTTTCCCCTCCAGTACTCAAAGTGTTTACAAAGCAAGCAGCTCAGGATGGGGCCAACTGCTCAAAACAAGCCCTAGATTTATAGAAACTTGCACAAGTTCTCCCAAAGGCACTTCTCCACTGGCAGTGAGAGTAAGGCAAAGAGGTAGCCCTAGGCTGTCTTCTTCCAGGAGTCAATCCTGAGCCAAGAATCTGAGTGCAAGAGGTTTACTGGGGAAACTCCAGTAATCCCAACCCACTCTGCTGCCCTGGGAGACCAGGGAGGGGGTGGAGGAAGTCAACCAAGAAAGGGATAGAAGCCAAGCAAGATAATCTCATTCTGCAGGGAGTTCTGATATGTAAAATACACCCTAGAGGAGGACATCCCACCTCAAGGCCAGTGTGTTGGGCTTTTGGACCAGTCAGTTATTGGTGAAAGCCACTCAATGGGACCGGGAGACAAAAACTCCCTGCATTTCTGGAAACTTGTAAGGATGAGGCAATCCTCTATGGGGTTATACACAGGCAATGCTTTGCATGGGGAAAGTCATAAGTTGCCTTTAGCAGCAAAACCTACAGAATCTGAGCAGTGGGCTGGTAGAAAGGATCCAAGGGGATGTCATGGGGGGCTACAGTGTCCACTATAGGAACTCTCTGGGGATAGATCTTCCTGCAGCTCTGGGCCAAGCTATTTCTCAGAACCAGAGAGAAGATGTCTTGCCCAAAACAGGTGGTAAGCCATCTGTGGGCTCTGTGGGAACACGAGGGCACATCCTGCTTATGGAACCTTGCCAGTCAGCAGGGTAGAAGGCCTGGCCAGGTCACCCCGAAACCTGCCTGGCCAGACCCTTTGTAGGTGTCAACACCTTTTTTCCAGTCCCAGGGTGTGGGTGATACGTAGATCACAGAACGTTTTTCGGTCATTAAACTGCACACACTGCCAGACAACCCCAAATATACCTTTAGAGTTAGTAGTGAATAATATTCCAAAGGGGAATTGCCCTGCATGTAAAAATTACATTTTCAACCTTCATCACTCTAAGAAGTTCGACAAAAAGTCCTCAGTCTTGCTAAATGTCCACGACCTGTGGCTACTCGGCCACTCATCCAAAGGCCCTAATAATAGGGAATGATCACTGAATGCTTAGTGTCTGCCAGGGCCTGTTTAGATCCTTGGATGTGATAACACAGTTTAATGGTCCCAGCAACTCTATGTGAGACAGGTGCCTTGATTGTCTCAATTTTATGGATAGGAAACCAAGGCACAGAGGGGTTAAGTGGATGGCCTCCAGTTCCACAGCTACTGAATGGCAGAGTTGGGATTTGAAGCTAGAGAGCCTGAATCCAGAGTCTTTGCCACTGATCACTGTGGACATTCAGCCCTGAGTGCTTATGAATAGGTTCTGAATGAGATGAAACCAGAATTCCATCAATATTCAGTTTAAGACCTAGTGAGTGAATTCTACTTTAAAAGTTAGATCCCACTTTGACCCTCGTCTACTCTTCTTATAGTTTAATAGGTGAGAAATGAGAGATATGGGTAAAGGGAAGTGATCCCGCTGTTCTTAGTATCCACAGAGCCTCATTCTTAGTCTACGGTTTTTCTATCTGCCATAGTGTCTCATTCAGGGTCTTCAGCTACTTTCTTCCTTGAAAACAATAATTAAGAACTGCTAACATTTACTAGATCCTTTTTTTATATTATTTTATTATTTTTTTATTTTTTAAAAATGTTTATTTTTGAGAGAGAAAGTGCGAGCCAGGGAGGGGTAGAGAGAGAGGGGGACAGAGGATCAGAAGCAGTCTCTGCCATCAGCACGGAGCCTGATGAGGGGCCTGAACTCATGAACCACAAGATCATGACCTGACCCAAGTCAGATGCTTAACTGAACAAGACACCCAGGTGCCCCTATTAAGTCCTTAATATAATATACACCAGGTCCTTTACTAAGCACCACATGTGCCATTTTATTTCATCCTAGTTATATGCCTGTGACATAGGAGCACATTATTATCTTGAATTTTTCAGATGGAAAAATCTTAGGCAAGCTTAAATATTTTGCCCAAGGTTACACAATTAGCAAGTAACCAAAACCTAAATCTCTTTTATTATAGAATCAATTGCTTTAATTAGTGTCAAGAAAAATTATCAAAAACTTAGAAATGAAGCAAAAGGACTATAGCATCCTTCTGTAGCATATAAAAACATTGTCTAATAGACTCATCCAAGGATCATCTAATTTTCTGAGGGAATATGCTTTTGTTTTGCTTACTATTTTTTTCCTTTCTCTTTCAACTGCTTTATTGGTATATGATTGATGAACAATAAATGTACATATTTAAAGCATAGAATGTGACACATTTTGTCATAGGTACTTTGCTATGAAACCATCACCAGGATCAAGGTAATAAATAAATCCATCACTCCCAAAAGTTTTTACTATTTACTCTCAATTAGAGACCAGACTATCAATTTAGATGTTACCTTATAGAAAACTGAGCAAATGACCTTCATTTAGTAGAGATGCAAATGATTTCTTTGGTAGAAAAGATAATCCCAAGTGTTACAGTTTTATTGCCCTATAGGACATTAATCAGTTTCATACTTAGCTGAGAAATTCATATTATTATGCCTTTTTTGACTGTCTATATAAATCTTTGTTCCTCAAATGCTCTGTGAATGAGCTTTTCAGCCTCCTGGTTCACTAATGACATGAGTGAACCCCTGACATATATTCACTGTATGTTGGTAGAAGAGTCATGGTTTAACTCTGGAAATTGTATTTTGTCACTACTGAGTTTGCATATGTGCATCTCAGAATGAGTTGATGTGTCCTCGTCCATAGGCCCTTCGAGACAGCAAATCAGGACACAATTGTTTTATCCACCTAACAATGGTAGAGCTCTAGATGGTTCTAGAAGATCATAGCTGCCATGGTAGAAAGCAAGTCTGTGATTCTCCCTCATTCTTATTTGGTACATACTGGTGGAGTGACCTGGCAAACACTGTGTCCAGAGAATTTGTGCCTTGAGTCTCCCTGAGTTCCTGTTCTTTCTCTTCCACCATACTTGAGATTTTTTTCTCCATAGCTATACAAATATCTAAAATTTCCATAAATTTGCTTTCTAGGAGGTGGGTATCATAGACAAACAGGCTTTTCTGGGTCTGTGGTCCAAGCAGCTAGAACCTCGAGGGGATGTGATAAAAATGAAAGATTTCATGAATAACAAAATGTTAAGACAAAAGCCACCAGGAAAGGTTAGCCTGCCTTAATCACAAGTGCAAACATCACTCCCTTCAAATAGATTTATGTGTTGCTTTTTCTGAGGTAGTGGTAGGTTTGCTTAACATTTTCCAAGGAATCAGATCTCATGCTTATTAATCATTTGCTCCCTCAGGAGCAAACCTGATGAAAATTGCTTACCTATTTAACTTTGACTGTAACCCTCCAAACCCCTGTCATTTTGTTTGCCAGAATATCACCCCTCCTTATCTGGCCAGCTTCCATCCGGCCTTCAAAATTCAGTACAAATGGCATCTCCCAGAGGAGGTTGGTAGCCTGGGCCATGGCTCCTCTGGATTCAGGTGTCCTGGCCTGGCAGTTTTCACCTTGTACTACATTGGTCTCTTTATGTTATCTACATCCCCCACCACCCTAGGCAGGTTCTCAAAGAGCACCCTTTTAGTACCAGTGGCTAGTACACAGAAATCATGGAGTAAATAATTTGAGGACAAAAATCATAGCTCATACTTCTTCATAACATTTGTGTTTGACATGATGCTGTGTCTCAAACTTGAGTAGGCACTCATATATACGTTGCTTAATTATTTCCTGCAGCTTTCTGGCACTAATCTTCCTTTGACCATTTTTGAGGCAATATGTTCTCATGTTAATATTAATTAATGTAAACATGTTAATATTTATTAGAGAGTCCAATAAGTGACTTAAGAAATTATACATATGCACACACACACACACATACACACACATACATTCATTCACTGGTACTGAAGGCTTATGAGCAGATGCAAGTGTTAGAGAAACACATGAAGGTTTCTCTTTTGGAGAATTTAGAGACTACTGTTGGCCAGCTGGATGTTATTTTTGTGGGGGCCTGGTTAATACACCCAGAAAATGTATCCCCATGCACCGTTTATCAGTGGGCTCTGGGTCTAAGCTAATGGAAGGTTATCAATATCTCCCAACACTGAAGTCGTGAAGCTGTACTTTACACTCTTCCACTTATTTAGACTTGACCAGCTTCTTTAGAAATGCCCTGGACACCAGAATCGGCTCTATTTCAAAACAGTTTGTGGATTTTGGTTGAAGACTATTTTAGAGGTAAGTAGTTGTCTGAAGAAAATGGGTTCCCTAACAGCATTTTTAAACATAAGTATAGAATCAGAGATCTTAAAAAGGTCTTGAAAGTTAAAGTCAGGTTTTTTTTTTCTTTATGAAGAATGTTGGCTAACTGAGTGCTAGCTAGCATATGGTCCAAGAGTGGCAGCATCCGTCAGCATACCCAGGAAACTTGCTAGAAATACACGTTCATGAGCCCCATTCTAGATCTGCTGAATTGGAGTATGAGGGTGCTGCCCCCAAATTTGTTTTAACAACTCTCCATGTGATCCTGATGGTCATGAGTCTGGGACTTGCAGAATCAGTAGTTTCCAGGCCAGCTGTCCTTGGGAAGCAAAATAATTAGTTCTGCAGGTTCTCCATAAAATCACTGGGAGAGGCTGGAAAAACACAGATTCTTGGACTCCAACCTCAGAGATTCTAATCGAGTAGGTTTAGAGTGAGGTTTATGAACTGGCATTTCTACCAAGTCGCATGGTGATTCTGCTGGTCCCCGGACCACACTTTGAGTTGTGAGGACAGACACCCAGAAAGCTATCAGCTCATCCTGCGTGGCTACAAAAGCTATACTCCATCTAGCTGGAACATCATGAAAGCTTGGTGACTACAAGGAGGGGTTTTCCTTTTCTTATAAGAAACCTGGCAAAATATTACCAGGCTCTTTGCTATTTAAAAATAGCACAGAAGTCTTTGGAGCATGTTTCTTTCTGTAGCTTCAAAAGGCAGTATCTTCATGCATTTTTTTCCCTTTTAGATCTTTTTTGATGAGGACAGTTAAATATCAGCATTATCCATCCCAGGGCTTCCCAGCTAGAGCCCCTCATGAAGGAAATGATGAATAAAGAAGGAATAACTGCAATCTTTGCATCTCACAGAAATGCCTGACTGTCACAGAGGCTGCATCTAAATCCTGAACCATTTCCTTGAGTGCTACAGCGTCAAGAGAAGAAAAGCCCACTCATTGTTTTCCATGAGAGTAAACTGGACAAAGAAAATAACAGAGTTGACCAGCTATGTGTCCATGACCTACTTACTAAACCTCTCTGAACTTCTGTCTTTCCATCTGTGAAGCAGAATTAACATTACATAACTAAATTCTGCTGTGAGCAGAGCTACTCAGTGTGGTTCGTGGACCAGTAGCATCAGCATCACCTGCGACTCTGTTAGAAACACAGAGGGGCACCTGGGTGGCTCAGTCGTTAAGCGTCCAACTCTGATTTTAGCTCAGATCATGATTTCACGGTCTTGAGATTGAGCCCTTCATTGGGCTCTGTGCTGAGCATGGAGCCTGTTTGGGATTCTCTCTCTCCCTCTCTCTCTCTCTCTCACGCTCTCTCTAAAATAAAAAAGAAATTAAAAAAAAAAAAAACACACAAAGAAATGCAGTCTCAGGCCCCACTCCGGATCATCTGAATCTTAACATCCGGAGGCGGGGCTCAGCAATTTGTTTCAACAAGTCCTCTAGGGGATTCTGATGCACACTGAAATTTGAGTAACACTGAATACCATGACTGACAGAAGATTCTAATGGTTAAGAATGGCTTAAGGAGGGGCGCCTGGGTGGCGCAGTCGGTTAAGCCTCCGACTTCAGCCAGGCCACGATCTCGCGGTCCGGGAGTTCGAGCCCCGCATCGGGCTCTGAGCTGATGGCTCGGAGCCTGGAGCCTGTTTCTGATTCTGTGTCTCCCTCTCTCTCTGCCCCTCCGCCATTCATGCTCTCTCTCTCTGTCCCAAAAATAAATAAACGTTGAAAAAAAAAAAAAAAAGAATGGCTTAAGGAAGGGCATCTGGGTGGCTCAGTCAGTTAATTGTCTGACTTGGGCTCAGGTCATTATCTCATGACTTGTGGGTTCAAGCCCCACGTTGGGCCCTCTGCTTACAGCTCAGAGTCTGGAGCCTGCTTCAGATTGTGTCTCCCTGTCTCTCTGCCCCTCCCATGCTCATGGTCTCTCTCTCTCTCTCTCTTTTTCTCTCTCTCTCAAAACTAAACATTAAAAGAAAAAAGTGGCTTAAGGAGTGCGGCTGCAGTTTTTCAAATGCTGACTCTACTACTAACTTGCTGTGTGATCTCAGGCAAGGTGTTTAGCCTCTCTGAGACTTATTTTCCTCATGACAAAAATCATTGCTACTGTATGGATTAAATGAGGTAACACATGTAAAGGAACAGAAGGCCTGAAATGTAGGGCTCAACAGATAGTATCATTGGATATTTAAAGTACAGATAAAAACAAAGCCAATGTTATGCCATATATAATATAGTAATTTATTTATAATTATTGCCTCTGAACCATCCGATCATTGTTGAACATTTTTGTTCTTTTTGTATACTTTTCTTTACACATTTTTTTCCTGCAATTACCATGAATTGCTTTTATAACCAGAAGAAACACTATAAAAATGATTTGTGTTGAAGGAGGGCAAATGTTAACAACTGAAGTAGATGAGGTGTTATGTTTGGCTATGCAATAGTTCATGGGTCCTCATGGGTCTCCCTATACCCATGCCCTTCCATATAGCCAAGCATACCTTGTATTGGCTTCTGAACATACATGGGTGAGTCTGATCATTCCCATGTAATCAATCAGGAAGAACAACTTCTTAGGCCTCATTACCACAGGCATGGGCTTAAGATATCCATAAAACCATCAGGTGAATGAACCAGACTAGCCTAGTGGATCATGAGATAGATCTTCATGAGATAAGTCATCTTACCTAAGGCCATTCTAGACCAACTGGTTCCCAGCTGACCCACCAACAGGCCACAGAGTGAGCTCAACCAAGACTGAAAAAAACTGCTCACCTGAACTCAGCTCATATTGTTGACTTGTAGAATCCTGAGCTAAATAAATGAATGCTGTTTGAAGCTACTACATTTGGGAAGTTGTTACCCGGTGAAAGCTAACTGATATACTGGGTATACCTCAAGAGTTGGCTATAGTGTCATCATCCTGTTCTGCCTTCCATACCCGGCAGCCAAACTTTTCACTCTTTTATGTTAGGAGCTTTACAGACAGTTGAACTATCAGTATGAGTAAGCAGCAGGCAGCAAGTAGAGCAGAAATAAAGCATGCTTGGAAGGCACATCGGTAATGGAAGGTGCTGTCTTCACATCCTTTAATAAAAGAAAATAGGCCAAGAGGAAAGAAAGAAGCATGACTTAATATAAATTTTTCATATGGCATATCAGGAACAACCAGTAATTCTATTCTTAGTCTTTTCCTCTATTGATGCTGAAATTTATTTTCAGGTTAATGTCTATATTGGTCTAAAAAGGAATACTGAAGTTGTGGGCTAGGACAGGAAGAATGTAGTTGGTAAAATAAAATGTTGTCATCCCATTTCATTTCAGGAGGCTAAAAAAAAAGTCGATGCAGGGCTGAACCCAGATGTCACTGTCAATCTGCCCAAGTGATTGTTGGTGGCACATCTTTACCGCTCTGCTGATAGCCATCAATTAATGAGTCATCAGGCACAGTAATCTGGGCAGAAGCAGAGAACACCCTCTCTGCTCTCCGTAAGAAAGTCCTTGCCTTAGCTGTTGAGACATTGCCTATGCTTTTCTACCTTTTGGGTCATACAGATTTTAATTAGATGAATTACTCCATCTTGAGTGCCTAGAAGCACCATAGATGACACACCATTAACTTGCTGTTTCTAACCTCTTTGTGTGCGCAAATCCTTACAACCTTATTATCATCACCCCTATTTTAGACACAAAGAAATGAGGAACAGAAAGAATAAAGAGCTTTCCCCTAGGTCTTAGGCCAGAGCACCTGCCATTAACCAGATCGGGACCAGAGGCCAGCACAGTGCATGGTCGTGGCAGATGCTCAATAAATAACCGTGTCTGACTTACCCTATAAGCCCTAATAGGGACGTTGCACCGGGGGGGGGAGGGGACTGCTGAGCGCCCTTGGGGAATAAATATTAGTGATGAGTATTGATTTATTCTCCTCTTCTACCTGTGTATTTCCACTTGAAGGGCCACTCTCAGCACATCTATGCTTTCTGGAAATTCAGTTCAAAGAATTGAAATTCTTTAGAGCTCAAACAGTGGCAATTGGGTAGGAAGGTTAGTAGATTTGTCTGGAAAGTGACTTATCCCACCAAGCAAGCAGTCTGCACTCAGGTTCTATGTGTGGATGATGACAGAAGTACCTCCTTCACACACCCATCACTGTCAGGGTAGCTTTGCCTCTTTTCTCTCTTCTCTGTAAGAGGTGTTAGCCAAACATCAACACTTGCATCAACTCTGTAACATGGGTTAGCCAAGCATCAACTCCTAGGTTCAGCATCTTTCAGTCTTTATTGATAAGAATCTTGCAAGTGTAATTTGCTCTCCTTCTCAATAAGTAGGTCAGCCCCTTTTATCTCTTTCCTTCCATCTTCTACTCCCACCTCACATACCCATACAGACGTGCACAGAACATGTACGCCCACCATTCTTTCTTTTATTCCAAACCAGAAAAATTCAATGTGATACTGTTCTTTGAAATACAATGACTCAGAATCGGTTCAGAATCAGTATGTCCCCAGCAAAACCACCAGAATTCTGAGTTTTTCCAGCAGGCTTCAGACAGAAGTGGAATCAACATATTCAAGCATAAAGTGAATTCCAGTGAGCTCCACTAAATAACACCAGTGCTTGAGAACACTCTTTACCTGGGCTGAAAGACATGTTACTTTGAAGTCTCAGATGTCAGCAAAAGTATGTTAAAATTTTAATTATGATGTAAATGAACATACTTTTATTTCCTGCCGATTTTGGAAGCAGAAAGTCTATTTTATATGGGGACACGATGGGACAAAGGAAGTGACATAGCTTGTGATTTGCATATGCTCCTGAGGTTTCAAATCTAGATGCAGCTTCAAATACGGAAATAATAAGCAAGTCACAGTATCTTATCATGAGTCTATGTAATTATAAATCCACTTCAAAACACATATTGAGCATTTACTGTGTGGGAATTTTTAGTGTGTGGATGTGTAAAAGACAGATAAGATAGCATTCCCTTCACCAAGTTTGTAGTTGCATTCGGGTGCAAGAATATGGATCTGGGGACACCCCCAGGGTGAAGACCTAACTGCAATACTCTGAAACCCAGGGAACCAGTGTTTTTTTATAGTCTCACAGATTCACACGAATAATAATTTTCCCAAAACACATTTTGATAGCTAATCTAAGTTCTCACAATCAGGAATTTCCTTTGCATTACCAAACTCCTGACATAAAAATGAAGGAGGGCTGATTGAATTTTGTACGTGTGGAAGACAAGCATGAGGATGTGTATTGAATGGTCCAGATTCTTTTATGCCAACCATCAGTTCCAGTTATTGAAAGAGGTGTCCTATGCTCTCTATGTCCCTAATATCAAAGACATGCCAAATTTTCCCAAGTGCACATTAAAGAATTGAGAAAGCAAGTGAGAAGATGAGAGAGAGGAGACTTCTCAGGGAAAGAATACCTAACATCGCTGCCTTTTGGGAGGAATCAGAATGTTCCTTAATCTTTCCAAACACTGCTGCTCTCCTTCCTCTACCCCACCCCACACTTGCCTGGTATATGATGACCTAAGATTTCACGGATATTTTCTCTGACTGGGCTCCCCTCCCTCACCAGGCCAAGCCCCCCTTTAAATAGTCTCACAACACACAACGCTACTTATTTGTATCATTTGGTGTAGTGTAGTGGTTACCAACATGGACTTGAGAGTGAGGCTGCCTCAGTGCAAATGGCTATGCCACTCACTAGCCATGTGCCTAAGTTAGCCGTGCTCCTTAACCTCACTGTACCTCAGTTTCCTTATCAGTAAAATGGGGATAATAGTAGGTGTCACCTCCTAGGCTTTTTATGAAGACTAAATAAGTGAATATTCATGAAGATGATCAGAACAGTGCCTGGCATATGGTAAATGCTAAATAAGTGTTCATTTAATAAGTAAACTTTGTGGAATGAGTTGTTTAATATGTCCTCAAATGTAAGTTCCAACTTATTGGTTTGTGTCACTGAGGTATACTACATACCTGTACACAAGGTGGGAGGAGGGAAGGCATTACTAGTATTATCACCACTATTGGTAGTTAACAGTTATGGCAGGTTTGCTCTAGGCCCAGCAAGACAGTCACAACTTTATATTCATTATGTAATCTTTTCAATAACTCTTAGAAATAGATACTCTATTGACACCCATTTGTCAGATGAGGAAACTGAGGCAGGGGACTAATAACCTGCCCGAGGTAATACAGCCAGGGAGTGCTGGTTCATTCCCAGTGGGCTGGAGGAACATGGCAAGTCCTGGACCATCTGAGAAAGCTTGCACTGTAGTGACTGGGAACAAAATAAAGAAATTAGGACAGTATGGTGACCATGAAAATGTGCCCTTCAGATTTTTGCCTGCAGGTAGGGCTTGATTACCAATTCCCTTCATACACATACACCCACATCTTGATGGTGGGCTAGACTCAGTGTCACGTTTCCAAAGATTAGAGTCTCATCCAAAGACAAGAAGGGAAAAATAGTAACTTCACAGTGGTGTCACCTGGCAAACACTACCTTGGGTGAACAGTCAAGTGTAACATCACCAGTGAGGTCATAGGGATTTGCTATACATCCTGACATGAGATGATGAGTAGGGCACTTCGCTTTTGCCATGTTCTTTCTCAAAACCCATAGCCCCAGTCTAATGATGAGAACAACAGACAAACCCAGATTGGGTACCTGGCCAATGCTCCTCAAGATTATCAAGGTCACAAAAAACAAAGAAAGAGGGAAAACTGTCACAGAAAGGAGACAGGGGAGACACAACTAAATGCAATGTGGTCCCTGGATTGGACCGTGGAATAGAAAGAGAACATTAATAGAAAATCTGGTGGGATCCACATACAATTTGGAGTTTAATAGTAATGGACTAAGGTCAATTTCCTAGTTGTGACAAATGTACCACAATAATGTAAGATGATAACCATGGGGGAAATTGGATGAGGGGTATAGATTCTGTGGGGGGAGACGTATGCTATCTTCACAACTTTTCTGCAAATCTAAAATTATTCCAAAATAAAAAGTTTATTTAAAAACACCCCCAGGAATTGTCATTACATTGGTTTAAGATATGGCCTGGGCTTTGGAATTTTTATAAGACCCTAGGCAATTCTGATGTGCAGAGAGGTTTTGGAAACCACTGATCTACATTCTTTTTTTTTTTAAATTTTATTTTATTTTTAATGTTTACTTATTTTTGAGAGACAGAGCACAAGCAGGGGAATGGCAGAGAGAGAGGGAGACACAGAATCCGAAGCAGGCTCTAGGCTCTGAGCTGTCAGCACAGAGACCAATGTGGGGCTCGAACTCATGAGCCATGAGATCATGACCTGAGCTGAAGTCTGATGCTTAACGGACTGAGCCACCCAGGTATCCCCCACTGATCTACATTCTCAAGAGCTACACAGTTGAGCGGTAAAGCCAGTTTTTAAGTAAAGTCACAAGGGACAGCTGTGTTAAGGTGGCCCTACTCCTGACCTACTGGTTCCTTCTCTGCTATCACAGTGCAGTGGTTCTTCCTAGAACCATACTCCTTGCGAATAGGCCACATATACTCTCATATTTACTCTCAGAAACACATTTAGATCTCTCTGGTGGGAGACTCTAAGGTACTGGTTAGGACCTAATCCTAATCTTCTTTTAGGTTAGCAAAACGGATATTCAGATATAACTTTGTAGAACCACAGTAAAATGGAGTTACTTATGTCAAGGACAAAATGGATATGGTTAACAGGTGCATTAAGGAAACATAACCTACCCTTATAGGAATTTACAGTTCTTCTCCAAAATCAGCAGAGGACCCAGCCAATCCCCAAAACTCCAAGTCTATCCATGCCATCTCTGGACTCATTGTTTCCCTGACTCAGCTACCCCAATCCAGACAAGAAAGAAGACCACTATGCAACCAATCAGCTGAAAAAACTAAATAACTTCTGTATTTATCCTACAAAAACCCCTTAGTCTGTGAGCAACTTGGAACTCACTGTGCCCACAGCCTTGGTTTTCCTGGTTTGCAAATCAAAAGCCTTGCAATACACTCATCTCTCTACTTTGTTTTATTTAGTATGCAGTTTGGTTTTTGACACCTTCCAGCATGCACTGAATTTATTCCTGAGAAGCTGGGTGAATAGAACACCAGTAAATCAATTCCTATTTTAAGTGCATAGTGGGAGCTGACTGCTTAAAGGTTTTTTGACGAGAACCTGTGGGCAATGAGAGCTTCCTCTTATAACAGACCTCCCATGTTAGCTCATTCAATTTATTTTAAAAATTGGGGGACTAGTGTTTTCTTGCAGCAGAGTGCTTCATAGCCTGGTCATGCCCCTCCTCAGCCAAGAAAGTCATGGCTACTGTAATGGATGCTGGAGGTGCCCTGTCCAGATCCTTGTTACTCTTTCCTGGCAGGTGCACTGGTTCCCCAGATGCACAAACACATCAGCTTTGCTCTTGTCTCAGGGCTTTGCACCAACCTTCTGAAATATTCTCCCCACCATGATGGGTCCCTTCTCATCTGCAGCTTAACTCCCATCTCCTAAGAGGGGTCCCCCCTACCTCAGTCTCATGTTATCCCCACAACTCACTCCAACCTCCTGCTTAGCCTCTGGCCCCATATGATACTGCAGTGTCTATCTGTTTGTTCACTGTTTGTCTCCTCCCACTAAAATGGTATTTCCACGAGAGGAGTTCTTGCCTGACGTTCACCCCTGTTTTCCCAGTACCTATAGCAGCATGAGGTGTGTAATAGATGCTCAATAAATATGTGGTGAATGCCAGGAGGAGGCAGGGAGAATTGATGCTATGGGCTCTAACTCTGAGTGATGAGGATCCACAGGGTTCAACCCACCCAATGCCCTCTGAGGCCCAGGAGGCAGTTCCAGGCTACCTGTAGGTCACTGAATGAAGAGATCACCCTTGTCCTGACTGTACCTCCTCTGCCAGCCTGCCCCTTGAGGTCCATCTCGATCCCTGTCTTTCTGGCCAAGGCCCCCACTACTCTTTCTGGCTCAAAGCAGTCTGGCTTTGGCAGGGTTCAGTATGCTAAGGGCCCCACAGCCACACTGACCTCCCATGAGCGGGGTGGAAGAACTCTTGAGTGGCTCTGTGGAAGCTCAGCGAGGCTGCACGACATCCCTATTACCCCCAGCAGCTACTTCCCAGAGGCATTTTCGTAGCTTATGCCAGGAACCTCCCCTCCCCAAAACCTGCAGTGATTGCTGGCCCCACAGAGTGATCGGAGCCATTGGCATCACTCTGCAGGATGCTAACAGCAAACACTGAAAGTCAAATCCTCTAGGGCCCCCTGCCTGCTCTTCCAGGACTCCGTAAGCCTCATCTCTTCTGGAACGATGATTGTGGATTGAGGCAATCAATGTCAGGAAAACGCACGCAGGCCCCAACACAGGCCAGCAGGCAGGTCTGCAAATATCAAAACTACCCAGTTCAGAGCAAGGCCTGGCCGCTGAGAAATGCCCATTTGGGAGGCCCCTGACCGTGTGATGTGGATCCAGGTGCTCTCTAGAGTAGAAGTATGTGGATGGTTGAAGGAAGAATTGGGCATTCCCTAGTGTGGGAGGCAGAATTCTGAGATGACTGTCACAATTCCCATGCCTGGCACACAGGCTCTGTGTGGAATCTCCTCCCACTGAGTGTGGGTGGCATCTGTGAATATGACAAGATGTCACTCTGTAATTAGGTTATATTATATGGAAAAGGTAAAGGGATTCTACATGTGTAATTAAGGTCCCCAAACTGTTGATTTTGAGACTATTGAAAGGGAGATTATCTGGGCATGGGCCTGGCCTGATCAGGTGAAAGCCCTGAAAAGAAGGTGTTGGTCCCTCCCAAAAACATTCTGCTGCCGGCAGAAGAAGTAAACTGCAATGTTGTGAGAGGGCCTGTCAGGGGCAGTGCGGTAAGGAACTGAGGATGGTTCCTGTCTGAGAGCCCTCAGGTAACTGGGCTCTCAGCCCTAGGATGCAAGAAATTGAATTCTGCCAACAACCTGAACGACCTTGGAAGGGAACCTCAGGCTCCAGATAAGAATGCAGCCAGAGGGTATTATGCTAAGCGAAATTAGTCAGTCAGAGAAAGACAAATATCATATGACTTCACTCACGTGAGGACTTTAAGACACAGAACAGATGAACATAAGGGAAGGGAAGGAAAAATAATATAAAAACAGGGAGGGGGACAAAACAGAAGAGACTCTTAAATATGAAGAACAAACAGAGGGTTACTGGAGGGGATGTGGGAGGGGGGATGGGCTAAATGGGTAGGGGCACTAAGGAATCTACTCCTGAAATCATTGTGGCACTATATGATAACTAATTTAAAAAATTAAATTAAAAAATTAATAATAATAATAATAATAATAAAGACTGTAAATAAATAAATAAAAGAATGCAGCCCCAGTAGCTTGTAAGAACCTGAGCAGAGAGCTCTGCCACGTCATGCCCAGACTGATGACCCCTGGAAACTGTGAGATAATAAATGTGTGCTGTTGCAGTCTCTGGTTTTGCAGTAATAGTGTTAACACAGCAATAAATAAGAAACGCATCTGGGTTCTAGAAAGGCCTTGGTGCATTCCCGGTGCTGCCTCCTGAAATCAGAGGGCTTCTACCTGCTCCAGTCTCCCTCTGCTCCTCCACTTAGGGAAGCCTCATGGGTATTGTGGTGTAGCGTGGGGACTCTACTTAACAAGGGTTAATTTAACAAAGTCACAACAGTATCTTTACTTATGAGTGAGAGTTTGGGGTTGGATGCTTCCCAACATTTCTTCCATCTTGAGCTCCCCTGATGCTACGATGTAACCTACACACAGCACAGCACACTGCGGGGTTCCAAAGTGCCTTGAGAGGTAGGATCCAAGATGGGGTTCAAAACTAGGTCTTGAGTGACCAAAGGCCCCTACTCTTCCTTCTCTGCTAAAACACTTTGGATTTTGCCATTTACATGGTCTAGTTGGACCCTTGGTATAACATTTGCACTCACTGATCTACAACATGCCATTTTCCATCACAGGCCTCAGCCCTGTTGTTTCACTTCTCACATTTCCAACTTGACTGTCTGGAGAGGTGGAGAGAACAGGCCACTCACCAATACTGGCTCTGAAGCACCAGACGTGGTATTGGCACTGGTGCTCTACTGACACTGTTTTTCAAAATGATGGGATGTGTTCACGAAGCCAGACATATTATCCTGAAAATGGTGCTGTGCAGTGTTGTTTTGCACCCCACCTGCCCCCCTTTATATTTCTTTGCCACCTGGAAGCTGCAGCTCTGTGTTTACTGCAGGGTGTCCTCCAGAGACTGTGAGAGCTGATGCCTTCCTCCCACCGCCCGCTGGCAAGCTGGAATTAATTATTCCCTCTCCTGGTCCTCACCTCACGCCATTTTATTTTTAAAATATTAACAACAGTAAATTGGGACTTGCATTTTTGCTCAAAAACAAACCATTTCGTGCCTGTTTGCTTGGGGCCCACGGGTGAAATTAGCCCTAAAGTCACAAGATGTCACGAAGAGAGGGTTCTCTGATCCCTTCGGCAGGATACCAGAAGCAGCAAAACCTGCCAAAGTGCTTGACGGATGCTGGTTGGAGGAGGACAGATCATGAGTGGGTGTGAGTTGGGTGTTTAAGGACCTAGAGAGTCAAAGATGTGATGAGGTTGGAGAAATAGGTCATCGTGCCCAGGGTCAGGGGGCCTGGAGGATGGGAGGGACAGCCCACTGCCCTGAGAGAGGATTTGGAACACCAAAGAGGCAGGGGTTAATTCCCTGGAGCCAGCTTGAGAACAAGATATAAAAGAACAGGACAAAGAGGGGAGAGGGGAAGGATTCTGGAAAATGGTGGTACAGGGGCTGGGCGTGGTTGAGCCTTCTCTCAAATCAGCAGAATGGTCTCCTGACCTGACTGGGTGGCGGATATACTGGATGGAGCTGAGACCTGAAGGTGGACCAGGATGGGAATCTCAGCTCTGCCGTTTTCAAGCTGAGGGACTTAAGGTAATTTATTTAACCTCACTGCAACTCAGATTTCTCATCTGTAAAATGAAACTAATAATACCTCCTCGCAGGTTGTCATGGGAATCAAATGAGATGATGTATGCAAAAACCTTAGTTTACTGTGTAGCACATTGATGCCAAATAAATGGTACCCAGAAGGAGCTCAATGAATAGATGTTGAACAAACACAGGACTAAACCATTAATGCGCCAAAGCTGGAGACAGGTATTGTGAAGCTTGGGGTGTCTGGAGATGACAGTCTGCAAAATTGGAGGAGCCATTCTTAATGCTCCACCTGTATCTCCTTGGCACCCACCTTTCCTGTACATCCTAAGGTTCTCTACTCAAGCTATGACTCACTGCCAGGGGGATTTCTCTAGTCTCTGGAGTAGGCTTGGTCTTCCACAGGGCTGGATGCAAGTTTATACCCCTGGGAATGGCCCTTAGCCACTGAAGGCTGGGAGCTGGTTCGCAAATACTCCAGATTCCTTGCCCTTCAAACGAAGCAATTCAGGCCTGAGCTCCAACAGCTGGTAATCTACTCACTAATGCTCCTTGCATTGGCTTCCTCCTCATTCTTCCTCCTCATCCCTGCTCACCTACCTGTGATCCCTAGGATCACCTCCCAAGTAAAATATGTGCACTCACATCCTTCCTCACCTTCTGCTTCTGGGAGGACCCAACCTAAGATAGCATTCTGACTGAAGAATTTAGAAACCTTTAAATTTTTTTTTGGCAGGGGAGGGAGCTCAGTAAGGAAGCTGGTGCAGGATCTGAAAGAGTGAACAGTTCTTCTGCTCCAGGTCTGATCCTCAGGAGTCTGCCATCTGATACCTAAAGTGAGCTGAGAAAAGGACTGAGAGCAGGACTCAGAATGCTCTTTGAAGTGCCGGACTAGACAGCTGGGTGAGTCAGATATCCCCTGCTCATCTATGGAATGACTAAGACAAGGCTCTGGTGGGGCCTGCTGTGAGGCACCAAGGCAGGTGCCTGGCTTCTTTTCCATGACGCAGCAGCACAGTTGAAAAGCCTTCAGGGTTTTTTCCACTGCCTCCTCCCTTGGGTTCCCATTTCCAAATCTCTCATTGGGCAGAGGGCTGGCTGAGAATTGTTTCTACCATTATGGGGAGCTCTTGCAATTAGAGGAGAAAGTGGAGTTTGCTTAAATAGGGGAGGGTTTCTGGAAAGAAAAAGAAAAAAACTTCAAATACAACTGCCCTCGCCAAGGCAAGCCCAGGAGAAATTTCAGATAAAGAAATGTCATTGCAAAACAACAAAAAGGTGATGTGTTTTTTCCAGTTTGAATTCAGATCCTCAATGTTTAGAGAACATTTTCCTTTTGACTACCCCCTGAATTTACCAGACATCTGGGTCTGTGATTGTTTAGTTAACTTGGAGAGATGCAGCGAGATGTTTCCAAAACTTAACCCCAAGGGCTCTAACTTTGGCAGGATAATAATAATCTATGCCTAAGTTCCCTGGTTTATGGAATGTAGTGGAAGTTATGTAGCTCCAGGATGGACAGGGAGAGCCTAGTGCCCAGCCTGTGACAGATGGAAGAGCTTTCTCTGACTCAGGCTCCCAAGTTTGGTGGGGGCTGTGGTAGACAATTTTGCAAAAATGGTTGTAATAATTCCTCTCTCAATATCCATAATTTTGGGTGGCCCCCACCCATACTGACTCTGTACTTAGCCATGAGACTTACTTTGGCCAATGGGACAATAGCAAATGTGGCCTAAATAGACTTGAGAAGTGCTCACACATTGGTGCTCGTCCTTTCTCGCTGTTTTTGGATGATGAAAGATAAGTGGTCTAGTCACCCATCACCCTAATCAGCAGCCATTACCAACCACCATTCATGGAAGTGAGGACGTTACAGACCAACAAGACCCCAATCTATCAGCTGACTGAAGAATCACCTAATTAACCCAAAGGCCCATGAGCAATAAGAAATTGCTGTTTTAGGCCACTAAGTTTTGGGGTAATTTGTTACATAACAAGAAACAACTTCTTCAGAGAACCCCAGATAACACTTGTGCCCACATGACATGTAGATCTACCCTTCCTTTCTCTCCACTGGCTTCCTCCCACCCCCACACTAGGAGGGCTAAAGGGGGGCCTGAGCCTGACGCAGCACCAGTAGAAATACCAGATGTTTTCATATCACTGCACAATTGTTACATCCTTCTCAAAATATGTATTCTCATCACCACTTTTAAATTGTGGTCATTATTAGACTCACCACCAAATACTGCTATTTAATGGTATAATTTTTAGAAGACTATATATGACTATATCACAAATTTTAAAAATATTTTTGTAACTGTATTTCAATACAATTTGTTTCATATGAAATCTTATGTATTTTATTTTATACATTAAAAAATGTCACTCTGCAAAGGGGCATCACCAGACTGTCAGCAGGGTCAGTGAGAAAAACAAAAAGCTAATTCTATTCAGATGAAAAAAAAATTTGTTGGTCTTATTTATGTGCAATTTATTTGCCCAATCTCGTCTCTCAAAATATTGACATAAATTATGAAGACATCTGAAGGGAAAAACTATGGCAAAATAACCCAAGAAACTTCTACCTGTGGTTGATTGTGGCACAGTATAGAACCACAAGAATGCCATAACTTTGGTATGCAGCAGATGCAAACTCAAATATCTACAGGGGTTGGGAAGATAATAAAACTATGTGCATTGAACTAGGTATATAAAGACATGTAGTGTTAGGCTCTATGGCAAATTGGAGAGGAAATACCCTGCTTTAAGGCATTCATGTTTAAGATATCTGCAAATCCAGCACTGGCCAAATAAAGTAAGTTTCTGGATAGTAGTAAGCCTAGGGGCCATTAGTTTGCCAATCACGAATTAAGAGCAGAACTAGACATCTGGCTAACCTTCATCCTTGAGCCAGCTCTGCCTTTGACTAATTTGACTGCCTTTTCCAGGGCAGTCAAATTCTTAGGCTCCAGTTTTTACATCTGAAAAATGGTTTTTTTTTTTCTTTTACCATCTTTCCTTCCAGAGCTGCCATGAAGTTTTAAAAATTAGGTCATAGTGAACTGAGGGTTACTGGAGGGGTTGGGGGGGGGGGACAGGCTAAATGGGTAAGGGGCACTAAGGAATCTACTCCTGAAATCATTGTTGCACTATATGCTAACTAATTTGGATGTAAATTTTAAAAAATAAAAAATAAAATAAAACAAATTA
Organism: Felis catus; assembly: GCF_018350175.1. Taxonomy (NCBI): domain Eukaryota; kingdom Metazoa; phylum Chordata; class Mammalia; order Carnivora; family Felidae; genus Felis; species Felis catus. The sequence goes on along the minus strand of NC_058370.1, from coordinate 36,067,420 downwards.
GGTCATAGTGGGGGGAGCAATTTGAAAAAAAGAAACAAGTGTCATTAAACACTTAACAGGTTGAATTAATACAACTATTTGGTAAGTGACCTGATAAAGTATGCTTGTGTATATAGGACACATAATATGGCTTATTATGTCTGCTAAGAAACTGGTGCTTCCCCCAATCAAATTGTGTGGTCCCAGTATATAAGTCATACGCTTCCATAACACTCCACATTCACAACACATTGGTATAAGCTGGGCACCTGGCCCAAGCTAGACCAGAGTCTTTCCCTGAGATTTTTGAACAGGGGGTACAGAAAACAAATGGCAGTGCCTTTCCATAGTGGATGTGTAGGAAGCACAAACTGGGTGACGATATTTCTGGTATGTGGAAGGAGGAACTGGTGTTTTAACAAGAGAAAGTAAAGTCAATGTACAGAAAGAAGCAGTGACAGAAGGCAAAGCAAGAGCCTTGATAGTGTTTGAACACCTCTCTGTCCTTCCCATGGCTTGGCTGTTCAACATTTATTCACATTCTTTGAGCCAATTCATCTGCATTTTAGCCTAAACCATTTACCTTTGGGTTTTTGTCATGTGCAAAACCAAACGGACATAAGCAATATCGTCAACCTTTTCAGGAAGCTCTGTTGGCAGTTCGGAATCACAGGAATGTTCCTACTTTGCTTTTACAGTTGTTGGGTCACCATTTGAGGCCAAAGATCTCTGAGGGTAACAGCAGACTGAGAGATTTCCAGATTGGAGTGTGGACTTGTGCTGGAGAAGAAATTTGAAAGAGTTGGAGGCAGTAGCGTCAAGGCAGCCCAGGGCAAGAGCAGCAGCACTTATCTGTGAGTCAGGAGTCCCGGATGCAGCTCTCACCATGCGGCTTTGGTAAGTAATTTATCTCTGGGCCTGGTCATTTGTCATTTTTCAACAATGCCATTTGTAAGGTTTGCCCAAGAAACCCAAATGTGTGATTCTACATGAGAGGAGGGCAGAAAAGAAGGGGTGATATGAGCCATCAGGATCCTTTCTCCAAGGCAGTTCGTGCTGTGATCCAGAGGAGAAAATAAGAAATTGCATGGCTGTGTGGAAAGGGGACAGGCCCCCTCCCTGTACCAGGACAGTTCATGGTGGGGCCCAAAAGAGGAGCAATGGGAACTGCTTTATCCTTTGCAGAGTGGATACATTTTCCTCTCTGGTATCCTTCAGAGGCTGCAGGCTGACACAGCAGAAAGAAGAAAGGGGCTGTCCTGTCATTTCGTGAGATTTTAAATTTTGCTAAGTTTTTGGAGGAAGATTCTTGGAGCCAGAGATTGAGCCATTGTTACAGGGGGAGAGAAGTATAACAAAGGAGCCCTCTGTCCCCCACCCAAGACCCCCATCCTCATGCTGTGAACGCTCACCTTCCTCATCCTTCAAATTCATTCTCATGAATAACAGCATCTTTATTACTAAGTCAGAGGGTGAGTAGAGACTTTGGTCCAGTGGCCCAGGATAGTTCTTCTCTAAGTAACTGGTCACTGCTTTTGTGAGGTAGAGAACAGTGGAAACACCTCAGCCCCATCAGACCCAGTTTAAGATGAATGTGAACATTTGAAGGAGCTACTAAGATCTTTAGGACATTGGTTCTCAAACTTAAGCCTATCTCATAATCACCTGGAGGTGATGAAAACACAGACTCTGTCCCTCCCCATTCCACTGGAGTTTCAGATTCTGCAGGTTTGGGGTACAGCCTGAGAACTGCATTTTTACCAGACTCTTAGGTGATGCTGATGCTACTGGTCTAATGTCCATAGTCTAAGAACCAATGTCCTAGAGTAATGAGTCACTGATTGTGGAAGATCAGTAATATTGCACTTAGGATCTTAAATTCAAATCCAAGTTCTCTCTCTTATTAGCTGTGTGGAAGAAGGAGGAATCATTTTCTGATGCTCAAAGATTCATCAATTCCTACCTTGTCCCTTAAAATGGGAGCCTCTACTCTTTGGGAAGACCAGTACTGGGAAGATAGCTTCTATCATCCCTTCCAACCCTTCCTTTATTTGCCCCTCCCACCCCAGCTTAAGTACTCGGCAAGATAACGAAATAAGCAGTGAGCAATCCTAGCTCCCAGCCTCCTCCTTGCCAACTTGTTTTTTGTTTTCTCTCAGATCTGCCTGCTCATAGCAAGATTGCATTTTCTGCTCCTCCAAGCTGCAAACCTCCTGAGAAAGGTTCTGTGCTTTGGGGTGGATGGGTGGAGGAGGGAGGGAGGATCTTAGGTACTCTAGCTGTTCTGTCTGACTTCGCATATCTCTGCAGCCCTTTCTCCTTTGGTGGGTCCCAATGCCTAGACTTGGAGCAGAACTAGTCTGATTCTGGCTGTTGGTCCCAACCATTTTTTCCCCAATCAGACTAAAACAAAAAGCACTGACTCCTGGTTATGTATCCACTGGTTCATGGAGAGGAAAGGGGCAGCACTTAGCACCTTGATAGGACCTTGATCAAACAGTATCTTCTCTGAGTCAAGTATAGAAAATAACACCCACCACTTAGGAAGTTCCTGTACAAATTAAATATAATACTAGCTACAATAGACCATAATATAGTAACCACTACATAGTAGATCCTCAAAACACAATAATGGTTTTAAAAATTTTTCACAGAGACCTGTCCTATTCTGTATAGACCTAGATTTACAGGACTTCTCCCAAAAAGCAGAATCTGAGGTCACGGCCACAGTTAGTGTTGTTTTGGGGGGCTTTTCCAACTTTGAAAAGAAATCATTCTGTGAAGGCAACTCAGGAGCATACATTTTGCAGTTCATATAATTTGCTTGTGCAGGCTTTCTATTTATTGGTTTATGAATAAAACTAAAGGTTTTGAAATGAGGTGAGACACGTAGGAATCTTGTACACAAGGCTGGCTGCGAGAGTCTGTGTTTGCACCTCTCTGCCTGTATATCTTGTGTGCACATACAAAAACACACATGCAGACACACAGTATTCAGTAAGGAATGCAACCCTCCCCAACAAAAAATCTAACACAAAGCTGAATACAAAATGAAGCCAACAGATGTAGCTTTAAAAATGATTCGCTAAATAGCTTACAGCAAATTTCTTTTTCTTAAGCTAAAGAATAGTAGGAAATTTTGCATACTATCTCTTTTTAACTCCTTAAGGGCCTTAAATCCCAAGGCACTGAGCAAGAGGGGACTAGCATTTCGTTAAACCATAACTGAGCCTCTTTGGTCTCCAGACGTTATCCTGAGAATCACCAAGCCACTTTGAAAGCAGAGATGCTATTCAGAGGCATTTTTAAAAATCCTCCCCCAAACAGAAAAATCCGACTGTTGACACATTTTCCCAATTTATCACGCATGCTGCTCAAGCTAAAAAATAATGCGATACCAAGACCTGTTTCTTTAAGCAAACTCAACATTATAAAGAGGAAAAGAATGGCCTTCACATAACTTGCAAAAAAGAACCCTGGAAATCTGGTATGCTGAATGACAGCTAACAGACATGATAACAACAGTTCCTCCCTTGCTCCCAGACTAGTGGAGGGGATAGCACTTCACAAGCCTTAGCTCCTTTATGTGCCATGACAGCCACGTGACATATGCATGGCAGTTTATTGCTTGCTTTTTACAGATGTGAAAACTGAGGCTCAGTTCAGGTTACATAAGTTGGTCAGGGCCATAAAACTGAAGTGGCAGAAATGGGCCAGGTACGCAACCATCTCTCTCAATCCAGCACTCAGTGAGCTTCTCCGGATACTTAGTTTCTCCTGGTTACTCATACCAACATTTCTCACTTGACTTTTTAGCCCAGAGGGCTGAGTTCTTTGGATTTTGCTGACTCATGTTCTACATGTCAGGAGCATGCTTTCTGTTACAAGATCTCAATGGGTTACGTGCAACTCATGGGAAAACTCATAGGAAAATTCACAAGGTGTTGGTAAAAAAACATAGACTTTGCAGTCGGAGATAAGATTTCTAAACTCTTTTAGAATTTAGGCTGCCACAGAGATTCAATGAGATAATGGATGCCAAAGGTCTAGTGCACCACACCACAATCATTCAATAAGTCAGTTACTTTTTTCTTATTGTTATCAAGTGGTATCTGTGTTCCCAGCTGGAGGAAGTAGGGTGCAGGGTAACTGGCCAGAGGTTTTAGACTTGTTTCATGAGAAGGACTAGGAAAAAGAAATGCAAAATTCAATGCTTAGTTGATAACAGCTTTTTCTTAAAGACAAATGGGAGTGATTTACCATGTCATGCCTCAGTTTATTTTTCTCCCCTAGGCAAGAGAACACTGGATACGTGAAAGGAAAAGTTAGAAGCTGATGTGTCTGAGGACATTTTCTGGGAAGACAACTCAACATGGAGCTCTTGTATACCCTATGCCATCATTCTATCAGAGAAGCAGCAAATATGTGACCCTGAAAATAAGAGTTAGCTGAAGCCACCAATCTATCCCCCTGGTGACTCTGGTAGGAATGGACAGTGGCATCAAAACTCTCTTTTTTCAGGGCACCTGGGTGGCTCAGTTGGTTAAGCATCCGACTTCGGCTCAGGTCACGATCTCACGGTTTGTGAGTTCGAGCCCCATGTCAGGCTCTGTACTGACAGCTCAGAGCATGGAGCCTGCTTTGGATTCTGTGTTTCCCTCTCTCTCTGCCCCTTTCTCTTTTTTAACTGTGTATTTGATATATGTCTCTGTATGTGAAACTGACTTAAATCACTCACAGGCAATGGTTTTTCATCTCTGAATATAAATCTGCTCCTATCAATGCTTTGCTTGAGCATCACCTGATTCTTCATTAGCATTTTAACCCCTGATTCACAGGAGATAAAAAAGCAGATCCGAAAAATAACTATTTGCTGAAATTTGGCAGCTAGTAGGGGGTGAACAAAAATGCTTCCTTGGGACATAACTTCATTCCAACATTTAGGGTGAATCAACCTTCCCGAGTTGTTTTAAGCGTAACATTTGGTCAATAAAATGAGGAATTACTTACAGTGGTAGAATTCTTTTCTCTGCAAAAGGGCAGTTGGTATTCCCATTCATTTCCTGTATACCTGGTGTGTGACAGGCACTGTTACAGGTACCAAGGGTTCAAAGATGGTTAACATATTGCCCTTGCTCTCAAAAACTTTTATAGTCTGTTAAGGAAGAGAAATGCATAAATATGTAATTACAAAGCACTGTGATAAATCATATAAGGGAGATGAGAGCATTGCTCATTGGTAAGAAGAGGCAACTTTCTAAAAGCAAGAGTTGGGGGACTAACACACACTTCTACTCAATCCTGAATCATTGAACCTTGTTTAACAAGACAGTTCTCAAAGGAGGGAAGTGAATTGGCTTGGGAAGTCCTGTCATCAAAAAGATGCTGCTGTTTCTCTGTCACCTTATTCTTGTACTGTTCCATGAACTTTATAGTCATGGCTAGGTTTTTTTCTGGCCTAGGAGGTACCATGTTCCTCAAAGCTTGACCTGTTTTCCGCATGAGTGGCGGGAATGATCTATATAGGAAGAGGTTCTAATAGATGGGGATACAGGAATACAGACACATATTTAAAGAAAATTTTAGTGATATCCTAGTTGATTGTCATGTCAATAGAGACAAATCTACATAAGGGAATATCTTAGATATTTACTAAATTCCTCGATGGCTGAGGCTGGTTCTTAATACATATTCTGTTTATGATGTAGCAATCTCTCTCTGGATACTGATCACTCAGTAAAAACCTTCAATCAATTGCATATACTGAATAGAGAACCAAGTTCTTTTCTAAGTTGGTTAATATCTTAGATTCAAAAAGGGATACCATGTGAAACAGGTCTTCTAAAATAATAATACCTCAAAAGGGGATGCCCAGAAAAATGCACTGAGGGCTGAAACATGCATTTTTAATTTACTGCTCTATAGTAATCAGTACAGTGTTTTCCTGGTAAATGACAGATGCTCAATAAATATTTGTTGAATTAATTAATTAATTAAGAGTGCCATAATGACAGCTGATTATGTTTGAGGAATACAGGGATAGTCATCTTGAAACAGGAAAAAGTGGATATGTTCAGCAATTTCTCTGGTCTAAATCAGGAATGCTATCTCTATTTCTAGTGTTATAGTGAAGTTACAATAGGCTTTCCCATTAAAATAAAAAATTCACTTGACAGGACTATTACATAGTCTTCCTGGCAGACTCACAGGCATTTACTTCCCTCTACTTTCTGTTTATTGATGGAGAAGCCTCAGTGTGAGTTACTTCTAGCTAGCTGTCAGACCAATCTCAGACTAGCTGCAGAGAAATTTGAGAAATAGACTGCTTTGCAATTTTTCAGTCATTATTTTTTGAAATTGTACAAAAGATGAATATGACGAAAGGAAATCAGCAATTTTGTCTAAGATTCTCCATTGGAAAGGAATCTGCCCAACTTGCAGAATTCTCAGAGCTATACCGAGGTATTTCGAGGTATTCCTCGGAAATAGGGGTGAGGCCAGGGGGGTACCTATGAGGCTTTCATTTTCTGATGTGCTGCCATCAGTAAAGAATAGAAGCCACTCACTCAAGCCTGCAGGCATGAAAAGTCATCTCCCAAGTTCAAAATCTGTGACTGGTGTTATTTGGATACTGGAAGCGATGAAACCAGATGGTCATTTTGCAGAACCTCCCATTTTAGCAGGAATATAACCTTGCTCTTCAAGCATAAAAGGGACCATTTTGGAAGATGGATGAGGTGAGTCAGCAGAAAGTGCAAACAGTCTCAATTTCTGACAGGAGAATTAGCCATGTTTGGGTAATAGGAACCAAATCAGTTCAACAACAAGAACAACAAAAAAACCCAAAAGCAAAAGAAAAGATTAGTGAGTTGTTCTAGTTCCCCCTTCACATGGAACAGAATTTGGCTTCCTTTACCAGCTAAGAGGATCATGTATATTTTTCCATGACCACAGAAAACAATCCATAAACCTAGTGCAGCTGTCATTCAGCATCAATCTGGTGCTGGCATTGCAATTCACTTTGACTTTCTCTAGAATGACTGTTAAGCATTTAAAAGGAAACACGAACCGTTACACAGGATTTCCCCGTCTCCTTTTGGGGATACAGATTAATTCTTATCATCAGTTAATCACTACTGAGGCTAACCTCTGTGAGTCAGCAGCGGTAAGAAAAACAGTTAGGATCTCCTCTTGAAATATCATGCTTTACTTCAGTAAAAAGATGCTGAAATATTGCAGTAGGAATGGGATTGTAGCAGCAAGGAGAACATGGCTTTTCTGGAACACAGGACTTTAACTCACATGTGATTATGAGTTTAATTAATAAAAGTTGTACTGCCAGCTGCTAGCCTCTGAACTTTAAATCGCCTAGGCTTTAAAGCTTCCCCTTCTCCTGTCCCTTGACCTCAAAGCTTTTTGGAAATGTTACTCTACCTCCCCACCCCTAGCCCATCCTTCAAATTTGATTAGTTTTTCAGCTAGCTACTAACATCATGTGATTCAGGTCATATGGAATTGTTACTTTTTAAGTACTTAAGAGCTCACAGATCCCATTAAAGTGTCCATTTCTCTTTTTCTAAGTGGCAGAGGAAGAGAGAGGAGAAATGAAACAACAGTAGCTAATTGTTTTAAGTCAGACACAGGAGAGCATCAAAAGGGGGTCTAGAAAGGGGGGGGGGGGACCCAGCTAATTAGATTGGAAAAAGAATTATGAAAAGTTTAAGCAGGTTGTAGGAAATAGTCTGACAGACAGCAATAAATGTGATTGAGATGGAAGAAGCAATGGCTCAGATCAGGGCTTTGGAGAAAAGGCCAGGATTACTGAAATCTGACCGGAAAGGCTTCAGAAAAATGGTGTCAAAGAAATTATTGGGGGAGAGAGAGAGAGAGAGGGAGGTTGAGGAGGAGCAAGCCTGTGGATGTAAATTAATCTTATAATGGGGGAGGGAGTCGAATCAGGTACTGAAGCAATATTAAGGCAGTGCCAGCTGAGACCAACAGGTCACTGGACCCAGATCTATTACCCAGAGTTTTCAGCACTGATTTCATTAACTTCTGAATGGTTGGGATATTGGAAAATATTATTCCAGTTCTGTCATTCTACAGATGAACAAACTGACTTTCAATGGTGGTTGAGTGACTTTTTTAAAGACAGTGTGATTCCAAAACAGGAAATTACAAGCAGACTTCAGGGCTAGAACCAGGTCTCCTGGCTCCTGATCAGCAAGCATCCTTGACATCATGCCCTGCAGCCCAACTGAGGGGGAAAAGATATTGGAAAAGAAATCATATACATTCTCTGTGCCTGATTTGACCAATATGAAAAATGTGGATGATGCAAGAGGTCGTATAATAGATAGTTAATAGTTTAGTCTCTGGACTCGGAGGGATTACTTTTAAATCCTGGCTCTGCTCTGTGATCTTAGGCAAGTTTTTGACCCTTTCTTTGCCTCAGTTCCCTCATCTGTAAATTAGAAATAATAATGCTACCCTGGTTACGGGGGTGTTATGAAGATTCAGTGAACTAGTACAGGTAAAAGCTTTTAGAATTAGTGGCTCACTCTTCTCCCCGATAGGCCCATTCTGATGAATCACTGCTTTGGGTATCTCTGTTCTTCTTAATCAGATCTATGGCTTACTAAATGTTATCTAATATCATATATGAACTCATATTATAACTGTGGCTTGCATTATTCATTTAGAAATCAGAAACTGGTTATACTTTTACATTGGGTGAAGTGCACTGAAATCCTTGTGAAGAAAATTATGCAGAAATGTGTAGCAATTATTGTTATAGCAATGATCGTAATTCTGAAGCTGCAGCTAGAACTCTCTGGAAATTTCTCTGAAATCCCTTTCCCCCTTTACAACTAATTTTTTTTCAAAAGTCTTTCTCCACTCACCATGTCCTGTTTCCTCAGTGCTACATGGTGTCTCCTCCCTCCCTCTTACTGGATACTTGGAAGGCCCTCTGCATTCAGTTTAAGAACTACCAGTTTGACCTCTGAAATGTCACTATTTCCAAATTTCCCCCAGGGAATCAGCTTGGAAATCAACATATTATCCTAAGGCTGTCGCTCCTGCCAGTGTTTTGGTGAAGAACAGATGAGGATAGTCCCTTGACACTTCAGAGCGAGAATTGAAATAGCGACAAGATCTATGTCTGCAACCACCACTTATTCCTCCACATGAAGCCATTGACAATTTCAATTCAGCAGTTCTGTCAGCATTTGGAATTCTGAAGCTCTGCTGTGGAAGTAGTAACCACAAGATTAAAAATGAAATAGGTATAGTTCAGACCTTGAGCCAGCCCTGGAGTGAGGGTACTCGGCCAAAGTCAGCAAGGATAGTAGGGAAAGAAATATTATATTCTGTCTACCTCACCTCAGTTTTCCACATTTTTACTACAGCTCTTTTGTTGTTGTTCAGTTTTAGCCACTTGGGGCTGGTTCTGTGCGTCATGCTGCCTGAAACATGCACAGAAAAACTGGCACCTATTTTCATATAGCTAGCCAATGTATTTGACAATGCAGAATACTCAGAAGGTGTGAGAGGGTGTTCTGCAGGTTTATTATTCAAGTGTACTTTCTTGGTACCTCTAATTCCTGGATTCCTGACCTGCTTTTCAATCTCTCTGGTAGGTGCTCATCTTGTATAATTTGTTCTAGTCAATAATGAAAATTTTGAAACTTACAATTAACTTCTGGGCAGGACTCATAAGTCCATGCGTATCCTGAAAGGGATCTTAAAAGATGCCTCAATGAGGACTTACTTCTTTTTTCTTTTAATTAATCATCCTTTATACCAATTTACTCCCCTCTATTTCTGGAAGAAATATATAATCCAATCTGTGAATAGCAATTCTCAGATGTTAAAAAGGACCCGATTACTTTATTATATTGGCTTCTGCTCTGAAATCAACTTTAGACGATAAAACACCAAATTACCAGCATGGTATATTCAAGGCCTTCCATAGAAGGCATCAAGTCTCTGTTCCAATGTATTCCTCAACGTAAGCTCCCCACTACTCAAATGGATGGCATTTGCTGTCCATAACTTGGGCTTAACTTACCTGTAGTTCTGCCTACGCTGTAACTTTTACTGAGAAGATCTCTCCTCCAACCTCCAAAAGCCAACTGGAGTCCTGCCTCCTTGCTCAGATCATTTGAGTCCACTGCAACAATGTCCTCCTCAGAATTTACCTTCCTTATTTCTGGTCACATTCACTTGGCAAATAATTATATACTCCCTCATGATTTTTCTTCCACTGTTGTATTATATTTTCATTCTGGTATTATTTATTGATTTTATTATTTATTGTTTTTACTAAGATTACTACATGCTAAACTTATTGAGGTCAAAGACCATATAAACATGAGACTTTATATCCTCCATGGGGTTCATTTATGTATCTGGTACTCACTGATTGGTCAATATCTTCCTATTAGGTTGGTCCTTGCTGACAAGGGGTGACACTGCAGAAATGGATCTACGCTGAGGCTGACAACACCAATTTTCTTACCTTTATAGAATTGAAAAGCAGTTCCATGATGGGAGAAAAATAGTTTATTCATGGTGCATCATATAAAAAGCAGATTTATCTATTTTTATCCTTCATGTCTCCTTTTTCAACCTCTTTCTCAAGTTACCTCTCATTTCTACTAATCACCAAAACCTACATGTTCTGCTGAAGGCTGGCTGCTATGAAAAGAGGTGCCACTGGCAGAAATATCAGTTTTCTGGTTGATAACCATCACTCTGGGGTTAGCACTTAGAGTTTAGGAATGTCTTTAGACAAGCTAATTAAGGGGCAATTTATTTTGTTTGTGTATGTGTGGTCGTACATGTTTAACAGAGTAGAAAAAAATTGTAAATTCTTGGGAGATTTTACCATGGAGAGGTTAAGGAGATTATAAATGGTTTCGTATTCTGAATGCCAAGGTGATAATACAGAAAATGCCAATGAACAAACAAGCAGGTAGCATCAGAGGGTCTGCATGAATGTTTCCTGGCACATCCTTGTGTCCATCTGTTCCTGCCTCTTCTTGCCGTATTGCCCTGGATGTTTAAAATTTTAAACTTAAAATAGAAAATCTCTTCATTTCCCCCCTGAAGCTTATCAATAATATAAATGTTAAATTCATGCTTAAATTATGTTTTTCTTTAATTTCTCAGTAAGCTGTTCTAGAATTAGCTCCATAATTGTGCACATCGCCACTTCTTCCCAAATATGTGCCCTTTGCCAGCTTCACTGCGGTCTTCTACCTCCACCCCCCATCCCCCCAGTCTTCCACTAGCAAACAAACCCAGCAGTAATTACTAATGTCCAAGCACGTAATTCTGGCAGCATTAGGCTTTTTCATTTGACGCAACTACGCAGAGCTGTCTGGACATGCAGCATGAAGTCAAAGCATTTTAAAAGCCTCCTACCCTTTTTTTCTCCCCTCCTCCCATCACTAAAACACAGTTGTTTATTTCGTTTGCGGATTGCAGAGTTAAAAAATTCCTCCACGCAGTTACATACCCCTGAAAATTAATTTTACATCCATATATAGTAATAGATCAACATATATTTATGCGGAAACACATGGTTATTTATAAAATTGAAAAACACTAGGAAATAAATAGCTGGGAATGAAAATATCTTATCTATATGGACAGGGCATTTTAGCAGCTCTAGTATAGAAATAATAAGAGTTATGACGAACAAAAACAATCCAAGATCTTATTGTGAGGCTTTTCAAAGGATCATGACAGCGTTTCTTTAATGCGTTGCATATATTCTTACATATGACGCTGTTACTCTTACTTAACAACTATTCAAATAGCACAGTTTTGCTCCTGGTCATTTTATGCCTATTTTATTTATATCAAACAGCAGGAAACATCCCTGTGGTAATTTGTGTTCACTCAGAGGCCCCAAGCCTCAGAGTAGAAAATGGTTAAAGTACTTATCACTGCCTCAGCAAAATCCCGCAGTGCCATAATAGAAATTGCAGTAGATCTTTAGGTCAGAGTCCGGTTTCAATCTAACACCTGCATTACCCTGAAGGACAAAGTTGCATTTTCCTGAGGAAAACCAGTCTTAATGATGTCAAAATCAAAAACTATCAGCCTGAGATAACCAATGTCCATAGGAAACACTTCCACTCACTCTGAAACCATGGCCAAGGAGATTAAATCTACACCCTACAGGACCAATAATATTTCTCAGAGATGTATTTGTGTGAGTGTGTGCTTATGTTCATGCCTAATTACAAGGATGGGGGAGAAGGAAGAGGTAGTGGGTTTCATTTTTAAAGTTGATTCTGCTTAAAGTTGATTCTACCCCCATATATTTTTTTTATCAAATAGAAATATATATGGAAATATATCACTTTTGTAAACAGATCATGTTGGCATCTTCATATATACCTCATTCATGTGCACCCGCGGTCTGTAGACAAATATACTCTGTGTTAAAAACAAAAACAAACAAAACCCTTGATATCCGACTGGAGGATGAATGCAGATTTTTTTTTAATTTGTTTATTTCCTACCTAAAAAAGGGGTAGAAGGTAACATGAAATTTTCCACAAGTAGACTTATTTTTTTGAAGCTATGCAGGAGCTGAGGATGGGAGCAGGTAACTACCTGCAAAGGAGTCCTGTGGGAAGGATTTTTTCCCCCTTTTTAAAAAATTTTAACCTACTATGCGTTCTCTATGAGGGAGTCTCTGTGAGACCAGGGTCTCACAGAGGCAATTTGGCCTCCAGCCCTGAATACCCAGCTCTGGCCAGGCATCTCTGCGGCAGGTAGATGCGGCGCTGCTGCCGACCGCTGTCCGCGGTGCTGAAAGGTCGCGGGCGCCTGTGCGGGCCCTCGGTATTGCTGTCCAGGGTGCTGACTGCGGGCCGCCGCAGTCCCCGAGGCGAGCCCACCCCCGCCAGCCCTCCGCAGAGCCCTCCCACACAGCACGACCTGCCCGCCTCCCGCCAGCCTGCAGTTGACGTGGAGCAGGCGGCATAAATCAAGTCCGCGGGGCATGGAGGCTGCTGCCGCTGCTGCAGCTCAGCTAGCCCGGGGCGGGAACTCCCCCTTCTCCTTTCGCCTCCCCAGCTCCCACAACCTGCCCTCTCCTTAATTCTTCCCTGGATAATAGCGCCTTAACGACAATAGTCAAACTAACAGGGTCAGAACGGCAGGGTTTGTTTGTTTTGGTCTACAGAAAAAACAAAACAAAACAAAACAACCCAGCAGCCTAAAGACCTCTGAAAACTGCATCGCAAGATGGAAGAGAGAGAGTCCCACTACTGTTTCGAAAGAGTAAGTTATTATTCGGTACGTATCCTTGCGCTTCCTCCCCATCGCTCCATCTGCAGTGTCCCCATTCCTCCCTTCCCTAAGCAGCTCACCTCGAAAATACTTTATAAAGCCCCAGACAGGAGCTATCCCGACGCGCACACACGGAATACCGCACCCTAGGTGCACAAATACTTGTATTTGCTCAAGCTCACTTGGTCTCCGCGGCTGTGGTCCCCTCTGGGTATGCAGCCATCCAAAACCAGAACCACGACCTGATGTGGAGGCTCCTTACCTTGGCTTCTTCAGAGGGTGGTGTTCGCCCGGCCCCTGCAGGTCGCAAGTGTGGAGGAGCCGCCGGGCTGGGAGGGAAGGAGAGACAGCGCCTGACCTCCCCGAGGTTTCGTCTTCAATGCAACGTGAGCTCTGCCCTCATCAAAGATGGCCGTTCCTTTTGACGTCAGCAGCTTTTAATAGCCCTCTTCAGGAGGGGCGGGGAGGAAGTGTGTTGAGGGGAGGGCGGAGGGAGGATGGAAGCTGGTGGTGGGAGGGGAGGAGCCGAGATGTGCGGACTGCTTGACTCAGCTCCCGGGGCGCTTTACTGCAAACCTTTGTATTGTAGTCTTTTATAAACACCTGAACGGGACGATTCTTATGACTCCATTTTAACACCCGGGCTCGGGCAAATACATTTATCTCGCGACTGGTTTTCTGATATTCTGCGTGTGTGCGTGTCTGTACATACGTATCTGTTTGTGCATATATTATATGTGTGTTATATATGCGATAAACATGTGATATATATAATTTTTCTCCCTGCTGAGTTGTCTTTGATTGAGTCATGGAAGGGGAGGGGAAGGCAGAGGAGTAGAAGGGGGCGGGGGAGGGAGTCGAGAAGATTTCAGTTGCAATTTGTTTTTTCTAAAGAAGCGGCTCGGAAGGGGCATCCCTGTCAACCCTTGCCAGCTCCATATATGGCCAGGCTACGTGGGCTGCTATTTTTATGAGTGAATTCTTCATTTTATCAAAGCAGCATCGAGTGCTTGGAGTTTGCATTAATGTGGTCAGTTGGGGAGACAGACTCATACACGTTATTTTAAAGTACGTCAGAGCAATTATCTCTGGGAGATATAAAATGAATTGGGAGACGGGGGAGGGAAAAGTAGTTAACCCAACCAGCGTGGGTTTGCTGGAGTTCAAGCCTTGGAGTTGAGAGTTGTTTATAAAGGGCAAAATCGATGACGCTGATTTTCGGTTGAATTTGCAACCGGAGCCTGGGGTTTTACGTTGGGGTTTCTTAGGAATAGTTCACAGAGTCGCATACGCGCCTTATAGGACCGCCCTGACCTCCAAGGGGAGTGTGGAGGACTGCGGATTCAAGGATCTCTGGGACACTACAAAATTCTGGTGGTTCATTCAGTGCGCAAACCCAGGCTAGGTTGGGGGGCGCTCAAAACGGCGTGGGAGAGAAAAGCTACTTGTGCTGGTCATATGAGAGATTAACAATAATAATCATAAAGCAATAATCCTAACTGTCCTCCTTTGTTGTGTATTAGGCACTGAGGGAGGGCGGGTGGTGGGGTATGCAAATGGTGCCGCGGTGGCAGCCTCTCGGATGATTCACAGGTGTTGGGGAGGCTGTCGCGGGGCTCTCCGCAGGGAGGGAGAGCTGGGGAGCGCGTGGGAGGTGGGGGACCTCGGCTGAGGAACTGTTTGTACTTTTCCGGGAAGGATGCGATTAGAAGTCGTGCCTCGCAATGCTGAAACTTGATGGCCTCTTTCAGGCGATGGAAAATCCTGGTCTCGAGTCCGGAAAAACAACGCACTGCCCCCACCCCTGCCACCACACATACACACACAAACCCCCCCCTACCCCCCCCCCCCCCACCCCCAGCACACCCGGCTCTCTGGACTGAGAACCAAGCTCAAGTTTTTAATTGCAAGCTATTGTAGAGAGAATCCTAGGAAAAGAAAGAAGGAAAGCAGAGTTATAAGGGGGCGTTTAGAGCCAGCAGAGCTGTAAGAATTAAATAAAGGATGCCTTTAATTGAAATAAGTAGAAGTCATTGTTTCTTAAAGATTCCCTGACCCAAAGGGTATTTTGAAATATTAATGTTTTCAATAATAATTAACAAATACTGTTTGGATTTTTATTAAAGCTGGATTCCTGAAACAAGGCATGTTGCTGAAATATTCATTAAACATTTAAGATTCTTATACAATAAAGAAGAAGAAAATCTGCACGGTCCTCAGATACTTAATTGGCAATAAAATTCCTAGTTACAGTTCTCACTTTCTTTATAAAGCAAGCTGGAATGGGCTCAGGGAAGTGGTGACAAATGCAATGTCACTACAAAATCCTTTAGAGTCAGGATTTGTTTCCAAAATGTGGCACTTATTTAGCACATAGAATCTTCCTGGGGAAAAGCCTGCAGTGAGGAGAAACAAAATATGTGTAAGGCCCTCAGACTGGAAGTCATTCATGCAGAAAGTTTTGTGAAAGAATGGAGGACTTGGGGGATATTCCAGATTTAAAAGGACAAATAAATAAAGGAAGTACGTCACTGACTAAGGCTCATCCTGCAGGCAAAAGTGATGTGGTAGTCACCAGGGAGGACTGGTTTGGTATTCTGAATTTTCAACTGCTGATGCCCCACACTGACATCTTTAAATATTACACATAAGAGGAAAGAGTGAGACTGATTCAAAGCTTCACAGAAAATACCACAGGCCCAAAGGATTGTCTTGTGATGGTGGCAACATTTTCCACTCTCCTGTGCTTAGGCTGAAAACTATACAGGTTAGGATGTTTTTCATCTTGCTCTGGGAAAGGTAGCAGAGTCTGATTTGAGACATAAACACTGGATAAATATAAGTCTACTAAGGATGGTCAGATAGTCCTAAATATATTTTTAATATGATAATAAGATTCCCACCCCACCTCTACCCCCAGGGTTTTCTCATTGCTTGATTAACAAAAATATATCAACAGTCATCCTTACCAGTAGGGAACTAACAGATTTAAGTTATTCAGGGTCTATAAAGGTCTAAACCACAGAAGAAAGGTGATGGAAAATTTGCTTTGAAATGATTCAGCTGCCTGTGAACCAACACAAAGAACCAACATGTAGAGTAACTAATGGTTAGGATCTCATTTGATGAGTAATGAGAAAATTACCTGCTCTGCTGGATGGATATTTACACTATGCTAATTCAGTCTCTGAAAGCTTTTTCTGGTACACCATGCCCCAAAGTATTCTAGTTTGTAATAGGTCCAGATCCAAGGTATTTAGCTTGTATTTCCCAGGTAAGGTACAAGATGTATGATTGATTAAAAAATTACTACTTCAAAAAGTATAATAATAAAAGTTTTAATAAAACTTTATATCATATGATCTTTCCAAAGTCGATTTGCAAATAGTTTAGTTACTTGCTCAGCTCAGAACCCCCCCTCTCCAAGGGCCACCTTTGGGATAGGCCTGGCATCCTGTGACTATATTTCAAAACACCATGAGGACACAAGGCTTGGGCACAAGAATATACAATTTGACAGATCAACTGTTTTGATTCCTTGGTTTACTTTCCACATGGTGTGTTTACCACATTTTCATTACATGTTCTTCCAGCCCTTACCCCAGCCCCCACCCCAGTCACAGAAAGTGAATAAATAGTACCTGGTGAAAGCTTAAGGGCTGTAGCTCTAAACTCCCCAGGTTTTCCTTATTACCTGAAGCCATTGAGGTAGGGCCATAGTTTGTGAGAAGTAGAAAAAGAACCAGGAGCATTGGTTTCTGTTTCTGGCTTGCCATGTAGAGAAGAAATAAGATTGCACACCCAGAGTTTTAAATAATACTTTGGTTTTTACAAAGAACAGCATTGTAGGAAAGGAGGAGAGTCCTCATCAGCCAGAGGAGGGTAGGTGCTTCCATGCTCCTATTCCTTAAAACATCTACATTGTAGGCTCTCTTTTGTACATGAATGCACCCTAGAACTCTCTCCAATGCCAAGATGTGCCTGTGGTCAAGGAGGTGGAAGAACTTTGTGTCAACCAGGGATACAAGGAAGGAGAACATAATAGTCAAAATTAGTGAAACTTAAAAAGGCTATTTGAAAGAGATCACAGTATTCCTTCAGTAAATCTTTTAAGAATCTTATTATTCTGTCATCTCTCTGTTTTCTCATAGGTAAAATGGGGACAATAATTATAATCAACTCACAAGGCAATTGTGAAGTACTTAGAATCATCGTATCTGACACTATGAAGTATTGGTTAAATAAAATAAATCTATCAATTTGATGAGACTTTTAACTTTCTCTAAGTAATGACTCATAACTGCTGCTTTAATATGGAGGGTTGATTTTTTTTTCATTAGCTAATGACTAGATATGTATCATTTAACCCATCTGGGCCCTGGTTTCTTCATCTGTTTGAATTCATTCATTTATTCAACATCTAAAACCTTCCATATGCTTGCCACATATTGGAGTTTAGGTAAAACAGAGGAAGGAACTGAAGACTAAATAACCTGACTAAAGGCACAGCTAATAAATGGTACAACTGGAATTTGAACCCCATGGCTCAAGTTTATAATCATTATGCTTTAGTACGGAATCTTCCATCCCCATCAGACTCCTTCCCTATGTATTAGGGTTCTCCAGAGAAAGAGAAACAGAACCAATAGAATGTATACACACACAAATACACACACGTGTATTCTCTTTTCCCTGCCCCTCTCTGTGTATGTATATGTATGTATATATATGTGTGTGCCTATGTGTGTGTGTGTGTGTGTGTGTGTATATATATATGCAAAAAGGCTTATAAGGAATTGGCTTCCATAATTATGGAGGCTGATAAGCCTCAAGATCTGCAGTGTAAGTCAGAAGTTGGAGACCGAAGAGAGCCAATGGTGTAGTACCAGTCCAAAGGCCAGCAAACTTGAGCCTCGGATAGAGATGTTGTTTCAGTCTGAATATGAAGACAGAAAAAAGCCAGTATCCCAGTTTAAAGGCAATTAGGTAGAAGGAACTTTCTGTTGCTGAGCAGAGATTCAGACTTTTTATTCTATTTAGGCCTTTAGCTGATTGGATGAGGCTGACCACATTAGGGAGGGTAATCTGCTTTAGTCAGTCTACTGATTTAAATGTTTATTTTATCCAAAGATACCCTGACAGAAACACCCAGAATAATGTTTGACCAAATATCTGGGCACCTTGTGTCCCAGTCAAGTTGACCCATAAAATTAACCATCAGATCCTCCCTTTACAGCTAACCTCTCTGCCTCAACATATTTTGGCTTGTGTATGACTTTTTTCATTAACAGCTTTAGGGTTCCATTGCTAATGGGATGAGTCTATGGACACTGACCACAAGGTTTGGTTGGGATGAATTCCAAGAAACGGATCTAGGCTGGCAAGATGATTACTTGGAGTAAACAGAAACAACAGAGTTAAAGGAGAAGAGTGCCAAGTATAATCAAGGAAGGAATTTAGAGATCAATACCAAATAAGGAGCATAAATAAGAATTGGGTCAAGATGATGCAGTCAAAATGTACTTGAAAGAGTCAGTCGAGGAAGTCAGAACAGAACAGCAAGGTTGGCCACTGGTTTTGAGGGAACGATAGGAGATTTTAAATAAGAATTTATTAAATAAATAAACAAACAAACAAACAAATAAATAAACAAACAAACAAGGAGCCAGGAACTCAGGCAGTGAAAATCAGGGTGAGATGGGTTAAGGTGAATAATTCAGGATATGTCTGGAAATGTACAAAGGATATCTGGAACTATTCGATTGGTTTTGGCCATGAAAGACAGCACAATTCTGCTACCTAACACCAGAGCATTTATTCAGTTTAATATCTCAGCAGGTAATGTCAATGATCTCCTGGTCATTTCCAATGGACTTCCCATCTTTCTTAACTTCTGCCTTCACTTGACACTCTGTACTGCTCATTCCATTTCTTAAAGTGCTCTATGAAGTGCCCCCATCTCTGTTTCTCTCCCTTGTTTGTTGACTCCTCATTTTCCATAGCAAATGAGTTGAAGCAGCAGAATTGTGGCGCCCAGCAGATTAAGCTGTACATTTTCCTGAGCTCCACACAAGCCCTCTGGGAGCTCCATTTGTCCATGTAATGTGTTCTGACTCTCCACCATGAAAACTTTTGCACTCTAAGCCAAAGAGAAGAAAATTTAGCATCTCACATTTGCAAAGGCCTGTACAAATTATAAAGCACTATCACACACATGGTCTCATTTTATTCTCACAATTCTCTGCGATATATGTACAAGCAATTATTATCTCAATTCTAAATTTTTTTTAAATTTTATTTATTTAGAGAGAGCATGCACAAGTGGGGGAGGGGTAGTCAGGGAGGGAGAGAGAGAATCCTAAGCAGGCTCTACACTGTCAGCAAGAGCCTGAGGCAGAGCTTGATCTCATGGTTCGTGAGATCATGACCTGAGCCAAAATCAAGAGTCCAACACTTAACTGCTTAACTGACTGAGCCATTCTATTTTAATTCTAAATTAATACATGAGAATTCTGACTGAGTTTTTCGGACTCCTGTAGTCTTCATGGTAGGAAAATAGGAACCAATGTCCTATTCCTTCCTTCACATGTTATCTTAAAAGAATCTGATTCATGCCCCCTGAGTTTAAGCATTCTTTATGTATGTAGGACTGCTAATTTTATGTTATCAGTCCCATCTTCTCTCATGAGCTTGAGTCATATTCCTAGCTTCTTACTGAATACTCTCATCTGTAGGATCAAGGTATGTCAAACTGAACATATATATGCATCAGTTGGTTTCCTCCACTCTTCTTCATCTCACATTCTTAATTAACAATCTCAGTAGGTGTCCTGCTTACTAAATTAGCACTCAGAAGGATCTTAGTTTCGTTCTCCTTTTCTGGCTTTTCTTCATCTTCCCAGCTCTATAGGCTCAGTCATGTACCTTTTCTCCTATCTATGCACTCACTTCTTGGTGATTTTATCCAGTTCTAGAACCTTGAGTGGCATTTATGTGTTAATGTCCTCATACTTACGTATTCAGCCCTGATTTATCTTTTAAACTTCAGCTTGTCCATCCGACTTCCTACTCAATACCTGAACATAAATATAAAGCAAATATGGATAAAAAAACCTAGCATGTACCAAGTAGAATTTGAGATTTTTAACTCCAATATGGCTCTCTTCCCCATATTAGTAAATGGCATCTACATTCACCTATTTCTTTAGGATAAAATCTTGTCTTATTTTACTAATCTCTTTCCCGTGAACATCTCATGTGTGAGCAAATGTTGCTCTGTTTTCAATACTTTTTCTAAATTCACCCACTTCTCAACCTCTACAGTTGAAGCCACCATCATCTTTCACTTAGGCTCTTACAGTAGCCTCCTAGTTTGTTTCCTAGCCCCTATTTTTTTCATATAGCTATCACAATGGCACTTGCAAAAAAAAAAAAAATCTTTCTCAAAAAACGTTTAATGGCTCCTATGACTTTTAGAAGTCCTTCTCCTAACCTACAAGATCAGGCTTCTGGCCACCTCTTGAAACTCATTTCCCAACACTCTCCTTATACTTATTTCCATTATAATCACACTGGCCTTCTTGTTGTTCATTGTACAATCAAATGAACTTCCACCTCAGGACCTTTGTATTTGCTATTACCTTTACCTGAAACATTCTTCCCCAGATCTTCTTATGTCTCACCTCCTCAAATGCTACTTTTCCAAAGGAGTCTTCTCTGACAATCCAAATTAGCTAATCATGCTAATCTCCAATTCACTATCATTCTTTATTCTCTTACCCTGAATTATTTTTCTTCATAGCACTTTTCTCCTCTTGACATTATATATTTGTTTATATATATTATGTATAATATATATAAGTCTATATCTCTATCTATCTATCTATCTCTATATAAAGGTAACAGTTTTTAATGACATTAGTGTTTCCTTTGGGTAAAGTATTTTTTGTTTCTAAATAATGTGCAGATATTGCTAATTCTTGACTCATAAAATAGACTATCATTGGGTTTATTGTTACGACCAATGATAATCAAGCTCTCTTATATTACCCCTTTACCCTTTCCCCATCCTCTCAACGCCATGACTTTTTGTTAAATGATGACTCAGTTATTAATATGAATAGGTTAGCATTGTTAATCCCACACAATGAGTATGCTTCTTCTTTTGCATAATATCCCACTTTACTTGAAGAAGGTTTTAAGAGCTTCTATAGAGGAAATAAAGATGGTTGCTTACAAAGAAACACGAATTACATCAACACCAGACTTCTCATCAGCAAATCTGGATGATAGGAGGGCAATGGAATAAATCTTGAAGTGTTAGGAGAAAAATAAGTTGCAGTCTATAAATCTCTATTAAGCTAAAATGTTGATAAGGAATTAAGGTCAAAATAAAGACATTTCCAGAAATACACAGATTCAGGATGCTTACTTTCTGTGCACTCAGTCTGAAAATAAAAACATTTTCTGAGGATTGTACCCCAGAAAAACAATAAACAAAAAAACACACAAAATGCAGAAGGCTAGGGATTTAGTAAATGTTAGAACTAATGTAGGATTTATTTCTCCTAGGATCAAAACTAGGAAGCAAGTACAGAAATAAAACAGTAAAAATTAGATAACTTAACAAATAGTGTAATTTAAAAGGTGTATTAGTCTGACAATGACATAGGTCTCTTTGAACAATAATAAAAATAAAAGTGTCCTATAAATGTCAGGAAAAATGAAAGCTTACCATACATTTTTGGTCCAAATATGACACAATTTTGAGCAAATTTTTAAAAAATGTTTATTCATTTTTGAGAGACAGATGGAATGAGAGCAGGGGAGAGGCAGAGAGAGAGGGAACCACAGAATTTGAAGTAGGCTCCAGGCTCTGGGCTGTCAGCACAGAGCCTGACATGGGGCTCAAACCCACAAACTGTGAGACCATGACCTGATCCGAAGTCGTATGCTTAACTAACTGAGACACTCAGGGGCCCCCAGTTTTGAGCAATTTTTGATGGAGCTTAAGGAAAGAGCTTCTGTTTGTCCTTTTTGTTTGATTATTTTCTTTGTGTGAAGATTTGGTGTCATAGGAATATTTAAAGAGTCACTGCTTGGTTCTGCAGTGAATAGTATTTATATGATCATAATGCTATAAATGCTATTTATTGATTTTTAAAGTTTATAATCAAGTGGTAGATCAAGCACAAGAAACTTCACTATATTTTCCTAACAGAATCTAAATGTTATGAGTCCTAAACTATAAAAGTGGTGCTAGAACTGTCAGAATGTGGTAAAGGAGGGAGCTGAGGAGGGGATAAGGTGGAGAGGTGTCATTGTGGTAAAGGTTTAAGAGAATTACTCTAAAGTTGATAGAAGAAAGAAATAAGGTTTAATCATATTACATGATTATATACAAAGTTATATATAAAATCAATCAACAGAAAACAAAAATTCAATGAAAGTAACAAAGTTTGGGTGTTTGAATAAGAGAGAAAGAGCCAGGGCACCTGGGTGACTCGGTTAAGCATCTGACTTCAGCTGATGTCATGATCTCAGGGCTCGTGGATTTGAGTCCTACATCAGGCTTGTGCTGACAGCTCAGAGCATGGAGCCTGCTTTGGATTCTGTGTCTCCCTCTCTCTCTGCCCCTCCCCCACTCATTCTCTCTCTCTCTCTCTCTCTCTCTCTCTCTCTCTCAAAAATAAATAAACATTTTTTTAAAAAAATTTTAAAAAGAGAGAAAGAGTCAATTAGATGATGTTCTAATCTTTAAAAAGGAGAGTTAATACATACTATTCAAATTTCATGCATCAAGAATAGAAGTATGTAATTTAAAATTAAAGTTATAAACAACAAGAAGAACTTAAAATTGAAATATTTAAAGATAGTTTCTTTGGGAAAGAATAAAGACAAAGACTCATGATATTATATTTTTTTAATTTCTCATTTTTTAATGTGAATATATTAACTCTTAAAAAGAATAGAGATAGAGGTGCCTGAGTGTCTCGGTTGAGCCTTCAACTCTTGATTTCAGCTCAGGTCATGATCCCAGAGTAGTGAGCCCTCTATTGGGTTCCACATGCTGAATGTGGAACCTGCCTCAGATTCTCTCTCTCCCTCTGCTCCTCTTTCCCACTCACACACATGCTCTCTCGCTCTCTCAAATAAAAAAAAAAGTAAAAAAAAATAGAGATAACAA
This sequence comes from Felis catus, assembly GCF_018350175.1. Classification (NCBI taxonomy): domain Eukaryota; kingdom Metazoa; phylum Chordata; class Mammalia; order Carnivora; family Felidae; genus Felis; species Felis catus. The sequence goes on along the minus strand of NC_058370.1, from coordinate 36,043,941 downwards.
AATTATGAAATTATTTCAAAATGCTTTTAAAGAGGCACACTTGGTTTGTGTGGGCTGGAGTGTTCTCCCTAAATGACTATCTTATAATGCCTTGGCAGTTCTAAAAGCTTATTTTCTCAGTCTGTTAAAATGCTATCCACTTTTATAGTGGAGAATAAAAATGAATATTGAAATGTGTTTTTAACCCTTTAGCTAAAGAGAGAGTCTGGATTAAAATTGAAAAGTGAGATGTGAGAGATAATATCTGGGCGGAAGTCTGGTTGAGAGTCAACATCTCAATAATATAATTGTATTTATGGGAGAGCCAGTTTTGAATGGTGGAGTAAGGACCTCCAAAATATGTTACTCCATAAAAGCAATAAACTCACTGGCAAAAATTGTCAAAACCAAACAGACTTTTTAGAACTCTGGATATTAACTAAAGCTATGCAACAATTTGAAGAGCATGTATTAAAAAAAAAAAAAGACAAAAAGCCTAGATCTAAGTAAGAACAGCAAATTTTTTACCATTTAACTTTCTCTATTCCCACCCCCCCCTCCTCAGTTCTGTGGTAGCCCTGAAAGCCTAGAAGCCTAGAAGACAATGAAGGTGGGGGACATAATTGATTTGGAGCTCCCCAGAAGCCCCATCCAAAGAGAATTGTCATTACTTTACTTGTTTGAAAGTTTCCTGGAAACTACCACTCTCAGTGCTTGTCTTTGAAATGACTTAGAACTCAGTGTGAACAGTGTTTTCCCCAGGGCATTTGTCAAAAACAGTCAGCAGCAAATGTTTAACATAGCAGCTGCCTGAGGCAGTAATAATAGTTGGGGCAAACAAGATGTTGACAAAGAAACTTAAAAGGAAATGCTGAGAAGTGAGATGAACATAGGGGCTTTGAAAAACTCCAATATATTCCTGGGAATCTAGATATTCATACAGATGTATAGGGCTGTGCACATGCCCTGAAAAGATCTGAGAAGGCCTTATGCTCTGCATGATCTTGAGATTCTGCAAAAGCAGGAAGTAAAGACTAAGGTAGTGTTGTAAACTGCCTGCTAGAGTGTTGAAACACTACCCTAACACACAGAGGTTCTCTGCAAAGACTGTGAGACCTATTGGTTCAAGGCATTTAAGGAAATCTGTCCATTCATTAGCTGACCACTAAGTTAGCTGAACAGAGACTTTGGGTCACACACAATAAAGAATACAGATTTTACTGAAGTGGTTTAGGAAAATCACTAAACTAACAAACAGTGGCTGTAATAAATGCTAGGAGTAGTGGTGGTGACAGAATCTGATTTCCAGAGTTGTCACATTATACTATTTTAAATGTACAGTTTTTAACTAAGTATTGAAGCATGTAAAGAAATATGGCCCATAAGCAGGAGGAAAATGATCAATAGAGACTTCCCATGAGGACACTTAGATACTGGACTAACTGGGCAAAAAATTAAGTTGGTGATTATCAGTATGTCAAGAACTAAAAGAAGTAACTCATGTCTACAGAACTAAAGGAAACTATTAGAAAAATAACTCAACCAAATAGAGAATATCAATAAAGAGATAGATATTATTTTTAAAAAGAACCAAATAGAAATTCCAGAGCTTAAAAGTATAGGAACTAAAATGAAAAATTCATTAGAGAAGGACAGTAGTAGATTTGAGTTGGCTGAAGAAAGAACTAGCAAATTTAAAGATAGGTCAATTGAGGTACCTGGGTGGCTCAGTCGATTAAGCATCTGACTTTGGCTCAGGTCATGATCTCATGGTTTGTGGGTTCAGGTCTGCATTGGGCTCTGTGCTGATAGCTCAGAACCTTGAGCCTGCTTCAGGTTCTGTGTCTCCCTCTCTCTCTGCTCCTCCCCCACTCAAGCTCTGTCTCTCTCTCTCAAAAATAAACTTTAATTTTTTTTTTAAATAAATAAAGATAGGTCAATTAAAATTATTCAGTCTGAGAAACAGAAAGTAAAAAGAATTTAAAAAATTAATAGAACCTTGGAGACAAGTGGGACACCATCAAGTGTACCAAATATGCATAAAGGGAGTATAAGAAAGTGAGAAGAGAAAGGGATAAGAAGAATATTTGAAGGAATTATGGCCAAAACATCCCAAATTTGGAAAATTACATTAATCTAAATAATTAAGAAACTTACTGAACTTCAAGTAGTAAAACTCAAGGAGATACAAAGAAAAAATCTTGAAAACAGATACAGAAGTGATTCATCTCATATAAGCCATCCTGAATAAGATTAACAGCTGATTTTTCATCAGAAACCATGAAGACAATGGTATGATATATTCAAAGTGTTGAAAGAAAAAGACTTCCAAGCAAGAATTTTGTATTAGCAAAACTATCACTCAAAAAAGAAATTAAGACATTCCTAGATAACAAAAACACCTGAGAAATTTGTTGTAGCACAACTGCCTTACATGAAGTACTAAGCACTGGGCAACCACTAAGAAAATAACTAGAAAACATAGTAAAAGAAACAAAATGACAATGAAATTAAAATGGTACACTAGAAAATATCTAACACAAAAGAAGGCAGTTGGAGTAAAGGAAAAAGACATAAGGCATGTAGAAAACAAATAACAATAGGGCAGACATAAAGCCTACCTCATCAATTGTATTAAATGTAAATGGATAAAACACTTGAATCAAAAGACAGAAATTGGTTAAATTGTTCAAATATCCAACTATATGCTGGCTATAAGAGACCCAGTTTATAGTCAAAGATACAAATAGATTGAAAGTAAAAAAGACATAAAAAGATAATGCAAACAAATATAAGAGAACCAGACTGACCATACTAATAACAGATAAAATAGGTCTTCAGACACAAATCATTACTAGAGACAAAGAAGGACATTTTATAATAATAAAAGTGTCAATTGCTCAAGAAGACATAATAATATATACACCACAGCAAAACCACAAATATACTGAAGGGAAAAATAGATACTTCCAACAATAATAGTTGGAGACTTTAACACTCCGTTTTCAATGTATATAAAAGACCTCAATAGAAGATCAATAACGTTCAAAGACTTGAACAACACTAAAACACACTAGACCTAACAGACATCTATATAACATTCCACCCAACAACAGAATACACAATTTTCTTAAGTGCATATTGCCTTCTCTTCTGTGCTCATATGTCCAAATCTCTCCCTTTCATAAGGATACATGAAGCCTGATTTCATTTAAGCCTTACCCCAGAAAACCTAGGATAATCTCATCTCAAGGTCCCTAACTTAATCACATCTGCAAGACACTTTTTCTAAATGAAATAATGTTTATAGGTTCCAGAAATTAGAACCTGGTATCATTGGGAGACATCATTCAGCCTACTAGAGGGAGCTTTTTAAAAACACTCATGCTTGTGTACCATTTCCAGAAATTCTAATTTAATTAGGTTGAAGTAGCCCTGGACATTGATAATGTTTTTAAAGCCTCCCAAATGTATCCAGTATTTCAAACTATTGCTGTGGGTAAGCCGTTGATAAATTGGTGAATAGGAGTTACCTTGTTTATTTTCTTTTTGTTTCATTCTATTCACTCAATCTTTTAATTAAATCCCTTTTTCCTTTTAAGACCTTAGCAGAGCTAACCTGCTGCCTTGGTAGTTTCTATTAAAAATGGATCACCATTTATTAACTAATTAATATTAAATTCAGGGCGTCCGGGTGGCGCAGTCGGTTAAGCGTCCGACTTCAGCCAGGTCACGATCTCGCGGTCCGTGAGTTCCAGCCCCGCGTCAGGCTCCGGGCTGATGGCTCGGAGCCTGGAGCCTGTTTCAGATTCTGTGTCTCCCTCTCTCTCTGCCCCTCCCCCGTTCATGCTCTGTCTCTCTCTGTCCCAAAAATAAATAAAAAACGTTGAAAAAAATTTAAAAAAATATTAAATTCATGTTAAATTAATGTTCACCAAGCTAAAACATACTAAAGTAATTTTAAAAAGAAATAAGGTAGGGTTTCAGACACATTGCCTGGTGGTTATAGAAATCTTGTGGGGAAAGAGGATATTTCTGGCATGGGAGAGCTGCAGTATACTATGGAAATCATTCTAGACTGGGATCAAGATTTATTTTTATTTCTTTAACAAACATATATCAAATGTTATATATTGCTGGCATAGTTTAAACACTTTACAGATGTAATTCCCTACAATATCATGAAGTTTGTACTATTATAATGTCCATTGGACAAATGAGTACACTGAGACACAAAACAGTTAAGTATCTTCCCAAGGACCCTGTAATAAGTGCCTAGGCAGCCCAGCACCAGAACAACCATGTGCAAACACTAACCCCTGTTCTTTTGTACCTTCTCAGCAATACTGTATCTTCCCATTTCTGCTCTGCTGTATCTGTGCTATGTGGTTTTTGAAAACCGGTTTACCTCTCTGGGCTTGTTTTCTCATTTTTAAAATAGAATATGTTTCTACTTGGAGGTTGATATTTTACACAAAGGGTCCAACCAATTGCTTTCTGACTGATAGAAGCATTCTTTTATTTTTCTGACTCCCACCCCCTGCCATTTCTATTAATTTGCATGCTAGGCTGTCACAGTCTGAGTCAAGGACTGAAAAACATGAGTATCATAGAAAGTCCAGGTTGGAGTAAATCTCTGAAATAGCCTGGTCTGTTCATTTCACAGGTAAAAAAATACTGAGACAGAGGAAGATAGGACCAGTCTTCTAACTCCCAGACAGTGACTTTTGCCACTTGAGTACATGAATTACTGGGGATTAGTTAAGATGAAAATTGTGATTCAGCAGATCCATGGTGGTGCCTGAAATTCTGCATCTCTAACAAGCTCCTAGATGATGCTGATGCTCCTGGTCCACATTTTGAATAATGAGGTTTTGATAGAACCCAAAACTTCAGGTCTATGTTATACTTGGGAAAAATAATGTCCACCCAAATCTCTGGGGTCATGACCAATATTATCTTATGAAACTCCATTTGGCTTGTGACCATGGAAACAAGTACAATTACAAACAATTTTGAAATTTGGAGTTTGGAAAATGACCATGTCACGAGTGATGAGGAACAGAAGAGAGAGTGGAAGCTGAGAGCTGAGTGAGGACTTGTGTGGGGTCAGCAAGCTTAGAACATGGGGTGGCTTTGTATATCAGGAATATGTTTCTCGCAAGTTATAGAAATCCAAATTTCAATAACTTAGGCAAAAAAGGCAACGTATTGACACAATTAAAACCTCTAGCGTTAGGTCTGGCTTCAAGCAAAGCTAGATTCAGGTGCTCAAACAATGTCATCAAAAATTAATCTCTTAACATCTGTGTGTTGACTTCATTCTCAGATAGACTCCACTAGCTGTGCTCAATAGCAGAAAAGAGCATGCTGCTTTTCTAATAGTTCCAACAAATATCCCTGACTATTCTTTTCATTGGCTAGTCCTGGGTTATGTGCTTCTTCCAGAACCAGTCACTGTGACTGGAAGGGTGTTGTGCTCTAATTCGGTACCCTGGGTCACATGTCCATTCCCATGATAAATCCCATTCAAAAGACATGGACTGGGAGTTGGGGAGGAGAATGGTCTCTGAGTGAGGTCAACAGGAAGGGGAATGGATGCTAAGTAAGCAAAAATAATAGATGCTCATTCTAGAGAGTGGGGCCAGTTGATCAACTGAAGGTATTAAAAGCTTGGCTGGGACGTCAGAGGCTCAGCAAGGTGCTGGGACTTGAAGGGTTAATTCACCTACTAGTGAAAATCTGGCCACAGATGCTATTTCAATGATATGAGTCTATTTTGATTCTTCCTAAAAAAGTGCTTCTGAGATTCTGACTCAGGAGGTCTAGGGTGGAGTCCCAAGAGTCCACACTTCTAACAAACTCCCAAGTGATGCTGATGCTGCTGGTTCATGGGCCACATTTTGGTGTGGCACTGTGTTGAAGCATCAACTCCAGTCATCTCTAGCTGTGGTGTATTACCAAGCTTGATTGCCCTTCCCTTGAAATCCTTCCCTTCTAGTCCCTTCTAGGGGTTAGAAGCTTTTATATGCCCTTACTAGGCTCTGTCCTGCTGTCAGTCATCTCTCTCAGGGACTAAATGGAGATCGAGGCATCCTTTCTGTCAGAATCATTGGCTTCATCATTTCCCTACTCCAGGTCTGTACAGATTTAAGGCATTGGACCAAAGGAGGTCCCTGGCTTAGGGTCCAAGGAAGGTTAGTTTGCTGGCTCATGGTCAGCATTTCATTTAATGAAGAAGTCAGAGATTACTCCATTTTCTGCTGCTCACTTATTGTTCTTTGGTCATAGACTAGAGAGACTTGCCAAACCCCAAATGACTGCAGTTGCATGAGTGGACCCTGCTGAGGCAATCCAGATGAGCAGAACTTCCCAGTTGATCCACAGGTTGGCAAGCATACCAAACGGCTGTTTATGAGCCCCTGAATTTGAGGAATTTTGCAAGACTGCATTATTGTGGCATTAGATTACTAAAAGGCTATCTATGTGAACTTGGGCAAATTTCTAACTCTCTATAAGCCTCTTCCTTTGTAAAAGGGGGAAAAACTTACAGAGAATTATGTGAATATTAAATAAGGAATGTTAAAAACTTTAAAACAATTTTTTAATTTATTATGAGAGAGAGAAAGAGAGAGAGAACCCAGCACAGAACCCCACACAGGGCTTCATCCCATGAACTGTGAGATCATTACCTGAGCTAAAATCAAGAGTTGAATGCTTAACTGACTGAGCTACCCAGGTGCCCCAGGAATGTGAAAAACTTAACACAGTATTCCAGTAAGCGGCAGAATTAGAACTACAGTTTGCCCTTCTAAAGCTGGTATTCAAAAAGCCTTATAGAGAAAGAAACTTTCTGGTAGAATAAAGAAGAGATAATGTGAGAGTCCAAAGAGAGAAAGAAACAGTGATCTCTGCTTGGTGTCATCCACTTTCCAATGTCCTTTACTGTATTTTATAGCATTCAATCTTTCCGACCAACGTATATGCTAAGTTTTTTTATTCTCTTTTTATAGACAAAGAAATCATGACTCAGAAAAGTTAGCTGACTTTTGTTAGTCAGACAGCTAATAGTGGAGGCACTGCACTTTAACATTAGGTTTTTCCCATTCTAATGACCTTGCCCTTTTCCACTCTGAAAATCCGATTCAAACCTTAATCACATTACAGTTTTCATTAAAATATTGTATAAAGGGCTTCCACTACAGAGTAAGAAAACTGATGGCATAGCCAAATCTTTCAAATTTTATTTTTGCTTTTCCATTTGACTTAACAGATTTTTCTTCTTTCTTTCTAGAATCAATCTTTCTCCTTCTCTCCCTAAATTTCTCTCTTTCTCCATGTCTTCATCTCTGTCTCTGTGTCTCTTTTTCTCTCTCTCCTTGCTAGCTTCAGATCCCTGTAGTTAACATCAAGTAGAAAACAAATGACTCAGCAAGCTGGATGTTAATCTCAATGGTTTATTTTTTCTTAAAGGGGGAAAAAAAGATCTTAGCAGCATATCTAGAAAGAAGGGAATGAAAATTTTAAGCCTCTTGTAGGAAAAGCATCATAGATATACATAGCCTATATAGCATTTTTTAGTTCAACCATGCAAAAAAAAGAGGCCCCGCCTCACAGCAGAGCTTAAATAAATCTCTACATACCATTTATGCTCACATGAACAAGCTATTTTTTCTTCCTATGTTTAATGCCTATAGGAAATCCAGGCTAGTACTGACTTTGTCAAATTTGATCCCTTGCCTCTGTCTAACTCTTGATCTGCATATATATGGCTTTTTTATTTTTATTCACAAAAACAAAGGGCTCAGAACTCATTGTTTCCATTTTGAGCCATATGACCTGAATTTGGATGATATTGGTCACAACAGGCTAGATTGTACTGAAGTAACAAACACCTTCATACTCATAATGGCTTAATATAATAAAAGTTGGTTCTTTTACTTGCTGTTTGTCTGATACAAATTAGCAGGGCCTTTCTTCATCATAATCACTAATGGATTTCCATGAATGGAAACTCCCGTGTGGGCTTCCATGATTGTCATCATGAGGAGAAAGGAGGAATCAGCCAAGCACAGGAACTTAAATGCTAACACTGGAAGAGACATACATCACTCCTGCTCATATTTAACCACGCAAACAAGTTATCTGGCCTCTCTTACTTTAGGGAGTGGTGAAGTGGATCTCCCATATTCCTGGAGAAATAGAGCTGATATTTTTATGAACATCTCTAATAACTAGCCCAGATGACCTCTCTGATGATTAGGTAGGATTCTTGCCTCTCCTGGACCAATGACAAAATAGGTTCCTGGCCAATTCACTTTTCTTTTAGGTAAATTAACTTCTCTTGGGGAAAAAAATGATGCCATATCTTATTATACAGCTTAGAGGTTAACATGTATGAGGAGTACAAATGTTTCACTGCTTTGAATATTTTAAAATAGAATTTTATTTTTCGAATGATATGTGTTTGGAGATAATACCCAAAAGGTAGGCAAGGTTCCTTTTCAGTTCATTCTTGCTTCTACTGTTATCTGAAAAGGGTCTCACATTGCTTGTTCTCTCTCTCTCTGTCTCTCTTTCTGGAACATGTCAGGAGATATTAGATCTGTTGTTTTATTTAACCTCTAATCTATAACGATGGCTGAGTTCCAGGCAGTTAAAACTTAATTCATATTAGAGATGAGAAATTTAACTTTCCAAGGTAGACTGACCCTTCAAATATGTAAATTTATTTTAAGAAACTGCATGTATATATCTAAATTTTAGCAAAACACAGGTCCTCTTTTGATTTCCTAAAAGGAGTTTATTGTATCTTCTACCATATAGGCTTGAGATAACTTGATCCAGAAAACTGGACACACTATATGGAAGCAGTTTCTAGAACAGTTCTGTCCAGTAGAATTTTCTGTGATGCCAGAAAATATTCTATAGCTGCATTGTTCAGTTGGGGTAGCCACTAGCCACGTGTAGCTATTTAACACTTGATACGTGGTTAGTGTGACTGAGGAACTGCATTTTGAATTTTGTTTAATTTTAATTAATTTAAATTTGAATGTTAATAGCCACATGTGGCTAGTGACTGCTGTATTGAGTAGTACATTTCTAGAAGTTGGGCTTTCAACAAATGTTTGTTATTGTTGAATTTTAAAAAAACATGAAAATGCATCCTTAACTTGAAACAAAAGAAACTCATGTGTGCATCTCTGGTCTGTTTGCTGAAAACCTGAGACTGCCACAGGGATAGTTTCTAATTCTGGGATATGGGCATCTTGAGATTCTATCAACCTGCAGAATCATTTCTTTGGAGTGGACTCGGGGTTAGGCCATCCTGGGTGTCAGTGTTGGACCATGGGATGGGTGGAGGGAATGTCAGCAATTGTTCTAGAGCAGAACTATAATGCCAGTCATTGTGGTGGCCTTAATATCTTCTCCTGTTAAGGCCATGGGCTCAGTCCGCTTGTGCTGAAAAAGATCTGAGCTTCACAAACACACAATCATCTCTTTACCTACTCTCACTACCATCCTTCTGCAACACCAATGGGGTTCAAAGTTGATAGTTTTACCTCCTTCACCTCCATTTAATAAACCTTCCCCATCATTCTGTGAAATGACAAATGCTGTTTCTTAAAACTTTTCTAAAGCAGTAAACAAACATAATTTTACCATTACCCTCCCCCCCATACAGACACAAAAATCAAACCATATAGATCATGCCTCCTCAATATAGATGTTTGGGAATGAGCACTGACCACCAACATCAAGACAAAGCAGTTGGGAATACATCCTCTTTTCTGATTTGTTCAGGATCTCCAATCCTTAGTAGGTGCCATCCACTGTGCTGAGCGCTGAGGGTATAGAGGGGAATTACACAAGGTCCCTCTTTCAGGGAACTCCCAGCAACTGGTAAGACATAGACATATAAAGAGTTAATTCATGATGAAACATAGTGGTAGTATGAGGTACTAGGGAACACAGGATAAGCAGTGACACAATAGGAATATTCAAAGTGAGATTATTATTTCCCTTAGTTACTTGGAATTCAGAGAAAGAAATATATCCAAAAATGTTTATGGCTGACACTGGCTCAGTATTATTCAATCCTGTTCCTTCTTTATAGTCTCACAGATTACATTATCCAACCTCACTTTTATTTCATCTGGGGCCATGCATTCTGGCCACAAGATTCTGGACAATGCATCTTCCAAGACTGACATGTCTGCTATAAAACCTCCTGTTTTATTATTCATGTTCTCTCTTATAGAAACCATGGAAGCCAAATGCAGGGGCACCATAAAATGAATGAAGCTGAGTGCTTGAAACATTGCTAGGAGGAGACACCAAGAACACCTCATGAATCTAATTGGAGCATTAGGTAAGAAATAAGCTTTTATGGTGTTAAGCCACTATAATTTCGGGCATTTTTTTGTTATAATATCAATTGTCCTTACCAATACATTGTCCAATTGGCTTTAACTTGGATATCAGATATAATCACAGAATTTTAGAACCTAGAAAGCTCTCAGTCTATTTAATCTCTTTATTTCACAGAAGAAGAAATGAAGCAACTTGCCCAAGTTCATACAGCCAGTTTTGGGATATAGCAAGACTAGAATCCAATTCTCAGGCAAAGGCTGGTTCCACAAGGCCAAACTTGCCTCTATTAGTCTATACATACTGTTCAGCATTCTTGTATGACTGCATGAAACATAAAGAGGTGGAATTTTATGGAAAATGAAAGTCGTCTCTATAAGGAAAGGAACATTGAGATTTGTCAAAAGGGATGTATTTTGATATTTGCATAAAGTGCTGAATTTAAAACATGGCTAGATTTATTTATCAGGACAATTTTAGGTTTATCATCAGAAAAGTGCCTTATGATTTCATTTTTTTTTGTTTGTTTGTTTCACTATGCCTGGTATTTGAATTTATCCATTGCCAAGAGGTGAAAGGTTGAAATTCTTTGAGTACAACATATGGGTTCATCAATTTCTGAGAAAAATAGGCTGTAACCTTGCTGACCTTCAATGTCATGAGATTGAACTCTGAGTTTCCTAGCCCATGGACTAAATCTATCGCACCCATAATTTCTAGGATAAAATGGGACAAAATAACACAGGATAATTGAATTGCTGTGACAGATGCTATTGCTTACATGATCAATTTCTATTCTCCCCTTCTATCACAGATACCAAATCTTGATACATTTGTGTGGCAACAAGCCTAGTCCAGGTGATGAATGGTGATGAATGCAGACCAGATGTGGCAGTTGTGGTCTCCTTAGCAAATGATTTGTCTAGAAGTAGGAGTAGAACCAAATTATGGCCAATGAAATATAACTAAAAATTTGCTGCAGGCTTTTGGGAAATATTTTGCTCTTTGCTAAGAAGGAGGTGCTAAGGAAAAACCATTATTTTATGACCTTTTCTTCCTACATCTGGATTTATTTCCATGAGGACATGACTCTGGGAGCTGCAACCACAGTCCAAGGGTGGGAAACAACCAGTTGTGAGTTGGGACATGTTGTTTTTCATATCTCTTTACAACACTCCCTCCCAACAAGTGCACACTTGCTTGGTTATCAAGTCACTGGATTGAGGGATTAAGGATTAGGCCTTGTAAATGTTCCCAGTAGGTTAATTTTGTTCCAGTCCCCTACTGTATTTTTTTTAAACAAATTAGCCTAGCTATCATGTTTCCATCCCTTTATATGCTCTGAAAAATAATTATACAGATAATATTTATCCTCAAGTTTCTTATTTACAAAATTGGGGTAATAAAAATCTACCTGACATTGTTATTGAAGGGATTGTATTAAATTCATTTATTCAACTAGTATTTCCTGAGTGCCTACTGTGGGAGAGAAATTGTGGTAAGCACTGATGATATTAAATGAACAAAGTAACCACAGTCTCCTGCCCTCATGCAACTTCTGATCTGGTAGAAAAGACAGGCAAAAAAATAAGAAAAGAAAAGAGAAAAAAGAAAGGAATTGTTAAGTAAATATACAAAGAATAAGAAATTGTAATAATTTCAATGAGTTGGACAGGATGGGCTGATGGAGGAAAATGAGTGGAGCAGGAATACCACTTGAAAGTGTCCACAGAAGACCTCCAAGAGGTGGTGAGATTTAACCTGAGAAGGATGTAATAGATCCTACCAGATTAAGAACAAAAAGCAAGGGAAGAGGTTTGTAGCAGACAGAACAGCAAGAATGGCAGTCTTGAGATGTGAGGGATTTGGTTGTTCAGGGAGAAGAAAGAAGGCCAATGGACTGGGATATGGTGCGTTAAAGGGAGAGGGGCAGGAGGTGAGATTGGAGAGAATGACAGGGGCTTGGTCATATAGGATTTTACAGGCCATGATAAGAAATTTGGATTTGATTTTAATCATGATGGGAAGTCTTTGAAGAGTTTTAAGCAGGTTAGTGACATGATATCGTAGAATTTTTAAAGCCAAAATTAACTTTTGTGTGAAAAGGGGTTGGAGAAGTTTAGCAGTAGAGTGGGGAAGATCAGATAGGAGCTTACTGTAGCGCTATAAGCAAGAGACAGCAGAGGCTTAGACAGGGAGAAGTGATGTTAGAGGTGCTGGAAAGAAGTGTAGATTCAAGACAAATTTAGAAAGTAGAGTCAACAAGATTTGCTGATGTATTGAGTGTGAGAGGTAAGGGAAAGGAAGAATTAAAGATAGCTTTCAGATTTTGTGTTTGAATATCTGGATGTATAGTGGAGCTGCTTTCCAAGAGGAAAAGATTGAAAAGGGGAGGTTTTGTATGTGGGGGTAAAAATCAACAGTATAGTGTAGATTTTTTTTTTTTTTTAGGATGGCTGTGGACCATTTATATGGAGATGCCAGGCTGGTAGTTGAATGTATGTCTATATATAAGTCTAAACTGGTATATCAGCTAATGCTGTGTAACAAACAACTCCAAAAGTCAGCAGCTTAAACAATAACTATTTCTTCAGGTTGGCAACTTACCCTGGGTTAAGCTGGGCATCTTATTTGGTCTTACTTGGGTTCCCTAATGGATTGGCAGTCAGCTGCAAGTTGGCTAGGTGGTTTGCTTCTAGGGGTTGGTTGATTGTCAGTTGGTGTAATGATCTCCATGGTTTTTCATTCTTTAATGGGCTGCCTTGGGCTTACTCATATAATAGAGAGAAGGTTCCAAGAGTAAGAAAAGCCTTAGGGGCACCTGGCTGGCTTAGTCGGTTAAGCATCCAACTTCAGTTCAGGTCATGATCTCACCATTCATGGGTTCAAGCCCTGCATTGGGCTCTGTGCTGGAGTCTGCTTGGATTCTGTGTCTCCTTCTCTCTCTGTTCCTCCATCACTCATGTTCTGTTTCTCTGTCTCTCTCTCAAACATATATAAAGAATAAAAAAAAAAAAGAGAGAGAGACTTAAACTCACAATTGGTATACCATCACTTCCCCAGTATTCTATTTACCAAGGAGAGATACAAGGCCAGCCCAATTCAGTGGGTGGAAAAAAAGACTCTACCTCATGATGGGAGCAGTTGCAAAGTCACATTGCAAAGGGGTAGGGCTTTCAAGAGGCTATTAACTGGGCCATCACTGCCATTAATTCACTATATTATAGGTTATAATTTGAGAGTCTTCAGCACATAGATATTAGTTAAAAACGTGGAAACAGTTGAGTTCAGAGTGAAAGAAAGATGAAGAAGAGTCTCAAGAAATTCCATTTGGCCGATGAGGTTGGGGCCAGCAAAAAGACTGAGAAGGTCAGTGATCTAGAAGGTGAAGTAGGAAATAGAAGCATATAAAGAAGAAATTGGTTTGTATTAATGTTTAATAAACTGAGTCTGAATATAGCTCATATTCATTTATTGAAGGTGTCCTCAGTTCAGGGCATTTAGCTAGCTCTGTGGTAGAAAAAATGAGGTATAAACTATGGTCCCACTGTAGAAACCATGTTGAATGTATAATTTAGTTGGAGGGAAGAGCCTCATGCTTACATAAAGTTAATAACAATGTACGACAATTATACGGGAGTTTCTCAAGAGCCCACCACTGAGAATCCTTTAGCAAGATAAAAGTCTATCCTTTGGCTGGTTACATGGATATTTTTAGTTTGTGAAAAGTTCCTCAAATCATACACTTATTATTTGTGTAATCTTCCATGTATATGTTATACTGCAATAAAAAGGTTTTTTTAAGCTACCTCAACCCTCTTGAACCTGATAGCTATTTAGTTTGACTAAACATACTAAATGTCTTTTCATAAGAACTCACTTTTGTTACATTTATTTACGTATATGTGATATATTCATGTATATTTCAGAACCAAAATTTAGAAAAAGAGGCTTGAGGATAAAGAAAATAAATATTTTCTCCTTATATGTAATTCAATCACAATGGATTTTAAAAACTTTCATCTGAATAATGCTGCAAAAAAAATATTTTGTCTTTTACCCTGGCTTAAACGAACCCCCAAATGTAAAAGTAAGTTAGTTCTCTGTTTCAACATGCATTGTACTTTTAATACAAGAGCAAAACAAATACAAATAGAGGAGAAAATATTTTTTGTTATGAATTTATGGTAACAAAAAGAAGCCTCTTCTGAATAAGACAACTGAAGAAAAAACTTAGAGCAGTTAGAAAGAAAAGACTGCAGGAAAAAAAAAGGCCAAATTAGACAGGGGCTTGCTGGGAAAACCAGAATGGGGACAAATTGGCTGGGGCAAAAAGAGAAAGTAGTTTTTATAAAATTGCCTGTAGAAATCATCATACTATCTAGAGTTGGTTTGAATGATTTAGGGATGCTACGGAGGAAGGATGGCAAGACAGCCCAAATCCTCAGAAGACTTGCATCATGTTCCATGATCAAAAGATGAAATGATCTCTTATAATTAGTGCAACTAAAAACTTATGATTAGCTTCATATCCATAGTCTGTGAGCATGGTCAGTGACTAAACTCTAACTTTGTTGGCTGAACTGCAAAGCACTTAGAGATGATGAGATATAAGGACCCTTAATTCATGAGGAAACGGAGACCTACAGAGACTAAATAATTTGCCAAAGACTAACTGAAGAGCTAATAACACAGAGGTAAGGGGCTGCTCGGAATTAACCACCTCAAAGTCTAAACAGATAGGCTCGCTGAGTTCTTGTAGGTAGGTAAACCATGCAAAAAAAAACTGACTTTGTGGAAAGATGCCATTGGTGTGGACTTTTTTCATATTGGGCAAGGCCTGTGACCAGAAGCAGTGGAAATGCCAAAGGAAGTACTTTACAAGGGGTACCAATTTCTGTAAGAGTCAGTGTGGCAGTTAAAAAAAAATGGCCACAAATTCTTTGACACTCCTTTCACTGATTGCTTAATGGTCCATGTTACCTTGGATCTAGGTTGGCTTGTGATTGCCACCTGAACAACAAATTGGGAAGCAAGAATAAAAGCCAAGACACCTGCTCAAAGGCTCTTGCTGCCATACGGAATGATGGCAGCTTGGACTAAAGGGGAATGATTTTAGAGATGGAAAAAAGTAAAGAACTTCTAAATACATTTTGGAAGTAGAATTAACTAGATTTGATGACAGAATGGATATTGGAGGGTATGGCTTAAGCAATTAAATAGTGCTAATTTCCCTAGGTGAGAAAAAAACTACATATAGAACCCCAAAGTTCTATTGTTGCCATGTTCCATTTGGGATGACCATGAGATTTTCTTTCTATTGGTGGTTGTATACCAAGTGGGCAATTGGATCTATAAACCTAGGGCCAGGGGAGAGATCGCAGCTAGATATAGAATTTCTTTTATTACACAAAAATGAGGTTTTTTTTTTAAACTTGAATTATTCTTTTGACACAGCTATGTTGATCTTTCCCCAAACTTATGAATCTCAATATCCTCCTCCATGCTTTTGCACACAGCACTGGGGTCATCTTCCTCCATATTTGTTTTTGTACCTATAAAGATTTTCTTTAGTCCTTTTCTTTTGTGAAGTAAAGCAAAGCCTAACCAGATTTCTGGGTTTTTAGCCATGGCATTAAAAAAACATCAAGCAAGATCTGTAGTGTAAATGGTTCCATACCATACATTTGTAATTTCACAGCACTCTCTGGAATTTCAAAAGAAATCCTGGAGACTCAAGTCTGAGAAAAAGATGGTGCTCCTCATCAGTTTTGCCTATAAATTCTGTAACCCAATGCAGCAGATTACATCAATTTTTCAGTCTATAAAAGCCTCAAGTGATGGCTGCTCTTCCAGGTCTAATAACTCCCCATGGGACTGTAGTGCTGGTTGGTCCCCTGCTCCAAAATCCACACTGTCCTTCTCTCAGAATTACCTTTGTTTTCCCACTAGGTCATTTCTATTTCCTCAAGCTTGTTAGCCTGACCCCATTAAGTCATAGCTTTAGAAAGAAACACCTGTTTAACTCCTTTCCTCAGAAATAATTTCCACCATTTCTGCAATCTTTGTAATTTATCCTTGTCAGAGAAGATCAAAATACTAAAAAGAGTAGAAAAGGATGCTTTCCTCCAAGACATCACACGTCTATGTCTATGGATTCCCGCCCTTAGGAACCTAACTGGGGAATGCCACATTCATAACATAACGAGATAGGTTCTATACAATAAGTCAGGAAAAGGGAAGTGAGTCAGTGGCAATAATTTTGCCCTTTTAGAAGACTAGGGCCATATTATCACCAGAGGAGAAAGCATCATTTCTCACAAATGGTTAAGATCACAGACTCTGGGGGCTGACAAATGTGAGTGTATAATCCCAGTCTGACTCTTGAGTGACTGTCTGACGTTGAGTACAATCATTTAATATTCCTATAAAATGTTCCACTCATCAAGATTGTTGCACTTCTAGTTCGTATTTACCCTTCAAATCTTAATTCAAATGTCCCTCCTCTTGGAAGCCTCCTCTGCCTGCTTTCTCATTTAAGGAAACTACCTCAATCTCTTGGCCTCATTCATTACTGCATATATGTTTTTCCTTGTACTCAAGAGAATTATTTGTAATTATATTATTTACAGTGTTTGTTTATATGCTCATTTATGATTCAGTTGCTCCATTGTCCCTAGCTCAGAATAGGTGCTCAATTAATGAAATATCTGACCAAGGCCAAGATCACCAGCCACTCTGGTAGGAAAACTCAATCTAATTATTTGTTGTCCTCTGCCAAGCACTATCCAATAGAAATATAATGCAAGTCATTTATGCAGTTTTAAATTTTTTTCTTAAACTCTTTTTAAAAATTAAAAAAAAAATCTTTATTCGTTTTTCAGAGACAGACAGAGTGTGAGTGGGGGAGGAAGAGAGAGAGAATCCAAAGTAGGCTCCAGACACCAAGCTGTCAGCACAGAGCCCAATGCAGGGCTTGAACTCACGAACTGTGAGATCATCACCTGAGCTGAAGTCAGACACTTAACCGACTGAGCCACCCAGGTGCTCCTAAACTCTTTTTTAAGTTTTTTTATTTTTGAGAGAGAGCGAGCACAAGTGGGGGAGGGCCAGAGAGAGAGAGAGGGAGACACAGAAGCTGAAGCAGACTCCCGGCTGGGAGATGTCAACACAGAGCCTGACGCGGGGCTTGAACTCAGGAACCGTGAGAATATGGCCTGAGTCAAAGTCGAACGCTTAACTGACTGAGTCACCCATGTGCCCCAGTTTTAAATTTTCTAGTCACTACATTAAAGAAGTAAAAAGAAACAGATAAAAAAATTATAATGTATTCTGTTTACCCAACATATCCAAATATCATTTAAACTTGTAATCAATATAAATATAAAAATTACTAATGTAAAAATTATTAATGAAATAGTTTACATTCTCTCTTTTTTTGTAGTAAGTCTTTAAAATATGCTAAGTATTTGACACAGCATATCTTAATTCAAGTGTTAAATTCTCACAGGAAATCCTTGATGTGTATTTCAATTTCATACTTTGTGGTCGACAAAGGAATTCACATGCCCAAGTTGTTCCAAATATGCATAAGCATTTTCCAATACTTGAATCAAGTATCAGATTTTAAATGTAAGCTTAAATAAATTAAAATGAAATAAAATAAAGAATTTGGTTTCTAATTATAGTAGACACATTTCAAGTGCTTAATAGCCACAAATGGCTAGTGGCTACCATATTATAGCTCTAGACCGTTTGCCAAATTTATCTTGTAGAAATGTATCCTTACTTATCAATTAGATTATATTATTCCAAAAGGAAGAAGAGAAAGGAACTTAAACATATTAAGTGGAGGTGTTTGTCAGGAATTTTGGCAAGTATTTCCAAAATAACCTTTCTAATAAGCCTATGAGGCTGATTTCATTGTCCCTATTTTATATATTGGGAAAATGAAAGCTGAGAGAGAGTGAGAACTTGCTATAAGTGCAAGGCATCTTTCTCTCCAGTGCCTTCCAAATGATAAGAGTATGCAAAGGCGTTCTCACCCTCAGCTTTCTGTCCTCTTCCCCGTGTCTTTCTGTGCACTCCACCAAACATTCAAGAGCACTCTCAGCCTGTTTTGCTCAGTACAAAACAGGCTTTCTTTTTCCCACTCCTTGTAGAGCCTGGTCACAGGTGAGGCTCTATGCCCAAGGAATAGACTCAACTTCCCCCCTCCCATGTTGAAGGGTAATTAAAGGTAGTATTCCTCCTTGAAGGTAAGGAAAAAGCTACCAACTTCATAGCCACAAACTCTCTAGAGAATAATTGAGATCATTGCCCACTGTTCTATAGGAAAGACTTTGGGCTGGGATGACCTCTGGGGTTGTGGAAACCAAGTGGACTGCGATGATTTTCAATCTTCTGCCTTCTTTAACTTGGACAATGTTCCTTCTATCCTCCTTCGGAAAAAAAAAAAGCAAACTGTATATTTAAAATGAGTTTGAGGTGCCCAAACATCATCCGTGTTTATGTACTCAGTTTCTCAACAAGGTTCAGGGGGAAATTTTTTGATGACTTTATATGTCTGAGATTACTATTTGCTCCTTCATATCCCTTTGCCTTTCATACTTAGTGATAAAACACCTTATTTTTAGCTGGGCACAGATCCTTCCCTAGAGAACAAACACTATATTTCTCAGCTTTCCTTGCAGCTAGCCATGGTCATGAGACTACATTTTGGCCAATGCAGTATAAAAGGAAGTGTTGTGTGAAGTTTCCTTAAAGAAATAGTCTCAACCCTTCTTCACTGCCTTCCTCCAACTGTGCAGGCTGGAATGCAAAATTGATGGCTAGAATTTTAGGAGCTATGTTGGACCATGAGGTGGAGGCCATGTTAAAAGGATAATAGATCAACAAGATAAAGGAACTTGGGTCTTCGGCATCACAGAGTGCCAAATCTGCCCCAGACATCTAAATCTATATTCGCCTTATGTGAGGGGGATACAACTTTTATCTTCCTTAAGGCACTGTTGTTTTACATTTTCTGTCACATGTATCTACATCCAAATCCAATGCAAACTGACACATATGCTTTTCAAGTAGAAGGTTCTGGTAGAAGTGGGACTTCTGTAACTGAAATGGTCCATTTAATAACACTAAAAATGGTAAACATTAAATGGGATATATGAGGCCCCTCTTGGCCTGTTCATTATTAAGATGTATCTAATCTCTAGGCTAATCACCCATATTCATTCAGGATGTGATGTACTTCCATTAGGTCCTGAGATCAAATATCAGCCCAGAGGATCTCCACAGCATTTTCCAGATTTTTCCATTTTAACATTTTTTTTCCTGCTGATATTTCTTGATTTTTTTTCTTTTGTTTCTCTCTCATCTTCTTCTACCTCTCCCCTGCCCCAACATTTCTACATTACATTTTCCAGTGTTAATCCTTCATAAACATGCAGACTGGTACTCATTTCCAGGGGGAGCATTTTTGTGGTTAGAGAAGGATGGCACAAGGGTTGGGCAAGAAAGAGGAAAAGCCTGGCTTTCTGGACTGTCAGAGTGATGCCTAGAATGTTGGCCTCATTCCCCCAGTCTTGGTCAATAATGCATGAAAGTCACACGCAGAAAAGTATGTGTAGGAAAAAGACTAGAAGGATGTGTCCTAATTAAAAGCAATGGTTACCCCTGAGAAATGAGGTAGAAACCACACCATAGTTTTCTCATCTTATGTACTTTTGAATTATTTGCCGTTTTTTTTTCCTTAGAGGAGTATCCCTTACCCTATAATTTAAGACATAGAAATAACAGTATGTTCACAGTCAAGGGGTGGTAGTGATTATAAAGTCACAGACGCCATGCAATGTTCATCTGTAGCTCTATCCAAAGGTATTCAAGGCCCAAGACTGTATTCTGGAAAACCTTAGCTCCTCCTGGATCTGCCTTTGTGCCTTCTAGGAAATTTTCTTCTCAGGAAATACTGTGGAGTTGTTGCTGGGTAGATAGTAGGAGGAACTCTGGGCCAGGCTGGGGCCATCTGTAGATAGGATCTCCATAGACTTCTGCCCAAGTATTTATTGCAGGTACTTATGAATGAACTCACTTTTATCTAGTTATCACATTGTTTTCTGAGATTTCTGAAATATCTTGATTCCTCTTATGACAGGCATTTTGCTATTCTCCTTCCAAGAGCCCATTTCTCTGTCCAGCTTCATGGTTATTGACTTGTTATTGAATACTGATTGCATTAATAGACAGATTCCCATGTCTCTCTTTATCCATGGCATAGTTAGTGACCTTCCACACTGATTCTGGGCCTGGCCATGAGATGTGTTCGATTAATGAGATAGCAACCATCTTACTGAAAAGTGCATGTGCATCTTTGCTTCCGCTCTTGGACCCTTGCACCCTCAAAAAGACATGCCTGAGCTAGCCTGCTGGAGGTATGTGAGAGATACTTGGAGCACAGCCAAGTTATCCCAACTGAGGCCACCCTCGACCAGCCAGCTGACAGCCAGCCTGGCAGAAGATAGTTGATACATGTCAAGACCAGTCAAGATTGATCCAGGATGCAGAGCTTCCTAGTCGAATCACAGGCTAATAAGAGATAACAAATGGTTGTTGTTTTATGACACTTTGTTTTGGGGTAGCTTATTGCATAGCAATAGCTAATTGATTCAGTAACACACTTCCTTCGCTACATGTTCCCTCCCACCACCTTACCACAATCCGCTCTGCCATTTACCATCTATGTGACTATATCAGTTAATTTTTTTGGTGTAACAAGCCACCCCTATTTATTCATGATTATTCATGAATCTATGTATAGGTCAGGTATGGGTTCTAGTGATTTGGGTGGAACTTGCCTGATCTTGGTGGGGCTTGCTTATGCATCTGTGGTCAGCTGGAGGTCTGGCAGGTGCTGGCTGATTTATTGTGATGACACTGGGATGATTAGAGTCCCTCTCCATATGGTCACTCATCATCTAGCAGGCTGGCTTGACCTTATTCACATGATGGCCACAGAGCTCCGAGAGTATGCAAGAGTGACAAGTCCTAATGTGAAAACATTTTTTAAGCCTCTGCTTATATCGTATTTGCTCTATCCCATTGTCTGAAGCAAGTCACATGGCCAAGCCCAGAGTCAGTATGGGAAGGTAATACCAAAAGATGTAGATACAGACAGGCATGGAAAAAATTGGGGTCACTAGGCAACTAATTCACCATAGTGACATCACACAATTCCTTTGGTTTTTCTGGGCCTAAGCTTCCTCCTCTAACAAATGAGGATAGTAATACTAGCCTGTTATAAGTTGAATTGTGTCCCACCAGCAGATGTAGAAGTTCTAACTCCTGGTACCTGTGAATGGGAGGAACCTAATTTGGAAATAGGAACTTTGTAGATGAAATCAGGTGATGATGAAGTTATCAAGATGGGCCCTAATCCAAGTATAATCAGCATTTTTATAAAAAGAGGAAAGCACCATATGAAGACAGAGACACAGGGAGAACACCATGGAAGGATGAAGGTAGATATTAGCACGATACAGCTGTAAGCTCACGAATGCCGAGGATTCAAGGATTGGCAGCCATCACTGGTAGCTAGAAAGAGGCAAGGAAAAATTCTACCTAGAGTCTCAGAGGGAATATGATCCTGCCAACACCTTGGTTTTGGCCTTCTAACCTCCCAGAACTGTGAGGCAATATATCTCTGCTGTTTGAAGCCACCTTGTTTGTAGTGCTTTTTTACAGCAGCTCTAGAAAACTAACACAGATACCAACTCCCCTGGTACAGCTTTTATCGAGGGTCAATGAGAACAGCAGCTGCCGAAGGATGGACTCTAGTTCTACCAATGGTTACTCTGAGATAATGCTTATCCTATCTTATGCTGGGAGGAAGCTGGTCAAGTAGGTATGAGCCTGTACAACTGCTGCAGGATCAGAGCTGCCTCAGGCCTCTGGTTTTAGAGGCCTCGTGATTTCCAAGGGAGGAAAAGGCCAGCATTGCTTGTCCTGTCAGCCTCCCTCCTGGTTTCGTGTCAGCTCCCCAGGCTCCTGACAGACACCTGGCCTGGCCAACCCTT
Organism: Felis catus; assembly: GCF_018350175.1. Lineage (NCBI taxonomy): Eukaryota > Metazoa > Chordata > Mammalia > Carnivora > Felidae > Felis > Felis catus. Next base: position 36,021,520 of record NC_058370.1, on the reverse strand, counting down.
CAGCATGCAATGGGGCATGCCTGCAGAGCCTGGGATGTTTCCCTTTGCTGAAGGAGAAGCCCTGTGCTCTGATTGCTGGCCTTGTTCCCAAGTAGCTTTAGTTCTGGGAACATTCCAGGAAGACAGGGGCTAAATTTAATCTCCCTTACCTTGTGACTCCTATTCTGTGTCCTCCCTTCTGACTCTTATTATTCAGGGAACTTGGTTCTCTGCACTGATAGAGGCAGTAGTAGTGACTTTTGCAGCCAAACACAGGCAGGAAAAAGCTCCCCTCTCCTGTGGGAAGTCTTGCATCTCCCTAGGCATTTTATGGGGCTGGGTACATGAAAGTACTCCAAGAATGCACCACATTTCTTCCAGAATGCTCCCTGAGGCCTCCTACCACCCTAAAGTTGCTCATTCTGTTCTCTTCAACTAGAGGGGACTTTCTTCTTATGTACCTGTTGAAATGGTTCATAAGCTTTGAGAACTTAAAGCATGGGTCAGAATGGAGAGAACATAGAATTTGAGACAAAAGACCTGAGTTTGAGATTTATATTCAACACTTACTGTGTTTCTTTGAGCAAATCACTTAACATCTCTGTACCCAGATATTGCTATCATCATTATTACCTGGTGAAGAGAGTAACTTTATTCTGAGAATCCACTAAGATAATGGATCTGAATATGTTAAATTGCATAGGAATTATTCAGTTTAGAAAGAGAAAATTCACTCATTCATTCATCCAACTAATTATTATTGGAAGTCTATGTTTGTGCTAGGTCCTCTGGTGGATGTTGGAGATAAAGTTCTGAACAATACAGCTGAACTTTCTACCTGCATCATTCTTACATTCTAGCTCAGGATGTGGGAAATCAACCAGCAAAACAACTCAAATAGGCATAATTACAAACCAATAGATAAAATTATAATAATTTCTAAGAAGGAAACCAATATAATAGGAAACCAGAGAATTACTGGGGAAAAGCCATTTGGAATGGATGTTAAGCAACATGGACAGATTTGACATCATCTGAAATTTGAATGGTTTCATCTTCTTCTCCTGGAGGAAAAATCAGGCAAGCAGTCTGGTGTGTGTGTGTGTGTGTGTGTGTGTGTGTGTGTGTGTGCTATTTTCCTATACTGCGTTCTGAATTTTGTATAGATCTGTTTGTCTTGCTGCCCCTGTACTCTCTACTCATTGACTCGCTGGCATTTATATCTTCACAGGGATGGCAGATACCCCCTAGACAAATGTTGAATGTCATTGTTATAAAGGAGACTCTCTCTAGTCTAGTAAATAACTGTTTAAAAAGCTAGTTCTTGTTGACAAAGAAAAAAGGAATTTTAAAATTTCAAATCTTTCTTTTACACGTTAGGAGCAAGTAGAGTCTGAACAGAAGGTTTCACAATAAATAAGAGTAGAGAGAATTTGGTGTATATTTAAAGAGAAGTTTCAATGAGACAGAAAGGACTAGAAAGTTTCTCATTACTAAAAGAGGGAGGGAGAGAGAGAAATTGAAGGAGCAGAAGTCAGATATAAATGTACTTGTTCTTACCAGTAGATGTAAAAAAATGTTGAAGTATGTTTTTAGGGGACATTATTGTTCAACAGCAAACATCCATCATTGCTTACTTTCTTATTGGTAGAATGAACATTTTGTTAGGTGTCCATCTTTACGTCACGCGGTCTGTGTGACTAGAGAAAGTGAATTCAGCTCCAGTTACAGGGTGGAGCTTAGTCAAAGCAAATGATGATAATCTCAACCCTCTTCATGGAAATTGGTTCAGAAATGCATGCTTTAGCCAATCAGCTCAAGCCATTCCTCTGCCCATTCTTATTTGTTTTGAGCTGATCCAATGAAAAAGAAAAACCTTTTAATACAAAATCACAGGGAAGTTTTCTTCCTCTCTCTTCCATTGGTGCTGGAGGAAGTGGGCTCCCAGTATGATTTATAACCAACTTCTGAGCTAGCAGGAAACCAGTTTTAGAATGAGGCCAACAGTATGGTTCTCAGAGTGAAGAGACAGAAAGAATGCACATGCCAGCCAGCTGATATGATATTGCTGAGGTCTTCAGCCAAACAATCCTAATGCTAGACTTCCTTTTTTGTGCTATAATAATTTTATTTCTCAGGGCACCTGGTTGGCTCAGTCACTTAAACGTCTGACTCTTGATTTTGGCTCAGGACATGGTCTCACGATTTGTGAGTTCAAGCCCCACATCAGGCTCTGTCTCCCTCTCTCTCTTCCCCTCCCCCACTCGTGCTGTTTCTCTCTCAAAATAAATAAATAAACTTAAAAAAAAAACAAAGAAACAAAGCCAGCATTAAAAAAATAACAATAATTGTATTTCTCTAATCTGAGTCAGACTTTCTATTATTAAGAGCCAAAAGCATCTGATTTAACACAATGGGAAAAATAACCATCCTGTTTTGGAACAGTGCCTGAGTGGGGGGAATTATTTCTCAATTTTAATGAACAGATGCTAGGAAAATTTCAAGATTACTGGAAGAGTCCTATGCCAACAAGAAGAGGTGAAAGCAGAATAGAAAAGGACACATGGCATTATGTGGTTAATCATCAAGAAAGCTTATACCACCTCCTTTAGCCTGAGAATGCTTTATAAGGAATTCAGAATTTCCTGCAAACCCCAGGGAATGTGGGACAGAGGGGCAGGTAAGACAGTTGAATATGTGCCTTGTGACCTGAATCAAGGGGATCCTTGTGCTAAAGGATGTGGTGATTTGTAGTAGAGGGCAGCAGGGTGGGCCACTCAAGATAAAGTTTGAATGGGAATCATTGCCATGTCCCAGAGGAGGAGCATCACCAGTAAGACCCCAAAAGAAGAACAATTCAGCCAGAACACACCAGGAATTACACAAGACCCATCAGCATTGGATGCAATATGACTAGAGTTTGCCAGGTAAGGTGAGGTCACTAAAAATCAACAGAGAACCACAAATAGGGAAGAATGTGAACTTCTACCTACACCCAAACCTTGTATTAGAAGGGAAGATCAGGCTATGAGACCAACTGAGAAAGAAGAGATATGATCTTGGTAGAGCATCTGGAGTTAGAAATACTTAGTCATTTTCCTAAATGAGACTGCTTAATTCATTATGACAGATTGCATCATTTGCCCTATCTGGTATCCATGTCCTTTATCATGTGACTTCACAACTCTTCTTTCTAACAAGGCAGAGTCTAGGACAGCATCTATTTCCACACCCCTGGATCTGGAGTTGGCCATGTGACTTGTTTTAGTGAATAGAATGAAGCTGAAAGGCTATGTCCCAGTTCTATGTCTAGGTCTGAAAAGGCCTTCTGTGTTTCCATTTGCTTGTACTTTTGTGTCTGCCACCATCATGAAAACATGCCTAGGCTTAAAAGTTATGTGGAGGGGAGCTGAGTCACCCTGGTCATCCCAGCTGAAGTCATCTTAGATCACGTCTGACAGCCAGACATCCCCAAATGTATTAGCTCTCTATTGCCACTGTAACAAATTACCATAATTTTAGCAGCTTAAAACAACACAAATTTATTATTATAGATCTGGAGGTCAGAAGCCTAAAATGAGTACACAGAGCAGCATTCCTTCTGCAGGCTATAGAGAAGAATTTATTTCCTTGTTTTTTCCAGCTTTTAGAGGTTGCCTATGTTTTTTTTTGACTCATGAATGCCTCCTTCACCTTCCAAACTAGCAGCATAGCATCTTCTCTCCTGTGTGACCTCCTGGTGATCTCCTATAAGAACACTTGTGTTTATTTATATCGGGCCCTCCCAGATACTCAAAGATCTCTTCATCTCAAGATCCTTGACTTGATCATATCTGCAAAGTCCCTCTTGTATGTAAGATAATACATTCACAGGTTCTGGGGATGTACAACTTTGGAAACCATTATTCTACCATACCAGTTATAGGAGCAAGCCAGACCAAGATCAGCAGGTACAGATTGGTGGGAAGTAAATGTTCATTGTTTTGTGTTATTAGGGTTTTTGAGATCCTTTGTTCAGTGGCATTATTGTGCCAGTCAATAACTGATACATGGTGGCAATTGAGCTATCCTTTTCTGGCAAGTTTACAATTATAACTTGCCATTAGTTACAGTGAAAACCAAAGGGGGGGGGGGCCCTGGGTGGCGCAGTCGGTTAAGCGTCCGACTTCAGCCAGGTCACGATCTCGCGGTCCGTGAGTTCAAGCCCCGCGTCAGGCTCTGGGCTGATGGCTCAGAGCCTGGAGCCTGTTTCCGATTCTGTGTCTCCCTCTCTCTCTGCCCCTCCCCCGTTCATGCTCTCTCTCTCTCTCTCTCTGTCCCCAAAATAAATAAACGTTGAAAAAAAAAAGAAAGAAAACCAAAGAGGGGGTGCCTGGCTGGCTCAGTAGCTGGAGTGTGTGACTCTTCATCTCAGGGTTGTGATTTTGAGTCCCATATTGGATGCAGAGATTTCTTAAAAGCAAAATCTTTAAAAACAAAATGAAAACCATAGTACAAATTGGGAACAAAAGAGTAAATAAAGTTACTTTCATTCTTTTGGGGTTTTTTCTCTTTTTTCTCTCTCTCTCTTTTTTTTTTTTTACTTTTTCATTATGGAAAAAAAGAGAGCATGTAGAAAAACAAAATCATAGAAAAGAATTAAAGGGCACTTCCAATCCTACCATTTTGAGATCATTATCACCGATATTTTGGTGCATATCTATGCAGAATTTTTCAAATATTTAATACTTGAAAATTCTCTTCTATGACATCCGGTGGAAGTTTGACCTGACCCAGGAAAGTTCTCCTTCCATCTCAAACACACAGAAATGCCAGAACAAATCTACTAGAAAATAACAGCACGAGTGAGAGAAGGTCAGAGTTACTGCATTACAAAGACTTATAAGGTTGGGAAGAAGGAAGAAGAAAGATGCAGATTAACCTGAGATTTCTTAAGTATACATCTTAAATCTTTCAGGTTAACCACTAAAATGTGGCATCTCAACCAATGGAAGAAGCCAAAGGAGATGGACCCAACAAAATTCAGGGGCAGGGAGAAGCAGCAAGGAAAAATCTCCCAAATGGAATGCACAAAATAGGATGGCAGAGAGAAATCCAAACATACCAGTAATTATGATAATACAAAGAGATTATACACAAGGTACAGACAATCAAATTGGTTTTAAAAAATCCACATTTGCTACTTTCCAGAGATGCACTTAAAGTAACAAGACTCAGAAAGGCTGGAAACCAGGAGATGGGAAAGGCATTTGATATGTATCAGGCAAATGCTGAAGACTGCTGGCCTTGCACACAGCAGAGATATGAACACAGTCACGTAAAAACTGCAGCACTGTTTATACTAGAGAAAATGTGGAAATAACCCAAAGAGCTGTGAAAAATGGAATGGGTAAATAGGTTATGTACTCGCATGATAGAATGCTACATAGCAGTTACAGTGACTGAACTAGAATCCTATGAATCAACATAGACAGATATTTTAAATGTTGAATGGAAAAAGAAATAGAAAAATATTACATTCAGTCCGATAACATTTATCCATATGAAAAAGCAACTCTATATATTTCTCATATGTATGTGGCAAAAATATAAACATCTGGACTGGGTGATATACATCACATCTATGACAGTTTGAACAGGGAAAAGATGAGGTAAATAGAATAAACAAGACTTTAGCTTTATATTCTAGTTATTTTAACTAAAAATTCTGAAGGAGATATAATTAATTAATGTTTGTTTCATCATTTCATCTAATTTGCTGTACTTTTAAAAACATTTCAAGGTACAGTTCCTTAAAATAGAGTGAGGGATATTTTCTCTAAGGCTTTGTTCAGTGCCAAAGTTCTGATTCTACTATCATATCTAATATATAAAGGAAAGTATGAAAAAAAGAGAAAATCGTAGTGCTTTGGAATCTGTAAACAAATATTAAGCATTATTTACTATAGAAGAAAAGGGAAACCCCTAAATGTCTTGAAATAATAAAATTGACATGTACCTTTGGGGGAAGTATTAAATAGCTGTTAAATTCATGTTCTTAAAAAATATTTCATGACATGACAAATGTTCACAATAAACTATGGAATTGATTATATAGGGTACAAAACTGCATATACATATATATTTACATATTCACATAAAAAATTGAACTGCTCCATGGCTGCTGGCATTATGGGTAACATTAGCTATATTTTCCACAGTAAGTAGTATTATATGCATTACTTTTAAGTTAAAAAAATTAATTAAAGGGGGCTAGTTTCACCAAAATCGTAAATGGATAAGAGTCATATAGTTTAAAACATGAGAAGTTTTTTGTTTTTTGGGTTTTTTTTTGTAACTAAGTGACAAGTGTAAATACACTGGCTCATTAGAAATGATGCAGATTATAGTGTCATTTAGTTAACTTCTGCCTCTCCCTTCCCACCTAAGGGCCCATTTGTTGTGGATTCAGGACAGAAAAAGATCAATAGGCTGATTGGGACAGTTGATGAAGTCAAATGTGGCAAGCACGATCCATACTGCACTCACCCCTATCACCAGGAGTATAAGGGGATGGGTCAATAGAGACATTTTTATCTGATAGAGATTTAGATTCTCTCTAAGACTGAGACATCCTGGTCTCACAGAGCATGGTCATCCATACCACTGGGGCTGCATGGCATTTGCCTCAAGGAGTGCCTCCTCCTGGCTAAGAACCTGATTGCTTCTGGCCTTGGAACAGGCTTTTCGCAAGGAGGGTCTTTTTCTCGGTTTATATCCCACCCCCACTCTGGATTTTGATATTGAAACAAAGAATTCTATTTTTTTTTTCTGTGGAGTGCTATTTCTTTACTTTTTTAACACAAAAGAAGCAAGCTTGGTGAGTTTGATCACTTCTCAACAGTCTTAAAAAGCTAACCTGGAGGGCTGAGGGCCTAGGAATTACCACGTTGGAGGCCTCTGTGAAGTACAGATTTAGGTGACCAACATATTTCAGACAAAAACTCAAATGAGCATCCATGCTGACAACTTTGCTCCTTCTCAAAGCAGAGAGACTCAGAAACCAGTGAAAACAGAGATGGAAGAAGAAAGGACACCTGTCTTCGGGCACACAGATGGCAAACACTAAATGGTTTGCTCCATTGTCACTGATAACATTACTGATATTAGTAGATAACAAACAGCATTAAAGTGTCTTCACTCTAATAAACTCACAAAAAAGAAGAAAGGAAGGAAAGAGGGAAGGAGGGAAGGAAAGAAAGAAAGAAAGAAGAAAGAAAGAAAGAAAGAAAGAAAGAAAGAAAGAAAGAAAGAAAGAAGGAAAGAAAGAAAGAAAGAAAGAAAAAGCTGCACCTGACACCACAATGTCACTTGGAACCTAGCCTTGGTTTAATAAGAGTAACTGAATCACTGAGAATGTTTTCTTGTCCCAGGCTTACCACTAGGACTGGTTCTTTAAAAACTCTGGGCATTTCTTTTCTTCATGATCTGAATTTCCTTGCTTTTATCAGTACACAGAAGACTATGCGATGAAACAAAACTTAGCTGAACTACTGCACTGCCTACTGCTGCAGCTTGGGTTGGAAATTAGACTTTGTGCCCAGGAATGGTGGAAAGGGGCAGCTGTTCGGGGTCCTGCTTCTGCCCCTCAGCCAAGGAGCTCTGTGGATACCTACCAGACTGTTCATTTAGTTGGAATCCATTGATGGACCAGCAGCACACACCCTGGAGCTCTGCCAATTCCCAAGAGAGGACCTATTTACCACACACTTTGTTTGCTGACTGCAATATTCTTGTTAGAATGTATTTATTGCTTCCCTAAACACTCAAATCATCTTCCTAGGGGAAGCTTGCTATCCTTTATGGAAACACATGTATCCCATGTTGAATTTCTTGCAACATGCTGAACTGCTGAGTAGAAGTTACAGAGGCTTTATCTTTTGACACAGATGTATGTTGTGAAAAGAGCAACCACAAGGCAACCACCCAGAGACTGTTGAGTAGGGAACAATCTTTCTCTCTGTGGTAGAAACATATATAAGAAGACAATTAGGGGATACATGTGTGTATCTATATGTAATTTTTGGTAAAAAGCAATGATCAAAGAATACAGGTGTCACAATGGAATACGATGTAAGTAAAAAGCAATAATCAAGGAATACAAGATTCATAAAAGAGTCCAATCTTTGGACAGTGCAAAGATGTCACCATCAGCCACTCTACCATTTTCATGTCCAGTTAAATAATGGGGAGTAGCTGTGGGAGGAATGCCATTGCAAAAACTTACTTCCATAAGACTATTTTTAAAACTTCCGTGAGGTTCTGGGTGCCTGGGTGGCTCAGTTGGTTAAGCATTCAACTTCAGCTCAGGTCATGATCTTATGATTCGTGAGTTCAAGCCCCATGTCAGGCTTTATTTATGTGGACAGCTCAGAGTCTGGAGCCTACTTCAGATTCTGTGTCTCCCTCTCTCTCTGCCCTCCTCCCCTCACCCTCTGTCTCTCTTTCTCTCTCAAAAACAAACATTAAAAAAAAAACTTCCATGAGGTTCAAGAAATTAAACAATACGCTTGATCTAGCCTTTGGACTATGTATTTCCCACTTCAGAGTCAGACCTAGCCTGATTAATCATTTGCTAATACAACCCAAATATGATAGAACTCTGTTGTGGACCATTCTTGGTCTGGAAGAGGTAGCAGTGTGGCTTCTGATGCCTTGAAAACTAATGTAAATCTTTACTGTAAGTTTCCTTAAAGATGTAATATAGGGGCTGGCCACAGTGAGTGGCCCATAAAACATTGGTAATATCCTCTACCAGGTACCACTCTCCAATGTCTTCCAGAAAGAACAACCGCTAAACTTTCTCCCTGCCTCTCCATACATCCCTTTCAGTATCATGGGGATTCTTACCATTCCCTGATTTCAGACTCTCTGTAATGCCTGCCCACTGTGCTGGATGTGGGAATTCGTAGCACATTACACTTTATAGCACTCTTATTCTTTGGAGAATTATCTCCTTTTCCATTCCCAACTTTAAGTGAAATTCTAGTAAATCAAATTATTTTACTATGGTAAAAGGCAGAACTTTCTACCTCTAAAGGGTGGGCTATACTTAAGCTTGTTTCTAAAGAATACAGTTATGGAAGGAGAAAGAAGTAACTTAACAGCTGAGAACTCTGGCAAACATTACCTTAGCCAGGTGATCAAGGTTAACATCATCAGTAATAAGTCATATTGATTATATGGGCCCTTGATAGAATGTGTTTTAAAAATTCCACTTTGCCTCTGTGGTCATCCTCCGTAACCCATAACCCACATCTAACCATGGAAAAACAAAACAAAATAAATGGAAAGATATTCTACAAAATACTTGACCAGTACTGTTCAAAACCATCAAGCTCATCCCAAAAAAGCAGTCTGAGAAAGTGTCATAATCCAGAGAAGACATGAAAACTAAATGAATCAGGATTCAAATGAATCCTAATTGGGTCTTGGAACAGAAAAAAGATCGTTAAGGAAACACCAATGAAATCGGAATGAAATATGGGGATTGAGGGGCTTTATTTTGTCTTTGTTGTTTTTTTTTTTAATTTTTTTAATGTTTATTTACTTCTTGAGACAGAGAGAGACAGAGCACGAGTAGGGGAGGGGCCGAGAGAGAGGGAGACACAGAATCCGAAGCAGGCTCCAGGCTCCAAGCTGTCAGCACAGAGCCCAACTCAGGGCTCAAACTCACAAACCGTGAGATCACGACCTGAGCGGAAGTCGGTCGCTCAACCGACTGAGCCACCCAGGCGCCCCTGTCTTTGTGTTGTTAAGAAAAGGATGACCAATCTTTTGATCTGGACCAGGTATCTAGTGAAGGCACAAATTTTAGTTGTCCTGCCAGGGGACATAATGACTGTTAATTAAATTTGCCCCAGATAAATTTCCAGTTTTCATGTCTTAACTTGCCAAATTGTTACATTAAAAAAAACAAAAAACAAAAAACACAACAAAGTTAGTAGTCAAACATTATCAAAACAAAAGGTAAAGCAAACTTTACTAGCATATCTGGAAGAAAAACAAAAGAGATCCACTTTCTAACTCAGCACATTTATTTATTTATTTATTTATTTTTATTATTAAAATTTTTTTAACATATATTTATTCTTGAGGGAGAGAGACAGAGTATGAGTGGGGGAGGGGCAGAGAGGGAGGAATACACAGACTCTGAAGCAAGCTCCAGGCTCTGAGCTGTCAGCACAGAGCCCGATGTGGGGCTCAAACCCAGGAGCCGTGAGATCATGACCTGAGCTGAAGTCAGATGCTTAACCGATGGAGCCACCCAGGCACCCCAGCATAGCGTTTAAAGAAAGCCTTTCTTCTCTCTAATTTTCATATATCCTGTAGCTTTTCTGGCCTTTCTTGTTCTCTAAATCCTTTTCTTTCTATTCCCTACTTCTGGTCTTTCTGAAACCCCACCGCACATTTTCCTCTTGCTTCTTCCAAACTTGCTCTACCCACTTTTCAGATTCATCGGTCTCTGAAAGCCTGGGAGTCTACCCAGTGAAGACAGAGTTCCCCAGGGGAGAGGAAACAAACTTAGTAATAAAAGAAAAAATTCCCCTTAGAAGGGGTAGGAAGGGAATGAGGGTAGGCTGACAACTCCATGAATTAATATGAATTGCTCCCATCACAAATATAAACAGTTGGCTTTGATATACAGCCCAGCATTAAAGAACCATAGCAAAGACTGAGGATGAAAAGTACATCCAGAGGAAGAATTAGGATAGTCTTGGTTCAGAACAGTCTTGGGCCTGGCATTTAAGTGGTAAATCCTATGCTTTGTGCAGAGAGAGTCTATGTCTGCCCTATTTTCTGTTGTGTCTCAGTGCCTGGTCCAGAGACAGAATCCCAATATATTTGATGGGTGACTTTGAGAATAAGAGTATCCATTTCTTTCACTGTAAAGCAGCAAATGTAGACAATGTCTCCCTTAGTTACTTCACAGAGATTTTGCCAGGAGTCAAGCAAACTTGCATCATGTGGGAAATAACTAAAAAAGAAGTGTAGTGAACAAAACATCAGTGTGGACACAGCATCAATGTGGAGGCCAGAATAGGCCTCCATCATCAGAGGGGGCTTAAATGAGCCCACTGGCTGCCCATCAGATGGGAAAGTTTGGGTCAAAACATCTCTGAGTTCTCATTGGCTTACTGCCATGCGACTTTGAACGCCTCCTGTCAAAAAGTGAAGTTGTGACTTGCTTTGAAAAATAGAATGTGATGGAATGAATGCCAGTGTGCAAGTTCTGAGCCCAGATCTCAAGATTCCTTGTGTCATTTTCCTCTCACTCTTGGAATCCTGCCTCCACCATGTGAATAAGCCCAGGCTAGGCTGCTGAAGGATGAGAGACGCAAGGCCTAGTCACCCCCACAGCCCCAGCCAACAGCCAGCCCAGTTCAGAAACAGAGCCACTTAGCTTGAACAGAAACTGACTGCAGATGCCGGAGTGAGCCCAGCTGAGACCAGAACAGTCCAGCTAATCTCACTCAAAATGCTGGCCTGTAGATTAATGAGCCAGATAAATCATGTTTTTAAGCTACCAAGGTTGGGGTGGTTTGTTCTGCCACGATTGCTACCTGATACAACTCTCAAATCGAAACTTCCGTGAGTCAATTACTCTTCTCTCACTTGTACCTTCAGACAGAGGGCACATTTTCCAGGAAGGTGCCCCTGACCAAGAAAGCATCCAATGCCTTGTCTTGATGGTCTGTTGACTGCTGGTTTGGGCCATATAACCTCTTGTATCATTATCACATTGGCTAATTTTAAAAAGCTCTAATGGACATGGTTAAAATTTACTTCACACATTATCCCTCAGACCTATTTACTTTGGCCTCAAGCTTTTTCTTATTGACTTAAGAGTGAGATACTCATGACTTTTGATGTGCACGAAAGAACAAACTGGACTGGAACACGTCTGTTTTTGGTTTCAGCACCCCTCTCTTTTGAGAACTACCATCCTTGAAGGTGTATGGCTTCATCTTGTTTTCTTTAGGTGCTTGGGACCATTCACTGTGAATATGCAAGCTCATTTATTTATGACCCTTCAGATCACAACTCTGTTCTCTGCATTTCAAGGTAATATCTAGTTATATAACAGATTAATTCTGCTATGATGTGGCACATCATAGAAAACTCAGCTCAAATTGGCTTCAGTGAAAAGGGGAATTTATTTCTTTCTGTTACGGAAGGGTATCTGGCTTCGGGCATGGTTTTTTAGGTTTCAGTCTTTCTCATCCCATCAATAATCTCTCTTTTCTTCTGTGTTGCCTTCATTTACAGGCAGGCTTTCTCCATGTGGTGACAAAATGGCTGCAGTGAGCCCAAGACTCCTCTGTTTTCTGCTGAATAATTGCAGCCCAAAGAGACCATCCCCTTCTATTTCAGCAAAGTCTTGAGGTTGATTCTCATTGGACCTCTTTGGGTCACATGTCACGCCTCAACCACTGAACCACTCACTTTCTACAGGGGAACGGACCATGCTAACTGGTCAAACTGGTGGGCTCTTATCCCCTAGAAAAACATGGTGTGGAAGGTGATGGTGGGAGGTGATCCATCAACTCATGTGGTTCAAGAGAGAGTGGGGGGCAGGGCTTCCAGAGGAATATCAGGTGCTGTTATTAGAAAGGAGAACAGTTATGGGCAGGCAAAACCAGCAGTTACCATTACAACAGCGTTTTTCAATCCCACAGTACACTGCAGTCACCTGGGGGAACTTTCAGACAAGACCACCACCAGTAGTGATCTACTTGGTCTGAGGTGTGGCCTGGGCATCAGTAGTGGTTTAAACTCTCCAGGTTGTTCTAACAAACAGCTAAGTCAAAGATTGCTGCAGTAGGGCTATTAATAGCTAATTAAGCCTTAACCCTGGGGAATTCCTTGAAGTACTATCCATCACTCTAAAGGACTGCATCTCTCAGGGTAGAGTTTTCAACACTGGAGAAAGTCAGGAGTCTGTGTGGTGCAGTAGATGTGGGAGTGAACTGGGGTAGACGGACAGGAAGCTCTGATTGCCCCCAATTCGAACTACATTAGCAACCATCTGTTCTGTACACAAGCTGCCAGCTGTGATCACGGCAAAAATTAAATTTTGAGAAACCTTTTGGTCTCCAAAGCCAAAGAACCCATTTTATGAAACACCCCAAATTACAGAATGAAAGGTACAAGGTTAGCTACCCTGTCAGATGCCACCACTCCTGGGGTCAAGTGTAAAGACGCTTGGGGGGTCCCTGGCATCATTCAACCTGTTGAGTCCCTGCCTGACTCCCCTGTCCCCCATCAGAGGGAGGTGGAACAGCCATCACATCTATGCTTCTGCAGAGTGTTTTCTTCCAGCTGGTTGGAGGAGGCAGATTCTCCTCATCTTTCTAGCGAGGAAAAGTTCTAGCCAATCACAAGAAGCCAACTTGAGACTGCAAATGTGGGGATGAGATGGCAAAATCTGTTTTTGGAGCTGCAAGAGACACTCCTCTCCATGCGCAGAGCTGCCCCAGAAAGCTTGTTTGTCAGGCCGGAGCTGGCAGCTGCTCGCTGCCCTGGGGTGGGGGCAGGGTGGGGGTTTCAGAGGCTTCTCGATGCCTGGGTATCTGCACCCAGAATTCCACATTTGCCTTTACCAGGGTCTAGGCCCTGAACAAATCACAATGTGGGGCTTCCCCCCAGAACTTCTATTTTGGAGAAACCAGGAATGGAGAATGCTCAGGGGTGGGCAGTGGAATGCAGTAGGCAAGGTAATGGATTGGAAAAACAAGCCCCAACACATGGATTCCTGTTCTGTCTTCCTCTACTTGGGCATATGACAGAGCCTCCCTGAACCTCAGTTTCCTCATCTGTAAGATGGAAGGCTGGGTTTGAGAATCCCCCAGACTCTGCAAATGCTGAGGTTATGATGGTAAAGAAGGGAGGGGCCACCAATCTGCTTTGCTTTGGGGGCAACTGATGGTGTGAAGCTAGTGGAGTGCTTATGGCCTCTGCCAATTTTAAGAGTGAGACAACCCCTTTCCTCCACATCTTTTTCTTCCCCCTTTGTCCTTTTCTTCCCCTCTGATCATCGTCACTATCCTTCAAGGAGCAAAAACACTGGGGATGATGCCCCAGGTGTGTGAGGGGCAGCTAAGCCAAATCTTCACATATACCCACGGCTTTAATTCCTGTATCACACAGGGCGATGGTTTGCACTTCTGCAGACACGGAGGCTCTAGTAGGCTTCCTCTCTGTTCTTCTCTCCTGCCCTGACTCCCTCCTCCCTCTCCCTTCCCTCCTCCCTCTCCCTTCCCTCCTCCCTCTCCCTTCCCTCCTCGGCTGTTTACTGATCCCCCAAGTCCTGATGACGTGCCAGGCACTGTGCCAAGTGCGAGGGCCCCGAATTCATCAGGGGGTGGATTAGAAAGCTCTGCCCTAACGGAGTCTCCTGGGGGCAGATGTGGAAATAAACAAACAGTGACTGTACAGCGACAATACTGCGCCCCGAGGGCTCCGGCGGAAATGAGCACAGGCTCTTCGGAAAGCCCACAGGACGACCCCTGACCCAGGGGATGCCTCGCCTGTGCCCCTGGCCTCCCAAGCAGACAGCAGGGGCGCGGGGGAGGCGCGGCCCCAGCCCGGCCCGCCGCCAGCCCCGCCTGTGCCGCAGTGAGTCAGGAACCCCGCCTCCCGGCCTGCTCCCGCGAACGAATCACCACCACCCAAGTCACTGCAGCACAGCCCGCCCGAGCCCTCCCGCCCACGCCCTCGCGGCGTCTCTCCTCCTCCACCCCCCCCCACCCCCACCCCCACCCCCGCCACCCCGGGCCTGCTCGCGCGTCGCCTCCCGCGCCCTCGCCTTCTGCTCGCCCAGCGGAGCTGGCTCCCCGACCTTCCGCCCGCAGCCCCAGCCGCGGCTGCTGGAGGGAGGCCAAGGGGGTGCGGGTGGCTGCCTGCTGGAGGGAGGCGCTCGCAGAGCTGCAGTGTTCCTTTGCATCAGGAACGTGGCCGGGGGGGAAAGGAGAGAAACAGAAATGGTGAAATGACTCAGGATTCTTGAAGGAGCTAAGCACAGCGGGTGCGGAGGGCTGGCTCCAGAAGGAGGGCTGGGAAGAGAGGGGCCTTGCCAATCTCTTGAGTCTCAAACGCGGGGGCTCTGCTCCAGCCCCGAGCTCGAATTTCTGCGGGAGGGTAGAAATGCAGTAATAATGTATAACTCTAAAAATATCAAACTGATGTATTTGGATGAATTCACACCAAGCAGGTGACCCAGAAAAAGGAAATAAGATCTGAAAGTCTTGAGCATCCACAGAATAATTGCTCTGTTGGGCAAAGGCCAAGTGCCTTAACCCTACTGGCCTTTCCAGATGACTTTTTTGGGAAGAAAGGCTGGTAGCAGGAAGTGAAAAGCAGAAAACAGAGTCTTTTGTGTCTGAAACCACTTAAAGGACTCTTCTTGGAAAATCCACCCTGATACAGGGGGCTCCAAGTGGGGTCACCAGGTTTTGCAGGATCTCCTGCAGTGGCTGGAATCTGTCTTTCCCTAGTCAACTAGTAGCCTAATGGCAGGGGAATGGCACAGCCTTGGGCCTCTAGGACGAAAGAGCTACTGCAGTTCTAGACGTGCCTCACCCAGGTGGGCCGTGACCTGCTCAGCAAAGTATATAAGGGGATCTCAGCTCAGAGAGGGGGGCTGTGCAAAGCCTAGTTTATTTCTCTAGTCCCTACCAGCTGGTTTCCATATAAGGAAAAGCCTGGCCTGCCTTCATAGAGCAGGCAAAGTTATGTTCCTGGAAACCAAGTTGGATCATAATGTCACCCGCTCAGATGCCACCACTGGCTTCCCTCCCAAGTTACTACCAACCCTAAAGGTCCCTCCATGATGGCAGTTACCTCTCACCTCCTCCCTTTCCACTCTCTTCCCTTCCTCCCTCCGCTCCAGCTATACTGGCTTCCTCTCTGTTCTCTGAACACACCAGTCTCCCCCTACTTCAGGGCCTTCCCACATGCTGAGCCCTTCATCAAGAATTCTCTTCCCCTAGGTGTTTTATCTCAAAAGACCATCTATCCAAAATAGCATCCTGTCCATAGCACCTCTGCTCTCCATCTCTGCCAATCTCCTTACTGTTTTCATGTCCTCCTTATATGTTTATTTATTCATCATCAATCTCCCCTAGCACGTGAGTTCCCTGAGGGCAAGAACTTTGTCTTGTGGACTGTTCTAATTCCCAGTGCCTGGCAAATTGTAGGTGCTCAATAATTATTTTTGGAAAGAATGGGGTTGGGATAGGTCAAGGAATTTGCTCAGCTTCACACAGTTAGTAGAACAGCCAGGAGCTGAACTCGCATCACCTCCTCCTGACCTAGAACTTTTCTACTCTATTATGCTTAAGCTGGTTATTTGGAAATGATCTCGAAGTGGAATCAGATTGGACAGTGGCTGCTGAGGAAGCTGCATACCTTCTCAAGATGCAGTTTTTAGGGACTTCCAAATATTCTATCACTCTGTAATGTAAATATTTATAGATGCAGTAAGTTCCAGTAGATGTTGAGCGGTTCATGACGTGGTGCCAACCTTGGGTTTCTCCCGACATCTCTTCTTTAATCACCTTTGAAGGCATGACTGAAAGTTGAGATTTATAGAGTTTAGGGCTTTTGCACTGAAGTTCATCTTACCCACTAAGGCTGGAGCTATTTTTTGGAAGAGTGAATCCTGCTAACTGAGCCCAGAATGATAAGATCTGTATCAATGTGATGGAATATCACTGACAGTCATTTGGGCAATTATGGGCATTCTAAGTGGATCAGTTTCCTTGTGGCCATTTTTTTTTTTGAGCCATAACAACTATTTTCTTAGCAATTATCTATTTTCTAAGTTTGAAAATTGTAAAGGATGTCCAAGAGTTTCAGCAGTGCTAGGACTTTTTAAAATAGCATAATCCAAAGAAATAACTTCCAGAGTTGGAGACAGGAAAACTGGGTTTGCATCTGCCTGGTCTGTACACCAGCTCTGTGACCCTCTTTGTATTCCAAGTGGTCATTTGAAAAGGAGGGCTTGTGCTCTCTGCCTGAGATCACTGTGGTAAGGGTCAGGTGAATGAGTGTATAATAAAGTGCTTTATAAGCAGTACAACACTGGGTACAACACTCAGTGCCTTGTATGATACTGTTAGAAAGAATATTAAAAAGAAAACTAAGAATTAAAGTCCAGCCTTCTAGAGCTGCAGCCAGAGTGGGGGGCTATGTACAAAATACAGTGCACTGGGGCACTTTAAAAATGGGGCTGAGAACTCAAATGGAAAATCTGCAGATATCAAGACTCAAGTCTGAAACAAGCACTGTGCCAGAGACTGGGGCGGGGAGGTGGGGTGGGAGGGAGAGTGTGATCAGTGAACAAATTTGGAGATTTGCAATGGCTGAATCATAGGGCTGGAACCAGTGGGAGTTGGAGGGAGCAGACAAATGGATGACTTTTGATCAAACAGAGATGAAACAGAGTGGAAGGATGGAAGGCTGGGTAGGGCAGATGCTAGTTCCTATCTTCTTCCCCTCCTTCATTTGGCAAACATTGTTGAGTGCTGGCCAGGTGTGAGACATAGTTTTTCCATCATCTCCAGGAAACTGTCCTCAGATAACTGATGAATAGCCAAGTCCTTCTTCTGTAAGCAGGCTGGTATTGATACACCCTCCCCCAACCACCCCAGCTTGGAACAGCTGATGAAGGAATAGGGGATTTGAATCTCTTAAACACCTAGAAAAGTGTATAACTTTCTATAGATGGAAGCCTGCTGCAGCTTTCTAAGGAGACAGAAGAACTGGAGATTATGATGCATCCAACAAAGCTAAAATGGCAGAATCAGGCCAAATAAAGTATCCAATCTTACCCTTGATTTATATATTTATCCGTTACCTATACTATGTTTTCTACCAGTTGCCTGCTTTTGTGCTGTCTGTTTTAGTCAATAAGCCACTAGGGGATAGGCAGTCTGTCTTCCTAGAACATTCAGCACCAAGCCTATAGGAAATATTGTCTAATGACAATGTGTTTTCTCTAACAGGCTAATTATAAAATAGCCTTCAAATGCCCAGATTTTTCATTCATTCATTAAATATTTATTTGGCTCTTACAGTGTTCTCTTTAGTGGGTGTAACTGCACCTACCTTGTTTTTACTACCATTGGGGTCCGTATTAGTAGCTTTTCATAGTCCTATGATGATACAATCCTGATATCGAAACTCTTGCTAATCTAAGAGTTAAGAAGAGGTGGTGATTCACTGACTGGAAAAAAACAGAGAGTAAAGATAACAAAGGGCAGGCCCTATTTGCACTGTATTGGAGATGGGAAGATGAAAGAAAGGTAAAGGATTGGTTATTGCTATATAACATATCAGCCCAGAACTCAGTAGTTTCAAACATTTTTTTTTCTTGCTTATGTGTCACTGGTTGGATGGAAGTTGGTTGATCTAGGCTGAGTTTCAGATGGGCTCAGTTTAGAGCTGCAGATTGGGTCTATATCTGTACACATGTCTTTTTCCTTGGTTCAGTGAGCAGCTTTGGGCAGGTAATAGGAATATGAGAGGGCAAACCCAACTACAGAAGTTCATTTCAAGTCTTTGCTTGCATTATGCTTGCTAACGTTTCATTCGGTAAAGCAAATCATATTGCTACATCCATCATCAGTGAAGCAAGGAAATGTATTTTGCCTCTAGTTGGAGGAATTGTGAAAGGTTGTGGGGACAAGGAGAGGTGAAGTACTAGTATCAATAATGCATAATTAGAATCTAGTTTCTGTATTTGGAATATTTCCAGAATATGGGAATATCACTTTATGCCACCCCCTGTTGTTCTAACTCATTAAAGCAGTTAATCCATGGATTAGGCTGTTCTAGCAGCAGTTGGAATTCTTCCCCAGTGAAGGCTCTTTTGGCTGTTGATTCGTTGGCAAATGCCAGATCAGATGCATCACTAGACACAGAATCAAAAAGTCTTGGGTTCAAGTCCCAGTGGCACCACTTACCATCTGTGCATCCCCAAGTGGTCATTTAACCTCACTGAGCCTCCATTTCCTCATCTGTAAAATGAGGGTAAGAATTCATGTTCAATTTATCTCATATGGTTGTTATAAAATCCAATCAAATTAAATCATAAGTATGAAAGTGTTCTGTAACTGGAAATGACTTCACTTACAAGATAGTATTATTGTGGGGCAAAGAGATCAGGACCTTCTGCTGGGTACTATTTGTGTTAGAGATTTCTAGAAGTCCATCTTCTTAACTAGTTCCACTGATGGAGTGATTTGCATTACTGTTGTGCCCTTCAGGCCTTGTTGCTGGGGCAGCCAGATTGAAGTATGAGTACTTTGAGTTGAGGTGGGATAATCAAGGTTGACTTCTTGAGGAAGGGCCACAGAAAGAGGTGGTGAAGCCAAGGAGAAATCAGCCCACTTCTTGTTCTACTGAATGTTAATTCTGCCATCATTGGCCTTTTTGGGGTCTCATGGCACGGAAATGTTAAGTCCATGTCCTTTGTTGCAATTTTGACTTCTCTCTTCCTGGTTATTTTCCAGTGGTTTATCTGGAGGTTGGAACATGCTATGGAGGCCAACACCACAAATACGAAATAATCCACGGTTTTGGAAAGTGTCTTGTAGTTTCCTTTGCTTGGCTTTCATTACAGTTATAAAATTCTTGATTTTCATGAATCCACCAAAAAACACATACTTATTTAACAACCTTAGCAGCCTAAATTATACATATTCATATCTGGAATGCCATCTGTTCTATCTCTTGGAATGAGTTGGTTCCTAGGTGTGTGCCACCAACCTCATCCAGGAGGTGGCCTGGGGAGTCCATATGGCTTCTGGCATTTTCCTGGCCACACCGGTACCTGGGCTCAGGCCCAGGAAGTGGTTTGGGATTAGGGATAAGCAACAAACCAAATGGACTAAGGCTGGATCTGCAGTATAATCTGACTTTTCAGGCTCTTTCTGAAGGGAGAAGGAAAGGTCATATGATTTTTTTCTTTTACATCCTGTGACAAAACTCACTGTGTGAGAGGGTTCCTCTCCAGGGTAACTATTTAGGCAAGGCCACTAAATGCAGTGGTATAATCTCAGGTTCTCTAAGAAGAAACACCCTACACCACATCCAGGATAAATTATAGGGTAGAAATGTGAGCAGGTGAAACAAAAAGTCAGTTAAACCAAAATTAATGAGAGTGGTCTGATGGATGTACAGTGTATGAAATCAAGATTCCTTAGTTCTATCCCCAGTTTTGTCCCTAACTAGCTCTGGAGTCTTGAGTGATGCATTTCACTGATCTGTGCCTCAGTTTCTTCAACTGTCACAGGAGTGAACTGGCCCTTAAAGTCCTGTCCAGCTTTCTCATCTAAGACTTTCATGCCTTCCCTGTCCTCATTGGTAACATGAGGAGATTGTGCCATATTACCTGGAAGGTGCTGACTCCTTTATCCCATGATTGCACTTTCTAATAGCAGTAAAGTGGAATTACACTGGACTCAATGCAAGCCCTGTTGGCCATATGTGCTCTTTGGCAAGAATTTAGTATTGGAAGACAGAAAGGAACACAAAAGAGAAGTGGACCTTTTCCCATTGGCATGAAAGTGAATATTTTGTTTAAAATATCACAAATAAAAATAAAACAAAGAAGGCTGCATTTTAACACTTGTCATGTAAATAGTGGACGACATCCCATTAGTGAGACTAGTCAGAAAGTGCACTCTTTAAAAGAGCTTGTTTCATCTGACAGGTACTTTTAGGAGTATAAATGCATGTTTTTGGCAAAGCCCCATGCCTGGTGATGTTTTTCTTAGCATGGAGGGTTTAGGAACTGGAAGAGAGACTGTGCAGAGAGAGAGGAGTATATCCAGAGATTAAAAATGTCTGTGTTGCTCATCTTTTAGGACCACCAGATTAATAACCTTGGTGACCATGGTTCTTCCAATGAAGAATCTAGACAACTTATGGCCACTGCTGGAGCCTGAGGATTAATGAGCATCCTGCACACCTTGGCTGTTCATGCTTTTACTTCTCTTTCTGAAATCTTCCATCTAGTACGTCACCTTCTGTTTGGCTGGCACTGACAGAAAAAAAAATGCATCGTTTTACTGGGTTTTGAATTCATAGCTTCTTTCTAGGCTGAGTCTCTGTCAAAATGGCCTGTGTATATATCAGTCTATTTGGGGGTGGAAAGAGGAAAATTGTGTAAGCCAAACAGTTCGTGGGGTGCATTTTTAAAGTTATAAGTAGATGTTACTTTTTATAAATTCCTGTAGACCACTTGAGCTTTAGTTTGCTGCTCTGTTAAACAGTGTCTTGGCTTGCAAGGACCCAAGTGCAAGTAATTTAGTTAGAAGGTGATGCCAACAAGCCCATAGAGAAGTGCGGAAGTGAGACAGAGAAAGGAAGGCAGCCAATGCAGGGTGCATTTGCAAACAAATTAGGCTCAGTCCTGCTGGGGAACTCTAAAAGCCCACATGAAACATGTATCTCAGAGCTATGCCAAGGGAGCAAAGCAACTAGGGTATTTACCCACCAGCCTCTCCCAGTCATTGGTTGAAGGCTGCTTCAGAGGGGTGTTAATTACCCAGCACTTTTGGCCCATCTTGTGCTAAGGCAGAAAGAAGCACAAGAGTACACCCTCCGGAGTAGAAATTCAGCTAGAAGAGCATTACAATGGTAAGATCTCAAGGGATATGGGCAGGGCTCCACCTGCACTTGATACAAATAGACATACAAAGGATATCACATATAACAAACAGATATATGTAAATGAAAGTATTAGAATTCCCCACTCAAACTTAAATAATAAAGGAGGCATAAGGATTCAAAACTGAAATGTCCAAAGGTTGGGGTGGCTTCAGGTAAAGCTTGGTCCAGTCTCTCTTTTTTTTTTTTTAACGTTTATTCATTTTTGAGAGACAGAGAGAGACAGAGCATGAGTGGGGAAGGGGCAGAGAGAGAGGGAGACACAGAATCTGAAGCAGGCTCTAGGCTGTCAATGCAGAGCCTGATGTGGGGCTTGAACTCATGAACTGCAAGATCATGACCTGAGCCAAAGTCAGACGCTCAACCGACTGAGCCACCCAGGCGCCCCACTTGGTCCAGTCTCTTAAGTGGTTTGACAGGCATGAGCTTCTTTATTTCTTTGCACCACTCACTATGTGTTGGCTCCATTCTTGGTAGTTTCTACTTTATGATTATAAAATAGCTTATAGTAGCTCCTTAGGGCTCTATTTTCTAGATTCAACATCCAGCCAAGAAGAGAAAGTATGTTTTTCAAATAGTTTAAACAAGTCCTGGAATTAAGTCTTTGGGGGCTATGATTTTCCTGATTAGGGTCAAGTTCCCACCTTCCCATCCCAATCATTGCAGCCCGAGTTGTTGGTGGGTGGGGGAAGGGTGACTCTAACTCAAAACACATGGCTGAGAAATTCAGTCTGTTGGGACAGGAATAAGAGGTAATTAATACTAAGACCCTTAACAGCATAGGTGTTTGATAACCTTAAGGAAAGCAGCTAAATCAATGATATTATATTTCAACTCCCTGATGTCAGAATCCAGTTGAATGTCCAGACAAGAGAGAAAGAGATTGATGGTGGTATGGTAAGGGAGGGCCAGGAAGAAAATGTAATGGTGAAAGCATGGGTACCAACAGCCACTCCAGGGAGCTGAATTCAGACTGTATCTTTGACAACACTAATGCTGGGTAATATTTATTTAGCTGAGCCTAATAAGCAGTGTAAAGAGTCTCATCTCTCAAATTGGCACAGCAAGGGGCCACAGCAGCCAGGCTGCTGATAATTAACAGTGAAATGCCTGGCCTGTTCTCTCCCTGCAACATTCGAAGGGATGCCTGGGACTGCCGGGCAAATTCATTTTCCTCTTGATGGCTGGGATAAGGATGGAGCTTGCTACAGAAAATTACTGGAGAGGCAGCTAGCGAAGGGCAGAACAAAATGACTATTCTGAGCAAGCAGGCTGGGCTGAGGAGGCTACCTCTTTGCTTGTGGAAGGTCACATACACACTGCATTTTCAGTACCCATAAGCATAGAACTATACAGGCAGATATGTTGGTTTTAGCTCACAAGTGCTAGAGTTGAAACAATAGTTGCAGAATCAAAGGCTGTTAGAATTCAAATGACCCTTGGAGACTGTGTAGTTCAATTGTATTCACTGATGAAAAAACAGAAACCTATACAGATGCGTGGCATCACAGTGAGCTCATTGTAGAGTTGAAACGAGGGAATGCATCACCCCTATTTGACAATCCACTGTTAATAATAACCATGTCTGTGATCTACATTCTTGAGGTTCACTCTGGACCTAGATCTTGTTCCCCTTTTATAGTTGAACCATTTGGTGGAATTCATGCAGCAAATCGGTGGAAAACAGAACACTCCAATCCCAATTGACATTGTCCATAAATAATTCTGGAAGACCTCTCTGATTAATAATAGTGATGATGGGAATGATAGATGATTATTTATCTATTAAAATATACCATGCACTGTGCTAAACAATTAACATGCATTATTGTGAATTATAATCTTCATAATAATTCTTTGATGTGAATACTACTCTCCTTGTATGGTGGAGAAAATTGAGGTTTACAGGGTTTATGAATTTACCCAAGCACACAATTTGTAAATGGTAGAACTGGGTTCTGATCTCATGTGTTCTCATTCAAGAGTCAAACCTGTACCTGTAACCACTATAAGCCTTAACTTTTCTTCTCAGCCCTGCCAGAGTTTCAATGACTTTCACTGGATTTTCCTTCAAGAAGAAATTCTATATTCTAGAAATATGGTATCATTTCTTTTATCTCTAAAAAAAGATCATAAATTTACTGTACTTTTTAGAATTGCTATTAATGATTTTTGAGATTTGGTACTTTTTTTTTTTTTTGGAGGATCACAGTGAAACGCTACATTTGCATATTTAAAGACAGTTTTCCTAAATGTCAGTTCAAAATATAGATTTATCAGAATTTGGAAATGAAAGGACTTTTTTTCTTACTGCTGACTCTACTGGATGTCAAGACTGTGCAAATTGCATCCCAGAATTAGAGCACTGTGGGGGCATCTGACCCCGCCCAAGTATTCCTGCCAAGTAACCCATCTTTCTTCTTGTTTCCCCACCCCTGATCTGCATGGCTTCCAATTCTCCTTCCTCCAGTTTCTCCAGATGGCAGACATCTTTCAGCCTCCTGGCTCCTGCAACTTCTTCCTACTGAATTGGAGCCAATTCCTGTAATCCAACTTCCTCCTCTTCAAAGGGATGTGCATAGCTTCTACAAGGACGAGGCCATCTGACTCCAATGCCTGTTGCCTTCTCTTGCCAGTGTCCTTATCTGACCTCAGTTTTCCCCACTTGGTCTTCATGGAGAGATGACCATTGGCTCAATTTGCATCAAGTTTTCCTCTTGGTCACCTTCTCATCCTAATTCTTTTCTCTCATCTTCACCATGAATATCCCACTGTTCTCTACTTTGGGGCTGTTTCTTCCCCACTATAATAGTATTATTATAACTTAGGACAGATGTATTAATGCTGATATTTTAAAATTTTGAGGAGTTTTCCAATTCCATCACCAAAGAGCTGGCTTGAGGATGACCAAAGAATTTACCCTTCATCAGTAGGGGTATGAGAGGAATGCTTAGCATGCAGAACACCCACTCCAGAACAGGTGATTGAGGTAGAGACAAGAATCAAAAGAACATACCTGAGTATGAGTCATACTTTTCTCTTTTTCTCTCTTAGCTGTTAAGACCTGAATTTGCCTCTTTTTCCTATCTTTAGGCAACTACTATCTTACATAGGTAGTCTATTCCTATATTATCAATAAAAAATTAGCTTTCTCCTGTTTTCTAGAAATGTTTAGTCTACCTGAATGTTTATAATATGTACAATTGAGCATTTTCTAAAAGTATGAAGATTAAATTAAAGGGAACTTAAACTGCTCATTGGGATCACCTTTAAAAAAAAAAAGCAAATATTTCTTCCACTGGATCATCCCTTTATCTTCAGCATGGGTACTTCTTACTTTCCCTCGACACCAATGTTTATATTTTATTGTTTTATTTTTTATTTATTTTATGTTGAGCTTTGATGAAAACTGTGAGTTCTCTCTCCCCAGAACAATGTCCAAATATCACATTCATACATACACACACACACATGCACAGGATTTTGGCCACAACTTCAAAGTGTTCATTGATGCTCATACAGAAATCCATTCATCATACTGCTGTCAGACTAATAGTTCTATAGGATGAGTGAGGTCATCTCATCTTACTTTCCTAATCCCTGTCACCCCCAGAATATAGAATAAAGTGAAAAGCCTTCCTTGCCTATTACTCAAGTTACTCTTCTTTTCCATTCATCCTCTGCTGTATTTTTATTTCTTCATGCCTTTGCTCAAGCTATTCACTTCACCTAGAATATCTTTTTCATTCTCTACCTTGAAAAACTATATGCAACTTTCCCTATCCCACTAATGGCACCTTCTATCACCCCAACCAATGTAGACGCCATAAATGTACTCAGGATTCATCTCATCTTTCTTTACATTACAACTCCCTGAGGGTTTTATCTCTTTGACAGCATTTAGGAGCATGTACATCTTAAGCCTAAACAGAACCTTAACAATCATTTTATAAAGCCCCTTTTTGTTTGCCTCATATTATTCATTCATTTATAAATAATAATATTTACAAATTCTTTTTTTTAATTTTTTTAAGGTTTATTTTTGAGAGAGAGACAGACAGAGCATGAGTAGAGGGGGGCAGAGAGAGAGGGAGACACAGAATCTGAAACAGGCTCCAGGCTCTGAGCTGTCAGCACAGAGCCCCATGCGGGGCTCGAACCCACGAACCATGAGATCATAATGTGAGCTGAAGTCGGGCTCTCAACTGACTGAGCCACCCAGGTGCCCCTAACATTTAAAAATTCTTAATGTGCAACTGTTATGTGCCAGACACTGATCCAGTCACTGGAACATAGTAGTGGACAAGGTAGATAGAGCCTCTGCTTTCATGGAACTTTCTTTATATTGGGAGAAGAAAGACTAGAAATAAGTTTAGAAAAAAAACAGGTACTTACAAATATTGAGTATTTGGAAGACCATTACTTTGAGAAATGCTATAGAAAATGACTGAGGAGAAGGAGAGGAAGAACATTATGTTTATTAATTGGTAGGTCAAGGAAAGCATCTCAGATATTTGAGTTGAAACCTGAATGGTAAGGAGCTAGCCAGGTAACGATGGGGGGGAAGGGCACAGCAAGTGCAAAGACCCTGAGGTGAAAGCTTACTGAAGCAAAGACAGAAGGCCAGTGGGGGACAGGGGAGAGATGTTCTTAGATAAAGTCAGAGAGGAGAAAGGAGTTTGGAATCTACTCTAAATGACATAGAGGCTATTAAGTCTACAAGCTTCTTGAGAGCAGACCTATCTTATGTGGCCCAGCACAGCACTTAGCAAAAGAGATAAATGCTGTAAAGAAAAAAAGTTTTACAACCAAGTCATTTTGAGCATGTTAAGATGCTCCTCATTGTAAACTCAAAGAAAGTTGTTTCCTAGGCTATGCACTATATGTCCATGGTCACATTTGGCTAAGAGGAAATGTAGCCATTAAGTAACAACCCTTGGATTTTAATTTCCTCAAGGACCATTGTGGGGACTTTTACGAGCTGGTAACAGTCCTACATGCCCTGCAAGTTCCCATTCATTCCACTTGCTTCGATTTTATCTTATCACTGAAATGGTTTGAAGCCTTAGGAGTTTTACAAGCTTCAATCCGCTCTTGGCTTTTTGCCTCCGACATTCAATTTTCACACCTACTTTTATGAATTCAAGAATGGTACTAGACTGGCTTCCTCTGATAGGATTTTTTCCCTCTCAACACATTTTCAAACATTACTGATTTAGAAGGTTGTATAAAACATATATGTTCAGCTTAAAGAATAATTAAAAGCAAATACTTGTGTAACCACTACCTAGGTTAAGAAATAGAATGTTGTATTTTACAAAGTGGGGTTTTAGAACTGAAAGCAACTTTCAGAACCAAAATCATCTGGTTTGCTCTCTTTTTACACGAGAAGTCTAAGGCTTAGAATTGGCAAATGGTTTTTTTTTTTAAGTTTATTTATTTTGAGGGGGTAGGGGGGAAGGAGAGAGAGGGAGAGAGAGAATCCCAAGCAGGCTCCCCCTTATCAGGGCAGAGCCTGATGCGGGGCTTGAACCCATGAATTGTGAGATCATGACCTAATCCAAAATCAAGAGTCAGATGCTTAACTGACTGAGCCACCCAGGTCCCTTGGGCAAGTGGTTTTATGCAGGCCACACTGCAGGCCACACTGATGCAGCTAACAGAATCGTAACTCTAAACCAAAAGGCCCATAGAGATTAGGGGATCAGTTTCTCAGATTAGGTTATCTGGGCTCCTATATGAACATTTTCAGTCAGAGCTGAGGGGGTAAGAGCTAAATTTCTCATGAAGGGACTGTTGTTTTTCTTTCCAAAAGCTCTCTATGAAAGTAACACTGATTGATGATCCACCCTCAGGGTGCTTGCTAATTTCTTGGTGGTTGGATTTTTAGCGTGGAGTTCTTTCTTTTTCTTTTTTCTTTTTTTTTTAATCACTTACTTGGCTCATGTTTAGAGTTGACATTTTCTGACTATCATAAGATTTCTGGTGAGTTGTGGAATCAGAAGTGGTTTGGAGTTCTACCTCAGCAGCTTTTTATTCCAAAGACAGTTTTAGTTGGAGGTGTGGAGTGTTGTAATCATATCTGGTCATTTCCCTAGTAGGGTTGAGATCTAGGCTGGGTAATTCTGTCATTAGTATTATTTCTTTTCTCTCTCTATTTCTCACCTTGCCACACACACACACTCACTCACATCAATAAACCAATTAACATTCGTACCTTGGAAACACCAAAAGATGGGGGGAAATAGTTACACAAACATCTGTATATCTCCATGTGACTTTTTGCTCCCCAAAGACTTTCTTGACTTTCATAGTCAAGAGGGGAAGGGCAGCATTTTTGGATTCCTAAGAATTTATTTGAAGGTAGAAAACTCAAATGTCTTCTATTCCAGGTAGAAAATGAGTGTAGTGTGCAAGGAGTAGTGGGGGACCATGTTAACTGGAGACAATTTGCCCATTTGTGATACTGTAATATCAAAAGAAATACATATTTAGTCTTTGTCCCAAGTTCTCAGCACAGAGCTCCTAAAACTCTTGGCATTTCTGAGTGATAGGCATAAGAAAAGTATCGTTTTTTTAAAGTTCAATTTATTTATTTTGAGAGAGAGAGAGAGAGAGAGAGAGAGAGCACAAAGGAGGGGCAGAGAGAGGGAGAGAGAATCCCAAGCAGGCTCCACACTGTCAGCAAGGGGCCGGATGTGGGGCTTGAACTCACAAACCAAACTGACCTGAGCCAAATCAAGAGTCAGATGCTTAACCTATTGAGCCATCCAGGTGCCCCAGAGGAGCATCTTTTGTTATTCATAATAAGACCCTTTAATCATACCTGAGCTTATGCTATGACTCTGGAAGGATGGGGGCTGCTTGCCAGAGGAACTACCCATGTGAATTGAAGGCTGAACTTGAAGCCCCACTCTCCAAACTCTGGGGAAGGGAGAAGGGCGGGAGGTTGGGTTAATCCCTAACGGCCAATGATTTAATCAGTCGTGCCTACTTGATGAAATCCCTATAAAAATCCTAACTGAAGGGGTTTGGAGAGCTTCCTGGTTGCTGAGCACATTGAGGTACTGGTTGTGGGTAGCATGCCCAGAGAGGGCATGGAAGCTCCATGCTCCTTCCCTCCCATTCCTTACCCTATGCATCTTTTCCTTTTTGTTGTTTCTTTGTTGCATCCTGTATGATAAATGGATAATAGTAAGTGAAGTGCTTTCCTGAATTCTGTGAGCCATTGTAGCAAGTTATCAAACCTGAAGAGGGGTTATGGGAACATCTAATATATAGCTGGCTGGTCAGAAATGCAGTGACAACCTGAGACTTTTGATTGGCATCTGAAGTAGAGAGCACTCTTGTGGAACTGAGCCCTTAACCTGTGGGGTCTGTGTTAACTGAGTAGTTTGTGTCATAATTAAGTTATACATAGAGATACTCAGTCAATGTCTGCTGAGAATAGAGAATTGATTATGTGGGGGGAAAGCCACACGTTTGGTGTTAGAAGTAAGTAGTGCAATGAAGTAGGGTTTTTTTTCCCTTTAGAAGTCTAAAGACATTTAAATTCAAACATTTAAAAAATATTCTGTGAAGACCCCCCAAAATAAATTATCTGTAGGTGAAATGAAGCCTATAGCCACTTCTTTCCAAATTTGTCATCTTTGAATCTTTTCACACTAGTCAAATCAAAACTGCCATACAGTGCGGTGTCAGTGAGGGAAAAAGTTACCAAGTGATAGGATATTGGTTCAGAGTTCTGGTGGTGATGATGGTAGAGAAGGATGTGGTGCAGAGAATGGGGCAATGTGGAGGATTGTCCTACAAAGCAGCCTGTCTCTTGGTAGATGAGTGTGATTTATCATTTCACTCTCCCCATGCTTCATTTGGGTTATTTTTTCCCCACACTGTTTTCCAGATCATAAATTCTTTCTTCAGCTCTTTCAATTCTACTGTTACGATCATTCACTAGTTTTTCCTTCAGCTACTGTAACTTTCAGTTCTAGAATTTCATTTATTCTTTTAAAAACATTTACAATTCATTGCAAAATTGTTCAATCTTAATTTTTATTTGTTTCAATAAAGCAAAAAGTTATTTTAAAGTCTGTTTCTTATATTCACACATAAGGGAGTCTCCATGGTTTTCTTTCTGTTGTCTGAAGTTTCTGATGCTTCTTTTTAAAGATTTTCTATTTTTACCTGATTTGATTTAATATAAGACATTATATTTGAAAAAAACATTTATGGGAGTTATTTCAACATAGGTTGATGTTATCTTCCTCCTAGAAGGGAATTTTATTTCTTACCGTCGTGTTCCTGGGACACTAGCAGTTTGAGGGCACCTTAATCCAAGTTAGGGTTTTAGATTATTTGGGCAACCTGGATAATTCAAAGCTAAACTATGTATGAGAGCTGGGTGACTTTGATTCCAAGTTTTGTCTTCTTGATACAGTGAGACTGACAAAAACTGTTTATATGCTTTCAGATGCATCTTCCATATGGGCAAAAAGTGGTACCAAATAATAGTTTACCTCTCTGGATTTTCAACTCCACTGGCTTTGGGTGGTAATTCCTCACTATCTTATTTTATGCTCTTTTATGCTTTCAAGCTGACTTTTATTGTTAATTTTAAAAATACATTGCCCCAGCTCTTTTTAGTTGTCTTCAGTGATAAGACTAATCCAAATTACCTAGTGTTCCATTACTAGAGGCAGAAGTCTCAAGCTAGCAAGATTTATAGATTAGTCACCTGTTTAAACTTTAGAGGCTGGTTATACACTGGTTAGGAGAACAATATCTCAACTTCCCTCTTTCTCAGATACTGCTCTATTACCTGTTTGGTTTTTCTTTTTCTTTCTTTTCTTTCTTTCTTTCTTTTTTTTTTTTTTTTTGTGATTACTGCATTTCATGCTGACAACCACTTCCTGCCTTCCTTTTCCTAACTCCCTACAGAGCCACATTATGATGTAGAACTCTTAGCAGAAGGGAAGATGTCTACCCACCAATAGCCTTCTCCTTCAGTTAAATATACATATATATTTTATAATAAAAATATACATTTTTCTCTATCTCTATCTATCTATCAATCGATTGATTTTGGTGATTGGCCAGGAGAAAAAGTATGAGATTTTAGAAATGTATAACTTGGATCTGGAAAAACAAGCCATTTTCTTTTGAAAAACTCAGGATATGTGGCATCTTCAGATTCAATTGTATTCTTTTTGTGAGATGCAGCTAAAGATTCAACTTCTTTTCAACACATGCTTCTGATGGGTCTGAAAGTTGGCATATCAATCTGCGAGTACTTGCAAAAGAGGCTTTCTTAATTTTCTTGGCTTAAAATTCCTTTAAACATGAAGAAGTTTTTTTAGTGAACTTTTATTGAAATATAGGATAAATACAGGAACATGCACATATAAATGCATAGCTAAATGAATTTTGGTAAAGTTAACAAATCCATGTAACCTGGACCCAAAAATAGAACTAGATCATTACCAGCACACAGATGCCTCTTTCTCATCCCCCTTCTAGTCACTAACCACTCAAGGGTAACCACTCTTCTAATATTATACTGTAGATTAATTCTGTTTATTTTTGAACTTTACATATAGAATCATTTAGTATATACTTTTATGGCTGGTTGTTTGGTTTTTCTCTCTTGACATTGTGTTTGTAGGGTGTATTAATATTATTACATGCAGTTGTAAATCATTCCTTCTTGTATTCTGTATAGTAATCCACTTCATGAATATACCATGATTTGTTTATCATTTCTACTTTTGATGGACAGTGGGGAGTCTCATCATTTTACAAACAGTGCTGTTAAAAAAATTATTGTGCATTCTCATTACCTGTTAGTAAATATAGATAGCAGGAAGATTCTTGAACTTCATCTTCTAAATTTTATCCTGCTCACCAGGATTGTGACCCAGATTCTGGTCCTTGATCTTTTAATTTGGGCCAAATACAGAGGAAGAAGAGATGATTTCCATGAACTACTTCCTAGATAAGCTGGGAGCACGTCGTCTGGCTGATGTGGTCTTTTGCCTGAGCTGTGTATCCAGAATCCAGTGTTGAACTGGATGAGCTTGTTAAAATGGTGGAAAAATCTCTTTGGTAGAGTGCCTCAGTTTGAGTTAAACCCTGGGTCTATACCCTGAACATTGCTTTGTAGTTTCATCTGATGAACCAAATTACATCTACTAACCATTATGAAGTTTTAGAAGTTTTTATGCTGTGTCCCAGTTGAATCTTTTAACAATGTGAGAAGGCTCAGTTAACAATGTGGCTCAGTCAGCTGGGCGCCTGACTTCAGCTCAGGTCATGATCTCATGGTTCCTGAGTTTGGCCCTGCATCAGTCTCTGTGCTAACAGCTCAGAGCTTGGAGCTTGTTTTGAATTCTGTGTCTCCCTCACTCTCTGCCCCTCCCCTACTTGCACTCTATCTCTTTAAAAAATAGGTAAAGATTTTAAAATTAACAATGTGAGAAAAACCTGTTTTTTTAAATAAAATATCCAGTTTCTTATGTAAATATTACTACAATCCTATTTGCTAATGATGTTCTGTGAGAATTCACAAAAGAAAGGATATCTGCTTGTGAGGCCTTCAAATTCCTCAAAATTTGCTTGGATAGAAAAACTGCCCATAGAGCAATAGGTGCTTAAAACAGGATATTATAACCAATGCAAGTTATTGTCATATATGCCTCAAAGCTAAACAGATGGCTAATTGGGAATTAGAGTAGAATTATTCATTCATTCCACAAAAAACAAATGAGCCTCTACTATTTGCTCCTCTCTATGCTAATATAATTTACATTAAATTATAATAAATTAAATGTTAATTATATAACATAGTACCGTCATAACATGATCTACTATAATTCCAGGGAGTGATAAGAGCTAGAGAGAAAATAAATCAGCATAAGATGGGGAGCCGGATGTTATTTTAGATGGATAGTGGGAGGAGGAGTCAGGAAATCACTGAATAAGTGACACATGCAGAGACCAAAGTGAAGTGAGGGAGCATGGCCTTGATCTGGGGGAAAGTATTCCAGGAAGAGAGATTTGCAAAACCAAAGGCTGTGAGAGGGAAACAAGAATAGAAGATTCAAGGGGGAGCAAAGAGGACAGGATGGCTGGAATATAGTGAGCAATGGCAAGGAGGAAAGGAGGTCAGGTAAAAGAGGAAAAGGAAGACAAGGGCCACTTGAATTTGGCAATTCAAATTTTATTTGAGGGCAATTTGAATTTTATTCCAAGGTGATAGCATTCCACTGGATCTTAAGTAGGTGTTGCTAAGAATGTGGTTTGATTTGACATACGGTTGGGAAAGGTCAATTTGGTTGCTGCATAGAGAATGGATTGTAGGTATTAAGAATGGAAAAAGAATGGAAGTTTTCTGAGAAACTCATTTGATTCCCTAGGGTTGGGAGATGAAAGAGACATGGATAGGGAAGGCTGCTGCAGGGCAGAGGACATTAGTCCCAAGGAAGAAAGGGATTTAAATAAGTTAGCTAATTGCCAGAATTAGATGAGCCACTACATTTCACTCTTTATTTTACAGATGCGAAAACTAAGGCTCAGAAAGCCTAAGTAACTTTCTAAAGGAAAAAAATGTGATAACCACATTGAAAACAGGAAGGAGTTTGGGGAAAGGTGACTTCTGTCACTAAGTCAATCTATTCGTATGCAATAAAGTAAGATTATTGGTAAGAGTTACAAACATTTTGAAATTGACTTCTGAACCTCTCTCTTTCTCTCTTTTCTTTTTTGAGAACTGAAATTTTGGTGGTGCAAAGTGGCCAGCTTATCATCTTGAGTTGCATTTTAGAAAAAGCAATACTGACTCTGAACTTTTTAATGGCAAGTCCAAGCCGTATTAACTTTCCTAAAACTGTTGGGGACAGTGTCTGGCAATGGTAGGTGCATAATAAATATTTGCTGAATGATTATATGATGAAACTGAGAGTCGGAAGAATTCTAAGAAATTATAGAAAAAATGAGAAAAATTACCCCCTCTGTATACTTAAAGTGTACTGTATAATATTAGTAGTGTACTAATATTGAGAAAGGACAATTAAAGCATTAGTCACATGCTTTGGATTGTGATGAAAACTAAATTCAAATTGAGTTAAACACTAAGGAACATTCATTGGCCCATGTAATTAAGTCTAGGAGGGTAGTTCTAAGTTCAGGTATGGCTGGATCTAGGGTTTGTATGGCATTTAAATAATTCTCTCTATCTTTGTGTCTTTCTTTCTCTTTCCACTTATTTGTTTGTCTTTCCTTCACACTGGCTTCATTCCAGGCTGGCTGTCTTCACATGGAGATCCTCCTATGGTTATAAGCTTACATCTTTCAGTTTATTAATACCAACAGGAAGAGTTCCCTTTCCCAAACGGTTCTATCAAAAGTCTTCAGGGGCCAGGCCAGTCAGTCCATGTGAACATGGGCTGAGAGTAGGTGGGGAGTGGTTTCCAAAGGAAGAGTTAGGAATGACTAGCAGAAGTTAGAGTGGACAGTGGCAGGAGAAGCAACAAAGATCTACTACCAAAGTGAAAGAAAAGGGAAATCTTGCAGCCAAAGAGGCAATTTCTGCTTATAAAATCCCCCTAAAACCTAGGGCACCTCAACTCCAGATCAAGGCTGGGCAGGTCAGTACTGACACTGTAGATATTTGTAGATATTTGTATTTGTAGATGTTTCCAAAAGCTCTTTCAGGCTTCCCGAGGCAGCTAGATTTTCCCAAGGCCCCTGAGAAACTCAACAGACTTCTTGGGTGTATAAGAGCTCACAGAACCAGCAGTCACTGCCATGTTTCTGTCCTCACAGACTCTCCAGTTATTGGTATGAAGCCCCAAATGCCCATGGTTCATCCGTAGCTTTTTTTTTTAATGTTTATTTATTTGTGTGTGTGAGAGAGAGACAGAGTGCAAGCAGGGGAAGTGTAGGGAGAGGGGGAGACACAGAATCTGAAGCAGGCTCCAGGTTCTGAGCTGTCAGCATACAGCCGTATGTGGGCCTCAAATTTGTGAACCATGAGATCAAGACCTGAGCCGAAGTTGGATGCTTAACTGACTGAGCAATAGTTTTAAAAGTCATTCTTCATGTTTCTTAAAGGAACCATGAGCCCAATGTGTGCTTTCCTCTGAAGCTCAAATTCTATAAAGTGAAATAGTAAGCCAAATGGGGTGGCAACTTCAGACAAGTGTGTAGGTTCTACTCCATGATGAAGGTAATCAAAGAAACCAACTGCCTTCTTACACTCCACAAAAATGCCTTCCAAACAGATATTTCCCAGCCAGTTGAAAAGTGAGTCAGCTAAAGAACTCCAAAACAATTAAATTAATTGAAAATACATTTCATAAGAGAAATTGGATAGATTATTTGAGGTCACGAGCATCTGCCAATGAGTATTTACCTCAGCATTTGCAGCTTTACTTTGCTTCCCCACTTGTAGCATTTCTGAAATCCACTTATTTCTCCTTTGTGTGTAAATTCTGAGAATGTGTGTTTCTAGTTATGGCTCCATAAGACCACTATT
This sequence comes from Felis catus, assembly GCF_018350175.1. Classification (NCBI taxonomy): domain Eukaryota; kingdom Metazoa; phylum Chordata; class Mammalia; order Carnivora; family Felidae; genus Felis; species Felis catus. The sequence goes on along the minus strand of NC_058370.1, from coordinate 35,986,293 downwards.
TACCCCCTTCACAATTTTTGTCATATGTGCTATATCGTCAGGGTTCAGTGAAGGAAGGAGAAATGTCTCTAGGTATTTCAAGCAGAAGGTGATTTAATACAGGGAAATAAGTGCTCACAAAATGGTGAGAAGAATAGAAGTCAGAGGCACCAGTGGGATCTTGGTTTCAATGTCAAAGTCAAAAAACTATGGTCATCACATTTCCACTCTTGCTGCCTCCATAATTCTGTCACTCCTGTGAGGTTGCTAACTGGAAAGTAGAACCCTGAGTCTGACTCCTGCATGTGCTCAAAATGTTCAAAGCTTACTATAACTGCCTTTACTGCAGCAAGTCTGCTTGCACTTTATTTCTGCCTTACAAAACTCAGGCAACTGCATCTAACTGGCACAGCATAATTCATATCCAGAGCCCTAACAGCAAGGGCATCTGGAAAGTGTAATTTTAAGACTTCCCTCCTTAGAGAGAAAAGAAGAGGTTGAGAGAATGAATCCAAGAATATGTCACTCACTTTACAAATTAAAGTTGTTTTTTTTTTTAAAAAAGACCTTATATTTATACTGTAAATGAAAATCCAGGATCATTTTCCATTAACAGAAGGTATTTGTCAAAATAAATGCAAGGAATTTTTTTGCCTTACATTTACCAAAAATATTTTTCCTCCCTGAGAGAACAGAGTAATTATAAAAGGCTCTTTTTCCCCAGGCTTTCCCCAAACTGCACTATTCCCCTATGCTACCCTCATTTATATACTTTGTGTGAGCCAAAAGCCAATATTTGCAATTAAATGGCAGGTCATGTGTGAATTAAGGCAGACTTCTATGCCAAGTCATGTTCAAACTTGCCTCTTTTTTCCTGGTTCGGGAATGGAGAGGATCACACAAAACTGGTCCCATCAGCAATGTGCATCAGTGTACTTTGGGAAATGCTTTATTAGATTGTAATCAGTTTGAAAGTGCTTTTATCTCCTCCTCTGCCTTAAGTTCTAGAATAGACCTCACATTTTTTTCATCCAACCTGGAGTTACAAATATGAGAAGGAAAAATATCAGGAATGGTGACTCGGAATTTGGGGGAGTGAAACAAAGACCAACAGTCAGTTTAAAGCAGGGTCTTATTGTCTTTGCCTAAAGTGGGAGGTGGGAGACTGGGATTCACTCCTACAGGTTGAGCTGTAAGTTCTGGACAAGAGTTGTCCACTTAACCAACTCCTTTCCTGGTGCTTTGAGTCTACCCTTCATGCTACCAGCTGACCAAACCCATCTCCGCCATAAGGACCATTGTTTTCTCCTTTCTTTCCTCCACTTCCCCTTGGTCAGCCCACCCCTTATCCTCCCATCCCCACTCTACTTCATTCCCCACCCCACCCCACACACACACACACAGCTTCAGTACACCTCATTGTCTGCCTTTCAAGAGCTCCATGAGTGTCTGTTTTGTTCAAAGCAGAATCTATAGCATCTGAAAACTGCTTGTGATAGACATTCAATTCCCACTAGTTGAAAGAATAACAAATGGGTGAGTGAGCAGTCAGTCTGCTTGGCTCAGCCAGGCTAACCCAGAAAGAAACCTGAACTATCTCAGACTCATTCTGGACTTTACTGTGTTTCACAGAACATCAGATTGATCAAAACTATTTATAATGGAATGCACTCCAGGTTCTAGACTACATGAATCAAATATAGGCCTTCAAGTCGTTATAAACTGAATTTTGAGATAACGTTGGTAGTTTCCCCTTTTGTCTTAGAGAATGAAGAATTGGATTGAGCTTTGACTCCACTATCTCCTGGATGGCAAGTCACTTTCATTTTCTGAGCCCCAGTTTCCTCACCTGTAAATTGGGGGAGGATTTACTCTTTGCTTAATTCACTACCTGCTGCATGGGTCATGTGAAATTAGGCACTTACCCATGTATTTTATCATTGAAGAAGTAGTTTTCTGAGTGCCTACTGTGTGCAAGTCTTTTAAATGTCATCTTCTTAGTGTGGCATTTTATTTTATTTTAAAAATTTTTAATGTTTTTTTTTTATTTATGAGAGAGAGAGAGAGAGAGAGAGAGAGAGAGAGACAGCATGAGTGGGAGTGAGAGAGAGGGAGACACAGAATGTGAAACAGGCTCCAGGCTCCGAGCTGTCAGCACAGAGCCTGACACAGGATTTGAACTCGCAAACTGTGAGATCATGACCTGAGCCAAAGTAGGATACTTAACCGACTGAGCCAACCAGGTGCTTCTAGTGTGCATTTTATAATCAACTTATGTAACATTTCAGTCCTACTTTTCAACACTGCTAGTCCTCCCTTCTGCTTTATTTTTCTAACAAGTGCTTTCATTTTTAAACTTAATATATGTTTTATTGATTTAATCATATACTATAATTATTTAATTTGTATTGCGTATCTCCCCCTGCTAGGTTTTAGGCTCCATGAGAGGGGATGATGATTGATTGATTGATTGATTGATTTTGCTATTGTCTTTCCAGAGCCTGTCCCCTAGTGGGCACTTAATAAATAATGTTGAATGAATAAACAAATATCCCATGCTCAGAGTACAAGTGCTGATATAAACCAGCCTACCAGATGAAACTCAAATGTATTCTTTTATTAGAGAAAACTCACTAAAGAATGTGTATTCTATACAGAGGGCTGGAGTTACATTGAAGGAACAATTAGGAGGCCAGTATATAATCCAGACAAGAAATGACAAAGAAAATAAGGAGACAATTAGAAAATATTGAGGAAATAGAATTGTAGCGTGTGGCTCCTTGGATATGAGGTGTGGTGGGGAATAGTGAAATCTACATTGAATTCCTAGTCTCTGGGCTGGGCAACTGGATGGATGAAAATGATGCTCACTGATACGAGGATACCAGTGAAGGAAATGGTTGTTTGAGGACATGCATGAGGAGAGAATTTATGCCGGGTGCCAATGGGCCAACAGATGTTCACTGAGAGGTTGAATACATGGCTCTGGGCTTAGAAGAGAAATTTAGGCTGGGGATAAAGATTTGAAAGCCATAATCCTAGGCTCTAAGGACAGCATGCAGAGTAAGGATAGGGAAGGGTCAAGGGGACACAATCATTTGGGATAAATATTCTTATCCCACCTCTCCATAGATGAGACCACTGGGAAGTGCCCAATTATCCTCAAAGATTAGCTTTTTATCTATTCCATTTGAGACCCCAGAGTTCTGCACCATGGATAATGGAAAAGACTTTTGTATACTTAAAATCCAAGACTACTATAGCCTTTTTCAGGCCAAATACCCACAATTATTTTACTTTCTTAACAAAAACGATATGCTAGATAGTTCTGGGGTTGGGGGCCAGAAAACTTGGGGGCTGATATAGCTTAAGATCTCCCATGGCTAATGGGTGACGTTGAACAACACATGGATTTTTCTGTCAGTTCATTTCCTCATCTGTAAAATTATGGTGTTGACCTCCATGAGGTTCTTGGAAAGATGTATCAGGAGCATTTGAATGATTAAATAATGAAATCTAGAGTAGATATTCATTAAAGATCTTACAAGAATCCAGTTTCTATTCCATTCCAATAATACTTTGTTGTTGGACCCATTCCAGTTCCTGTATATATTCTTTAAAGCATATAGATGCCTAAACAGTACACAGAGCTCTCTAGTGTGGTCATGACTAATGCAGCAGAGTACATAAAAAGGTAGAAGAAAATACAGACTCTATACCCCTGTTGTAGGCTGCTGGCTATTGTCAAGCTGCTAGTGATTTATTTAGCAGTCTGGTTGCAAAAAAACAGGACTAAACCATTTGCATTGATACTTTAGGTTTTCTTTAAAAGCAATTAACCCAAATTAAGACAATATTCACCAAAGGTTCTGAAAACAAAACAAAACAAAGCAAAGCAAAACATAACAATAAAATCACCCATCTACTGATTTAATAGAAGATTTCTTTTTTTTTTTTAATTTTTTTTTTCAACTTTTATTTATTTTTGGGACAGAGAGAGACAGAGCATGAACGGGGGAGGGGCAGAGAGAGAGGGAGACACAGAATCGGAAACAGGCTCCAGGCTCTGAGCTATCAGCCCAGAGCCCGACGCGGGGCTCGAACTCACGGACCGCGAGATCGTGACCTGGCTGAAGTCGGAAGCTTAACCGACTGCGCCACCCAGGAGCCCCTTTAATAGAAGATTTCTTAAAAGTAGCTAAAAAAAATTGGGTATTTATGTTGTGTGCTTTCCCAACTAAGATCTTAATATGCTTTGCAAACTTGACTCAAATGCCAATGGTACTTCCCCCTCTGTGTCTTTCAAAAAAATGGAGCTAATGAGAACTGAAGAATCATGGCGGTATTGAAAATGTAGTCTTTGAAGTTCATGTGTGTAACTGTAGTATATTATTGTTTAGCTGATTTCCTATCCTTCCTCTCCCCCCCCCCCAACCTCCAAGGGAAGTGTGTACTTTCCTGTCCAATTTATATTGACCTTGACCATGTGCTTGTTTAGACCAATGGAATATGTAAGTGACAGTGTTACTGCTGCTTGATATGTTTCTGACATTTGATACTTTCAGCTTCTCCCTCTTTGAAATGGGGTCTTATCCTGAGTTTGAGATACTGCATGGTTCTGCTAATGCTTCTGGACACTTTTTCCTCTATCATGAGAAAGGTTTCTCCCTAGTAGCTGCTCTGTTTTCAGCCTGAATCTCAAAATGAGATTCATGGAGCAAAAATGCCCCAGTGTACCTACAGATGCAATGTGGTCGTAGCCAACTGGTAGACTCTCAAGCATAAGAATAAGTGATTGTTGTTTGAAATCTCTGAATTCCACATCAGTGTGTTAAGCAATATGATTGTGTCAATAGTTACTGAGTATTATTTGGCATAACAACCTTTCTTGTAGATTTAACCCCCTGTGAGATCTCTTGTCTCTGTAACTACTCTGTACAGGGCCTAATTGACTTGGAGCAGATATCAAGACAAAGTTGTACTTAGCAAAAAATTGGTTTACAATTTCTTAAAGCTCAGAAATCAATTTTACCTCTCTAACAGTTGACCATTTTTAAGGTCTAGTTCTCAGCCAAAGGCAATTTTTCCTCTAAGGGATATTTAGCAATGTCAGGATGCATTTTGACTGTCATGACTCAGGGTGGGGGTGCCACTGGCATCTAGTGAGTAAAGGCCAGGGATGCTGTTAATATATAGCTCCTCACAACGAAGAATTATCCAGTCACAAATGTTAACAGTGTCAAGGTTGAGAAAAGCTGGCTCAACCCTATATTTCTTTCTCTTGGGGCATATCAAATTTATCTTTGGGCAGCACAGCATTAAAACTGATATCACTCATTAGGAACAAATAAGAAAACTCGGCCAAGTATATGATATCATTCCAGATAGCCTCCTAAAGAAAGATAAGAATTCTTTTATTGTTTGTTAACCCACTGAAAAACATAGAGCAAAAGTAATTATTTGCTCCCTTTTTGAGATTTAAAAATCTTTAATTGGATTAAAAAAGGATTTCCTTTTTTACCAGCACTTCAGGATATTTCTGTATTGCTCAGAAATCAGAGGCCTCATGATTTAGTTATTCATTTACTCTCTCATCCATTCAAATTATTTATGGAGCACCTACCTTGTGCCAGGCAATCTTAGGATTTCTCGTTCCAAGATGTCAGGTTTAATTCTGTTTGTTTTGTTTTGATTGAAATAGAGTATATAAGAGTGTGTGTTAAAGTTCACATTTATTTTAAAACACCCCAAGAGTAAATATAATCTTTCTGTTCACCCTGCACCTTTGAGCACCCCTTCCTATGTTATGAACTTCAAAAAGAAGTGGAGCCTGCCTTTTGCTAGAGATATATAAGATGTATTGTTTCATCCTCCCTTATGAACAACTTAATACAACTGTGTAGAACTTTGTATTAGATTATAGTGGATCCTGGTAATGCCAGAGGTAGTTGCAAAAGTTTTAGTGGTAGCAATATAAGCACAGCTTCACTTTACAGACATATTTCTCAGTGTGTTTTATGTTGGTTTATTTAATAAGCAAATATTTCATATGCTTTGTTAGTAAGAGGCATCCAGCAGAATCTGATACTACTGGTGAATGAAGACAATTTTTAAGCTGAAGAACAATGGCAGCACCAAGAGAGAACTGCTGGGCAACAGGCTTTTATCTACCTGAAACAGAAGGAATTTTCTGGCAAATCCACAGATCCATTTGGGTCCTTGAAAATGTCTAATGTAGCAAAAATATCCTCACCTCCAATTGCAGGCTCCAGAAGAAGTCTCTGTTATGAAATGTCCTGTTCCAGCCCTCTAACCTCTGCCATTTTGAAGCCACAGTGAGCTATATCCCAGTGAGCCAGGGGTTGGAGAGCTAAGGACTCAAGCAGGAAGATAGTGCAGAACCTGACCCTGAGATGAAGGTGAAGACAACACACAAATGTTGTACTTTTCCGGCCTCAGTGAACTGAAATCATGTCCTTTTTTTTTTTTTTTTTTTTTTTTGTTAATTTGATTTTGCTGTTTGGATTCAAACCCAGTATCTTCTTCCAATAATGCTCTTTTCTGTACCCAGTCACAGAAAGAGTAGAAGAGAGCTAGCAGGAAAACAATGGTCTGACACTTAAAGAGAAAATCAATGGCAGATGTCTTCCTTTATGTTTTCTCAGCTAATCTACAAAAACCATGTGGGAAGGCTTAGTTCCTATTTTTCAGGTAAGAAAACTGAAGCTCCCAGAGGGCAACTAACTTGAATTTTAATTGAGGCATGTCTGATTTTCAGGTCTATATTCTTTTTCATTAACTACAAAAGCTAATGTTGACTCTCTTTTATGACCTGTTAATATTCAAATCAATATGATTTTTTGTCATGGAAAAATCCAAGCTCTAGCAGAAGGGAGGAAGCAGGGAACATAAATTCAGCCCCTTCAAATCACATGGAGAGACAAGGAATCTGCTCTGAGTTTGCAAATTTGATTTTGAGGACTCCAGGCATGGGAACTGTGTCAGACTCAATATATCTGCTCATGGACCAATTAGGACCAGGTGACTGCCAAGCTGTTTACTGTCCTCTTCTGACCCACCTGCTCCACTCACAATCATTTTGCAGCCAGAAGATCAGTGAGGTAAAGGTGGCCTTGTGCCCTCTGACTTTTGCCCTCTGCCTTCTCTCTGGGTTTTTTGACACCACATTGGTGGCAACCAGTGGCCACCTGCTTATAGGCACAAGTCATCTAAAGTAATAAAACAAGAGGTAACTGGCCAGAGCCAGCCATTGAATTTTTAAGGTCTAAGCCTTTCTTCAAGAAAACATGGTTTCTTCAAAGAATCAGATGGAGTATAGCAGGTACATGTGGGGACTCTGGAACCACATTATTCAAACCCTTGAGCAATCATTGGCTATTCTATTTACTCACTGTGTGATGTTGGAGATTTTACTTCACCTCTTCAATGCCTCAATTTCCTGATCTGTAGAACAGACTCATTTATTCATTTCACATATGTTCTGCCATGTACCACAACCTTGATTCCATGTGCTGGGGATGGAGCATACACAAAACCAACCAAGTCCCTCTGTTCTCATAGAGGAGACAGAAGATAATAGATTTGTTTGGAACATAACTTCACATAGTGCTAAATGCCATAAATCAAATAAAACAGAGGAAGGGATGGAGAGTTGAGGGAAGGGATGGCAATGTTACAAAGAGCAGAGATGGAAGGCTCTTGGAGGAGATAAAACACAGACAATATCAGAATGATGTGAAGGGAGGGAGCCACACAGTATCTGAGGCAAGAGTATCCCAAGAAGAGGGAGGAGGAATATAAAACAAAATATAACAATTGTACCCACTTTATGGGAGTCCATGCAAGTTAAATGGGATAATACATATAAAATGACACCATAGCAACTACTCTGTGAAGGTTAGCTCTGCATACATCTTAGAATCTGAGTTGAAAGAATGGTAAAGTTCTATTCCAACCTTTCCCTTAGAATGCAGGTGTTTCCTCAAAGGAGCTTTCCTCAAAGGAGCTTCAGCTTAAGTACCTGTCATGATGAGGAGCTCCTAACTCAAGAAGAAAGGTCTTGCCTCCATTGTTGGGTAGCTTTTCCTTGTGAGGAAGTGCCTCCTTCCACTGAACTTACACCCTATCCAGGGAATCACAAAAACTTACTGGCTCTCTGTTTCACAGGACAACATCTCCAAATTTCGAAAATAGATTTCCTCTGAGCTCAATCAGTGCCTTCAACCTTTATTTACATGTATGGCTTCCGGATTTCTCACACTTTCATTTGATCATCTCAAAAACACAGTAAAATAGGCTCAGTCTCTGAAAAGATGGAGGCAAATGATGAGATTAGCATTTGAGGCTCAAACCTCCCCACTCGAAAGCTCTTCCCTAAAAACACAGCCCCCAGATAAAGAGGAATATGTCTACTTAGTGGTGTGTACCTGCCCCTACCTGCCATCTTGCTCAGGCATAAACCCAGCCTGCACCAATTTGAAATCACATCCATGATAATGGTTAAGAGAAGTAGTTGACTGACCAGTGCTTCTGGTGTCCTGGAGATTAGAGCAGAGAAGAGAGAAGAGGGTGGCCATGAGCAGTGGTGGGTTTAGGACAGATGATATTGCCATGTTATTAATTAAGCATCAGATCAAAGGGATCAGAATAGAGCTGATGAGTCAAAGATCTTAGGTTCCATTTCCTGTGAGCCAGCCAGCTGGGTCCTGCTACTCAGCATCTGCTTGTTTCCTTACCCTGCCGGCTGCCTCATAAAACAAGCCATGGCTGCAAAGCTTAGAGGGTACGGACGACTCACCACTCAGCACAAACCCATCCCTGCTGCTAGAAAATAATCTCAAGGAGAAATCTGCCTGATGGTAGATGACTTGGGCCAGGTTGTCTTTAGAACTTACCTACTTTCAAGGAGATTCTCCTTGGCATGACTTCTGAAAGGATGGACAGGTTTTATCACTATGGAGTGCGGGCCTGAATTTTAAGCAACGCATTCAATGGCATTGTGAAGTTCTGTATCATTTTTTTCTGATAAAATTAATGGACAAACATAGACATTGGGACAGTAAGTAGAAACAGGAGATAACACTAACAGCAGTCATGTTTTGATCTGTTTATTTGTTTCAGTTTTTATATTTAGAACAAAAATCTTAATTCTTAAATTGGACGTAGGAAGGGTGAGTGCAAGAAAATTGAGGCACCCATATTAAGCAATAGTCACAGTACAGACGGCCTCTAACTGCAACTTCACAGTGATTTATCTGCTCTCCTGAACTGGCTTGATAAAGCAGCCACCCCACTGATGTTCAGATGATGCCACTCCAGGACTCAATTTGCTGGGAGCTGCCAACTGGCTGAGTAACTGCTGGAAAATAATGAGCCAGTTTCTCATTGGTCATCTATTTGACTAGCAGGCAGGTTGGGCAAGGCCAGGAATCTTGTGGGGGCAGATCCATTCCAGAATACAAGGCCATCTGACCTTCAAGTGGTTCAAACTGGGCAAGTTGCCATTTGGGGATCCTGACACTGGCAACCACAAAAATTTGCCGAGTCATCCTACCTGACTCAAAGCTTTTGCTATTGTGGAAAATGTGTCCGCAAGATTTTATTGCCTCTGGAGCTTGAAGATTTTTTTTTTAACTTGGCAGAAGTGGGAAATTACTATTCCCTGAGCCCTCTGTACTCAGCTAAAGTCCAGTCATTCTTGAGAGCCAAACTCATGCATGGGCATGTTTTGGATCACTGAAGTACACAATAATCTCTCTCACCCCTAAACTCCTACAGCTTCCACATCAGGGAGTCCACATCAGTGGTCTCAAATTTTACTTGGAAAAAGTAAAAAGTAAAAGTGCTTGAGGGATTCATTTAAAAAACAGGTTCTTATTCAGCAAGTCTGGGGTGTGGGACATGGAGGGTAGTCTGAGACTCTGCATCTCACACAAGTTTCCAGTGAATCCACACTTCTGTAGCAAGGACCCGCTTCTTTGACAAGAGAAATGGGCTGTGTGTGATCTTGCACAAGTCTCCAGATGTGTCTGAATCTTCACGAGGGCTTGTATTCTCTTCCTTCTTACCCTCTCTAGCACCTCACACATTGCTATGTGAGCACGCAGTGCTGATACATATCTGTAGAATAAAGAAACTCCTATATGGTAGAAACTCTATTTCTCATTAGCACAATGACTCATGCACAAGTGCTTAATAATTATTAATTGAATGGATGGATGTCCTCTATGGGGACAGTGAGAGACTAACAAAAAAGTGAAGACAGAATCTAAGGTCTGGCTTAGATTTTAAGTGTTGGCTGCTTGAATCAAACAGGTAGAAAAATATGGATGCAAATTCAGGAAACAGGGTGTCTGGAATTAACTGATTTACGCCCTAGTCATGCGGCATCTCACACATCGATAGACCAATTTCTGTCATGGAGATTTAAAATTTTTTTTTAATGTTTATTTATTTTTGAGACAGAGCATGAACGGGGGAGGGTCAAAGAGAGAGGGAGACACAGAATCTGAAGCAGGCTCCAGGCTCTGAGCTGTCAGCACAGAGCCCGACGTGGGGCTCGAACTCACGGACCGTGAGATCATGACCTGAGCCGAAGTCGGACGCTCAACTGACTGAGCCACCCAGGCACCCCTGTCATGGAGATTTTTAAAAGCATCTCCACTGTCATGAGAAGGTTTGATCTGTACCGTCTGGGGAACTGTGTAGAGGCCCATAGTCATGACAGGGAAAGAGCATTTACTCAGTAGAGCTTAGTGGGAAAGAAGCCCTATGCTGCCTAAGAAACTGTTCATCCTCAAACAATGATTTCTGACTGATTCTTTTCAGTGACCTCTGTCTCCTTCTTTCTCTACTTCTGACCACCTACCAACACATACAACACACAGACTAGTTTTTGACCATGGCCTGGAAACTGATCCTCATTCTTGCATAGCTTTATCTGCTAGGAGGTTGGATCAGTGTCCTTGCCACACAACTGGACTGTGACTGAATAAACAGGCCACAGTTGTTCATAGAAAGGGTCAACCATCTCCCAACATGGGAGAAAGAAAGCCACTGAGGGTTGAAGGATGAAAGTTGTAGAAATTGGGCAGTAGGAAGAACCCAGGTTAAGGCAATGGTTCTACTCTTTAGACTTAAGGAGAAGTTTGGGCCCCTACTCCAACTCCGTACAAGCTTCTTCACCTGTCCTAAGTAGCTCTCTCTAACCTATGGTAACTCCCTCCCTTTGTCTGTTCTAGAACCTCTGCCATTAGAGCCATCCTTTGGAGTTAGGAAAAATCAGACATTGGCTTTGGAAGGCCACTGTTAACTGTACCTTTGACAACTGGCATCTGTAGAGGTGGTGAGGGGGGAGGCTGTAGTTTTCCTTGGAGTATCCCTATGTCAGCATCCAAATAGACAGAGCCCTGGGTATTTTCCAGCTCCCTCCAGCTGGATTTGAGGGAAGGCTATAGAGTCTCGGTATGTGACACTGATCTGAACTCTGAGCCTTACTGAGCCAGAATCATCCTGGCTGTCAGACAGTCACAGGGCTCAGGGTCAAGGGGGAATACCCAGATGTCTCTAGGCCAGATGAAGCAAGTCTGCAGCTTGGAGCTGCTTTTAGGCGGGGCAGAATAGATGGTGAAACCCTAGGGTCCTCAGAACCTACAGATGTATACAAGAATGCCCTGAGCTGCACCTGTCTCGAGTTACTGCATCCAGCCTTCCAGCGAGCTCTGCAGTCTGGCTGGCTTTGTTTGCTGCAGAGCTGTGTCCCCTCTGGCTCAGGTGGTGTCAGTCTTCTGCAGGGGCCCAGCAAAGGTGCACCGGGCAGCCTCCAGTCTCCCTGCATAGCTGAGAGCACTGCAGTAAGGGCACAGTCCAGCTCTGGGCTGGCTGCCAACAGCCTCTTGCAGACTGCGTCACAGCAGAGACCTCTTGCTTGCCGGCAAGGAAGGAATAAGACAGCGATGGCAGGAACTTGTAGTGTGTCTCTGATGCTGCTTCAAATGCTTTCCATGCCTCTCTGCTGTTTCATGTGTTTCCTCATTCCCTTTCCTTTCCTCCATCCCCCACCCCCACCATGCCACCACATCTGTGTCCTTCTGATGACTCTTCAGGCTAACGTCCAAAGAGAGTGACCCAGACTATAATGCAGCCTGTCGGGACAGTGCTTTCCAGGGAGAAACAGGCTGGTTGACCTGATGACACGCTAGGCATGTCAGTGAGTACCAGTGTGAAATAACGGGAAACTAGCAGTTTTCATCTAGAGAACTTACCCCAGCATGGAAAGAGCAGGGTGCCCTTGGTACATCAAGTACATCTTTCTGTGTCTTGATTTCCCCATCTGTAAAATGAGAACAATTTCTTCTCCCATATCTGTTTTATGGGGTCTTGTGAGTATCAAGAGGGATACTAGAGGGCTTCATAAACTTTAATGTACATGAGAATTACATGGGGATGTTGTTAAAATACAGATCTTGATTCCATAGTTCTGGGGTAGGGAGACTGCATTTCTAACAAACTCCCACATCAGTGGATGCTGCTGGTCTGGAGATCACTCTGAGTAGGAGGGGCTAGCAAATAAGAGGACAATTTAAGCATTACAAAGCACCAGGAAACTGTAACAATTTAATTATTTTATGTATTTGCCCTTCTAAAAAGCAAATTTGCATCTTAAAAGAAGTCTTCACATCTTTAATTCAAATGAATGTCATTATTTTAGGCATCTCAGATGGCTACCAGAGAGAAAATGTAAAGTTAAGAGAGACTGATTAACATTTCTGTTGTCACTGAAGCTGTCTCTTCCCTTCCTTTCCCTTTTCCTTCTCTTTCCCTCCTCCCAGAAAGAAGATTGAATCTGGATTCAAATGCAGTTTCTTACATAAGCCTGTGGCCAACAGGTGACCAAGGATGCTGAGACATTACCTGGGCCAGGTAATGGACAAAAGAGAGATTGAAAGCCACTGTTTTCTCAAAAGAAAGAGAATGTGTGTGCACCAAAAGGCATGTACAAGACTTTGATAGCAGCACTATTCATAAAGTCAAAGCTGGAAAGAGCCCAAATGTCTAATAGCAGTAGAATAAATAAATCATGGTATATTTATACAATGGAATACTACATTGACAAAAAAAGAACAAAATACTGTATCATGTACCCTCATATATGAATCTTACAAATGAAATGCTGAGCAGCAAAAGTCAGACATAAGAGCATATGCCATATGATTCCATTTATATGAAGTCCAAAAACAAGTAAAACTAAGAATAGGGTTACTTCTATATGGAGTTGACTGGGAATGGGCATAAAGGAGCCTTCTGGGTGCTGGAAAGATCCTTCATACTGGCCTGCGTGCTTGTAGTACCAATTCACTGCTATGGATTCTTCAGATTTGTACAAATTACTATATGCTTGCTACATTCTAATATAGACATTTTAGAGCTACAAAAAGAGAAAACCTGTTTCTAATTTTACCCCCGATTTTCACATTTCTGGGTTCTGTTCTCCTTCTCTTCTTCCGTCCCACATCTTTCATAAAATGGAAGCCCCTGTTGGCCAAATCAGTCAACTTCCCTGATTTGCTCCCTGCTGGCTTCACAGGTACTTTTGCTAGACCTTGAAACAAAAATAAAACTTGCTTTCTCATCACTTCCCCTGTGACTGCACAAGAGGCCTCAGGCTGTGTAGTTTGCTGCTCACAGGTTCCCCTCTGAGCTCAAAACCTGCTCCTGCCTCAAGTGCTGTGCTCTGGCCACCAGAACCCCTGCTCTCTCTGTGGCTGTCAGTTGCAAACCTGTCTCCTCAAGACCAGAATCAGACATGCAGAGCTGTTTAGTTTGTAGTTTAATGCATGTGTCCCATGTTTGGGTTTCTCCAAGAAGGGTCTGAAAGCTGTGGGGTATCAATTAACTGTTATCACAGTGCTGCCTAATAGGTCACCCCAAAATTCAGTGTCTTCAAACTACAACCATAATTAGGTCTCAAGGTTATGAGTCAACTGGGTTGTCTTTCGGTTCAGAGCCAGGCTCTGCTGATCTCAGCTGGGGTTGCTTGTGAGTCAGTGGTCAGTTGGAGGATGAGTGCTCTAGGATAACCTCACCTCCATGTTTGCTGGTCAGCTGGCTGCTGTCTGGGGAAATGACATGGCTGGGTCATGTGTCTTCCATCCTCCAGGAGGCTAGCCTGGGCATTGCTGTATGGTGGTGGCTGGGGGGTCCAAAAGAGAAAGGAGAGGTGCTCAAGGGCTCTGGATGTCAGGCCTGGAACTGGCAAAACTATTTGTTTTCCTTGACTCTATTGGTCTAAACAAGTCCAGCCAAGGTTCAAGCAGCAAACATGCTCTACCTCTAAATTGGAGGAACTGCAAAATCACATTGCAATGAGAGTGCATACAGAGATGGTAAGAAAATAAGGGCCATTTTTTTTTTGTAATCAATCTGCTACATGTGGCTGGGGCATCAAGACAGTAGCATCGAGAATAGTCTTTTTCTTATTGCAAAGCATCTATCGGGTAGCAGCTGCTACCCAGGCTTCCCAGGCTACACCCTTGACCCTGGCCCCATAAAAACAGTCAAACCTGTCCTTGAGCTCTCTTTTATGCTTAATTCCTTTGGGGCTCAGCAGGCTGTTTTAATCCTGACTGGTCAAACAAATGTGTGGCAATGTGGGTGATCACATAAAAGGAGCAGTCTTAAATATTTGCACTCATTGGAAGCTGTTTTAGTTCAAGTTCCCTAGAAAAGCCTGAAATGGGGATCCTTGTCAAGTGATTTGTTGGGGGAAGATTCTCAGGAAAAGGGGAGGGGACTAGGCATGGATATGGTCAGCCCTGGAGATCAGAATTGTCCTACCCTTGAGACAGGGAAACTGGGCTTTCTTGTCCTTATGTCAGTCAGCCACTGGCTATGGCTGGCCTAGGTGAGGGGTAGCACACATCTCCACTGTTGTGGTGTCCATCAGCTTCAGGCAGTTTTCTAGAGAATATAGCTGTGAGCTCTCAGAGCAGGTGGGAATGGGCATGTAGCCTGGGAAAGAGGGTCCAGAGTAGACCCCAACAATATCTACTACAGAGAGGTACTATTTAAAAATTAAATTCTGAACCCAAAGAAGAAATAGACAAAAATTAGAGGTGACTTACACGTTCTGATACCAATTCCAATATGGGGAAAGTGGCTCAGGTTCCCACACTATGAAACTATTCTTGGACACCAACTTGGTGTTCAACATTCAATTCAATTTCGAAACTATCTACTTGAGATAGTGTCAGATACCACAGGTTTTGGGCTCAGTCCTATGAGACTGCCCTCTACTTCACGAGCCAGCCAATCACAAGTCCAGGTTATTACCTGTACTTTGGGCCAACTAGCTATACTTTGCAGGTTCTAATGACTCCCTCCTTGTGTTTGAGTAATTTACTAGCATGGTTCACAAAATTTACAGAAACATTTTACTAGGTTATGAGTTTATTATAAAAGGATATAACTCAGAAGCAGCCAGATGGAAGATAGGCACAGGGCAAGATATGGGGAAAGGACAAGTAGCTTCCATGTCCTCTCTGAGTATGCCACTCTACCCCAAATCTCCACGTGTTCACAAACTCAGAATCTCTCCCAACCCTGTCCTTTTGGTTTTTGTTTGTTTGTTTGTTTGTTTGTTTGTTTTTAATGTAGGCTTCATTACATAGATATGATTGATTGAATCATTGGCCATTAGCAATTGATTCAACCTCTAGCCCTTCCTCCCTCCCCAGAGGTTAGGGGGATGGGACTGAAAGTTCCAACCCTTTAATCACCTCATTGATTCTCCTGGCAAGCAGCCCCCATCCTTAGGTGCAGTCCAAAAGTCATCTATTAACATAAAGACACTTTTATTGCTCCCATCACTTAGGAAATTCCAAGGGTTTCAGGAGCTCTGTGCCAGCAAAAAGGACAAAGACCAAGTATATATTTCTTATTATAAATCACAATATCACAAGGTTTGACAAATGTCTAAATGTTTGATGAGTTGTAATGTCATGTAAAGAAACCTATTCTATAGGCAGATCTAGGATCCATCATTGGGCCCTCCATAAAAACAGATTTGTACTTAAATAAGGGGAGAACTTGCACAATTAGAGTCATATATGAACATGAAAAGGTCTGTTCTAGGAATAGAGAGTTTCCCAAGAAGAGACTGGACACAATTTGGCAGGAAGATAGTATAGAACATTAGTTATGTTCGTCAAAGAAAGAAAGAGATGTTAGCTAGGAGTTCTTGACCAGAGATTTAAGAAAAGGTGTACAATGGAGACAGTTGTTCAGGAAAAATACACTTCTTCTACTTATACAGGGCTTTGACCTGTTTATTATGAATGAATCCTCTGTTCATTACCCCCATGGGCCACATGCCTAGTGAGAAGTGGATAGAAGGGATCTTGCAATCAGAATGAGCCCTGATGCATATATGGCACCAGCCACGAAGGAGAAGAGAAAGGTGGACCCTAAAAGAATGATCAAGATAGAACCTAAGAAGAAAGATCACTGGGTATATCCCTCCCAAAGGGACACAGTACTGGTCCACCGTCCAGTACTGGCTCTGAGTCTTATTGGAAATACACTCTCAAATATATAGGTTTTCTGCTTGGTGGAATTCTCTCATGCCTCTAAAATAGCTGCACAAGAAACCTACTTGGGGACCCTTTAATAATCCTACTGTCCAGCTGCTCCCTAGACCAATAAAATCAGAATTTCTGAAGGTGGGAGACATAATAATTTTTAAGGCATTTTAAACCCACCAGGTGATTTCATTGTGTAATTAAGGTTGAAGACCATTGGTCTAGGGATAGCAATTCTCAGACCTTAGTTTGCAGCAGAATCACCTGGAGGGCTTGTTAAAACACATGTTACTAGAGTGTCAGATTCAACAGATCTGGGATGAGCCTGAGACTCTGCATCTCTAATAGGCTCCCAGATGATGGTGCTGCTGCTGCTGGTGGGAACACCATATTTTGAGTATAGGTTTCTAGATTTAGAAACCTCCCATCCCATCCCATTAGTGCTCATTGGAGGTTTTAACTTTCTCCTGGCTAGGTCCTAGGGGCTGGGGGTGGATAGAGGAGTACAAATTCATTGGGATGCATGATAGGCAGTGATGAGCATTAAGTGACTTCATCTGGGACTAGAAAAAGAGCTGGCTAGGAGGGGGTGCTTTTGTACCTGTGAATAAGGTATTTTCTCAATTAGATTTAAACCTCAGCTGCCAGGGGGAAAAATCACTTATGAAAGTTGTATACTTCAGAGCAAATGGATTTAAGAATACTTATCTGTGATAAAGATATTTTTTTTGGCTTGCTTGCAAAGTAAAAAATTGTGACCAAGAAGTAACACTATGATATGAAACAGATTCCACAAATAAGTGAAATGAAGTCAGTCAAGAAAAGGCAACATAAGCCATCTTGCTCAATTACAGTGGCCCAGCATCATAGGCAAATGTCACCGTTGATGCTAACCATTCAACTTCTGAAATTTCTCCAAGAATGAAAATCATCCAGTGATGAAGAAATAATCAAGGAAATCTCAACTACAGTCACCAATGTTGCATTTTCTGATCTTAAGAGAAGTTTTCACAATAAAATCAAGCATTTTATAATCATTTTTCCAGAACTGGATCTTTATTCTAAAGTTTTTGACCACTTGTTTCAAACTTTTTGTGCTTTTTTATTGTCTCTTTCAGCCCTGATGATTCAATGTCTACAATTAGTATCTATATTGACCTGAATTATTAAGCTGTTCTTTATTAAGCCCACTTAGCACTTTGCTAATTGCCTACCCAAGTCCTTTCTCCACTTCTGCCTCACTAACTGAACCCTGATTCTTTTTCAGAGCAGCAAAGTACCCAGCTAAAAATGTTCACCACTCCACCTTCCTTTGCAGCTGCCAGTCATGGCCAGTGAAATGTGAGTGGAGGTCACTAGCTACAGCTTCCAGGAAACCTTTCAGAAGGAGAGAGAGACCCTGCTTGCTTGTACCTATTAACTCCTTCTCCTCATCATCCTTCTCACCTCATCTTTCCCAACATGGATCAGAGGACATCCTGTGGCCTTGAAGTGTTGTGCCTGAGGACAAAAACCACTTCCCAAGGCTGACAGAATGTGAAGTTAGAAGGAAACTAGGATGTTGATAACAGCATGGGTTTTTTTTTTTTTTTAATTTTTTTTTAATGTTTACTTTTTTTTTTTTTTAACGTTTATTTTTGAGACAGAGAGAGACAGAGCATGAACGGGGGAGGGGCAGAGAGAGAGGGAGACACAGAATCGGAAGCAGGCTCCAGGTTCTGAGCCATCAGCCCAGAGCCCGACGCGGGGCTCAAACTCACGGACCGCGAGATCGTGACCTGGCTGAAGTCAGACGCTTAACCGACTGCGCCACCCAGGCGCCCCGATAACAGCATGGGTTTTTCAGCATCAGCCCAGGGTTGCCGACTTCCAGTCTTCTTGTGACAAAAAAGAAATCCTCGCTTAGAGAGACCATGATGGGCCACTCCCTGTGTCTTATAGTGCCAAACAATGCCACTCTATTCTTTGTTTTTTTTTTTAAAGGTTTATTTATTTTCGAGAGAGAGAGAGAGAGAGAGAGAGAGAACACAGAAGGGGAGGAGGAGAGAGAGGGGGACAGAGGATCTGAAATGGTTCTGCGCTGATAGCAGCAAGCCCCACGTGGGCTCAAACCCACAAACTGCGAGATTATGACCTGAGCCGAAGTCACACTCAACCGACTGAGCCACCCAGGTACGCCTCCACTCTCTTCTTTAAAGTAGCTCTGTTACTGGTAATACTATAGCAGTAATTTGCAGACTTGAGTGTGCATCAGAATCACCTGGAGGGCTGGAAATACAAATATCTGAGTCCCAGCCCCAGATATTCTGATCTAGTAAATCTGGGGACAGGCCTAAGAATATGCATTTGTAACATGTTCCCAGGTGATGCTGATGCTGGTGGTCTGGGAACTGCACTTTAGGAACTCACTGATAGAGATGTATAGTAAGGAGGCAAACCTATCTGTGATGCTTTCAGTGTAACCCTGCCTTAGGAGAGAAGCCGAAGTGGGTGACATTTCAATGTCCATTTCTTGAATCCCCTATTTCTGTGACTCTGTTTACACTGGCCAAAAGACCCAAATACTCTCCATTTTCAGCTGTTGGGTGCTGGTAGTCAAACTCTCAAAATGGCTGGCTAAATATTTTCAAGACATCCTAGGTATTAGCAGGCTAAAAAACAATATTGGGTCAAACAGCTTCATGAAATCTTATCTTTCCCTTTAACATACCAGGGTATTTCTTGGGACCTGGTTCACATATGTAGTCAGT
Source organism: Felis catus (assembly GCF_018350175.1). NCBI lineage: Eukaryota > Metazoa > Chordata > Mammalia > Carnivora > Felidae > Felis > Felis catus. The sequence continues at coordinate 35,966,966 of NC_058370.1, read as the reverse complement.
TTCAGGCACCAACAACTTCTTTTTGCTGTATCTGCCTGTGGGGACCACTCCCATCCAAAGCTTATTTGAGGGAACAACTTTTTTTCTAATATCAGTGAGTTTAGAAGAAACGCAAGGTGACATTGTCTCACCATTCCTCTTTTGAAGACTCTCTCTCATACCAGCAACTAATAATTGCTAACTTTCCAAAGGAGTCAGGGGAGATTAATTTTCTACAAAAGCTGATTTATGGCCAGTCAACTCTGAGAAGATGGCCTGAGTCACCGTCCTGGACTCATGCGCACTGCCGAACATTCAGCGATAAAAACCTTCCCTTTAAACACAGAAAATTTATGGCCAAACTTCAAGGTCCTCCCCTAAACTCAGAAATTAATCTTGAGGCTAGATAGGCAAAACAAATAAAGACCATTTGTAAAGCGGCAAAAAGGGATGCCCCAAATTTGGCTTTTTAGGCACTGTCCCCAGGTTGTGAATATTGAGCCTTCGCCCTTTACATTCTTTGTATTTCCCCCAATTAGGGATGAAGCTGACTCTGCTCCAATTGTACAGCAAAGTAGTTTAAAATTTAAGATGTTTTTGAGAATGTGCAGAACAGAATAGCTATAAAAATGCTATTACTATCATTTATTGAGCATAAATCCCTGTTCTAATGACTGAACCTTGAATTTTTAGGAAGTCATTTAGGCCTCCTAGTGACCTCATGTATGAATTGAATTATTTCTCCCATTTGACAGACGGGGCAAAGAGAGGGATCTAACTTAATCTAAACCACAGCCATTAAAGTGGTGAAGTCGGGATTAGAGGACCAGCAGGCTGACCTCAGAACTCTTAAACACATGATTTATTGCACCAAACAAAACAAGCAAAAAACAAAACAAAACAAAACAAAACAAAAACAATCTGACACAGGGATGTACTGATCTCAAAGTTGTTTTTCACTCTCAGACCTGTGGAGAAAGTTGGGGTGGCATATTTATGTTTTGTGGGGGCTCAAAAGAACTTAAGTGTCTTCAAAACCAGACCAGGAGAGGTACAGAGCTCATGAACAATTATAATATGCCCACTTATTTATTATAATTGTATAAGCTATAATTACATATGAGTTTATAAAACATATAACTAATAATATATAATATAGATGAGATGCTATTAATACACACCATATTGATTATAATGTCTTATATAATAGGTGTTATTTACCATGTATAGCTTTTGAAACAGTCTTATTAAGATATTATTCACATACCATAACATTCAGTAATTTAAAGTATACATTTCAATAGTTTGTAGTGTAGTCACAGAGTTGTGCAACCATCACCACTACTTCCAGCATATTTTCATTATCCCAAAAGAAACTCCATCCCCTTTAGCAGTCACTCCCCTCCTATCCATTAGGTACTTCCCCTCCCTTCAGTGTCTGGCAACAACTAATTCACCTTCTGACTTTACGGAGTCGTCCATTTTGGATAGTCCAATAAATGAAATCACACAATATGTGATCTTTTGTAATGGGCTTCTTTCACTGAGCATCATGTTTTCAAGTTTCCTCCATGTTGTAGAATGTGTCAGTGTGTTATTCTTTTTTATGGCCAAATAACATTCCATTGTATGGGTACACAACATTTTCTTTATCTGTTAATCAGTTGATGGACTTCCCCTTTTGGTGATTACTTATAAGTAACGGTGCTATTAGCATTCAGGTACAAGTTTTCATATGAATATATTTTCAGTTCTCTTGGATATATACCTATGCATGGAACTGCTGAATCATATTGTAACTCTATGTTTAGCTTTTAGGGATCTGCCAGACTGTTTTTCAGATGTGGCTGCACTGCTTTACAATCCCATCAGCAATGTGTGAGGGTTCCAATTTCTCTACCCTCATCAACATTTATTGTCTGTCTTTTTTATTTTAGTCATCTTAGTGGGTGTGAAGAGCTATCTCGTTGTAGTTTTGATTTGCATTTAGGTAATGACTAATGATGTCAAGCATCTTTTCCTGTGCTATGGGCCTTCTGTACATCTTCTTTGGAGAATGTCCCTTCAGATCCTTTGCCCATTTTTAAGTTAATTTGTCTTTTTGTTGTTGACTTGTAACTGTTCTTTATACAGTCTAGTTCCTTATCAGATATGTGATTTGCAAGTATTTCCTCCCTTCTATGGGTTGTCTTCTCACTTTCTTTGTGGTTTTCTTTGAAACACAATTTTTAAAAATTTTGATGAAGTCCAATTTATTTACTTTTTCTTTTGTCACTTGTGCTTTGGGTGTCATATCTAAGAAGTCATTGCCTAATACAACATCACAAATATTTATGGTTAGGTTCTCTACCAAGATTTGTATAATTTTAGCTCTTCCATTTAGATATTGGGTCTATTTTTAGTTAATTTTTGCATTTGATATGAAGCACACATCCAACAATTTTCTGTTGCATGTGGATATCCAGTTGTCCCAGCATCATTTGTTAAAAACGTTATTCTTCCTCCATTGAATTGTGTTGGCACTCTTGCCAAAAATCAATTGACCATAAATGTAAGAATTTATTTCTGGACTCTAAATTGGATTCTATTGATCTATATCTCTGTCCTTATGCCCGTATTCATGACAATTACTGCAGCTTTGCAGCAAGTTTTAAAATGAGAAAGTGTAAGTTCCCCAGCTTTACTCCTCCTTTTTTAGGATTGTTTTGACTCTTCTTTATTCCTTGAATTTCCATGTGAATTTTAGAATAAGCTCATCAGTCTATTTCTGCAAAAATGCAGCTGGGATTTTGAATAGGACTGGTTTTTAGTCTATAGATCAATTTGGGTATTGCTATCTAAACAGTATTAAGCCCTCCAGTACATAAACATGAGATGTTTTTCTATTTAGTTAGGTACTTTCAATTCTTCCAGCAAAACTTTGTTATTTTCAGTGTTCAAGTCTTATGCTTTTATTTGCTTAGATTTTCCCCTATATGTTTTATTCTCTTTGATGTTATTATAAATGGCATATTATGCTTAATTTCATTTTTGGATTGTTAATTGCCAGTGTATAGAAATACAATTGATTTACATGTATTGATCTATCTAGCAACCTCACGAACTTCTTTATTTTTTTATTAGTTCTAATAGTGTTTTTGTGGATTCTTCAGGATTTTCTACATATATGATCTTGTCATCTGTGAATAGAGGTAGTCTAAATTCTTTCTTTCCTGTCTGAATGCCATTTGTAATTAATTAATTAATAAATGCCTAATTGCTTTGGCTAGAATCTCCAGTAAAATGTTGAATAGAGGTGGTGAGAGTAGACCATCTTGTTCCTGACCTTGTGGGAAAATTTTTCAATCTTATGTTGGTATGATGTTAACTGTGGGCTTTTTATAGATGGCCTTGTCAGATTAAGGAAGTTCCCTTCTTTACTAGTTTATTGAATATTTTTATCATGAAAGGGTGTTGAATTTTGTCAATGTGTATTTTGTGTCTATTGAGATACTCATGTAGTTTGTGTCCTTTGTTCTATTAATTTGGAACATTACATTGTTTGATTTGGGTGTTAAGCCAACCTTGCATTACTGGGATAAATCCCAGTAGATCATGGTGTATATTCCTTTCTATATATTGCTTGATTCAGCTTTCTAGAACATATGATATTTTCATTATGAAGTGTAATTAAGTCTTAGAAGTTATACAGACCTGGCTAGATATAAATATAGCCTCTGTCATCTATACTGGCTGTGTGACCATGGGCAAATTATCCCCCCAGTTGTTGCCTCAACTATAAAATGGAGATAATAGAATATACCTCTATTCCCTTGGGTTGTTGTGAGGATTGAATGACACATCTAGAAAATTTTAGTATCTGGCACATAGTAAGTACCCAGTAAATAGTAATCATTATGGTAATTATTTTAATACAAACTATGACCATTTCTCTAGCAGCCAATTGGTGCTTATTAGTGGAGTTATATCCTCTCTTTATTAAACTTTATTAAACTTTATTTCCATCCAATCAGTATTTGCTATACAATTGTGAACTCCTATACAACTAAGTGATTTGGAAGGTTACCTCATAAAGGTAATTTTAATTATCTATTTCTGCAGAAGGCAGAAATATGCTCACAAGATAGCTAAATAACAGCCCCTTATGATGCAGGATCAGCACCCTGGGGACATGAGAGATGTGTGATCTAGAGTCAGAGAAGGAAGAAACCTGGGGGAGAGTGGGCTGAAGGCAAGAGAAATTCAGAAAGATGCTTCAGCATGGCAGAGCCAGTACTGAACCTAACAGGATTAGAAGAAGGTTTGCCCCACGCAGAACTAAGTATGCCAACACAAGGATAACGTCGAACAGTCATGTAGTGATGGGAATGGGAATGGTGAGGCGTTGGCAGGACTAGTGTAGGGACTTCCTCCCATAGACCAGTGAGGGACATCTTCTCTATAGACAGAGGGTTCTCTCTGGGAGAAGGCTAGAGGGGGCTTGTGGCACTGGCTCTGGCCTCTAAGATGTAGAGACTGGTACACCTGAATTTAAAGGTAAGATAGCTTCAACATCTTCCTCACCCATAGTTTTGAACATTGCCTGTTATGTTCTTGTAAAACAAAGATCTAATTTTGACACTGTTCTGCTTACAGCCCTTCAAGGCTTCTCTTTATCACCAGCGTAAACCCCAAATTCCTTAAAATAGTTTGCAACATCTTTTGCATATTCTCTCTCTCTCCTTGCCATTCTGTCATATTCAATGACTGCTTCCTTCTTGAATATACCTTTTTACCACTGAGTTTTTGCAAATGCTGTCTCCTCCTCAGTGAACCCTCCCTCTTCCCCTCTTCCCCACCTCCCAGTTGCCTTCACATGACAAGAATTCCTCTTCAATCTAAAGTTGTCAGTTTAGCCTGAAATTTCTCTCAGGAAACCTGACTCCAAAATTTTTAGATAGAGGCCCTTCCATGTGCTTCCATAGCCCCCTGTTCCCCTATATACCTGTTGCATGTGAGCTAAATTAATTATTGCCTGTTGGTGGCTGTAGGCTCAGAGAAGGTCATCCATCACTCAAAATGGGGTTCTCACCCAGCAGAAGGAGCTGAGAGCATGTTAGAAATGCAAACTCTTGGGCCTTACCTCAGACTTACTATGTCAGAACCTCTGGAAGGTGGGACCTAGGAACCTGGGTCTCACAAACCTTCCAGGTGATTCTGATGAATGCTAAATTTTGAGAAGCACTCATATAGTCAGGTGCCTGGCTACTGGTAGATGGTCAGTCAATGAATAAGTGCATTAGTCCTAACTATACTACAAATCATGTAATCATCACCAGATCACTTAGCCTTGTGATTCTCATCTGTAATATGCAGACCTCTTCTCCTTTCATGGAGGAGAAGATGTGATAGCTTATGAAGAATCCCCTGCACACTGCCACATAATAGGTTCCTTCTCTCTTGTTTCTTCATTCTTATTTGTAATTCAGTTGACTTCCTGCCAGGGTGGCCTTCCAACCCTTAACCTGTTTTCAGATCTTGGGCAAGTTTGGAGCATCACTATTTCTGTTCACAGCTCCAAAAACGGAATAAGTAAAATGCAGCTGATAGAGAAGGGTGTTGTTGGGAGTTTGCAGATGGTCCATCTGATCAGGAGTTTGTCTGGTTCCGTGGGTTGATCAACATATGTCACAGATGACAGGATATTGAAATGTTTTCTTTCCTAGCTTCAAGCCTACAGGCTAGGTGAGAACCATCACTTTTATTTTTAAAAGATAAAATTTTGGTTATCAATATTTTTTGATGCCAACAATAACTGCATTCTAATTCTTTATTAAATGGTTTCAAAATTTGAGGTAATATCTCTCCTAGTTTTGTGGTTTTAAAGGTTTTCTTAAAAGCATAATAAGATAAGATTTAAAAGATCCTAGGCTGTTTTCTTTGACCACATCAAACTACATCCGAGTCTGGTTCCTAAGTTCCTAATGGTTTCAGTCGAGGTCTCCTTCTCCTTAAATTGTCATTGAGCCATTGAAGGGGTTATAATTTCCTCCACATTTATTTGAATTGAATGGTCAATTAAAATACACAGTAACTAACCCCTAAATTGACTGGATTTCTAAGAGATTTTTCAAAAGGTAGTTAAGGAGATATTAAAATAAATGATGCTTGAATGGTTAAATGCCCCACAATTCTTTTAAAGGCCTGTTTTAATTTAGGTGGAAGCCCATGCGATATGGAAAGCGCTACAAAGAATGGAGTGGGGGCAGTTTGTGTTCTTCACCAAGGGGAAGGGATCGGTGGAAATTGATGGAGACAAAGAAAGGCTTCTGATCTTGTGCCCTAGCATTAAATGGAATTAAATGGATGCGAGGCCCACAATGGGAAGCTTGACACTGTGCTCTGGGAAAACAGTCTCAGCAAAGTGTCCTGTATCCAAGAATGACAGACAACTGTCAGAACCACCTTTCTTCCAAGGACTGACTGCACAAATCTGAACAGTGAGGATAAAGGGTGACGAATACCGAATACCAGGGAGAATCCTTCCCCGCACCAATTCTATTCTGCATAGTTTCCTGAACCTCTCTGTGAGCTGAGGGGTGGGGAGAGAAGAATGAATATACTCACTGAGACTGAGTCCTCCTTAGCCCAAGTGAAATGAGGACTTGGAGTCAGCTATAATTTGATATTTTTTTCCTAATGAAGAATAAAGCAGCATGCCATATTTTTAAACATGAGAATTTTCAGAAGCAGAAGCACGTTGACAGCTTAAGTTAAAATTCTCTTTCATCTCTGCATCTTCTCACCTCTGGTAAAGATGTCAGAACCAAGTAGACATAGATAAGGCAGGTACTTCGTGGCACATAAGATGAAGGGCCCAGAACTTTTGGTTGACCAAAAGGCACTCCACCTTGTCAGAGGTAGTAGACATTATAGCTAAGAAAACAAGCTGGGTTCAATCCAAGCTGCACTACATACTAGCTGTGTGATCTCAGGAATGTTCCTTATCTTCTCTGTGCCTCAATTCTGTCATTTGCATAAGGGGATAATAATGGGGTATTCTATAATATTATTGAGATGGTTAAATGAGTTAATATATTCATAGCACCTGGAACATTGTCAAGCCCAGGATTAGGGCTCAGTGAATGTTAGTATCACCATCGTCATCATGATTATTATTCTATGGGGCTGTGTCAGGTGACCAGGGTACAAATTTGACTTGACTCCTTTCCTTTTGCAAAACAAAAAGTACTAGATAAGCTAGATTAAGATCAACTGTTTCTAAATACATTTTTGGCACCAGAAATAATTTTCAAACATAAAATTCAAAAGGATCTTAGCATATATATATTCATTGATGTTCTTTGATTCTAGTTGCTTAAATCAACAAGAAAAATAAGAGAAATCTGTGTGCTCACATTACAAAATAGCTCAGGAAGAATAGCTTCAAGAATAGCCAGATACACAGGTACAAACAAAATTATCGGGATCAGTTTTCTTTGTGTGCTTCTGTCTCCTCTCCCCTCTTTCTCTTTCTGCTTCCCTCTGCTTTCTCTCTTTCTGCTCCATTCCCAGGATCATCTGCCCCTCCTCATCACAGGACAGCTGCCAGCAGCTCCCAGAATAATATCCTTCTAAATTCTAATACACTGAAAAAGAGAGAGCATCTTTTCTCTAGCATTTTCTGTGAATGTCCTGTCTTTCATTTTGATTGGCCTGGCATGTATGGAGCATATACCGATTATAAGGGCCAGAGGAATGTGTTGCACTGATTGGCTACTTGGGTCACATGTTCCACCAGTGAGGTTGGGAAGAAGGAAGAAGCCCTGCCCCTGAGGACAAAGGGAATAAATTGTACTCACCAGGCTTGCTTTGCACCCTATCTCCTTGGTCGGCCCTTTGCAAAATCCCAAGTGTTCCTAGTCTGGATCCCATTGGATGTAGGAATCTCCAACATTTTGCAAGTTTGCCACATTGCAAGTCCTATTGGAGCAATTACCATGGGAGCAGTCAGGGGCCTGAGCAGTTCCCTGAGGGAGGTTCCACTGAGTCTCCCTCAAATCATAGCAGGCTGACAGCTACCAGCTCTGCTGTCCCATGAGGCATTGCCTTGTCTCTGTGCTGTCTATCATAGACTTGTATACAGCAGTAGGCAGGAGCATCATTTGGGTTGAGTTCTGCACCACACTGCATGCCATGCACCTACTATTCCAATTATTTGTTGCAGCTTAAGACAATAATAATTAGTATTTCATATGATTCTGGGGATAACTAGGCTCCTCTGGGAGTCTCTGGTTTCCAGCCCTTGGTGGTTACAAACAGCAGCTAGGGCTGAGTCCTCTTGAAGGCTTCTTCCTTCATATGTTCTGTGTTCCCTAGGCTGAGAAGATCAAATGGCAGGAGCTAGAACATCTGGGGCTCATTGTTCATGTCTCTCACACACACTCTGTCTCTCTCTCTTTTCATCTCAGTGGCCTCTCCACATGGTGTCCCCAGCAGGGCAGCCTCCAGGTTGTTATGTTTCTTAAAGGGCAGATGAAGACACCAAGAGAGGGGGTTCCTAGAGAACAAGGAGAAATCTGTATTCCCCTTTTCACACCTGGCCTTGGAGTTATACAGTGTTACTTCTATTGCACTCTTTTCTATTGAGACAATAACAAAGCCCATCCAATTGCAAGGGTTTGGGAACACAGATTCTATCTCTTTGAGGGAGATGTGTCAAAGAATGTACAGCCCTCTTAAAACCATCTTACCCCTGGGGATGGCTTTGGGTTAACCTAAACAATGTGTACTTTCCAGGTCTCTGAAAAACCACTTCACATTTCTCCACTTGAAATCACATTTTAGGGATTATCTTTGGACATGCTGTTCTGATTCTGTCCTTTTCTTGATGGAAATGAGGTGAGATTATCAGGGTATATAACAAGAAAAGTAGTTTCTTATACAACCATGTAGCAGAAAAGAGACTTAGACATCACATGCAAATGTGGTGGTCTCCATCTGGGCACATGGACATATTTTTGATAGTTGGGATTCTTTTCAACACTTGTGAAAATATTGCAATATCTCACCCCAGTATTTGGGCTTTTGCTATAGAATACAGCTAAAGTCAAAAACAATATTGAGGAACTCTGGAGGGATTGTAATACAATCTTATTACCTGGAGTTTGATCATTTTCAGGAAAAAATCCCAATGTTATATTTAAGGTGAGCTCTAGCATTAATTGCAAACTTTGTCATGTCTTCATATTCAGAGTAAAAGGGAAAAGACACCAACATCCGACTGAACCAATGCCCAATTCTCTGCTTTTTGCAACCAACCTGTCCTTGAGGTGTTTACCCAGCATGTACTTAAAATCAGAAGACAGGGAGAAATCAATATGAGAATGCATCTACCTAACCCTTCAGAAGAAACCACTTAAAAGTGGATTGGGGAATCCTCATTCTCGCATGTTTGTAAGGGTGTTTAAGAAAGGGTTGCATAGTGGAAAGACATGCAAATTATGTCTTCCTTTTAATTTCTGACACCCAGCCCAGGCCTAACCCCTTTTATTTTACCTTACATGCCTTCAAAATAGTGTAAGGATAAAATCCCCCATTATAGAACTGACTTATTATTAGGAGCTAAGCTCTGCTGAGGAAATAGTACTAGGTAAAATTATGAAACCAGCACAGATGGTCTTTAGTTTTCTACTCCTTAGTGTGCTAACATTTGGGTGTGCAAAATCTATTCTCTTACTAGTGACTCTGGTAGTACTAACTTGGAGATGCTACGGCCAACTCCTTTCTTCCCTAGGCTTAGGACTATCTAGTTAACTGGTAAACGTTTATGATGCTGGCTCCTGGGTTCATTCACAGGCATTCAGTGTGCATTTATTGAGCACCAACTGCATGCCAACCGTTGTTCTAGGCATTTAGTTTATGGAAATGAACAAGACAGTCATAGTTTTGATGTATGGAACTTAGTTTAGTGCCATATCTTTCTGGAAAAGCAACAGTGAGGGGGGAAGTTCTATACATTGTTCATTTCTACTGTAAAGCCAAGAGGGAGACCAAAAGGAAGTTTTCTGAGCTTTACAGTTGAGTGATATTCTTCCTTTTCCCCCCAGTCCTATAATACTTTCTACATAAAGTACAGAGAGCCCCAGAGGTGGCTGAAATAATAGCAAATGTTTTCTGGAAGACTTAATCTATTAGTTAAATTTCCCCAAGATAGAAAATTACAAATATTTGCTCAAAGTGCATGCTTGTCATTCTCTATCAATGTGAAATTTTGTTTCTTGGGACAGACTGGACTGGACTCGTTAACTTGGGGCTAAGCTGAAAGGAAAAGACTAAGATGCTGTTGCTGGGGAAAAAAAGTCAATGGGCAGGTAGAATACAGTATCCATTTAATCAACAAATATATATTAATTTCCCATAGGCCCTAGGGTTATTGTAAACAGGACAAAGTGACTCTCCTGTGAATTTTGTATTCTAGTAGGGGAGACAGAAAATAAATGAGTGCAAATAAATAAATTCTATAATCACAGAGTAAAGTCAAAGAGAATGACAGAGGTAGGCTGTGTTTGAGATAAATTAACCACAGCATGGTACTCTAAGGAGTTGAAATTTAAGCCAGATCTGAAGAGTGTGCAGGAGTGACTCATGCAAGGATCTACAGGAGGGTTTCAGGTAAACAGAGTAGCATGGGAGAAAGTGAGAGATCCAGTAGTAGGACAGGACAGAGAGAGGAACTTATAGTAGCACATACCTAGTTGGTGCTGAGCCATCTGGTAGCGGGCTGTCTCTGGAAAGAAATGATCCAATTATTTAAACAGGATTATGGACAGCTCAAAGCCAGAGCACTGAGGAAAAACTGATAACCATGAAAACTAGGTAAATTCTACCTTCAGAGGTAAGGATTGACCTTTGAGATTTGGGTAAAACTGAGCTGAGGTTTAGCAGCTGCTGAGAAGAGTTTTGAAGACCCTGAAGCAGAAAGGCTCTGATAAGTTTAACTTAGGAGTCTACCAATTTTCAGAATTGAGGGTCAGGGGACCTCATTCTATGGGTGAAGGTGGATGGTGATTGGTTCCTTCTTGGCTTATTCTGCCATCCTGGAAGTGTACTGGATGACCGGACTTTTTACAACGTTTAACTACAGTGTGTCTGAATGGAATTAAACTTTAAAAAGAAAGAAAAGGAAAAGAGATCCCATGTTTTCTGTGTTGCAGTAGGCAGGTGAGAATAACCCAAAGTCTACTGGGGCCCTATAATACACAGAAATCCACAAATCACATAATTTATACCCCTTCCTGCATTGTGAGGCTGAGATCTTCTCACTCTTGGCTCCTGAGATTGGTCTAGGGCTTGGTGATTCTGCTGGGGAAAATCGCTGTACATCCTCACATGATGGAGACTATTTACCCAGAGTAAGGCCTGCTTATTGCTTTTTATAGATGTGGAATGCTTTCATAGATTTCCTACTTTTCTAGGATGCTATTGCCAAAGGATAGAGTTGACCCTCTGTTTTCCACTGTGGGTGCTGCCATCTTCCCTGTCCAAGATTATGATGTTTTTTGCTTCCTCTCTGATACTCTGGTCTATTCTCCAAAACTGTGGACTTTTCCTTGAGCATAAATTGCTTTATATCTCTCAGGGGTGGGGACTATTCTCCACACTTTGCCCCTATCTTCAGCTGGCATGGTCTGGTCCAGGGTCTTCTCCTAGTACTTCAGCAGACCCCCTGCTCTTCTTGGACATCCTAGAAGTAGAGAGGATCTTCCTTGATCTTCCCATGGACTGTGTCTTTCAGTAGCCTCAAGAGAAGGTCAACAAAACTGTTTTTAACTGAACTTTGAAACCATAGACCTGCTTCTCATGATTCCCTTTTATTTCCTGTGTTTCCTATAACTCTTGTCTACTCAGTCTATGGACAATACTCTTCCCATTATCAACCTCTGATAAAATACTTCAGCCTTGAGGCCCTTGGTCAAGCTGAGAGGAAAACTGGTTTGGCAAAGATGAAATTGGCTCACCAAATCCATTTCCCTTTCTTCGTGGCTACATAGCTAGACTACATTGGTTAGACTAGACTAGTGGCTACATTTCCTAGACTACTCTACAGTTAGTTATAGCCATGTACTTGAGTTCTATTCAGCAGAATGTAGCCCATGAAATTTTCATGAGCTCTCTTCCATTTTCTGTTTTTCCTATCTACCAACTGAATGGAGAGAATTCTAACAAACTAAGATGAGGAATCATGAGATGAAGGAGTCTGAGTCTTACCAAACCAGGAAAATCTGGTGGACTTTACATGAATAAGAAATACATTTTTATATTACTGGATTACTGAAATTACAGAGGTTGGTTGTTATAGCAGCTAACATTATTTACCCTAAGTAATAGTTGGTCACATCCCTTTCCAAAGGTACTGTCCATACAGACACACATACATTCTCCTAAACTCCCCCTACATCCCAAACCACCTGGACAGATCTTCAGCTCACTCCCAAAAGGCACTGAATCTAACCAGGAACACATGTATAAGAAGCAGAGGCTCCTCTTTCCCACACCAAATCCATGATAGTTAACATTTAGTGAGCACTGGCTGAATGCCAGTCATTGTGTTAAGCAAACGCAGATTTACCGTAAAGCTAATGAAGCTGAAGTTTGGGGCCCCTCACATGCAGGGCCCTTCCCAAGGGCCTGGAAGGGGATTTAGCATGTTCACATGGTCATGTTTTTATAAAAATCTGCAAATGTAAAATGTCTTCATTTTTTTTTTAATTTGTGGGAGAGTATATTTATGTAAACTTCAGGCCCCACCAAATCTAGATACAGCCATGAAGCAAAGTGTTTAATGTGTATTTTCAAATGTCATCCTCATAGCAATTGTGTCATAGTTTCTATTATTATACAGAGAAGAAATTTGATGCATGAAGCTTTTAAGTCACTTGCCCCAGCTCACCCAGCTCTGATGTGTTGGATCCAGGATTCAAGCATAGACTCTCAAGACCAACCTTGTTGTGGCCTTCATGATGCCTCCTGCCCCTGGGTCACATGCATATAGCTCAGGAAAGCCAAAGCAGAATTGGCAATGGTTAATATATTTCTCCAGGCCCCTCTGCATGACTTCCTTTAGACCCATCCTAATATCTTGAGTTCCAGATAAAACAGACTGAAGAGTTTTTTCAGGGCTACATTAAAGTGTTAATTTCACACAAGGAAGCACCTAGGATTTAGCATCAGAAGGCATGAGTTTTAGAATACGGAAACAATGGGGGGTAATGGCACACATTTTGCCAAGAGATTGCCGGAGGTAGCAGTAAGTGATTGGATCAAATGACTGTCATGGGCTGTCAAAGGCAGCGGAACAGCTTCAAAGCTCATTATTGCCTCAGCTTCCTGAGGTTCACACGGTGCCAAGGAACTGGAAGATGTGGAGGATAAACAGGCTGGCTTAGAAAAGGGGATTAAAACATGCAACTCCAGATGAGCCTTCAGGGCCAGCAGTGCCCCAGGGTTTGTGGGCACATTCCCAGCTGTTACCTGTGTGGTGGTTTTATCCCCAACTAATACGCCAGCTGGTGGAGTTTTATTTCCTTGTTGACTTTTTTGCTGCCACCTGGGGAGTCTTGGTGACTGTAAACAAAGATTTAGAACACTAATAAAGTGTCGGGCGCCAATGCAGTTGACTCTGTGCAGATACTAAAATCAAGTAAGCTATGGGTAAGCAGCTGGCATGGAGTACCCCAGTCACTTGGGCTGGTGGGGAGCAACAGGGAGGTGGGGTGAGAGAGAAAGGGGTTTGATTGCTGAAGCTCCATGTTCAGGGCCCATGGCTTAGGCACTTACAGTAGATGCTGTTGGATGGGTAGGAAATCTCAGGCCCTGGCTGCTATGAGTATTGGCTGCTAAGGGCTCACAAAGACCCACTTCCCCAAGAATTGCCCTCAATTGATGCCTAGGAGGTTACATCTCTCTACCCCTACCAGGAGAAGCCTATAGTAATGACTGATACAGAGGGTACACAAGGCCAGCCCCCTTTGTCTTAAGGAGGGGACAATCATGTCAACATTGTGATTTATGCTCCCGTGGCTACGATGGATCAGGCCAAGTTTAGATTTTACTTGAGCACAAATCTCTGACTGGCTTCTTCCTCTATCCTGTCTGCTTTCCTTCCTTAGATTCTTCTCCGGAAGATCCTTTCTCAATACACTACAGGCATATGATTTTCCCTGTCTTGAGCCCTGTTTCTGGGGATCACCTAAGATGATTTTTGGGTCCTCATTGCCGCAGCTAAGTTTGATAGGAGGCGAGCAGGGATTTGAAACAGGCAATCCCCAGAGTTGTGTATTCAGACAAATCCTCCAGATATGTGTATACAGAGGAGATGGCAGGTAGAGATTGAGGATATATTTTGAGGAGCAGGTGTCAGCTCCCAGGGAAAGAAAACAAGTGGGCCAATGATGGATGTCAGGGTCTTAACTAGGAAAATACAAGTAGAACACTTAGCAAGAAAAAGAGAGACAAACCCAGTGCTAGGGTTCAGGTCAGCAAAACCAGGGGTGAGAAATGCTATGACTTGTAGTATACATGAAAGTTTAGGGATCATATCACCAAATCCTTAGTTTGTTGTTGGTAAGACCTAACTACATATTAGCCATGTGAATCTGGCAAGTTAGTATTCCTTTCTAAACCTCAATTTCTTCATTTGTAAAAAGGCATATAGCATACATTCAGGAAATAGAAATTATTTTATTATATAAATATTATTCTAAGCCACAGTGGGTAATGGAATTTTTGCCTACTATGCAATGGACCTGGGCCCACATGTAGATCCAGACTTGGAAAGTAAGGAAATGCAAAACTATGTGATGCAAAGTAGGGTCTAAAATAATGGCCAGGCCAAACTGCAAGGTGATAATGATATTCGTAAGGCTACCAATGGTTTTGCATCTTAAAGCCCAGAGGGGTGCCTGGATGGCTCAGTTGGTTAAACATGTGACTCCTGATTTTGGGTCAGATCATAATCTCATGGTTCGTGAGATCAAGCCCCACATCAGGATCTGTGCTGAGCCTACTTGGGATTATCTCTCTCCCTCTTTCTTTGCCCCTCCCCACCTCAAAATAAATAAATAAACTTAAAAAAATTTAGAGCCCTGAGTTTCCACTTTTGCGTTTTCAGACCCAGTCTTGGAGAGGAAGAGGGAAAGGAAGAGGAAGAGGGCCAGAAATCCTTTAGATTTGACCATCATTCATCTAGAATTGGACTCAAGAGGGTCTATTAGAGAAAGCTGGCCAGTCAATAGTTATGGACCCCACGTCTGAAATTGCAAGAGAGTTTTTCTGTACTTTGGCAGACACTACATTCACAATGCCAGATTTCCAGTGCCTAAATAAAACTGGAAATTCTAAAAGACAAAAACAGGAACCCCAAGCCACTCAAATGTTCTTTCTTTAATTTTTTTTTCTTAATGTTTAATTATTTTTGAGAGAGAGAGAGAGAGAGAGAGAGAGAGAGAGAGAGAGAGAGACAGAATGAGTGGGGGAAGGGCAGAGAGAGAGGGAGACACAGAACTAAAAGCAGGCTCCAGGCTCCATGCTGTCAGCACAGAGCCCGATGTGGGGATTGATCTTGTGAACTGTGAGATCATGACCTGAGCTGAAGTCAGATGCTTAACTGATTGAGCCACCGAGGTGCCCCTCAAATGTTCTTTCACTAAGACCACTCTGTACTCTCTTTACACTTCTCGTACAGAGTTGTATGGTCCTTATTTTAGGAAAGGGTTCCAAGGAGCAGAACATGAGATGATAATTCATGTGCAGTTTGATTTGTTGAGGAGATTCTCTTGGGAAAAACTGGGTATGGGAAGCAGGACAGAAAAGGGAAGAAGCAAATCTTGCCACTTGCAACAATGTGGATGGAACTAGAGGGTATTATGCTAAGTGAAAAAAAGTCAGCCAGAGAAAGACAAATACCATATGATTTCACTCATATGTGGAATTTAAGAAACAAAACAGATGAACATAGGGGAAGGGGGAAAAAGGAGAGAGAGGGAAGCAAACTATAAGAGACTCTTAACTATTGAGAACTGAGGGTTGATGGAGGGAGGTGGGTGGGAGATGGGGTAAATGGGAGATGGGTATTAAGGAGGGGACTTGTGATGAGCACTGGGTGTTATATGTAAGTAATGAATCATTAAATTCTGTACCTGAAACCAATTTTACCATATATGTTAACTAACTAGAATTTAAGTAAAAACTTGAAATCAAGAAAGAAAGAAAGAAAGAAAGAAAGAAAGAAAGAAAGAAAGAAAAAGAAAAAGAAAGAAACAAAAAGGGAAGAAGCACAGAAGAGTTCCAGCCTCAGCTTCATCCCACAGGGGAGGTTGGAATAGTAAATTAAGCCTCAGATTTTGGCCTAACCCCAAGGCAAAGGAGCTGGGCTTTCATTTTTCACCCTAGCCCATTATTGGTTAAGGATTATTCTTGAAGGCATAAAATCCCAGGAACTTGTTTCTCTCAGTGGTGACCCCAGTGACCCAAGGGTGGTTCTCTATAGAGTACCACAGAGATGGACAATTAGAACTAAAGCACTTAGAAGGCAAAGGAATGAAAACTGAAAAGGTCAAAGGGACCCAAGGGAATGAGAATAGAACACCAACGTATATGCTAACTTAAAATGTGGTAACAGATATGCTAACTTATGCATACTTAAGATTATTTTAAGGGTCTGGGAAAGGCTAGTCAGTTCTGCAAATATGCAGTTTATTCTATACGTTTTAGTGTTATAAAATGGGTAAGGCATAGGATTTAGCATTAGAATATGTTTAAGTCCTGGCTCTGACTCCTATAAACTGTGATCTTGGGGAAGTCACTTAGCTTCCCTGGGCCTCAGTTCCTACAGCTATGAAATGGGTTATTTTTTATTTTTTATTTTTTATTTAATTTTCTAAAGTAGGCTCTATACCCAATATGGGGCTTGAACCCACAATCCTGAGATCAAGAGTCATGCACTCTATCAACTGAGCCAACCAGGTGCTCCAAAAATCAGTTACTTTTTAGCTTTTTAAATATACATTGATATTTTCTGCTGCCTCCACAGGTTTGTTTTTCATTTTTTTTTTTTTATTAGAGAAATAGAGAGAGCATGAGTAGGGGAGAGGGACAGTGGGAAAGGGAGAGAGAATCTTAAGCAGACTTCACGCTCAGCGACTCAGCACAGAGCCCGACATGTGAGATCATGACCTGAGCTGAAATCATGAATCAGACACTTAACCTACTGAGCCACTAGGCACCTCCTTTTTTTAAATTTTAGCAGGTTTTTGATATATATGTTTTAAAACCTTGAACAAGATATTTCTATTTTGTCTTGTAAATTAGTCAGTGTTTCCCCTCCCCCTCCCCCCCCCGCTTTATATTTCAAGCCATAGTGTTATCCATTCAAATATAGGATTGTTTCTTATCACTATGTTATATTTCCTTTTATGCTTTTTGGACTGTGTTCAATTTCATCTGATATTAATATTGCTATACAGCTTTCTTTTAGTTAGTAATTGCCTTTTTGGTTTTTTGCATTTTTTTTCAACCTTTCTGGATGATTATATTTTAGGTGTTTCTACCATAAACCACATATGGGTGGATTTTTAAAAATCTGGTCTGATAATTTTGTTCTTATAGAAACTTAAAGTGTAAAAATTTTTTAACAAAGCTTAAGTTATTCAGTATCTCTATCCTCCTCCCAAATAACCCAAGAACTTGGTATGCTTTAATCATTCACTGAATACCTTCCCCATCTATATTTTCCTTGGTAGTGTTTGAATTACACCCAGTTATGTAAAAAAAATATCATTCTCTTTCTGAGTCAACAGCAAACTAAATTTATATTTCACCAAATTCTGTACTAACTATTGTTTGTGTCCTCTGTTTCATTTCTCTCTGTCTCTTAGGGTGTTTTCTCCTTCTGCCTCAAATATATTCTTTAGTAGTTATTTCAGTGAAGATCTGTGAGCAACCATCACATGTTATTTCCATTTCATCTTGAGTAAATTTATTTCCAGTTGTTGATTTTGTTGCTGTCTTAGTATTATTTCCTCATATGTTTTGGAATTTTATTATTAAATGGAGGTTCTCCCTCTCTCTCCCCCCTGCCCTCCACTCCCCCACCTCAACCCCTATGTCTCACAGTCTTGCAGATTTGTATTTGGTCTCTTCTTCCACCACCTTCTAAGAACATTCAGTCCCAAACCAGATCTTATATTGGTAGCTCAGGGTTCCCAAACTTCACTGATATTGGAGTTATTACATATTCAGCAACTGAGGATGAAAGATTATTTCTTAAAGCTTCCCTGCTACACAGCTTTATATAAATGGTAGTTGGGATGTGGTTTCAAGAGTTTATTTCATCATCCTTTAGTGGGTAAGGAAAACTCAAACTTGCTTCTGATTTTGAAGAGTCAGTCTCTTACATCCCATGGGACACTTTTATTCTTGTTACCCCACAGGAACCCAGATTTCTCTATTTGCTTCTGGGTCTGGAGTTAAGTGAGTCTGAAAACTCAATCCCAGTTATTCCTCTGTGTTCGCTTCCATTTCTCGTCTTTAGAGTGGTTTATCTCAGTTTCTAGGATGGCTGTGTTGTCTTAAACTTTTCTTTCTAGGTGCCATATTTTGTATCAGCCCCTGCTGCATAACACACTACCCTTGAAAATTGAATGGTTTACTACAATCATTTATTCCCACTCATGTGTGTGGGCTTTGGCTTGGCTTTGGTTGATCTGGGATGAGCTCAGCTGGGCAACTCTACTTCACTCTACAGGAAGTAAAGGAAGACAAATCCTGACTTTTTTACCACTTGCTATCCACTCTCCAGTTGGTTACTTGCCCCACATTAGCCAAGCTCAATGGTGGCCAAATGACTGGGGTACCATTGATGACTCCATAAATGTCAGTCCCTGGGGCACAGAGATGGTAGAGAAGATGAGAGGGGCAACAGAGAATATCCTAGCACATGGCACAAGGACAGCCAGAGGGAGTTGGAAAAACACTGGGCAACATAGGGCAATGCTCAAACAGAAAACCAAGTTGCAAGTCTTGGAAGGGTGTGATTACACAAGACACATTTTAGAAAATCATTCTTTTGGGGTTTTAGGAAACTGGTAACTTCTGGTTCAGATGGGGGATACAGAGACAGAGGGGACCCAATATCTCTAAGTGGGAAAATCCTGTCACCTTTGAAAGCCTGTCTTACACTCAAAGTAATATTGCAGCCTTTGGCTTTTTATTACTTAGATCCCATTAATGTAGTCTTTTGTATTAGAAAAAAGGAGAAGGCAAATTTTTCTATGCAGTTGACACAGGAATGGTAGTCAGGAAAGCTATGGGATTCCAGCACTGCCATTGTCAAGTTCTGTGCCTTGGACAGTTCTTGTGGCTTCCTGAGCCTCTGGTTTCCTCCTGCAGGAAATTAGAAGGTTGAAACAAAAGCCTTTACAACTCTGAAAAGTCAGCATATATGGCTTATAGATGGGATGAATGGCACTATCTTATTAATCAGAAAATATTTAGTACTGATTGTCCATGTTCTGGTCTCTTTACTGAATCACTGGAAATCCTGAGAAGGAATTTTATATTTTCCATGTTCCCTCCCCTAATTTTTGAATTTATTATTTTCTTCCACACCTCCCAGGCAAAGGAGAGTCAGCCCTGACAGCCAACCTGACAGGCAAAACGTGGTTTGAAAGTGGTAAAATGAAAAAGCTTGAAGCTTGTAAATTTAGATTTCCAGCATGTATACTCATTTCCTGGCCTCATGGACACCCCGGTAATTATCTAGAATTATGCATAATTTACCTCCTTCCATTTTCTAAGAGATTGTCGGTTTTAAGGTCAGAGTTTGACAATTTATTGGTTTGCCCTGCAGAAATAAATTGGGGGCATCTGGGGCTGGAGTCTATAATGTGTGCAGTTGGGGCCATAGATGTGAAGCTGCCTCCTATTTATAGCTGAGCAAGCTTAATTGTTGCTTTTCAATCTAAATAGAAAGGCTCTGTTTACTGCTGCTTTTAATTGTAGCAAGCTGGTGAAAAAGCATGCAGGGCCTCTTCAGTAAAGGCAATTCAATAAGAGCATTTTGTCAATAAATTATTATTGCCATCATGAAAACCACGCACAGCATTCAAATATAAAGCAAGCAACATCCCAGCTTCTGCCTTTGACGGACCTAGCCTAATGCTTTTCAATTTTCTTAATACATTCTCTTTCTCCCCTGTTTTCATAGAATGTTGGAGCTGATAAGGGGATTGTGGATCTTCTTAATCCCTACCCTTCATTTTACAGAGGGAAATCTGATTTCCCTGTCCCCTCCATATCATCCCTCATCATGATTGGTTAATCCAGGAACGGACATCTGCCCCAAGGGTAGCCACGTATAGATTTTGGCTGAGCTAATAAATTTTCTTCCTTTGGGAATTTGAACTACACACACACACACACACACACACACACACACTGTTGCAGTCAGTTAGCAGTGGAGGACAGAGATATAAATTCTTTTAGTCTTAGGAGTGTGGCTGCCAGTAAGGACCATGAGGAAACTTGCAGGTAAATGGAGAGGTTCTGCAGGGCAAGGAAAGTAGAGCAGATGAGCAGAAAGAAGAGACAGATACTTCAGCCCCTGAGATGTGAGAAAGCCCGACTCAGATTACAGAGCTGCCTGCCAGACCTGTCACTGACCCCACACACGTGAAAGCCCAACTGAGACCACACCTTCCCAGCTGAGCTCAGTCCCCATTGCTAGCCTCAGAACCATGAGCTGAATGAATAGTGTTTCAAGTCACTAAGCTTTGGGGTGGCTTATTATGCAGCACTGTTATGGTTACAGGTAACTGATACAGAATGGTTGGGAAGTCCTGTACACACACACACACACACACACACACACACACACACACACACCACCCCTCCTGGGGGCCCTGGAGTGTGGAGAAAACTGAGATTATTTGTAATCCTTGCATGGAACAAGCCCATCCCAAAGGCTCTTGGCTCTACCTTCTCAGTTTTTTTTTGTAGGGACAATCTCTTCCAGATTCAGAGAGTCTCAGATAAAACGAGACCTTGGGGAATTTTCTTTTCCTTTCTGAGGCTACCCTAGGCTTCCCTGGCAGGAATGGAAAAAGGCCAGAGATGCTCTCTCTCTCCTAGAGGTCAGGCTCTTAATTCCTTCATTCAATGGACTTCATTCCATACCTCCCACTCTTAAAGGCCCCTTATCCCCCCTGCCTCTTATCCTCACAGCATTTTGTGCTGTCAGGGCTAGCCATGGGCTTTCTCTAATTTGTATAAGGAATCAAGAGCTCTCATTTACACCCAGAGAAAGGCAGTATCTCTTTCACAAGCCATACAGGAGCACCTACGTCTGTTCTGCAAAAGGTTAGTGCCCCTTCAAGATAGAAAGTCCTAAATCCTTGAGAAAAGTTAGGGGGTAGTTATTGATAAATTCCAGAATCCCCTTTTTACACAAGTGGGGGATGTCTCTCTAGCCATATTTCCAAGAAACATTTTATTTTTTAAGACCAACTGTGGATCCAGAGGAGTCAGGATAGGCTTGAATTAAGATGTTTCTGTTTCTAGCCACATCTAGACAACCAGTCGATAGTATGGTTTGACTCACTGGGGCAGAGATGCCTAACCCTTGTACCCTTAGTGGTAAGGGTACAATAAGAGTCTGGGAGAGGAGCAAAGGAAGCAGCGAGGATTTTTGGAAGGATCATCTTGCTTTGAGCACTGTACTGTGCTGTACTGTGGGTACATTACCTCATTTGAGGCTTGTGACAATCCCCTGACATGGCTACTATTAGTGTCTTCCTTTTATAGATAATGAAATGGAGGCTCAGTGAGGGAAAGTATGTGGCAAAGCTCAAGAAACATCAGTGTTCCTTCTTGAACCCTGCCGGACCTTGCTAATTACAGAATATCATATCTACCTTGCAAAACACGCTGTTTTCAAATTTAAGAAAAAGTAGATATACTAATATGACCACCACCTAACATCTATTATGAAGAATTGATCGTTCCTGACATTTTGTCTCATTTGTTTTAAATATTTTAAATAAAATGTTAAATATCTTTGGCCCTTACTTTCAACCTCAACCTCACCTTCTTTCCACTTTCGCCCCCAAGAATAAATCTTTATTGTAAGTCTCATGTTTTTCCTTCCAGCCCATTTTTTATACACTTCAGAGACCTTTCTGGGGGTAGACAGTGTCATTCTCCGTACTGATTCCTTCCAGGGGTTTTATGAATCCCATGCCTTAGAAAGTGGCAGCAACCTCTGCCTGACCCTCTGTGCTTTGCCTGCTCCCCACTCTCCCCCACTGGTTTGGGAAGTTGCTGGTGAGGGTGAGTTGAGACAGAGCCCACGGGACCACCGCTGCTACCTACGGCAGGCCCATCCTTTGCTCTCAGCTCATGCTGGTATTGTTTGATCCCAAGGACAACTAGGAACACTGCCTGGCATTTGTTTCCTGAGCTGCAAGACAACTAGATATGATGCCATCTAGTGTCCCAACCTTTGCCAGCAAGAGAAATGGGGCATCACCCCAAATAAAGCAAATAGACTAAAAAACATCGACCAACGTAAAACTGAAGCTTGAGGGTTTTTTCTCCTGCACTGCAGGACACATTGTAGGGGTCCTATCTGTACACCCCTACCCTTCCTTCTTCAGTGGCCAGTGGCCAGACCACCAGCTGCCAGGACCTGCACACATCTGGGGCCAACCGCCCAGCGTAGGAATCTGAAATGATGGAGAATTAGTGTTGCCTGACAACCCTCAACAAGGGATGGATGTGAATTGATGTATAAATATTCTAGTTCCCTTTCTCAAGTAGGATAACAAAAAAGCCTGCATCCAACACTTTCAGAGTTTTCCGATGGAATTAAGCTCCAGCTGTCCAGAACACTAGCCGGCCCAGTTATGTACCCTTTACTAGCTGTTTTGCTCTGTGTCTCAATCCCCTACTCCCCTGCCAGTATTCCTTCACTTCCCAAGTAACCGAGTTAACCATTTGCTTCGAATCTTTGTCTCAGGATCTCCTAAACAAACAAAAGGTCTCTGTGGTAGATTGCAAAAATGGCCACCAACCTTTCCCCCTCTCTATTTCTTTACATGCTGATGTTACAAGCCCTTCCCATTAAACAGCGGGCTGGCTGTGGGTTTTGCTTTTCACCAATAGAACATGGCAGAAATGATAGCATGCCAGGCCCCTAGGTCTAGGCCTCAAGGAAACTTGCATACCTCTTTTTCCTCAAAGACTAGTAAGCAATAATAAATGGTTGGGGCTTTTTTAGGCCACTGAGTATTGGGTGATTGGTCACATAGCAGAAACTAACTGTTCCAGGCCTCACCCCAAGTCTACATATGAAGTGCTCTTTTGTGTGTGTGTTTTTGAATGAGAGTATTGTTTTCCCTTAAAAAAAAAAAAAAGCAATTTCTTGGGCACAGAGAAGTCAAATGACCTTCTCAGAGCTGCCCAGCAGAATGTGGCTGGCAGTTGCCATCTGTATCCAGTCCATTACTTTGCTCCAGGGCTTCTGTGCTGAATCACCTTGTCTGTCTGGGTTTGCCTGCACACTGCTGCATTTTCTCTCTACCACGGCTGCCAGCCTGGCTGCTGGTTTTTTCCAAAGCTCTCTTTTCACAGAACTGTGAAGTAGGAGGCCACTGCGTTTTCACGGATTGTGCCGATGACATATGTGTCTGATAGGGACTCGAGCGCCTGCAAAGCTGGCCCAAGATGGAGAGCTCACCAAAAATACTGCAGTTGCTGGATGCTGGAGAATTTATGGAGCTTCAGAGCCAGCAGGAAGCAGAGTAAACAACACTGAATAGAGAGAGTCAGGATGCTTAATCCTGGCTTTGCCTCTGGTCTCTGAAGTCTCTTTCAGCTCTAAAATGACAGGATTTGGAGACTGAGTAGGGCTCATGCAAATGTCGAGCCAGAAAGCATGAAGTTAGTTGTCTATTTAAGGAAGGTCTGGTAGGCTAGAACAGTGGTTCTCAAACTGGGGTCCCCAGGTGATGCTGCAGAATCAGCATCACCTGGGAAGTTGTTAGAAATGCACATTCTTGGGCCTCATCCCAGACCTTGAGAATCAGATTCTCTTGGGATGGGGCCCAACAATCTGTGTGTTAACCAGCCCTCCACGTGATTTGAATGCAGACTCAAGTTTGAGAATGGCTGGCGTAGAGCCATGTTATTCCAAGTGTGGTTCAGGGCATTGGCACCATCTGGGAGCTAGTTAGGGAAGCTGAAGGGCAGCACTATCTCCTTCTCCCTCCTGACTGAGAATCTGCATTTAACAAGCTCCCCAGGTGATCTCAGTGCATAGCAAAGTTGAGAAGTCCTGGGTATAGATTCCTCATCTCCAGCTTTGAAGACTGTGATTCACTAGACCTGGGGTGGTGTCCCAACATTTACATTTCTAAAAAGTTCCCAGGAATTGCTGACCCTTCAGGTCAGGGATCTACTTTGAGTAGCAAAACCAGGCTTAGAATCTTCGCCTTGGGATGGTCTCAAGCCAGTCAAAGTTGGTTTGTCACTCTACAGTTGTGCAGGCTGTGCACTGCCCAACTCCAGGAGGTGTCATTCACATGGAGTATGGGTCAAAGAACCTGAAACCCAAAGTTAGTACAAGAAGTGGTAGGCGCATCTACAGAGTGGGTTTTGGAGGGAGACCTGAGTTTGAATCCTAACCCTGCCGCTTACATAGTTGTGTGATCTTGGGAAATATATTGAACTCTGAGTTTCAATTTCATCATCTATAAAGTGGAGATATAATAAGAGGTCAGATTAATCTTGATGGTGTCAGAAACTAAACATACCTGTTTTCTTTTGGCATTTTAGGAGAAGCAAAAGAAAACAAATTTCTTCCTTCTTTACTTCCTTTTCTTCCTTCTTTCTTCCTTTCCTTCCTTCCTTCTTTCCTTCCTTCCTCTCTTTCTGTTTTTTTTTCTCTCTCTCTAGACCAGCCAAATTTTTAGGAGAAGGTGGGAAGGGCAGCTGTTAGGCAGGATTTCATCCTAAAACAGCCACTAGAGGGCCTCAGAGATCCAAGAAAACTTTCCATTGGTTCCAAGGAGGGGCCCTGAACTAGCTGACAGGTCTGGTCTGGTGGGGTGTTGAGGGTGAATCTGATTCCTGAGAACCTTCTCAGCAGATGCTCACCTTCCCATGAGAAAGAAGTAGCCAGCTCTGTTAGTTAAGTTAGATAATTATTAAAACAGATAATTAAAACAGATAAAACAGATAATTAAAGTGACCAATTTATTCACTGATAAATGATGTCTGCATGCAAAACCCTGTTCTGTCCTTGGAGTGAAAGTAAAGATGAAGGTGTAGGACTTTTCTAGGAAGAGTCTCTAGCTGGAAAGAACCCTAAGTTTAGGGTTCAGTACTGGTATCAAGGACAGGATTGGAAGGAGCGAACTTTAGTACCCTATTATTTCCATGTGCTGCCCCAATAAGTAAGATCAAAATAAAAACATTTTGCTATGCAAAGAGAGCCTCAAGTGAAGTCCCATTGGGTAACTAGATTGCCACACGTTGGTCCCTCCTGTATAGAAATTCTAGCACTGTCCTGATCAACACTTTGCAAAGTACTTTGAAGCACAGATGAAGCTATCTTCTCTATTACTGCTTTAAAGCCCTTAAAGTGTACAGTAAGAACACCAAAGAAGCTTAGAAACTCATCTTTCCTGGAGAGATCTAGGAAACAGGACAGGCTAACTAACTAGGGGAACATGCTAGAAGATGATCTACCAACATATGTTCGTGGGAACCAGGAGGACAGAGTGTAGAACAAAATCTGCGTTGCTATGTCTGCTGGCATCTGCTGGGTGAGAGATTTCTCTCCCTCAGCCTTTTGACTCTACAGCCCTCCCAGCAGGTCATTTTGGCTAAGAAGGCCCTATACCAGCATAACCTACACCTGCCACCCTCACCCCTACTCCACCACAGCAGCAGCAACTTTTGGGAGTAGGAAAGAGGGGTTCCTGAAAGTTGGAGAAGGGTCTTCCAGTCTATAGTTTTGCTCTGACACGGTTGGGTCCTAGATAACTTGCAAATACAGTCTCCTCTGTGCAGAGACCTTCTGGAAAAGGGAACAAATTGGTTGGGTTTCAGTATATTTCCTTGGTTATATGAGACAGATGGATAAAACGAGATGAATCAGATTATATTCAACAATATAATTATGTTTCCCCTTTAATAGAAATTTCCTTTTCAGAGGCTAAAAATCCAGTGAACCTCTATATCCCAGTTTTCCATGGATAAAAAGAAGAACATTTTCCTTAGGAGACTCTCTATTGCTATCTGGATCACCGTGGCCAGCTGGTCTTACTCCTCTCTCCAGGAGGCATAGTCAGCCACTGTACATACTACCTTTGTCTTGTTGCTCTTTGCTCCCTAGTTCCCACCACATTAAGTCAAGCATCCTTACCTGGTTTCCAAGGACAGGCCATCCCTTTCACATAATACCCATCCTCTACTTTCATCCTACTGGTCATCTCGCTGTCCAATTAAAGGATCCTTGGGGCACCTGGGTGGCTCAGTTGGTTGGGTGTCCAACTTCGGCTCAGGTCATAGTCTTGCTGTCTGTTGAGTTCAAGCCTCACATTGGGCTCTGTGCTGACAGCTAGGAGCCTGCAGCCTGTTCGTATTCTGTGTCTCCCTCCCTCTCTGCCCTTCCCCCGCTCTCACTGTCTCTCTCAAAAATAAATAAACGTTAAAAAAATTTTTTTTAACGTTTATTTATTTTTGAGACAGAGAGAGACAGAGCTTGAACGGGGGAGGGTCATAGAGAGAGGGAGAAACAGAATCTGAAGCAGGCTCCAGGCTCTGAGCCATCAGCCCAGAGCCTGACGCAGGGCTCGAACCCACGGACCGCGAGATCATGACCTGAGCCGAAGTCGGACGCTTAACCGACTGAGCCACCCAGGCGCCCCAACATTAAAAATTTTTAAAAAAATTTTTTTAATGTTTATTTTTGAGACAGAGACAGACAGAGCATGAACGGGGGAGGGTCAGAGAGAGAGGGAGACACAGAATCCGAAGCAGGCTCCAGGCTCTGAGCTATTGGCAGAGAACCCGACACAGGGCTCGAACTCATGAACTGTGAGATCATGACATGAGCCAAAGTCGGAGGCTCAACCGACTGAGCCACCCAGGCGCCCCTAAAAAATATTTTTTAAAAAAGGATCCTTCACATCAACCCTTCTGAGCGTTTATGCATGCTATTCCCCTTTCTTGGACACCCTTCCTTCTTTCTGGCATAGAAGATGAACCCAAGCTATATTTCCTTCAAAGAGTCTTTCTTGATAACTTAATCCTTACTGATTGCCTCTTCCTTTGAACTCCCATATTTTCCTAGAGAGACAGTGGGGAACTTAATACAATATTGTTGTTGTTGTTTTTTCCTCTGCGTTATTTTAGGAAACTTGAGTGTGGTTTGACAATTAGATGGCTAGGTTTTTGAGGGCAGAGGTTTGAATATAGCATCACCCCAGCATGGTGACCCCATGCATACATTAGAAACCCAATTAACATTTGCCTGGTTAACTCCTATGCATCCTTGGGATCCTAGGTTGAATGTCACTTCCTAAAGACAGCCTCTCCCATTAGATCTAAATCTCCTAAAGCTTTCCAGAGTACCATGTATCTCTTCTGCATAGCACTCTTCAAAGATAGAACTTTTTATTTATTTGTTTTATTGCATTACTCACTTCCCTCCATGAAGGCTGGGTCCATGTCTGGTTTTGCCTGATACACAGTGGGTACTCTGTAAATATTTATCTAAATGAATGAATATATGTTGGCTGGATGGCTGAACTGGAATGCAACATGGACTTCTGGGGGAACAAGGAGAACACAGTGGAGGATGTTAATCTCCTGGGAGCTTGTACCCTTGAGCACAGTCCTAAAAAGAATCTAACATCAGAGGCTCAGATGGGCCAAATCAGCAAAATGATTTTAGGGTTATTATTGACAATGAGTAATGTAATATTTTGCCAAAGATTTTATGATCAAGTTATAAAAGTAATACATGCCTATTGTAGAAAATATGTAAAGATTAAAAAACTATAAGGAAGCAGAGAAAAGGAACTACAAGTCCACCCCTCAAAGTCTTTTTAAAAAATAATATATTCTTCCAACATTGAATCAGTACTTTTTTTTTTTTTTAACATACTGGAAACCCTACTGAATATACAATTTGGATCTTGCTTTCTTTTTAATCATTTAACATTAAATGATAAGTATTTTTCTTTGTTTTTGAAAACTCTTTGGATTTTAATAGGTCATAGAATAGAATTGTAGTTTTAAATAGTTCCAGAATGTTCCACTGCATAAATGTACTCTGTCATTCCCCCTACTTAGGACATGAAGGTTGATAAATATGAGTTTTGGCCCTTATGATTTTGAAGGCATTCTAAAATCTAAAGACAATAGAGATAAATGGGAGATGTAGGACAGATTTCCCCAGGTGTTTCAGTGTGATATATACCTTCATTCATTGGCAAACCACCCTTGCTATCCAGATCTCAGCCGCAGGCAAGTGAGCGCTCCTCATCCCTGGTGGCTTCAACCCCATCCCCCTGCTCCTCCTCCATCTTCTACTTCTCTCTGTGTAGCAGACACTGTTGATGCTCTGCCTGTATACTATCAACACGCAGCATTCCAGTACATGCCAATGGCTTCTTACTTCACGCACCGCAGATTCTCTGCTTAAGGATTTTCTTGGCTGCAGCAGCACACTCAGTCATGAGTGAGGCAGGCTGGGAGTGCCAAAGTATTAATGCCCCCAAACATCCCTCAACCAATGATAAATGGGAATTACTGGATAAATATCCCAGTTTCTCATCCCCCATGAGGAACCATTTCGAGGTGTGTTTTATACAGAGCTCCCCACCAGGGCTGAGTTGCATTTACCCACAGGCATAATTTACTCATTAACACACCTGTCTTAGCTTCTTTTTCTTCACTACCTTATTTCTATATTCTCCTACTGTGTTTCCTGGGATCACCCACAAATAAACCCCTTGGATTCAAATCCTTGTTCCAAGGCCCATTTCTGGGGGACCAATTCTAAGATACCCCTCTTCTTAATTATGAGTTCTAGCACTTTCCAGCTTAAAGATTCTCTCTTCTTTTTGACTAAAGTGGAAGCTGAAAGTCGAAATGATCCAACACATATTTTAAGGAACAGGGTAAAAATGCAAAACCATGCCAGATGGCTGACTCTTTATCATCAGAACGTCTGATAGGAATGCTCCCAAGAGGGAATAAATTATACAGAGACTCTGGTCTCTTTGGAGGTGACTTTGGATTGTTCTTTCTTTCTCCTCTTGTTACCTCTCTCATTTCTCTCTTAATCTACTTCCTCTGCAGTAGAAGGCATCCTAAGCTGAACTATTTTTGTTGCCAATCCCTAATTAGGTTCCCAGATGCAGCCATAAACCTGGATGTGATGCTAGGTATGCTATAAAGCAAGTTCATATTCACTTTATTTAATTCATAATTACTACTCGTTACTACAGGCCTGATGTGTGCTGAGCAACTCTACTAGGGTCTGAAAGAGATTCTGCAGGGACTATTAAAACACTATCCTTGTAGAGAAGATAAGACATAAACAGCTAGCCTCCTGGAGAGCTGAGTGTGATCTGTCAATTGAGGGGCAACACACAGACCAAGACGAACAACTCTAGGAATTCAGAGAAAATAGTGATTCACTCTGGCTGGATTTTGAGAAAGCTTCTTGGATCAAGCAATGGTGGGTGGATTGGTCTTATTAAGCCAAATAGGTCAAGACAGAGATAGAAGTGATCCAGACTTCCCCATCTCAGTTCCTAGGAGACTTCGATTTGATACTAAAAGGTAAAACTGCTGCTTCCCTCCACCTCCTCACAAGATGTTAGGACACCTTCAGAGTGTCCTTCTATCTCAGCTTGTTCAATATACACTGAGGAAACTATAACATCTTTCTGATATAAAGATTGGGCCAGACCCAAGTCAAAGTGTCATAGAGTCAAATAGGCATACCCGTAAGGAATGCATTTCATTTTAGATATCAGAACCCCATCACACAGGGGTTTAAGCAATATAGACACTGATTCTATCTCATGTTAAGATTGGAAATAGGCATTTGCTGGTGCTGGTTTAGCTACGCAGCAACATCATCAAGGACCCAGGTTTTTTCCATCTTCCCACTCTGCCCTCCTTAAACTGATGACTTTTCAACCTCACGCTACTCACCTCCTGGTTGCAAGTTGGCTGCTATGGACTCAGGCATCACCAGTGCCTTCAAAGCAAGCAGAAGGGCAGTAACAGAAGTTCCTTTTCTTCTGAGCAAGACAGCAAAAGTTTTCTTAGGAGTCCCTTGCAAAACTATACTTATGTATCATTGGCTAGGACTGAATCATATGGCCACCCCTAGCTGTAAAAAATTCTGGGAATGTAGGGATTTCACTTTTTAGAAAGTAAGGAAAAGAGGATAGGGAATGGCTGCAATAAAGTTCCTACAAATTCTGGCTTTTCTAAACAGGAAACTTCACCTGCTGTGGCCGACACTCTCAGCACCTTGCTCCCTCTGGGAGGTGATATATTGTCAACTATTATCACACATCGTTCATTCTTCTTCTTCAGCAGAAACACAAAAGCAAGCAGAAAAATGAGACAGGGACCATGGAAACAAGCCCCAAGTGAAATAAATATATTATGCATCTGGGGCGCTCTCCGTTTGCTGTTGTTAAACAGCTCCTCTCACAAAGCAGAGCAAGGATGTAGCCAGGACAAAGCTCCATCTACAAGCCCGATTTAGAATACAAGATCCTGGCTCCCCAAAGCCCGAGTTAGCTGCCTGAATTACCTGCCAATATCGACCAATCAGCATGAAGCCCTTCTGGCCAATCAGTATGCGGCACTTCCAACCAATCAGGATGAGGCTTTTTTTTCCTTCCCCTCATTAGCATGTTGGGCCAGAGTGAACCTGAGCCGGAACTTTCTCTACATAAGCAGGGCCTCCCGGCGTTTGGAGAGGTTAGTCTTACTCCTTTCTGTTGGTGGTGTGTGTCTTTTCAGCTTAAGCTGTAGCGTAGTCTCGTCCGTCCCTTTGCTCTTTAGGTCGGGCCTCCTTTTTCTTGTCTGGCTCAGGAGCTCGTAGTCCAGAATAAAGAAGGGCTGTCTCCTTATATGCAGACTAAGAACTAGCACACCACCACTTTTGTCTATGTTCCTGCCAAAGAAATCCTCACGGGTCCCAAGTGACTTTTCTGGAAGGAAATGCAGAGTTATCTGGGCAAGGGTGTCGGTATGGGGAGGAAGGAGGAATGGAGAAAGTTCCCATACCCTAGCTGAGTAACTTACCTTATCTGTGTTAAGCAAGTGGTGGTACCACGGTAGGATGGTAATGTGTGTCCCTGCAGGTGGTAAGCGTGCCTGTGAAGGGCTCGGGCCTCCTGAAGGCAGTATCTAATCAGTAAAGTGATCCTAGGTGTGTAATTTTAGACCCGGTATGAGGGAACGGATGGATTCAGCGAGCACACTAGTCCTTCAGAAAAAGCAGAGCGTTTTGTACCTTGAATCACCTTTCCTAGGCGACTCTTTCCTCTTATTGAATATAATCTCTCCAACAAAAAAGGGTTCTGAAGTTCAGCTTCCCAGCATGTATCAATTTGGCATTTTCCGGAGCAGGCGATTCCTCTGGGTTGAATGAATCTTGCTTTCCCCACTAGGGGCACCTAGAGCTGTTACCTTCACTCCTTAAGGAGTTTTTTCCCCAAATAAACTCCTTTTACTGTGGTTACTGTAACTTAAACCAAATATTGTGGCAACAAGGGTAGAATAAAGATGGAGGTATCCCCTGCAATGGTCCTGATACCTATATTTTGTTGGTGCTGTTGCATTTTGGAGCACACGTGACATAGGGCTGTGTTGGGGTTTAAAAATTTTTTTTTAATGTTTGTTTGAGAGAGTGAAAGCAGAAGCAAGGGAGGGGGAGAGAGGGAGATACAGAATCCGAAGCAGGCTCCAGGGTCTGAGTGGTCAGCACAGAGTCTGATGCAGCGATTGAACTCTCGAACTAGGAAATTGTGACCTGGGCTGCAGTCAGAAGCTTAACCAACTGAGCCAGCTGGGAGCCTCAGGGGTTTAATTCTGATGCATGCTCACAGAAAAAAATGACAATACAAGCAAACTATTTAAGGACAGAGGTGTCTCTCTGAGAGAAAAAAAAAGCAAATGGAATTTGAAAATGGAATTCACTCGTTCAATAAACCTCTTCAGCAATTTCTCATCTTTCTGGAGGCCACCTTTTAGGGAAGAAGCCTATATTAGCTCATGTGAGAAATCAATCTTTTCTAAGAGAAAAAATATACCACATTCTTGCAGATTTAGTGTTTTTTTGTTTTTTGTTTGTTTTTTAAGTACTGGTAGTCTGCTGGACTCTACTGGTAGCACTTCACAAGCATTAGCTTAATCTTGGATTACCAATGTATGAGGTAGGTCCTATTCTTGATCCTATTTCACAGTTGGAAACCCTAAGGCACAGTGAGGTGTAAACAGTTTCTTCAAGGTTGGGTAGCTTGAAAAAGGTATGGATTTCCACATGATCAATGGCAAAAGGGGATGAGGCATTTGGCAGATGATACTGGGTTTTTTTTTGTTTTTGTTTTTGTTTTTTTTCCTGAAGCCATATGAACTCAATAACCACATTTTTGGAGAACCAAAAAGCCTTACTGTCAAGAGTCTTGATTTGACACACAAGGGATTTTTGCTGCCCAACATCCTTTCCCTCCCTTCCCCTCCTAAATATAGCAACCTGGTTTTCCCTTGGGAGAATCACTGTTGCGTGTAGAGCATATGGTTTGGGCAGATCTGCCCCTTTCTCTCCTAGGCTGGGAAATAGATCAGGCCTGGGGGATTAGTTGAAGAATGAGCATGTGATCCGAGTAGAGGTTAAGGAGTATCCATTCTAGGACTTCTGCTGGCTTTTAAGAAGGAAGCACCTCTTTCTGGTAGGGATGTTAAGGGTGGGACATAACGCTGGGATACCTAGTGACCATCTTGCCATGTTTGGAGAAATTGAGATTTAAAGAAACCCATGGGCACTGATGGTAGAAAATAAATTCCTAATGATCTTATTTGAGCCCCTGAATTTAGCCGTGCCTGAGCTTCTTGTTATGGAGCCTGCAGATTTTTTAGTTACTTGAGTCAATAGAGAACCTTTACTGCCAAAGCCAGGTTTTTTTAATGTTTATTTTTGAGAGTGCAAGCGGGGGAGGGGCAGAGAAGAGAACAGACATCAGAAGCAGGCTCCGTGCAGACAGTGGCGAGCTCCACACAGGGTTCCAATCCACAAACCGAGACATCATGACCTGAGCACGAGATCATGACCTGAGCCCAAGACAGCCACTCAACTGACTGAGCCAGCCACCCACATGCCCCAGTTTTTTTTTTTTTAACTTCATTTATACTGAGGGAAAGCGAGAGAGAGAGTGGGGGAGGGGCAGAGATAGAAAAATCTAATCCCAAGCAGGCCCAATGCCCAGTGCAGAGCCCGATGAGTGGCTCAGTCCCACAAACTGTGAGATCGTGATCGTGACCTGAGCCTAAACCAAGGGTCAGACACTTAACCAACCAAGCAACCCAGGTATCCCACAAAATCAGTTTGAATCAGATTTCTGTCATTTGTACCAATAAGCCATGTCTGAAAGTGTACAGGACCACTTTCCAGGCTCCTCCTGGGCCCCATTCTTCCTGTTACAGATCTTGGACAGTTAGGCTGACTTCCTTTCTTTGAAGCTTCCACCGACATCCACCCATTGTTACATGGAGCTTTGCTCCTCTAATCTTTACTTCCTTATTGACCCCAACAAGAACACAGGTTCTTTGCATAAAGGCTTCAGACTCATCATTATGAAAACAGGTCACATACAAAAGCATACAAAATTAGCATACAAAAGTTTTAAAGTGGAAAAAATCTCACGTGTTCTGACAGTCATGGTCTCTGATCTAGTGTTTTGCTGTTCAGTGTAGTAGCCACAAACCACAAGTGTCTGCTGAGCATAGCAAGTGTGGCCACTGTGAGTGGGAAACTGAATTTTTAATTTAATTTTTTAAAGATTATTTATTTTGAGAGAGCGAGAGAGAGGATGCAAGCAGGGGAGGGGGGCAGGCAGAGAGAGAGAGAGAGAGAGAGAGAGGGAGAGAATATCCTAAGCAGGCTCCTCCACATGGAGCTGGGTGCAGGGCTCAATCCCACAAACTGAGATCGTGACCTGAGCTGCAACTAAGAGACACTTAATCAACTGAGCTGCACGGGTGCCTTTAATTTTAATTTAAAAATTTGTACTAGATTAGTCATTGGAAAAATTTTTTACACATGCTTGGAGCAACTCAAGCATGTGAATTTTTCTTACCAACTGTACGGTTTATAAATCTACATATAGATCAAGTATTTCTAATGATTTTTTTAAAGTGTATTCATTTATTATTTCTGAGAGAGAGAGAGTGAGCACAAGTGGGGGAAGGGCAGAGAGAGAGAGGGAGACACAGAATCTGAAGCCGACTCCAGGCTCTGAGCTGTCAGCACAGAGCCCAATGCAGGGTTTGAACTCACAAACCATGAGACCATGACCTGAGCTGAAGTCAGATGCTCAACCAACTGAGCCACCCAGGCACCCCCAGACCAAGCATTTCTGATAAAAATTGTCACATGGTATAAGCATAAAATACACATAAGATTTCAAAGATTCAATGTGAAAAAACAAAAATAGTTTATTTTTATATTGATCACATGTCAAAATATTGATATATTGAGTTGGAAGTATTAAAATTAATTTTACCTGTTTCACTTTTTCAAACATGGCTCACATTGTGTTTCTGTTGGATAGTGCTAGTCTATAGTTTCTGTCTAACCAGTGATTTGAAGACCCTACTGCTACTCTATAGGGTGGAGTTCACCAAACCTATGTTTGTGGCCTTTTGTTCTGACAGTGTTCGGGATTTGAGCTTTCACTCTGGAAAAAAGCATGGAAGAAATGTGTCAGCAACCTCTCTTATGTTAGTCATACAACAGTCTGGAACAATCTAAGTACTTTTGCTTGTTCTCTATATGATACTCCTCCAGTTAAGGGTATAAAACATAAGTTCCTGAAAAATTTTTAAAAATGGGGAAATATTCTATTTAATGCAAAATATTAGATGTTGGTGTAGATTATTTCCAGAGATCTCCCCATATTGCATTTCTTTGGTTGCTCATTTGTTAATTTTTTACTCATACACATCTGATATTATTGAAATCATCTGGCAACCCTGGAAAAATTGCACTTTGCTTCATTTCTTCCACTTTCCAGCAATCATGATTCTAGAGTGCTTCTTCCCACTCAGAGGCCAGAAGATAACAGTTACAGCAGAATGGTGAACGAGGGCTCAAGCTGCAAGGGACTTGCCAACTGGGGAAGGGTGGGGGGCAGCTCCTGTCCCAGTAGGTCCCTCCCCCATAGTAGGGACTCCCTTCATATTTTCCTTTTAAGCATTCAAAGGTCCCTTGGCACAAACAACAAAACAAAGATACAGAAAGCTGAAAATCAAAAGGTTTTTTGTAAAGGACTTTTTAAAGGACTTTACTGTAAATCCAGAATATACGCTGCAGAGCATGGGCCAGACATTTGCCTGCTTGCTCTCAAATCCCTTCTCCACACTTCCCCTGCTCTCCTCTGCATTGCAGAAGGCTCATCCTGCAAGCTACAATTCTCAGACTTTTCAGCCCATTGGCTTCTGCCCTGGTTCAGACCATGGGAGGCATGGGTAAGAGATGGGAGATAGGACAGCAAAGGGAAGACAGGGAGAAGTCCAGAAGCTCATCTCTACTCCCTCTCTTTCTTTCTAAAGATGTGTCCTCTTTGGTTGTGGCTTTGTGTCCTTTGTTTTCCAGCTCTTGTCAAATAGTCCTTCATTCTCTGAACTTTATATGTAAAAAGTTAGTGCACACAAAATAATGCTGTAAATGGATTATGAATTTGTAATTAATATTTTTAAAATGGATAAC
Organism: Felis catus; assembly: GCF_018350175.1. NCBI lineage: Eukaryota > Metazoa > Chordata > Mammalia > Carnivora > Felidae > Felis > Felis catus. The sequence goes on along the minus strand of NC_058370.1, from coordinate 35,930,920 downwards.
CATACATGCTGAAATAGGATTATGGTTGAGGGAATGGATGAGGGAAAGCCACAGGGGGTTATGATGACAGGGGACCTGATGTTCACTTGTAATGAATATTTTATTCTGCTACAAAAGGAATGGAAGGTGATGATGTGAAGGAGAAAAGAAGAAAAATCACACTTCTTGACCTTTCTGGGTGGGGGGAAGAAATAAACTTTATCATAATATTTTTTCTTATATATTTTTCAGGAATTATTGAAATATTATACCTGTATTAGTTTTCGGTTGCTACTGCAACACATCACCGTGACCTTGGTGGCTTCAAACAACACAAATTTATTATAGTTCTGGAGGTCAGAAGTCTGACCCAGGTCACCGTGACCTTGGTGGCTTCAAACAACACAAATTTATTATAGTTCTGGAGGTCAGAAGTCTGACCCAGGTCTTGTGGGGCTAAAATTAAGGTTTCAGCAGTACAGGAGTCCTTTCTGGAGACTCTGGAGATCATCTGTTTTTTCTGTCTTTCCCAGCTTCTAGAAGCCAGCCACATTCCTCCTGGCCCCTTTCTCCATTTTCAAAGCCAGCAAGATTACACCGCTTTGACCATTCTTCCATAGTCACGTCTTCCTCTGACTGTAGCTGGGAAAGTTTGTATGATTTTAAGGATCCTTGTAATTACGTTGGGCCTACTCAGCTAATTCAGGATAATGCCATGTCTCAATATTCTTTTTTTTTTTTAATGTTTCTTTATTTTTGAGAGAGAGCACAAGCAGGGGAGGGGCAGAAGGGAGGGAGACAGAATAGAAGCAGGCTCTAGGCTCTGAGCTGTTAGCACAGAGTCCGACACAGGGCTCCAACCCACGAACCACGAGATCATGACCTGAGCTGAAGTTGGCTGCTCAACCAACTGAGCCACCCAGACACCACCCCCCCCTTTTTTTTAAATTTTTTTAACGTTTGTTCATTTTTGAGAGTCAAGGTTCTTAATCACATCTGCAGACTCCCCTTTTGCTATGTAAAGTAACATATTTGTAGGTTCCAGAGATTAGGATGTGGACATTTTCTGGGAAGGGCCCATTATTCTGGCTATTACGATAATTTACAAGAGGAAGATAGCTTTCATCTGTTAAACTAAAGGTTTTCTCCCTCTATCTAGCATGGATGTAAATCCCTCCTATGTTTAGCATGCTACTTTTCTGAGAAGACAAAATTTTTGTTCAAGTCCACAGCAGTGAGGATAATCCTCTTCTGATTATGCATAGCTGAGCAGGAAACTTGCTATACATTTTTACAATGGAAGACAATGAGAATTTTATAAGGTCGTTAAGATGGTTCTCATCAGGACAGCCAGGCAGATCTCAAATTGAAGTTATGACAGAGCTGTCTTCTAGATATCTCCAAATAAAGAGACAAGCATCATTTGCTTTAATTGTTGCTTTGCTATAGCAAATCATTTTGGCCATAATGACAAATTAACACAGTTCTATGAGATTTTACATTTTGCACTGGTTGCAGAGCTCTGCTGAAAATAGGTCAATTTCTTATGAAGTAAGATTTTGCTGAACTGGTTAGTTGTCTAGAAACTGGGGCTTGGAACTAATTATTAGAAAGTGCTAATGTTCACTGACCTATGATGAGCAAGCCTTCCTTCCCAAGCACATTGACTTCTCTTTAAAGAAAGAGGTAATGAAATTCAGAACCTTGCAAAGAGATCACAAGTAAACATTTGATTAAGCAAACAAGTTAAAGCAAGAACTTGGTAGACAATCATGAAAACAGTTCTTGTCAAGTCTTTTCACATTTCATTGAGCAATTGCATTCCTCCAGTAAACAAAGGAATAACACATTAAATGTTCAAGAAGTTGAATTATGCAATCAACCATCAGAAATACTCAAGCTGTTCTTCAAGTTCATCAGAGGTTAACTATTTTTTTTTCCCCCGCCATCCTTTTGTAGGGCTTTTGTCTGCTTTGTTTCTGAAAAACTATTCCAGCAGCTAGAAATTGTTCCAAAATTTAAGATACAAGAAAAGGGACCTTGTTTTCTCTGATTTCGTAGCTCAAGTCAAATGTTGTCTGTGAAGTTTAGCAAAAAGTCTAAAGTCTAATCATTGTCATTTTTTTTTTCCTGGCTGCTGCTTTCCTTTCCTGTCCTTTCCTTCTCCCTTCCTTCCTAATGGAAACCCTGACAAGTGGGGGTATGGCTACTGGGCTGCCAAGATATATTAACCATCCCAAATTAGGCCAGAAAATTGTGGGCAGCTGTACTGTCAGCACCTGCCTTTTCTGGGTCTAGCTGGATGCTGTGAACTTCACAGCTGCCCCCAGGAGGCAGCGTTTTTTGTTTTAAATGGATTCTCGTGCAGCCTCCCTTTTATGGAAGCTTCCACTTTTGAGCTAAGGAATGGGAGTTGAGTCTTCTATTCTCCCAGCCTTGAGAAATCCAACCCTGTCCCTAGCCTGGCTGCTCTGCCTCTGAGGGGAAAGTGAAAATTCCCTCTTCATTCATTCCCTAAGAATTCAATGTTGGCTTAGCTTAGGTTCACTCAAAAGAAGACCCTGAGGTAAGATAAGGTAAGCAGTTTATTTGGGAGGTGATCCCCAGGAAACACTAGAAGGGAAGTGGGGAGTGAGACAGGAAGGGAAGGCAACCATAAAGAGTGCCTTACCAAGTTAAGTTACCCCTGTGGTCAACTGGAGCTCAAGCCCCCCGGGGGAACCCTGGGGAGCCATGTAGAAGACCCAGAGTTGATCTGTGGAGGGCAGGGGTGCTGGGTTGTATATCCACCAGTCCCTAAGGATCGTTGGTGGAGGGCTACCAGTAGTTAATTTCCCAGACTGTCCAGTAAGTATACTGTGCTGAGGCCAGAGTGGCTTTCTGCTGTTTGGAAGAAAGCCATCTGGCAAGGAGATGCAGATCCTTGCAGCTGGAAGTGGAGCAAGCTCACACTGGAGTGGTGAGGCCCAAGGGGCAATGATTTAAACTTGGTGTTTCAGCCTATGGGGAAGGCATTGAAATAAGTGTAATCTACTCCAGTTGGCACATTAAGCAGAAGCAGCTCTGTTTTGCTGGCTGTGTGCTCAGAATGGTGCCAGATTCTGTAGAGGAAGCAACCGAAGTAGGAGGCATAGTCTCTTCCTGATTTTGAGTGCTTACTAAGTAGGGAAGATAGCCCTGACTTTATCATGCAACTTGGACAAACAAACAAAAGATAATAGTGCTATAGGAGTTAGGGGAGGATGAGGAAAGCTTCATGGAGAAAGTAGGAAATAAAGGAAGGAAAGTATTTGTAGAAACAGAGACTAAAGGCTGCATGGCTGGAGGAACTGTAAAAAAAAGTTAGCATGGAGGGGCGCCTGGGTGGCTCAGTCAGTTGAGAGGCCGAATCTTGATTTCAGCTCAGGTCATGATCTCTCCTTGTGAGTTAGAGCCCTGCATCGGGCTCCGTGCCCACAGCACGGAGCCTGCTTCAGATCTTCTGTCTCCCTCTCTCTCTCTGTCCCTCCCCCACCTGCTCGCTCTCTCTCTCTCTCTCTCTCTCTCTCTCAAAAATAAATGTTAAAAAAAATTTAGCATGGAGACAAAGTTAGCCCACCATGTTGGTAGACAGTGAACAAGCCCATGAGATTGGAATAGATGAAAACTGTTCAAGAGGGAGAATCTTCCTCCTGGATTGGGTAGGGTAGTGCCAACACTGAGGTTTGAAGGCAGAACAAAAAAAGTCTTGGTTTATCATTCTCCTAGAGATGTCAGTCATTGCCTTGATCCTATAATCCCCTTTGAAAAAATACACACATGCCACAGTACTGCTGAAGGGGCCGAGTCTCAAAAGAGGACCTTGCTTCCACAGCTGCATCTGAATGGGATGGGGAAGACACCTGACCTAAGATGGGCTAATCAGATTCTGATGTTTGTTTCTTTTGTTGTTGTTTTTTGTTTGTTTGTTTTTTACTGGCATTCAGCATTTGGACCTCGGACACTAAGATTTGAATAAGCTGGTTTTCTGTACCAGGGAAAGTGTTTTAGTTCCTTAGTAAGCCATAGCCATGTGCAAGCAATTACGTTAGAGTAAAGCATCACAGGAAATATTGAATTGCAGCAAAATAGATGAGTTCATGTGCTGAGAGCATCAGAGAAGGGAGACTGTGTGGCCCCAGCAAGTTACAGGTAACTTTCTAACTCCCGCAAGTCATGGTATACTTCTGTAAAGTTCCCATTCAAGCTAATTTGAGTGGATTTCTCCTCCTTGATTTCCGAGAACCCTTAACTAGGACAAAATGGTAGCCATTAATTTGCATATTGCCAGTGCTCCAGTTTTTAGTCCTGTGGCTGGTGATCCATAGAAGAAAACCTTGAGATGAGAATCATGTGCAAATGGTTTATTAAGGAAGGGTTTCAGGAAGACAGTGAAGGAATTGGGGAAACAAGACAGAAGGAAAGGAAGTCAAGCAGGGGGTCCATTCAGATTAAGTCAGTGGAGCCTACAGGGGGCACTACGGGGGAAGTCTGGCCTCAGGTTTGCTCTTTCCCCCTTAACCCCAGGCACGGGAGTAGGGCTTTCACTCTCTGCACTGTCCCAGGTATGCGGAGGTAATTCAGGCAAGATCCTTGCCCTTAACTCCTTCATAGCCTTGTAGGGGAAGGTGAACTTGCAAAACATACAGGTAACCAGAGCAATAGCTTCTAAGTGGTAGTGAAAATCTAGACCCAAAGGAAGTTCTTTGCAAACAGTGGATGCTTTAACATTTATGTGCCATGTGTTACCCTCACCCTCTACCCCCAACCCCCAAACAGAGAACCACTGAACAGCATAAAGATGGCTGATTTCCTCCCAGGTACTTTCCTCCTCCTCCTCCTCCTCCTCCTCCTCCTCCTCCTCCTCCTCCTCTTCTTCTTCTTCTTCTTCTTCTTCTTCTTCTTTTCTCTCTCTCTCTCTCTCTCTCTCTCTCTCTCTCTCTCTCTCTCTCTCTCTCTCTCTCAAACAGGACTTCCTGGAGAATTACTGTTGAAAGACTGTGCTAAGAACCTGGCAGGAGCCCAGTTTACACCCTGCAGCCTTGACCCAAGAAACAGAAGAGTAAATATCAGACCCAACATCAATAAGACTGCTGTATGCTTTTCTTTTCCTCTTTTCCCTAAAGACATGTTTGCTCTTTCAAGGACTAGGAACATACTGTTTAAAGTACTTTTGGCCCAAGAGTCAGGCTGCCAAGAAAGTAGTGGGGTTTTTACCCAATGTGACCTCTTTTTAGGACAGGAGTTGTCAAAGTGTGGATCAGCATTCACAAGGCTTTCAGGAGTCTTAAGGTCTGGAAATGCTAAAACACTGAGAGTTTTTTTCTTTATTATGAGCAAATAATATGCCATGTATCATTTTATTTTTTATAGATAAACAAGTGCTACATACTAGTAAGCTACTATATGAAGAATTCACTGTTACTAAAATTTGGTATTCATACATTTTAGATCACACGATTTTGGAGTTTACTAGGAACAGTAATTCAGGATTCCAATGAAAGCTTCCACTAAACATTTCACAGCTGCACACAAACAGATACTAGGCATTCCTAGGCTTGGGGAAAACCTGATCAGTGCATCCCTGGTGGTGTTATCTATAGTTTTTACCTGCAGCTATTCTTCTTAATCATCAGCCATTGTTGGTTCATGCTCTTCTTAATATAGTTTCTTTTATATTGGGTTCATTTTCTCATGTGGGAAAATGCTGTTTTAGCTTGGGTCTCCCCAGAAGTAGACTGTGAGATAAGGGTGTGAGTACAAGTAGTTCATCTGGAGGGTGATCCTAGGAACCACTCAAAGGTGAGTAAGGAAGTGAGACAAAGAAGGGAGGAAAATTTATCAAAGATATGCTAATGAGCAGAATTACCACTGTGGTAGTCAGTGGGAACTCAGGACTTTGGGGACGCTGGGGAGACTTTGCATAACATGCCTCAGTGTTGCCCCATGGGAGACATGAGGTTATTTATCCAAAACTTCCCACTGGATGGGTATTGAGGGCTGCTTCTGGAGGCATCAACTCACAGATATTTCCAGCCTTCCCTGCACCCTGTGTCATGCTCCTGCAGCCAGAGAAAGCCCCCAGGGAGAGTTGCAGGTGCTTTATAAGAGGCTATTCAGTGAGGAAAAGAATCAGAAGACTGGGCCAGCAGAAGCTAGGAAGGGCACAGGTGCTCTGACAGCATTTACTATGGAGGCATATTTCCATGAACAGTATTTGGGGCCCATAGTTTTCTAATCACTTGACTTTGAAATACCCATGTGTTGCATTCCAATGAACTACAGAGGCCCAAATTGCTTAACAGTCATGGAGAACTTTATGTAAGAATATGATCTTAATGTTGAATTTGGGAGATGGGAAGAAGCCAGACATATGAAGAAGGGAGAGTGGTCTGAAAGTCTTCTGCATTCGTTTGCCCATTTAAATTCTGAGTCCAGAACATGGAGATGTGAATCCTAGATTGCTCCAAGAGTGATGTTTAGCAATCTTGTTCTCATTCAGAATGAAATTGTTTTATTTCTAGCCGTCTCCTGCAGGAAAAAATTTCAGATTTCCCATTAGATCCCATTATAACATCATGCTTCTTATTTCTCTGTGCCCACTCATTAGTCACCTTTCCCAATTCCATTTTTATCAATCACTGCTTTTACAGTTCCCATCTTCAGTCCTAGGTTTCTCTAATCTAGTTCCTTAGGGGAAAAAATCTCATTGGAGACACAGAAACCCTCAGTCCCCTCTAAACGTGGTGAGGATGACAATTAAGATGCCTGGGACTGGAATGGCTCCAATTTGTCCGGTTGCAGATTTTCCCACTTTGTCTTGCCCCTCAGCCTAAAGGCAATTCCCTATCTCTCAGACACTAATCATGAAGCTTGTCTTATGTTCTTGACGTTCTGTGAATAACTGTGGAGCATCGGAAAGGACTTAATGACTATGAGAAGGGATGTCTTCCCTGAAGGCTTTGCATCACCGATTTTTTTTTCTTGCAGTGGAGCCACTGTCAAAACTGCCTCAGTCATACATTTCTTCTTTCCAGTGTAGTACACTCCCAAGGGACATGTGGCTTCATCCTGAGCAAGTTCAGTCAGTAGTGTTAGAATACTAAAAACTTTAAAGAATTATGAAGCCAGCTCAGACCTCATTTCTTAAAAGATTTCCTGAAATGTTCCAGGTAGAGATAGCATCACCTGCCATTAGCCAATGGCAGTGTCCCCTTCTGTCATATTACACCATTGACGTCATTTCCCTTCATTGGGCTTTCTCTGATATTTCTGACTTTGGAAAAATCATTATCTCCCGTGTGTGTGTGGACTTGTTACCTTCTCTGCACCCAAAGGTTGCAGAGTCTTCATAGTTTTTGTTCCTTTGATGGAAAATTTTGTTTTTATGTACTATTATGGATTGTTTTTGTCAACTTTTCTTTCATTAAAATGGCTTTGCAATGGGAATAGACATCTGTACTCTGTCATTTGATTCAATTTTCAATAACCCTTTTGTATGACTTATTTTTTCCATATCTAGCAACACAAAGTTCTCAAGGCTGAATGAATAAAATGTTTAAATTATTGCTTTATAAGAAGATCCAACCTAGTCAAGCCATATGCAGACTTCAAATATATGTGTTAAAGGAATTCTAGGTATCTGGGTTTCTGACCGTGTATCTGAAATCTCACACCAACTTCGTTGACTCTGTTTATGTGGTGCTGGATAGCAAGGAAGAAAAATAATACATAAGCATGTCTTTACATAACTACAACAGGAAAAAAAATCCTCACCTCAAAGCTATAAGCCAGTGTTTTATTTTTTTATGTTATTTATTTATTTTGAGAGAGAGAGAGTGGCAGGGGGAGGCACAGTGAGAGAATCCCAAGCTGATGGCAAAGAACCCAGTGTGGAGTTTGAGCCTACCAACTCTGAGATCATGATCTGAGCCAAGATCGAGTGTCAGACACTCACCCAAAACAAGTATTTTAATCTGCCTAAAATCTCTCATCCAGGGATTTTTTTCAGCCCTTTTTCCCCCAATACTTCCAGTGACCACAAACTCATTATTCCCTCACAAAGCAATTCAAATGAGTTTCAGAAACTTCTAATTGTTAAAGAAAAAAAAATATTCAGGGGCCACATTTTGGAAGTTGTAAGTGCTGTGCTAAAAATTTTGGATAGCTTTCTGTGTCAATCATCTTGATTAAGGAAACTGCAAAATAAACCATGTTACCAGCCCAAGTGGAAAAAGAAAATAATTGATACTGAATCTCAATGTCCCCTGACATCTAGAAAGTCCTCATCTCCTAAGCAGCATATCTGTTTCTCCAGCAGATGTGTACCCATTTGGGTAACTGTCTCATTGACATACCATGAATGACTATGATTCAGTAACTATATTGTTCAGAATAGATTTACTCTTCTTTCAACTTATAGCTCAGATAAAATCATCATGACTCAAATGAGTATATTTGTAGTTCTGCAGTGGTCATGTTGCCCTAGAAGGGTTTTTAAAGTAACCAACTTCAGCTATCTGCTCTCTATATGTGATTTAGCGTAGTTCCCTATGTCCTGACTTCAGTCTTATATGGTGATCCCTTTGGAGTGGTACCCAAAACATATTTTTTTTTTTTTTTTTAGAGAGAGAGAGTGAGCTGGGGAGGGACAGAGATAGAGGGAGACTTAGAATCTGAAGCAGTCTCCAAGTCTGAGCTGTTAGCACAGAGCCTGATGTGGGGCTCAAACCCACCAACCACAAGATCATGACCTAAGCCAAAGTCGGACAGTTAACCAACTGAGCCAGCCAGGTGCCCGCAAAACATATTTGCCTTGTTTTACCTCCTAAAACCAAAAGGAGATTATCAAAGAAAGTCTTGAGATAGTGCCTTATTAGTAATGTGGCAGGCATGATCAACATTTAAGGTTGATCCCCGAGTGGCATGTGAAAGGGTAAGGAATATTCTAAGCCTCCTTGAGATTCTCTAACACTCATTGTCATAGCTATCTTCACACAGGCCCTCTCGGTTTCTAGTCTGGATGTTGCCATAGTTTATTGTCCCCCTCAGCCTTGCCAGGTCTCTCATTCCTTCCTTCCTGCTAGAGTACTCTCTCTTACATGCACACCTAATCATGTCGCTCTGATGCTTAATTGTCTCATGGCTGTTTGCATAAAATTCAGACTTCTTGCTATGAAAACACAAAGGCTGTGCTGACTTCTCCCACCTCATCTCTTGTCTTACCTTTCTATCTTCCAACCATGTGGACTTACCTTTGTTCTTGGGTAGCCTAAGCTCCCTGCTGATTCTCTTCCTCCCAGCCTTTGGCTACACTCACCCCTCAGAGCAAAGCCCTACTGCATAGCTTCCAGAAAGCTGGTTTCCCCTTATAAGTTCTTCCCCAGCAGGATAGATTTGTGCTCCACTGCATCTCGAGTTTCTCTCAAATGCTAGCACGAATCACTCTGCATTGTAGTTATTTCGTACTCTACATCTTCCCCAAACCTGGAGCTCTTGGTGAGAACAGGCTGGGTTTTTATCATAGGACATCAGGATGTAATGTAGGGTAGTTACCCCCTGTTGCAAATGCATGATGAATGCAGGTGCTCCAACTCAGAAGTGAATAAATATTCAGTGCTCTGAAAAATCTAACCATACTGCTGAAGACCATTCTACACCTTTTGAGGGAACTCTGAAGTTGCTAAGTAATGATTGCCTTTAATGGAAAGACAAAAATATTAGTAACAGTGATCTCTGGTGGTTTTCATTGGTTTCATGTTTTTGTATTTTTATATTTTCAATATTCTCTTTAAAGAGCCATATGGATTACATTTATACTCAGGAACAAAGGTTAAAAATGTTATATATATTTTGAATTTGCATTTACCTTTATGGCCAATGTGTGCAGAACAAAAGGACTGGGATAAAGTCCTCAAGGGGTTAACTGTGGTTTTCTTTAGAATTAGAATAATAGGTGGCTTTTTTCTTTTTTCTTCTATTTTTCTTTTTTCCTGTATGATTATGCATTCCTTTTATAAGGAAAAAATGTATTTAAGTATTTAGAAATTAAATAAATAACATGATTAATGATTGGGGTAGTCCAATAATTGAACCATCTCCTATCAAGAGATGAATGAATTTAACTAAATCATACTTATGGTGAAACCATTTAGCTTTTATTTTGAGAACGCATGGAAAACAATATCAGTATTAGAATCTATCATTTAAAATGGGGAGGGGCGCCTGGGTGGCTCAATCAGTTAAGTATCTGACTTTAGCTCAGGTCGTAGTCTCCCCACTCATGAGTTTGAACCTTGCATTGGTCTCTCTGCTGTCAGCGCAGAGCCCCCTTTGGATCCTCGGTCTCCCCCTCTCTCTCCCCCTTCCTTGCTTATACTCTGTCTCTCTCAAAAATAAAAATAAAGCATTAAAAAATTAAAATGGAGAAAAATATGACTCTGCAAATTATAAAACTAAAACATTTGTTGTAGACCATTTGGCAGATAAGTGTATTATTGGACTGGGAAGAGACCCCAAGTCCAGTTGTGAATTATAGAGTTGGTTTTTAATGGAATGTAGCTATCTATGTCTGTTGCCAAATCTATTATCCTTTGGTACATAATACACCGGAGATTAAGGTTCCATATATTCAGCAAAAGATTTACGTGAAATGGTAAAAATAGCTTTAGTCATAATTTATACAGGTGCATATTTATAAGTCGAGAACAAATATTTGAAAAAAAGGCAAAGAGAAAGGAACCAACATTATTTTAGAATTTCTTTTTACTTCTTTAAACCCATGTACTTTGCATTTATTATGATTTAAAACTAAACACTCCTTCAATATTTATCAAACAGTTAAGACTTGCCTCAATTGTATTTGGCAAGAGTTGAGTAAATCAGTTGCTTATGGTTATTTATTGAAAAGGAGATTAGATGTTAGTTTTTAGCCATTAGGAGTTGTTCTTAAGGTTCTCGTATATTATCAATTATCATGAACAGAAAATATGATTTACAAACTTGATCAATAATTTTCATGTATAATTAAATGCCAAAGTAGACACTTCTGAAGTGCCATTCAATCATAGGCCTGAAAATTATATTCTGACAACTACGTAAATGCTAATAGACCTGGAAGTCCAGCAATGCCTGAATGATGGAAACATATGCAACTTAGCACTTTATCGTGTGATAGATAATAGAGTAATTGCCTAGTATATATCATCCCACTGTGTCTTCAACACAAATCTGCGAAGTCAGTCTATTAGAGTAACAAACGACCTGTAAACTTAGTTGCTTATAACCTACCATGTCCTTTGATGGGTAGCTCTGGAACCTGCTCTGTAGCTCCTGGGCTGACAGAATTGCCAGCAGCAGAGGGAAGTGGGGCTCAGAGACTCTCCGATCTGCAATTTAAAGCTCCAGCCTGGAAATGACAATCATCACTTCTGCTCAGAATTCCTTGTTCACAACTAGTTGCCTGGAACCACCCAACCATAATGGGTCAGGACAGAGAGTACAAACCCTATGATGTGTGGGGACAGGCAGGAAATATCTGGTCGATAATACAAATTACTACTACACTGAGTGAAGGCCCCTATTTTACACATAAGGAAGCAGAATCTGGGAGAGGTCAGTTTGCCAAGTCACATAGCTGGTAAGTGAAAGAGCTAAGATGCTAATAAAGAATTAAGTATGAATTAACATTTTTATTGCAAATTCTGAGCCTGCCAATTCAATGCCACCTAGAAAAACACTGGAATATTAGAAACTGAACAGAGATTCACGGGGGTCTCTTGTCTCACTTTTGTGAACTCTGAAATCCTTTAGCTGTACTTCTAGCTGCCTACCTCAAAAGCTAGAGACTAAAAATAACGAATCTCTGTTACCAGAGCTGAATTCCTTTTAAAAAATATTCTGGGGGTGCCTGGGTGGCTCAGTCAATTAAGCATTCAACTCTTGGTTTCAGCTCAGGTCATGATCTCACAGTTTGTGGGATTGAGCCCTACATCAGGCTCCACACTGACAGCACCAGGCCTGCTTGGGATTCTCTCTCTCCTTCTCTCCCTCTCTCTCTTTCTCTACACCTCCACTGCTCACACTTTCTCTCTATTAAAAGAAAAGTTATTTCGGTTGAGCATCCAACTCTTGATTTCCACTCAGGTCATAATCTTGACGTTCTTGAATTCGAGCTTCACATCAGGCTCTGTGCTGGCATTGCGGAGCCTGCTTGGGAGTCTCTCCCCCTCTCTTTGCCCCTCCCCTGCTCACTCTCTCTCTAAATAAACATTAAAAAAAATTAGTGCCTTAATACAATGAATGTTATATATCTCACACAGTATCTGTGGGTCAAGAATATGGGAGTGGCTTAGCTGGATGATTCTGGCCAGGGGTCTCTCATGAGGTTGCATTAGATGCTGGCCAGGGCTGTGGTGATCTGAAAGCTTGACTGGCACTGGAATATCTGCCTTCCAATGGTGGCACTCACATGGCTGGGGAGATTTGTGCTAGCTGTTGGTAAGAGGCTTCCTCCCCACATGGAAATCTCCGTAGGATTGCTTGAGTGTTCTCAGGACATGGCAGCTGGATGCCTCCAAAGTGAGTGATCCGTGAGAGAACAAACAGGAGGCTGCAATGTCTCTTTTAGCTGACTTTTGGTAGTCACACACCATCATTTTTGTATGGTCATTAAATTACCCAGATCAGCCCTGTTTAATGTTCGAAAGAACCACACCAGGATGTGAAAACCAGGAGGAGAAGATCCTCAGGGCTGATACGGAGTCTGAGCTGTGCTACAGTCATTTCTCACCCAGACTGTTAAAATAGCTACCTGATCACTTCTAACTTTGTCTTCATTTTTGTCTTTTCTATAAAGCAGCCACAATGCTCTATTTTTTTTTTCCACAATGAGCTTTTAATAAAGAGAATTGGATCATGCCATTTGTCTGCTTGCCTCCTTTAAATGCCCTTATACTGAACTTAAAAAGTCACATTCCTTATTCATCCCTGCAAGGTCCTCCACATCTGGCTCCAGCCTCCCTTTCAACCACACCCTCAGCTATCTCCCCCTCACCACTTTCTTGGTTTAGGCCTTTCTGGTCTTCCTCAGAACATGCTCCTCACCAAGCCAGGCACTTTCTGACTTCAGAGTCTTTGAGGTAGTTTGTGTGTATATTGTCTCCCCACACCAACCTGGCAGCTTCCATTCATTCTTTAGGTCTCAGATCAGATACATACTCACAGAAGCCCTCTCTGCCTCCCAACCTAAAACTTCACCCAGTAACATTCATCACTGTTTATTTTTTAAATGTTTATTTTTGAGAGAGAAATCCCAAGTGCATGAGCAGGGAGGAGCAGAGTGAGAGAGGGGAAAAAAGGATCTGATGCAGGCTCTGTGCTGACAGCAGAGAGCCCGATGCAGGGCTCAAACTCACAAACCATGAGATCATGACCTGAGCTGAAGTTGGACACTTAACCTACTGAGCCACTCAAGTGCCCCCATCACAACTTATAATGACACTTTGTGTTTATTTGCTACCGTCTCTGCTCTCCCACCCCCACCATGGCAGCAAGAGCCAAGGGAGCCATGACTGTGCTTGGTTCCAGTTCTACACCAGGCGCCTAGGATGCTGATGGGGAAAGTAGGAGATCCTTAGGAGATGTTTAATATTTACTGCAAGAAATGAATGGAGGTATGAATGAATGACTCGTAGTCTTTAAGTGAGGATTTCATTTGACTCCCCCAATTTCAATTTAGGTTTCTCTTCTTTTAAGCTTTGCCAACAATACCAATGCTGGAGGTGAGAAAACAGAGATGGGAAAACCAGACACAACTTCAGAAAAGTTTAGCTGAAAGTGAAAACAGCTCTCTCTCTATTCTGGTCATTCTTTTTCCCCTGAAGCCTAAAAAGGATGAACCTTTTGGACTATTGATTTTTTTAGAATGAAAAAAAATCTATATATATATATATATATATATATATATATATATTTATATAAAAGATTTGTATATCTTTTATATTTATACAAAAAAATCTTTTGTATAAAAGATTTAAGAACATTTTGCTCTATTCAAGATGGTTTCTATAAGTGGAAAGGGAGATACAGAAAAGCACCAAAACCATAACGACATTTGAATCAATAAGTACATTTTACATTTTTTGTCAGACAAATTCTTACCAAATGGCTTAGATAATATCATCTGTTCTTGGTGTGTGTGTGTGTGTGTGTGTGTGTGTGTGTGTGTGTGTGTGCATTCCTACTGACACATATCAAATGAAGAAAAGCCTAAGACGAGGTGCTCACATTTGCATCATAAAACACGTGGCACATTTAGAAATTGGCACCACAGAGTAAGTTGAATGCTGCAGAACGCATTTATCTGCTGATGTGTGGTCTAGGAAGTGTTTTTATTCCACCAGTTCCACCTCCCACCCGACCCTCCAAAAAAAGAAACACTCTTGCAAAGTCCTCTGTAAAGAGTTTTTGAGACCACTTGCTCCCTGCTTATGGGTAATCCCTTCACTTTTTCAGAATGATTGACAATTCTTATGCATACTGGAGCCTGGGCTGCAGTTGAGACTCAAATAAGAAGGCGGTGGAGTAAGGGGGAGCCCCTGACCAGTGGGCACTGATTAGAAGCAGCCCTTTAGAAGCCGACTTGCTTCAGACAAATAGCTGTGTTATGAGTGGCAAAGGGAGAGCGAATATAGTCCAGTGGAAGGAAACAAGCACTAAGGAACAGATGCAGAAACTCAGGAGTATAACAGTCGGGATCGAATAGCATAAGAACAAACCTCTCTACATGTGACGAGGTGCTGAGGAAGTATATGTGTGATTTTCAGTTGCTTACCACGACTAATTTTAAAATAATTTAAGTGTAGACTACCTTGCATTTTCAATGTGGCAGGAAAATCCCTTCAGGGATTTACAAGGCAACCATATGGATTTGGGGAAGTAATTGCTTTCTATTTAATTCTACTGATACTTCCCTCACCCTAGGAATTTCTTTGACTTTGGTAACACCACAGTTCCTGGTGCTTTTCAACAACCTTTGAAGGGCGGTCCTCTTTGTATTGGGGCTCTCAATACGAACCAATTTAATAGAAAGAGAAGGTAATGGCCTGTGAAGTTTAGAATTTCCAGGGATGGACTGAATGTAAGGGATGGACTCATGTAAGACTTGAAAAGTATGTCTCTTTCCTGGGCTTGGGGGCACTTGCTCTCCAGCTCCCTTGCTCCTTCAGCCCTGCTTAAATTGGTGTGAGCTCCAATCTCAGCCAGAATATCCCTGCAATGTGGCACGGATGTCCACCAGCAGCTCCAGGTTCACATCCTGTTAAAGTTCCAAGTGCAAAGAAGTACCTTTTCCCAATCAGCTCAGCAAAAACCCCAATTGGGCTCTCAGTGGATCTGGGTTGGGCCTTTCCCCCCACCCAGTTTCTGTTTCTCTTCGTGTCACGCTGCCTTCATTTTATTTCTTGGAACGGATCCCTCCTGCATAATGCTGTTCCTTCTGACAGACTCTTCCCTTCCATCAGGGCCAACATAACTCCTTACTCATCCTTCCAATCTCCATTAATATGCCTTTTCGTTAGTGTGAATTTCCCTGATTCCCTAGCGCACTCTGTAAGTTTACATGTTGCCATAGGACAGGGTACCTTGCAGCTATACTGGGGTAGCATTAGGCTTATCTCCTGGGATGCCTGGAGGTCTGGTTAAGATAAGGAGAACATGGCCAGCTAAGACTATTTATTAATGTGCTATTTAAAGTTCAAAATTCCCCTGGAAGCAACCTGAATTAGCTTGACTAGACTTTTTAAGATGTGTAGATTGATACTTTGCATCTGTTTTAACAGGTCATACAGCATGCTTGGGTTTTTACATGGCTAATGATATAAAAGAACCCTCAATAAATGTGTGTCTGCACCCAGTTAAGTATCTTGATAGTGTATAATCTGAAGATGAAGCATGTCCTGTCCTGAGTAACTAAGAAAGGCCTCAGGGGTGGAGGGGTGGTGGTATGCCTGGGATCTTGGAGCCAAATATGATTGCCTATCCTTTGTCCTGATGTATTGTATTCTTTACCCATATTAAAACCTTACATGAGCATTGGCAAGGATGTGGAGAAAGGGGAACCCTCTGTACCTATGATCCATCAATCATACTACTATTTACCTGAAGAATACAAAAATACTAATTCAAAGGGATATGTTTATGTTTATAGCAGCATTATCTACAATAGCCAAATTATGGAAACATCTCATGTTCATCAATTGATGAATGGATAAAGATGTGATATATAGATAGATGTTCTATATACTCAACCATAAAAAAAATGAAAACTTGCCGTTTGCGATGACATAGATGGATCTAGAAACTATTATGCCAAGAAAAGTAAGTCAGAGAAGGACAAATACCATGTGATTTCACTCCTATGTGGAATTAAAGAAGGAAAGCAAATGAGCAAAGGGAAAAAAAATATAAGCAAACCAAGAAACAGACTCTTAACTGCAAAGAACAAGTTGATGGTTACCAAAAGGGAGGAGGTAAGGGATGGGTGAAATAGATGTTGAGGTTAAGGAGTGCACTTGCGATGAGCACCGGGTGATGTATGGAGATGTTGAAACACTTGTATACACCTGAAACTAATATTACACTGTATGTTAACTGGAATTTAAGTGAAAACTTAAAAAAAAAACACTTAAATGAGTATACCCTATGGAATCTTGTCTTATGATAATCATTAATTATCCAAACTTGTGTGATTGTCACATATGTATTTTGTGGTTATTCTATGAAAATATGTCTCTGCTACCAAACTGGAAGCTTTATAAGGGCAGGGTCCCTGCCTGATCTTGCATTTTATTTTCTCCTGACATGCCATCATGGTAAGTTGGTATCCAACCAGGGAAACAGAAAGCACTCTGAGTTCTTACAGAAGGGAAGTTAATGCAAGGATTTAGTGGCACAGCTGATAGAAGAGGCTGAATGATCAACTAGGGCACAGCTCCAGAATCGTCCGTATCAGTGCTCACTAAATACATGCTGAATGAATGAATACACCCAAATTGTGTGCAGAAAAAGTGTTGCTGATTGGTTCAAAATTCTAGTGGTAACGGTCTTGAAAGGTCTGTATCTACAACAAAAATGCACGTGTTGTATAGAATAGAGGTCCCTGTGTAGGGACTGGAGACACAAAGTCTACCTGTGCTGTTATTTCATGATAATTTCTTCTCAATTTTTTAATGTTTATTTTTGTGAGAGAGAGAGCGCAAAAGCGCGAGAGAGCTGGAGCGCACGTGGGCGTGCACAAATGGGGGAGAGGCAGAGAGAGAGGGAGACACAGAATCTGAAGCAGGCTCCAGGCTCTGAGCTCTCAGCACAGAGCCTGGCACGGGGCTCAAACTTACAACTCACAAACAGTGAGATCATGACCTGAGCCAAAGTCGGATACTTAACCAACTGAGCCACCCAGGTGCCCACATTTCGTGATAATTCTATTGCTGACAAATCCATCTCTTGGCTGACACTCTTATTTCTTTGGCTATGTAATATATTGCTTTAGCTTGAGACCCATTCAGACTTATCAGAAAGACTGTCTATTCATTTCATTCTTTCTGTCTTGATTTTATTAATGTTTGTGAGGGAACACTTATTTCTCTTATTTCCAGCATTCTTAGGAGAGGAGCCTGCATGTCCCAACAAAAAGAACATAATAATCTACCAGGTTCAGAAAAGGCATGGATATTTCAAATCATCTTTTAAAAAAAAGTCACTAAACCTATGGAAATCAAATCATCTTTTATGTATTAGTTCCTCAAAGTCTTATTTACTGAAGGTAAAAGGGAAAGTCTATCATTATTAATCCTGAATAAAATATGCACACACATATGCATCACATAATACTCAACTATTTATCTAGGATAAAAAAAATCCCCAGTGAGTTCCAGAATATTAACAGAATATTCAGTTTTCTTTATTGCCCAGATAAAATTCATGATGTAGTAACAATTACCTAAGGATCTAAGAATGCGAGCATGAGCTTATTTGATGTGTGTAAATGCCTCATCTGCCTTCATTTATAAATTCCCCCCAGGGTCTTTGTTAAAGAAACACAAATCCAGAGAAAATATATAGCCTGTGTAAATATTTAGAAAATAATAACACTGTTCAGATGCCTATTTACTTCAAATTTATATCTGTGTGTAGAAGGCATCTAAATTCTTCTTTTCCTCCCTTGTCATTATCACCTTCCTCAAAAACAAACTACAGGCTGAGTGGTTCTCTTGGGTACCTTCATGACTACATAAGGAATTTGCTCAATTGTGAATTCAACAAAAATTGCTAAATTAACTGTACGGGGGGGGGGTGTGATTCACTTGTACCAATTAGACATGACCTTATCCTGATCATAGTGTTGAATGCATCTATCTGTCTCTCATAGTTATAATTTTTAGTGATTGATGATGCTCAACTCAAGCTTGAAGAAGCAGAAACAACTTTCTCCTTTTAAGCGGCTTCTGAATTGGTTCTCATTGCTGTCTTGCTCATTCTTTATCCTTAAGAATGGTTTAGACAAATCTGGAAGTTTGTAAAAGTTACATTTTTTTTAAAAGAGAGAAAGCTTGTTATACAAAATGAACCCCAAGAAGTCACTGTTGAAAACTTTACACCCAAAGTTGCACACAAAAACATGTTATTTGTAGCAGATCTTACAGGATTCCCCTTCCCAGCTGGCACACCCATTGCTCAATGGCTGTGACTGGTGACTCAGAGCTACTCGCTTCTCTGGAGGATTGCCTTTGGCTGATCAGAGCCACCTTGCCTCTGTGAGGTCTCTCTGTCTCCACAAGACAGAGGCTGGCCGATGACTGACTGACACAGGTTATAACAGCCAGCCTCCTTCCCTCTGGGCAGGGCAACCCCTGTGGTACAATTCATCCTCCATATCTCCCATGGAATCCATCTGAATCTAACTGTATCTCACGCCCTGAAAAGTTTCTCCTGGGAGCAGGCCTGCAATGAAGCATTTACACAGGAGTTTCCATCTCTGGCTCTGTTTCCAGGCAGCTTGACCTAAGACTCTGTTTTAATTACCTATTTTGATTCCAGAAGTTGGTTAGGCTCTAGAAACAAAACAAAGTAAACATTTGGGCCACTAGACTTACTATGGCTGGAATTAGTAACTGTTTCTGTAGCTAATGGGTAACGCTCATCTTTCTCTGATTATCAGTAACTAGATAAAGAAAATATCTACGTATTTAAATCACTTCAACAGACCGAACGTGAATCTGCTTCAACAAACTGTTACTCTTCTGATCATCTAGGTCTGGGTCTTCATCCCTGTGCCTTCTTTTGGTTTACCTTGCCTCTAGAGACTAAAAAAAGGTTAAATCCCTTATTGAGCACTGACTGTGTAGACACAAAGCTAGAAACCTTACGGATGTAATGCCGTTAGATTCTCAAGATGGTGTATTGAGGGGCAGATACATATCCCTACTTCATAGAGGATGAAATTAAGATTCAAAGACAATTTATGACTTGATCCATGGACATGCAGCTAGTAAATTGAGGTTCAGAAACAATTTGTAACTTGATCCGTAGACGTGCAGCTAGTAAATGGCAAAGTTCGGATTCAAATCCAGGTCTGCTGACTACAAAAACAACATTCTTAACCAATTTACACAGTGTCAATTTGAAGATAAGGACAGGAATAGAGGAGAGTATTTCCTTCTAGACTTAAGAGCCTACATCTACATTTCTGCAGCACTATTGGTATCCCTTTTCCCACACCATCCCCACCCCCAGCTTCTGTATGCTTTTCCAACAAGCTCCCCCATGACCCATGATTCAATTCATTGAATTGCCTTTGAGCTCTGGAATAGCCTTACCAGCACCCCCTAGGCTATAATTATTAACAGATGCAGGAATCCAAAAGCCTAGTACTTTTTGCCTGTTCTCCACAGCTCCCTGTGGGTTAAATTGAAGCTGGGGCTTCACCAGAAAACTCAGGCTTGTCTGTCTTCCTTCACTTTCCAAACACTAGTCCCCCCCCACACCCCCCACTAGTCCCCCCAGGAGCATTTTCTCAACAAATCACCTGTTCCTGAATTCTTGGCTCAGTGTCTCCTTCTGAGAGAATCATAACTAAATCAATATACATAAAGGATAAAGCAGACAAATACTAATAAAATCACTTTGGCATTCTGGAATGGTGGGTGAACTTGTTTTATTTTTTCAAAGAAATAATTTTGTTGCTTATTGAAAAGTCATACATGCTCATTGCTAAAGAAAATAAAGAAAATATAAATTAAGACAATAAAAGTTAATTCATAATACTAAAACCCAGAAAAATTACTATTTGAGTGTTGCATATTTACATGTCTAAGATTATACATTACCATTTATAATGTTTATTTTTAATGTAACTTTGATATGCTATTTTTTACGCCGGTAAAATGTCCTCTACAAAATATTTTTTTAATGTTTACTTTTGAGAGAGAGAGACAGAGTGAGAGCAGGGGAGGGACAGAGAGAGACGGTGACACAGAATCTGAGGTAGGCTCCAGGCTCCAAGCTGTCGGCACAGAGCCTAATGTGGGGCTCAGACTTACAAACTGTGAGACCATGACCTGAGTTGAAGTCAGACTTTTAACCGACTAAGCCACCCAGGCACCCCCCCTACAATATATTTTTTTTTAAGCTTGTATAATGTTCTCTACTATAATTTTTGGGAGTGGAACCAAGTCCTCAGTTGATGCTGCTGGTCCATGGGCCACTCTTTGGTTGGTACTGATGGTCTTTTAGGGCCATCAAAGAACTCTGGCTTTGTGCTGTTAGGGTTTAGAGTTAAACTTGAAATAAACTTAGTCACTCAAATGTTCCTTCACACAGTTCCCATTCAAACATGTTGTTGAGCCACTCAAATGAATATAAACACTTCATATATGGGGAAGAGGATTAATAGGACTTGACACTGGCACTTTCAGCATACATTGCAAATGGCTGAAGGTGATCACAGAACACCACTGTATATGAAACTAGCACTGAGGAAGTGTGGTATTTGCTGGGGTGAGAGCAGAAAGTGAGATGCTCTGAAAGTCTGCCTGAATAAAACCATGGTGGGCATTTCTCCCCCCAACATATTCAAGAAATAAAACATCCTCTAATTATTGGAGGAAACAACATGTCTTGTTCTCAGGAGCCATGTCGAAGGGACTTCTACTGGCAAAATCAGGGGCAATTTGAACATCAAAATTATGTTAGTAAAGGATTATAAACTCATTAAATGAAAAAGGAATGCACAGGTCCATATGGATTTAAATCCATAAGAAGAAGATATCACTCTGTCCCAAAATAGAAAGCTAACTAGGAAATGTAGAAAGAATGATGAAATAAGTAACTCGTCTTATGACAGCCATCCTCGTAGTAACTATTTCAGGCAAGAATCCTCATGAGTACTAAAACTAGTGGGTGACAATTATGGGAGTAATCAGAAATTTATATAGTTTCATAGGTACTATTCACAAGATACTTATTAAGTACAAAGGAAAAAATAATTACAGTAGAGATACTGGATAGATACCACTTTAACCAAGAGATTAACATTCACAAAGTTTACATCACATGTCAACATGACATACCTCCTGATATGATGTACTGAGAAGGGTACAATATCACATCTGTGGTATTCCTGCCTAGCACGTGTCACTTGAATCTATCCTGAGGAAATAGAAGACCTCAAAATTGAAGGGCATTTTCAAAATAACTGGCATGTATTCTTCTAATATATCAATGTCATAAAGAAAAAATGAAGATTGAGGAAATTTTTTAAACAAAAGAGATGACAGAGTTGGGACAACAAAACACAACTTGTGATCTGGGATTTTCTTTTGGTATAAAGGATATTATTGGGACAAATAGCAAAATCTGAATAAGGTCTGTAGACATGACTAGTTAATTCAAATATTAAATTCCTAATTTTGACAGGTATAATATGATTACATAAAAGAAAGTTTTTGTTTTTTGGAGATACATACTGAAGTATTTAAGGGTAAGGGATATTATGTCTTCAACAGACACGCAAATAGTCCAGGAAAAAATAATTACACACACACACACATGCGCGTGCACACACACACACACATATATATGGAGAGAGAAGGAGAAAGAAGCCATGTGGTTAACATGTGGGTAATCTGGGCAAAGAATATATAGGGATTCTTTGTAAAATTCTTGTAACTTTTCTGTAAATTAGACATTAACTCAAAACTTTAAAATTATTAAAAATAGACACACAAAAAACCTCATGAACAAACAAAATTTAGTTCTAAGAGCAAATGTCCAGGCTCCCTAACACAAATCTTGTAAGGAATTCCAGCTCAAGCCTGCCTCAGGGGAAAGTGGGCCTGGTTAGCTACTTGCTCACTCATCCAGCTTCCTATCTTCACAGATAGAAAGTGAGGGAGGGGATAAAGCAAAGGGCCTTCATTGTATATGGCTGACCGAGTTGTAATCTGGAGTTGGTAGCCTTTGGTAAGGCAGATCCCAAAGTGGACTCTTTTTGTCAGTGGGGCTTTTGTGGATGTTTTTGGAGCTTCTGCCCAGCACTCACTGCATTTCCTGGTGTGGGTGATGCCTCCCCCAGCTTTTTACTTAGTAGTACACCTCTAGTGATGGCCAGTTTTATGTCCCAATTTGGCTAGGCTAGGTTATAGTACCCAGTTACTCAGTCAAACATTAATTGTAGGTGTTGCTGTAAAGGTATAGGTGTAGGTGTGGGTGCAATTAACATCTACAATTAGTTGGCTTTATATAAAGGAGATTATCCTCCATCATCTAGGTGGGCCCAATCCTTTCAGTTGAAAGAACAGAACTGAGGTTTCCCTGAAGAAGAAATTCCACTTGTGAACTGTATGGATAGCTCTCACCCAAGAGTTTCCAGCCTGGACTTCCTGATGACCTGCCTGCCAGCCCCCATAGTCATGTAAGTCAGCTCCTTGCAATACATGCCTTTCTCTATCTATCTATCCATCCATCCATCTATTATTATCATCTATCACCTATCTATACTACTTGTTCTATCTCTCTGGTAGAATCCTTTTCCAAGTATCATCTTCTGGCTCAAATCCCACTTGTAAGTATTCTTGGTAGATCTCTTAAATTCCCCACTTCTCCCTTGCCCACCCTGCCCATGCCTTGAGAAAAAAAAAATCACATGCAATACCTAGTCCTTTTTTATCATATGTATATTTTTTTGGCATCTGGAAATTTCGCTCCAGGTTTCAACTATTGTATGAATACTAGTTGAACTGTTTCTCAATTGCACAGGACCCTGGGGGCACATCCTCCTTGCTGGGGAAATGTTTATTTTGTAGTAAACAGAAGATAAGGGAATGCACTTTTAAAGTTTTTGCTAGGGGACTCAGAATCATAACTAATACTGTAGTTGTTATCTTAGTTTGGGTCCTTCCAGAAGCAACTTCGAGACAAGGGTTTAGGTGTACATATTTCAGAGGTGACCTTGACAAAGATCTGAAGGTATGGGAGAAATGTGGGAGGACAGGGAAGGGAAGGCTGCCAATGAAGGGTGTGTTATCAAATTACCACTGCTGGCAATGTGATCTTAACCTCTTAGGGGAACTTGAGCAGTCAATAGGAATGCTCACTTCCAAACATTCCAACCAGAGCGGTGAGGGAGCAGGGGTGTTAATACACTGCATCTGTTCACTCACTGGTTGAGAGCTGCTTCTCGGAGGCTCTTGTTCTCGTGTATTTGGGCCCTACTCTACAAATTTAAGTGTCAGAGTCCGCCTTCCAGCATCTGAATATTAGGCCTGCTTCAATCAAGGAGAAAGGGATGGAGTGCTGACAGTGTCTGCTATAAGTGCCAAAGCTTATTTGACCCAGGTATCTAATATATACCACGTACCATGGTGTGTAGGAAACAAACTCCTTCCTTAACAGGTTAGAACTACTTCTCTTCCCTACTATTAAATTGTTTTCATCAATTTCCACTGGAATTATATATTTAGCAAACATAATGGGTGTACATTTTGTAAATTTTTTGACAGTAATGTTATATTTATAACCAAAATGCCATTTATTCTACTACATCCTTAAAGAAGATTAAGGGGTTTATCCAGAATGACATGTAATTCATTGCAAAATAAAATACACCTTCTCTAGATAGCTCAGAATATTTATAGCTGTTAAAGCAAAAACAATTATTTGCTTACAAATTCTTAATTTGTGGACTGCTTTGACTTTGATGGAAATACTGACTTTCTCCCTGGGCCTTGAAATGTTGACCCCAAGAAGCAACTGCTATGATCTAGGTCTTGAAGGCAGCTTCCAAGGCTTGAGCTTTCTCTGTAATGTTCTTCTGAAAGGGCATCATGAAGTCCTCAAAGTCTACCTCGTAAGTGAACCTCTCCCGCCGCAGCTCCCTTTTCCTGATCAGCTCTGCTGTTGTGGCTTCAGGACTCCAGATCTTAAAACAAACAACCATATCCAGAGCAGGCATGAATACGAAAGCCAGCCAAATACATCAGTATCCACACAGTGTCCAGTATGATTAACTTAAAACTATCAAATTTACTTCTAAATCTATTTTAGCTTATGTGTTCCTCTTACATGAGGAAGAGGAGTTACATGGGCATCACTAATTCTGATGGTGACTGTTTGGACACCTGAAATGCTTTTCAGTTACCTCTGATGATCCTCTGCTGTTCATTTTTGGGATGTCAAAACAAGGAAGAGATGGAATTAGAAGATCATTTGGGTTTGTTACCTTTATGTCTTATGGGGAAGTCATAAGAAAATTATTTTCATAGTAGAAGGAAGAGGGGGCTGGTGGTCTCTTATTCAGCATGGCTTGATGGGGATTGGCAAGACCACTCTTGTTCTCCAAAGATGTCTCCACCTCTTTAATTGTGGATATTTAGGAAGCTACTGAATAAATCCAGTGTTGCTTAGTATGAAACTCTCAAGTGAGATGGTAGTAAGAGTACTGGGGTCTGAGAAGTACAAAGAAAATGTGTCTATTGAACTTGTGACCAAATGGGGACAGGGAATGGCATTGACCAAAGAATACTTTAGGTTTTCAAGGACAACTAAAATGTTAATATAGAAATAGTAATAGAGGAAACCAGATATTGGAAGCTAAAGAAGATGAACTTACTGAGTTGAAGCAGCAGGAATTGGCAAAAGGATACCTTCATATCATAACTGTGAAAGATAATCTTTGGAAATTTGTTTGGGTGCTCTTCATGAAATGTATTTAGAAAATGATATGAGTTTACAGCATGTTATGAAGATCTTTCCAAAGTACTTACGCTCCGTGGAATAAATGTAATATCCACTTTCTTGGTATAGCCACTGGTAATCAATGAATTGAGATAAACCACATTATCCTTATGCACTTTCTTTTCCTCTGATATGGCTGGTACATAAACTGATGAAAGTGGTTCCTGGAAATGAGACAAAAGAAAAACCAACCCTATCAATTGCAAAAACCTATATTACACTTTTTTTTATATTATTTGTTGTTTTGTATCTTGCTCTGAAGCCAAGTAAAAATAAAAATGTTACTATATAAATTATAATTTGAAATGAAATAGAATATTATAACTTTGGATGGGGGAAGATAACTAGTTTGCTTTGTTTAACTCTACTTTATTAGTAGTATTGGTAACAGAGCATTTAAGTCTTCAAGATACCCATTATTTATCTATGGTCACTGATTAACTAGAAAAATTAAATTATCCTACTAAAATGATAATGATGTATGTAGTAGAAGCTTAGCTGATTGATCATCCTTCACCTCTGGCCATTCTTACTCTCGTCCCCTCCATGTTTATTACTCCTTACTGTTGATTGTCCTCCATGTTTGTTATAATCCCTTCACCCTCTTCACTTCCTACCACCTTACGTTTCTCCAACCCTTTCCAATTTCCAATTCCAATATTAGAGCTTTTCCTTTTTGAATTTCATCCCTGACCTATGTTTGCCAAGGATCACCAGGGATTCCTCCTGCTTCCCTAAAAGAAGCTTCTAGCCTACTTAGAAATGCACTTCAACTGATGAATGGATAAAGAAATTGTGGTTTATATACACAATGGAATACTACGTGGCAATGAGAAAGAATGAAATATGGCCTTTTGTAGCAATGTGGATGGAACTGGAGAGTGTTATGCTGAGTGAAATAAATCATACAGAGAAAGACAGATACCATATGTTTTCACTCTTATGTGGATCCTGAGAAACTTAACAGCAGACCATGCGGGAGGGGAAGGGAAAAAAAAGGTTAGAGAGGGAGGGAGCCAAAATATAAGAGACTCTTAAAAACTGAGAACAAACTGAGGGTTTTATGGGGGGTGGGAGGGAGGGGAGGATGGGTGAGGTGTATTGAGGAGGGCACCTGTTGGGATGAGCACTGGGTGTTGTATGGAAACCAATTTGACAATAAATTTCATACAAAAAGAAAAAAGAAATGCACTTGGGCTTCGCTGCTAATGACAAAGTCTTGATCTCTCAGTAATCTCTATGGGCAAAAACCTTAAACTTCTGCTGGTAGTTTAGAGGCACCCACATCACTCCAGATTACCAGGAACAGTCACTTGACACTTTTAAAACTTCTAGAGTCATTCTGCAGGATATCCAAGTCACAAGTGGCCCCATATCCCAGGGTTCATTGGTAGTCATTAGAATCCCTTAGGGGGTGCCTGGGTGGCTCAGTCAGTTAAGCGTCTGACTCTTGATTTCAGCTTAAGTCATGATCTCATGGTTCATAAGTTTGAGCCCCACATTAGGTTCTGTGCTGACAGCACAGAGACTGCTTGAGATTCTCTGTCTCCCTGTCTCTCTCCCTCCCCTGTGCTCGCTCTCTCTCTCTCTCTCTCAAAAATAACCATTAAAAAAATAAAATTCCTTAGAAGGAAGGTAAGATGTGTAATGAAAAATTATGATACCATAATGAAGGAAAAACATGCTTTGCTTCATTCTTCTCACCCTACTTCCCTGTCTAGGGTGTCTCATCAAATCTGTATAACTCAGAACCAAATATATACATATCCAACGCCAATTCTTTTTTCAACATTCTAATTGTGTTTGGCTGAACCATCTTGGTTTTTACATGGATTTTATTTGCAATGAGCACTTTTTAGACTTTTCCATACTAGGAATTTCTTTGCTAGCTATTTCTTTAAAAGTACTGCATAATAGTGCTGACAATATGGGTTGTATATTATTGTACCCATGCTGTATAACCACATGTACATAATGACACTGCCCTACCCCCCAACAAGTTTTTAACAGGTTCTAGTTACTAATGGGTAGTCCATTGCTTTTCTTACCTCCTCTTTCTTAATTTCAGGGCCTTCAGTCTTCATTTTAGGAGGTGGCTTGCCTTTCAATTTTTGATTTTCTGCTGGTTTTGGCAAGCTATC
Organism: Felis catus; assembly: GCF_018350175.1. NCBI lineage: Eukaryota > Metazoa > Chordata > Mammalia > Carnivora > Felidae > Felis > Felis catus. Next base: position 35,903,492 of record NC_058370.1, on the reverse strand, counting down.
CAGCTTTTCTTGAATCAAACTAATTATTCTATAGTCAGCATACGCCTTTGCAATATCCATGGCAGTGTGCCCTTTTCAAGACATAAATTCAGAATAACAATAAACAGATTGATAATAAGCCATGTGGAAAACCTCAGCACATCAGCCCTTAGCATACAGTAGTAAAGGTGATAGTAAAGCAAATGGTTGTATGTAGGGTCACAAAGCTAGATCGATATTCTCTAAGGTGGACCCAGCTCTAAGATCTCATAATTTAAAGTGCCATTTACTGGCAACACAACCTTTTCTTGTTTTTGTTTTTGTTTTTGTTTTTTTTAAGCGTGTTTCTTAAAAAGTTGATAGGAAATACTGGCAGGATATTTACATGTGAATATTTGATTGATGGTTCTCTTCCCACATTGCATACATTTCCTTTTGTGTGATAATTTTACATTATTCTCCCCTTCCCATGATATAAGGAGGTATATTCAAAAAGGCCTGAGGAAGCTGGTGTCACAGTGTGCTGTGCACATGGCTGGGTATTATGACACCTGTAATATCCTCAGGCAGACCTAAAACAATACTGCCAGTGACTCAGAGGAAGCCTGAAGCAGCCAGAAATATTAATGCTCTCTCAGATCAAAAGGAAGCAACAGCCTCCACTATAAGAAAATGATACCTCCAAGCAATAAGGTCAAATAGTTATTCAAATTTTTATTTATTCTTCAGGTGTGATATAAGCTAGGCCTCCCATTTATGTCCTAGAGAGAACCTCAAATTCAGGAATTTGTTCAGCTTTGGAAAGAATCCACATTCTATAGTCTTTAAACTATGTCATTTACTAGGAATTGACAGTTGTAACAGTGTGAAAACTCTGAACATTGGTGCAAGCCCACAAACTAATGCTTATAGGACTATAGTGAAATAACCACAGAAATTAAGAGTGGGTAATTAGAGGGGTGCCTGGGCGGCTCAGTCAGTTAAGTGCCCAACTTCAGCTCAGGTCATCATCTCACGGTTCGTGAGTTCAAGCCCCACATCAGGCTCTCTGCTGTCAGCACAACACTCTCAAAAATGAATAAACATAAAAAAAAAAGAGTGGGCATTTAGAAATTTTTAGATATATTTGATAGAAGAATTTTCTGTCATTTTAATCTAGTGATTACAAAAACCCTTGTATTTCATGTTTTTTCTCATTTCATTTTCTAGGAAGTCACTTTTTCTTGTACTTTACACAAGTATCCGTCCATGACAGATTGCAAACATAAAGCACTGATCCTTTCACACCAGTGATTGAGAGGCACTCCACAGAAAACCAACTTGTGTAACATTCAACTTAGGCTTGCATTTGCAGTAGTAACTCTCACAGGGAAATGTGGTCCTACAGGAATAGAATCAGAAGAGGTTTGGAATCTAAATTCTCCTTTTCTGACTGTAACTATATCAATGATATGAACACATACCTTTTCTATTTTCCAGTTGGAATTTAGCACCGATATCAAGTAGGTATTTTACAGTATCCAGTCTGCAGCTCTCAATAGCCCTAGTTAAAGGAGTGGTGTTGTTGATGGAGACTGCGTCTATCACAGCTCCAGATTTTACAAGAAGCTCAACAATATCTTGCTGGCCTGTGTGGCATGCAAAATGAAGCGGAGTCCACAGGAAATTATCTGTTGCATTAACGTTAGCCCTATAAAATAAGACAGATGCACAAGCTAAATATATGGGTTGTTCCAAGCATTGGAGGCTGAACGTGCAAAGCCAGATTTCATACAGTTGTCCAGCTATAAATGAGGGAAGCTCTGAGTAAAGTTAAACTCTGTGCCATAATTTTTCTTGACTCGTGCTCTGCATTATCTGACAGTCTTAATTTTCTTTGCATAAATACACATTTTGTTTAGTTTTTAAAGGCACTTAGATCCCAGGGGTTGCACTTTTTGCAAAGGTTAAAATTAGGGAAAATTATATAACTGGATCCAATGAAGGTAAAAACTGATAGGAAATATAAAAGTCATGTTATTTCACTTTGAGTCTACTTTCTCTGAATGTTATAGATTTTTAAATGCACCTTCATTATTAAAATTCTAAGCATCTAAGTGTAGTATTTTAAATGTCAGTTCTTTTTAAAAAAAAAATTCACTGCAGGGGCGCCTGGCTGGCTCAGTCGGTTAGGCGTACGGCTTCGGCTCAGGTCATGATCTCACAGTTTGTGAGTTCAAGCCCCGCATCGGGCTCTGTGCTGACAGCTCAGAGTCTGGAGCCCACTTCGGATTCTGTGTCTCCCTCTCTCTCTGCCCCTCTCCCGCTCACGCTCTCTCTCTCTCTCTCAAAAATAAGTATTAAAAAAATTAAAAAAAAATTCACTGTCCAAAAGTTCAAATTCTCATTAATTACTTTATACTCCCTCTAGATAATATACAAATTTGAATACTTCTTTGACCTTCACCCTTATAGTAATAATAATAACAACTTTTATCAAATATGCAATTGCTTTGCTAATAAGTGATTTACATATTTTAAATGATTTGATCTTGAAAATCTGTGAGCTGAGTCCTATTAGAGCCCCATTATAAAAATGAGGATATGGAGGCACAAAAAAGTTAAGAAACTTACCCCAGGCTATTCAGCTATGGTACAAGAAATAATTCAACCTGAGAAGTTGCTTTAGATTACAAAGTTAAATAAAAATGTGATGCTTTGATATTTTAAAGATATTTACAAATGAACCAAGGAGGTTCTGGAGGAGAGAAGGGACATGTCATCATGGCCATTGTACCACTTGTTTAAATTTGTTAGGATCCCCCCCCCCCAACACATACACAAGAGACAGATTAAAAAGCAACATGTAAAATGAATAAGTTCTAGAGATCTACCATACAATAGTGTGATTATAGTTAATATTGTATTGTACACTTGTAATTTGTTAAGAGGGTAGATCATGTTATGTTTCTCCTACAATAAAATTCTTGGGGCACCTGGGTGGCTGAGTCAGTTTAAGTGCCTGACTCTTATTTCTGCTCAGGTCATTTCTGCTCAGGTCATGATCTAGGTTTGTGAGTTTGAGCCCCTCAACCAGCTCTGTGCTGACAGTGCAGAGCCTGCTTGGGATTCTCCCTCCCCATCTCTTTCGGCCCCTCCCCCCACTCACAGGCAAGTGCATTCTCTCTCGCTCAACAATAAATAAATTTTAAAAATTATCTTGGTAATTTAAAATAAAATAAAAAGTGACCTACACACCATGTAGGTAAAGCTCTCTAGTAAAGCAACTTTGTGTGTAGTTTTTATTGGCAAGCTATCTGTGCGTACACACATTCCCAGGTTCCCATTAGCCAACTTTCCCATGCAAGGTCTATCTCTAATCTAGATTTCAGAAATGAAGCTCTTTCTTTGCCATAAAATTCTGGAGTTGAATATAAAGACCCATGAAATTTAAACCCCACTCAAGAAAGAAAACCCACCCTTTTTCAAGAAGAAACTTGACAGCATCCATGTTTCCACTGGCACATGCAGTCATTAGTGGTGTTTTGTAATAATTATCCTTCATATCCACAGGTATTCCTGATTCAAATGCCTTTTTCAGAGAAGCCAGGTCTCCTGCCTTGGTGACGAAATTAATATTTGAAAATACCTTCCCTGGATCATCAATGTACCAAGCAGAGTCATCCTGAATGGGATGTTCTGGTGGATGGTCTCGGTTAAACCGATTGCAATCAGTTATATTCTTGTAGGTTTCAATCATGTAATAGGGTGGCCCGCCATCACTCCGTTGGGGAAATACGTGGTCAGGGATGATGCAGATTGGGAGGGGTAAAACAAACTTGCCTTTCTTTACCTTTTTGGCCATCCCTTTTTTCTTTTTCTTGGGCCCATATGATCCCAAGACATAAGCCTTGCTTAAGTATCTGGTTCCTTTAAAGAAATCATTAATATTGACCCCACCTCCCCGTAATTTTTCATGATATTGAGCTACCATAGCCAGCTGTTCCGACGTGACAAAATCTTGCCTCTCCTCCAATGTCAACACGAAGTCCTCCTTGCTGACTGTCCCATCACCTCTGTCCACAAATGAAAAGGCTTCCCGAAGGAAAGTCTCATGTTCTAGCGACCAGTCATGAAGTCTAAGGGCCCAGAGTGGATTCGGATTTTTGGCTCCTGGCCGTGCCAGTTTATTAGCGGTTCGCTCTGCCCGCCGTATTTCTTTGTTTGCTGCTTTGAAACCGCCTTCTTTGGCCACAGCTCTGGGTGTTTTATGATCTAAGTTCTTCCATTTCAGGTCACATCCTAGAACATGAAGCATCATTATTATGAATATTGCCCAGGCATCTGCATGGCTCTGCAAATGACATTCATCAAACCCTTTTCTTAATTTTGATCTATTAGTCAAAAATTTATCCCCTATAATTACCAAATTAAACTGTGATTTTTTTTTCTGTGAGCTTCACTTTGCTGAATTCTGAAATATGTTTCCAATTTATATTCTGTGCCCCTAAAGAATTAGGACATTGATCCTTATAGATACTTGAAACAAATATCATTTTGGCATACTTGCTAAGCAGACCTGCTACTAAAAAAAGAAAAGAGTGAGGGTAATATTTGAATATAGAAAGAAACTGGGTTCAGATAGCTTACTGGGCTATTAGGGACTCAGAATGCTGCAACTGCTTCTTTTTGAATGATTATGACTGCAAACCTATGTACGATCTTAAACTGTATTCCTCACGGAATCCATTTAATTTCTATTGATCTGCTGTTTTGTGATAAGGTCATGTGAACAACCTAACCCAGGAAAAACCAATTTGTTCATCGAATCTGAAAGACTTCCAGTATTACATTTGTGCAAATCAGACACTAAAATTCATTTTCCTTCTTGGTCCCTTCCTTAAAATGATGACACCAACATTACACGTAGGTATTCCCCAAATAAATAAACTTCTCCGGGTACATTGGAGGGTTGGCTTAGTGCCACTAGGAAGGTTGTGCTGTCTATAGTAAGTGTCTTGAGACATTCAAAATCCGTTATGTATATAAATAAGTCAGACAATGAAGAAGCTCTTTCTAGTGTTTTGCATCTAGAAGAAGCCTCTCCTGTTGCTTTGCCAACATCACATAATCAAAGAAGATTGCTCCCCAATCAGTATGTCTACCAACGAAAATGTACAGGTGGCTGTGTGCAGAAATAAAGCATGCCCTGCCAATACTTCATAGTTGTATTCCATGTCAAAAAGAAAATTAGTCACCAGTGCTTTTGAAGATTGATACTTCCTTTGGTATTGTCAAACTGAACATTTTATACTAAGACTGATAATTTTAGTAGTGATAGAAAAACTCAAAAAGAGTATTATGAGAATAAGGATTCTAAAATTTCTATATTAAACAGTGACTTATCGAAAAGGGGGCCTGAGGCTGGTCTCGACAGTATAATTCCATAGCAACTTCAAGAATGCTGTTTTTATTTAGCTTTTTCGCTTCTTCGAGTTGTCGAGGGGTTTATCTACCATCTCCCAAGCCACTGCTTCTATATTCACCCCTAAGGATCAAAGGATCTTAAAGCTGTTTGATCTTGCCTTCTTATGCTCCCAGTTTCCTCCTAGTTAGAAACCTTTATGTGGATAAAAGTTTCCAACATCCCAGCTTAAAGATCTGAAGGTGTTTTTTTCTCCTCTGGCCTTGGGACTTTTTATCTCCTCCCTTATAATTAGTAAATACAGATCCATTCATTCCCTTTGTGACTTATGATCTGTGGTCGAAGGTACTCAACTTACAGCTAGTGTGGGCTGACAAGCCAAAGGCCCATGAGAAAGAGAACTCTCCTGGGGTGCTTCCCTAGAACTGTTCCCAGCTCCCTGCTTCTGCCCTTGGATATGACACTCACACTGCTTACCAGGACTTGTAAATTGCTCTAGCAACAGGAAGATGGTTTAATGTGGGAAACAGTCCAGCCTTCACATTTAAGTATAGAAGACACTAAACCCAAGGAGTTAACTCAGAAAAGATCATTTAATTGTTAATGCATTGTTTGTTGTTGCTCTGACTGCCTTAGATCTAAGATTCAAAAGGTGAACATGTAGTTGGTAACACTTCTGTTATGGAATTAGGTCACCCACATAGGATCTAGTGAAGTGGTTGTACCTCCAAACATGCAAGAGAACTTAGAATGCTTTCAGCCACTTGTTTTAGAAACACGGTTTAGGGGCACCTGGGTGGCTCAGTCGGTTGAGCATCCGACTTTGGCCCAGGTCGTGATTTCATGGCTTGTATGTTTGAGCTCCACATCGGGCTCACTGCTGTCAAGCCTGTCAGTGCAGAGACTGCTTCAGATCCTCTGTCCCCTTCTCTCTCTGCCCCTTCCCCACTTGTGCTCTCTCTCTTTCTCAAAAATAAATAAATCTTAAAAAAGAAGAAAACATGGCCTAGTCTTATGATTCTGCCAGGAAGATGAAACCTTTCTGTGTCATTGGGCAAGGCCTTTGGCGTGGCCTATGCTCTGGCCAAATGTGCTTCTCAATTTGCTTTCTGTGACTTTCTCCCAGGAGTATATAGATGATAGAGAATGTGCCTGGTGATGTTTGTCCTAATAAGAAAGCAGTTAACATGTTAAAGTTGAAGAATTGTCTTAATCTGGGCAGATCTTTTGTTTTTAGAAATAAATTATGTTAAAAATGCAATATCAGGAGTGCCTGGGTGACTCAGTTGGTTAAGTGTCCAACTCTTGATTTCAGCTCAGCTCATGATCTCATGGTTTGTGAAATTGAGCCTTGCACTGGGCTCTGTGCTGACAGAGTGGAGCCTGCTTGGAATTCTCTCTCTTCCTCTCACTCTGCCCTTCCCTATGTGTATGTGCACACACACTCTCTCTCAAAATACATAGACATTTGAAAAAGAAAAAAAATGAAATGTCAGAATAAACTGCTGATAGTGACAAATGTGCAACCAAGACTGATGGGACCGTTTATGGGGCAAAAGTTGCATTTGATACACGTTCCTTTCTTTATTTGTTAAAAGTGTTTATTGGAGGATGATGGGGAGGAAGAGTAGGAGTTTGTATAAGTTCATAAAAAGTAAACGTGAATTCGTTATTGCACTATTAGTTACGCAAGCACATTAGTTTATTTTAGTGGTTACAATATAGGATCTCTATGTCTCAGGGACTCCTGAGATTCTCTGTGTAGAGGACAGAAAAGCAAAAGTACTTCTCTGCTGTATTCTAGAGTCATAGGGCTTTAAGTTTTTGCCTATTATTCAAACTGGGGAAAAAAAAGCAAAAAACCAAACCCATTACTACAACGTTCAGCAGAATGCAGTTCCACTTTTCACAAAGTTAAAAACTTTTAATGTACTTTAAGTTAGCATGTAATTGACACCAAATGGATCCAGATCTTTAAACTTAATTGGCTAATATTCCCATTTTAAGGACTACGTTAAGCTATACATGCATAGTTTATATTCCTAAATTAATAGGTACCTAGAAGCTAAAGGTAAACCGAAAATAAATTTCAAATTTTCCATGAAAATTTTCATTTTATCTTTCTCCCTAAAATATTTCCCCTATAATTTCAAATGATTTAGGAAAGTTATCCTTGACACAATTGAACAATTTTTTAATGAAATAATTAAGAATGCAGACTAAAAGACATAGTTTTCAGTGTTCGTTCTTCAGATTGGTGGACATTTTTAAAAGGACTTTAAAAACTATAAGCATTTTAATAATTAGCCGACGAATGAACAATCCTCTTTAGATTTTTAATGACAACCTAAAAACATTTCAGAAAATGAGTTTTCATCACTTTAAGACCTGATTCATGATTTCACAGAAGGTAGAGTGAGAAAAAATGTTCAATTTTCTTTCTACATATATAACTGAGGATGGGTTATTGAAAAAGATACGCAACTGACAAGTGGCAGGCCCAAACTGTCTGCTCATCTGCAACATGGGTAAATCATAACTGCTTTAAACATAAAATTGCTAGACACTTTTACCTCGCTGAGCTATATATTTGCAGCAATCTGCAAAACCGCCCATGGCAGCATAATGAAGTGGTGTGTTCCCATTCAATGCAATCAGCCCCATGTCTCCCTTGTAAGCAAAAAGCAGCTTCAATATCTGCAAAATAAACAGTGGATATAGTAGAGGAATAGGAACATACATTTATTGCATGAAGACTGACACCCCAACTTGTTATCTAATAGTTACTTATGCTACATGTGGCTATTTAAAATTAAATCGAATTAAATAGAAAACCATTTAAAAAAAATCCAGTTCTTTAGTTTCACTAGCCGTATTTCAAATGCTCAAAAGCCACATGTGGCTACTGTATTATACGGCACAGATATACAACTTTTTCACCATTGCTGACAATTCTATCAAATAGCTTTGACCAAGAGTTTAGAAAATTGGATACTCATCTAGGGCATGCTATCTTGGTGAATTCTAGTAATTCCAGACAGCATCAGCCTATAGAAAACATTATCAGGGAAGCAAAGTCTTTACCAAATGTGACTTCTATTGTGATGTATATTTTTATTGTGGGGACAAGACTCAATGACAGAAACAAAGGTAGCTATGTAAAAACTCGGAAAATTGAGTAAAGAAAGTTTAGACGTAATTCAGAATTAAAAAAAAAAATAGGATAGCATTGGTTCCTATTTCGTTTCTGCAGTGTCATTGTACCTATGAGATATCCTTTACTGGTATGTCCAGATAACCAGGATACTTAAGAGTTTAAAATTTAGGTGAGTCATTAGATGCACACAAAAACTCAGGGAGATAAGAGTTTGTTGGCATTGTTCTCCCACAGTTTGGTCAAGCCATATTTTGAAGATTCTGATATGTAATGGAGGCATAAAATAAAAAAGTCCTGATTGGCAAAACTTTTTATTTGTCATAGTTAAGAATACAGAAAAACATTATCAGTAATGTTAAATGAATAAACTTAGCAAGCAGATAAAACTGAAGGGCTAGAAAGTTTTTAAAAAAACATTTGATCTGAAATATAATTTTAGAATTATCTAGGGAAATCAAGACGGTAACTTAGAAAACATTCTTAGTGTAACCTACATGATATTAAAACAATTTGTGAAAAGGCGTGATCAACAGATTTTAAAGCAAAAGGCAGATTATTACATCAAAAAAGCCTCCTTTGGCAGCAAAATGTGCAGCGTGATGTCTCTCATTGTCAAAGGCATTCACTTCACCTCCTCTTTCCAATATCCCTCGGACTAGCTCTAGCACTCCTTCTCTTGATGCTTCCATTAAAGCCGTTCGACCTGTGGACTGGATGAGAAACAGATCAAATGCCGGTTATGCTTGTTATCTTAAATCACTTATTTCGTATAAATATGGTCTAAATCCATTTGGCCTTAGATTCACACTGACATGTTTAGTTCTCTGTATTTTTATTGGTTTCATGTAACAAATAGGAAAAATGAAGTCAGCTGGTCCATGTAGAAGAATTCGAATATCAGAGTCAAGGTTATACCAGATGTCCCTGTGAGAAATCAGGCTATAAAATGCATTTTTTTTTTGTAAAGAAAGTAGAGCAAAAGGGGGGGAAAGAGGGTAAAGTATATGCTAAAATTAGGTTATAGGTGTTTTCTAATGAGGAAAAAAATTGATTTTTTTATCATCTGGAAATGACTATTAAACAATAAGAAAACTCAATAAAATTGGCCAAACAAGAAAAGGGGGCAAGATAGATACAGGAAACAGCAGGACTATGTGTTTTCTTTCCAAAAAGATACATTTTTATTAGGCATCAGTGGTATCTTTTCTATTTTTCTCTAATGATCTTTTACCATTATGCATAATAAATACCAATTTTCCAAACGTAATTAGGAAATAGACTGTGGAATCATGGCAATATAAAGATAATGAAAATCTATCATCTTAAAACACTGTGAATAGAAATGAATAGTCTATAAGCTAACAGGATAATTTTACCATAATTAAATGCGAAAATTACACTACTGAGCGTCTATAATTTAAAAAAAAAGGAATATATATATATAATCACAGGAATAGTCATACTGAGTTGATAGCATTTGGATTGGCTCCTTTTTCCAAAAAGGTCAGGCACATATCTTTAACATCATGTGCTTCTTCACACGCTCTAAGGAATATTGGCTTTCCTTCACAGGTAGAGTTGTTGACATCTGCACCATGGTCCAGGGCAATCAATGCACAGCGATAATGCCGCTTAGTAGGCAAAATGCAGTAAAACAAAACACCTGTAGAAAAATAGAATCCCCAGAGAGTATTTAATTAAGTCTCCATATATTTGAACCAGATAGCAAGGAAAAGATAACAATTTTGAAATCCATAATTGGCTAGCTGAAGGTGGTGGAGCAAAGGCATAGTTGCGTTGCTTTTTCCTTCTGTAACCAACTGAAATACCAAGACCGAGAAACAAAAGAAGAAAGTCAACCTTTGATAGAATCAGAAAACAGTTACGACCAAATGCGATCGGACCTGGTTCAGGGGAAGAATCAGAGTGCTGATATGTGAGCCCTTGTCAACCATGGGTTCTTGCAGCCTATACCCCACATGCAGGACTGTGGGTGCTGGTTGGTGGGTTGCTGTGTCCCCTCTGAAACTGCAGAGTGACAAAGGAGGTGGTACTGGATGATAAAATGTGCAGACCAGCCATGTGTAGCGGTCAGTATAGCAGCACTGAGAAGACAAAGTACATGACAAGGGGCTCTACCATTTTGGCAAATCGTTTTGTTCCAATGAATAAAGGAAAATGCTAAATCCCCCGACCCAGAACTTATGACATATAGGTCCTCAATATAATTCATGTCAAAAATGTACTACAGATCAGAGGTATTGTAATCTAGGCAAACAACAGTCAGGCTCCAAACTGACTTTGTAATGACCTTATTCTAAACAGGCTTCATTCAAAGAGGAACAATAAGCAAATAAAAAACTAGCATGTGACCTATTGGGGGGAGGGGGGGTAAGATACTGAAAGAAAGAAACCTGATAGTAAAAGCTAGGCAAAAACTACATACTAGGAAAACTATACCCTGTGAAAATTATTGACTGACCTATTTCTATGATAGCAAAGAAGCTAAATATAACTTTTTTCTTCTAAAATAAAAGTACAAAGATAGGCCAAGACCTTTAAAAGAAGGGCTGCTAGGACAATAGAAGATAAATAGAAGGAAAAGATGAAATTAAGCCCGCTGAAGTTAGGAAAGAAATGGTAGAGGAAACTAAAACCACCAAAGAAAGGGAAGTCAAATTGGAAGCAGGAAAAAGGGAAGCAAAACCATCATCCAGGATGTGGAGGAAAAATACAAAAGAACTAAGGAGAATGTCACAGATGATGGAAGAGTTGAAATGGTCTAGAGGCAAAGGAGAGTGAACACGTATGTAATTGGTGTTCAATAATAAAACACCAAGTGGAACAGAAAAAAATGGAGATACAATAGAAAAAAACTTCCTTGAAGTGAAAACCTGAATTTCAAGATTAAAAAAGCATACTTGTGTCTCAGGAAAAATGGATTAAGAAAAATCAATGAGGCATGCGTATGTAAAGCTAGGTAGAGGTGTCCTGTGAGCATCTGGGTAACAGTTCAGATCCTACTATAAGAAGCAAAAGTCAGTCTGGCCTTGAGATTTTGCTACTGTAATAGTCCATGCTAGAAAATAACTGAAGTATCTCTACAATATCACCTGAGAAAGAAAGTAAGGAGTTTTGTACCTATCAAACTGTTGTTCACATATAAAAGCAATGGACATGTAAGTTTAAGGATGCAAAAAGTTATTGTACTAATCTCTTCTTTCATAGCAAAATATTAATGAATACCGTGTAAACTACTTTAATAAACAAAGGTTTAAGTATATGTAAAGCTATCAAGTTTGCCATTAACCAAAAACAAGCATCCAACTGTGGGTTTCAGCTTCACAAGTTTGAGGCTCATATTGGGCTCTGTGCTGACAGTGCAGAGCCTGCTTTGGATTCTCTCTCTGGCCCTCCGCCACTTGTGCTCTCTCTCTCAAAATAAGTAATTAAACTTAAAAAAAAAAAAACCCAAAACAAAGAAAAAATCAGTTCTCTTCCCAAGAAAAAAGACAGATGTTAACTAGATTTACTGTGGTGATCATTTTGCAATCCATACAAACATCAAATTATGTGTACACCTGAAACTAATATAATGTTTATGTCAAATATACCTCAGTTTAAAAAAATCAGTAAATAATCGGGGTGCCTGGGTGGCTCAGTCAGTTAAGCATCCGACTTTGGATCAGGTCATGATCTTGTGGTTCATGGGTTTGAGCCCCGCATCAGGCTCTGTGCTGACAGCTCAGAGCCTGGAGCTTGCTTGCTTCAGATTCTGTGTTTCCCTGTTTCTCTGCCCCTTCCCCACTCATGCTCTGTCTCTCTCGCTCTCAAAAATAAACATTAAAAAAATTTTTTTAAATCAGTAAGTAATAAAAATAGATAAGACTACCATTCCAACAACCAAAAAAAAAAAAGAACTAAAAACAGACCATTAACCTTAGAAAATATAATACACACAACAAGAAAAAGAATGTATGGACCATATAGGAAAATACATTTATACATATTTATTTATATATTTTATATTAAATATAATTTCATAATATAAAATAAATGACAGTTCTGAGGCCAAACCTTTGGGGCATCCAGATAAATATAAATTGGGTAAATTCTACCATTAAATAAAAATCACAATTTATATAAAATCAAAATCTAAATATATTTCATATAAACAGACACATCTAAAATAGGGTTACTCAGAACAGTTAAAACAGAAAGATGGTCAAGGACATGGTTGAAAATAGAAAATCAAAGATACAACAAGTCATATGAGGCAAGAGTGGACCAAAACAACAATAAACAGCAATGCGATCTAGAAATACCAGAGGCTGAATTCATTACAAAAGGCCCTAAGGCACTTATGAAATAGATATTTTATAATGATGGCATGCGTAACTCCCAGTCAAAGTCTATCTGGGCTAACTCTTTAAGCCACAAAGAACATAAATCAAATTCTAAAACTGAAGTGGAAATGGAAAAAAAATGGTGGACAGTCAAATTTGCATACTGCATGTAGGACTGGGTATGCATTCCTATAAATGGGAGAACCAATGGAATGGGGGCTCTAAGGAACTAGTCTAGCTTAACCCTTAAAGGGAAGACAGTATTCCATTCTCTAGAATAGACAGACACTAATTAATCCCCAAGGACATAGGAAAGAGTTTTGGCTTAGAGATTTACCTTTTCCATATTCTGCAAAATTGTTCAAAGTACAGTTTAGCCTAGAGTATGTCCCACATCCTTCTAAAGATCCAGTAAGTATTTTAACCACTTAAATGTTTGCTTATCTTTTAGGAACAATGTCCAGTGAGGCATACATCAATCCCTGGAAAATAGGATGTTAATGACCAAGACTATGCAAGAAGCAAAACAGTTTGACAAGTGAGAGGACAACTAAGGGATGTGCAAGGTGAGCTAGATGTGTTGAACTGGTGAAGACAGGGCATTCACTCAGTGCAGTAAGCCTACCATGGGTTACACAGAATCAAGTCTCTAGGGGGCTGTACTAACAAGGTTATGTGTGCAACAAGATTTGTACTTGTCCCAAGTTTTGTTTTCTATCTTTAATTCTTCCTATGTGATTTGTCAGATTATTTTCTCATGCATTCATCTTCCAAAACCTTGACAAGCTTAGTATTAATTTGAATGAGCTTAGATAGTAGCCATATGGCTATTGCATTTGCTACAAGTATTCACTTAACCCTGTTTCTAATTTTACTTGTTCAGTTTTAATTTTTGCAATTTTAGATTTTTATGATATAAAATGTCTCAACCTTTAAAAAAAACATTTATTTCAAACTCTGGAAGGTAAACTGTTCTCCATTACAGTGTTTCCCCAAAGTACATTCCACAAAACTCCAGGTATATAAGATGCCATAAGGAAAAACTATTTCAAGGGTCAAAGAAATATGGAAAATATCCCTGTATCTAGTCTGACAAATGTGAAATCAACATGTCTCAATTTGTTTTATCCAATGGTTCTCTAATGAATTTGACAGTGGAACCAATTTTGCTTGTAACCCTTATCAACATCTCAGCAATTCAGTGGTCCATGGAACACTTTGGGATATGATATTCTACAGAGTTTTAAGAGGCTTTTTTTATTCAGGGTTTAACATTTTAAAATGCATTTGACCCCTGAATGCATCCGAAGTTCATTTCGTTATGTGGTACTATTAAGTAATTAAATGATTGTTCCTTTTCTTTGTCCTCTCTTATTGTTTTAAGCAAGTCACTTATCAAATACCAAGTCTGGAGAGAATTACAAAAGTGGATTTTGTTCCTGTCAGAAAATATTAACATTAAAAATGGGATTTATTTCTCTAGTGTGGGACTGATGTTAATGGCTTTGTACTTGAAGCAACTCCTTGGGACAACTGATTAAATCTACCAATTTATATTAAGCCTGGTGGTAATTTTCTTGGTGATTTTCACAAGGCTGTGTCAAGTCCTTCTGGAACTTTGAGTTATTTGGGCCAGAAGCTCCCAAACATGGTCTTGAGATGTGATTAGGGAGAACAGAGTAGAGAAGTGGGGGCTATCTCACCTAAACAATAAAGGAAATGACATGTCTCAAGTTTTAAGTTCTTTTTCCAAATACAATTAAATTGACCCTAGAACATTGGAGTTTATGCTGGCATCCACCTTAGTCCTTCCAGTTCCCAACTGTAACCCCCTTTCTATGTCAGACTGCTGTTGAGAGGTGCCAAAGTCCTTTTGGAGCCCAAAAGAACATTATTTGATGTTCTAAAGTATCAAAAGGAATAAGAATGCTCTCCCTCCTCTTTTGTCTTAAACAAGATTTTTATATCTTAGAATCGATGATTATGACTATGGTAATGACAATATATGTGAAAATTCTCCACATTTAGGAAAGCCACCAAACATAGATTAATCTAACTCTAACTTTCTTTTTAAATGAGAAATTTCTCAGATCTTGTCTCCCTAAGATCTACCCATACTGTTTTCAAATTATGGGGAGACAGTGTCCTTAGGTACAAGAGTGAGAACCTGGCTCTTCACTTAAACCCATGAGTCTTTCACTTCTACAGTTGGAAAGCAAAAATTCACTATTTATTGATTTCTGGCTACAAAGTAGATTGCATCTGTTGGGCAGAATGCTGGGATTTTTACCTTTTCCTTCATTATCAACTATACTCATGTCAGCCTTTGCCTTGGCTAATATTTCCATGGACAATTCATGACCCAGTTCTGCAGCCCTCATTGTCGGAGTACAGCCCATCTTGTCTTGCACATCAGGATGAGCACCAAGGCTAAGGAGAAAGCTGACCATATCAATGTCATTGGAAATTGAGGCTAAGTGCAGAGCACTGTGTCCATTGACCGGTTCTGTGAAATTGATTAGTTCAGGGTATCCAAGCCTAATCAACTTCTCTATCTGCTTCATGTCTTTGTTCCGAACACACTGAAGAACTTTGTAGATCTGCAAGTTCTCAAGTCTCTTATCTGCTAAAGCCATACTCGACCACCTTCTTGAAGATGCTTTTCTGGACCAAAACAAAACTATAGCAACAAAAACAAAAACAGAAACATACAAAACTCAAAGTTAATTTTGTCATCTGTATTTTGATTAGATAGTAATATTTTATACCTTCCCTTCTGAGAAGAGAGGCTGTTTCTTACGAAATGATATTACCATAGTAATAGGCAACTGACTTCATGAGAGTATAAATTACACATAAATACAAAGGACATACAGTTAGCATAAAGTTAAAATATTTCAAAACAAATCTTTCATCCTAATTAATATCAGCCTTGCTGTGAAGCTTTCTTGTTAATTTAATTTCTTGTCTCATTTAATCTTCCTTCCTTGACACAGCCTCCCCATTTTAGCCACAAAGAAAGTAAGGCTAACAAAAGTGCCAAGGTAAGGTTTCATTTTCCCACTACATGGCTCTGTTACCAGCATGCCCCTCAACAGAGACCACACAGGTTTTAGCAGTTAACGAGTGTTAAAAAAAGAACATGTAGAATTTTGAGGTGCTTATCATAAGGAGGAATCTACTGGATTCTGTGAGATACCAAACGTGATTACTGTGTCATCTTACATGGGAATGAGGTAGGTGAACGGTTGAGAGAGAACTGTAATTTTCATAAATAATCCCACTGTTACATTGTAATGAGCATTCTAATATGAAATGTTATCTCCTTTTATTTATGGAAAAACAATATTTTCAGTTGAGTCAGGCTAGGTAGACCCAGCTTGCTTTTCTTTCCTCACTTTTTCTGGGAAAAGAACCCCATTATCATATTGGAAATCCATTCCAGATCATACAGTACTGCTATCCTAGGCCAAGTCATTGCCACAGACTTCTAATTTGTCTCACTGCTTCTACAACACATCCCCTAGGTTCCTTTCTCTGGTCAGTCCTCAGAAACATCTTTTAAAAATGTATCAGATAAAGTCAAGCAACCTTTGACCCCCAGCATTTTGTATGGATCTGCCCCTTCCATCCCCTATGATAGCAATGAGTCAAAGACCAAGGCTTAGTCTGTGTGTGAGCACATGCTCAGGAAGGACATCAGCCAGTCAGCATCCTAAGGGACCCTTCTGCCAGAACTATATGGACAGACTACTGTGTGCTGTTGCTGTTAAGCAGTAGGGTGGGGTGCTGCAGTTGTAGGAACCATGTTGGCAGTCAGGGAGAGTGTGTGTTACAGAGACTGAGACTTAGGGCAGAGGTTGGGACTCAGTTGTGCCAGAATTCACCACTTTAATCCATGCAACATGTTAGTTAATGCAGCACAAGCTCAGGGTTGCAGAAGTAAATATCCTCTCCCCACCCCCACCCCCCTTAATTTTGTATAAGCTAGTTAGCTGAGTTTCTGTCCTTTGCAATAGAAAAGATTTCATCTTACTACAAAATCGGAAACTGTATCATCTTTTCTCCCACAAATCTGCTCCCTCACCTATATTCCCTCTGGCAATGAGTTGCACTTTTGAACCCTTGCTCCTCTTTAACTATGTCTCTCTGGGCAACCATAACATCTCCATTGCCTGTTCGTGTCCTGCCTCACCACCCACTCTTCATTCTCCTTTGCTGGCTCCCATCTTCTGCCAGAAGCCTGTTGGGGTGACCAGGGCTCCGCCCTCAGGACTCTTGTCTATTCTCACACATTGCCCTGATGGTCTCATCCTGTCTCATGACTTTCATGCCAATTTGAGGTTTCTGAATATTCACTCTCTGACTCTCCCCAGAGCTCCAAAGTGATGTATCTACCTGTTGACTCTTCATTCTCACAAGGAACTCTAATAGGCATATAAAATATAAAACATCCAAAGCCGAACACTTGATATCACCCTTTCTCCAGTTCTCCCCACTTCCAGTAATGGCGTCACCATCCATCTGTCTACTCAGATGAAAATACTCAAAGTTATTCTTCTTTCTTTCCTCACAGGTCCCCTACTCTTTAAGTCCACCAGCAAACCCCATAACTCTACCTCCAGAATATATCCTCACATCAATTACCAGTGGTGCTATCCTAGGCCAAACCCTTGTCACAGCTTCTAATCTGTCTCACTGCTTCCTCAGCAGCCCTGCAGAGCCATTCTTTATTCAGTACCCAGAAAAAGCTTTGTTAAATGTACATTAGACAAGCCTCCACCCCCAACATTTTAGTATAATTTTTTTTAATGTTTATTTATTTTTGAGACAGAGAGAGACAGAGCATGAATGGGGGAGGGTCAGAGAGAGGGAGACATAGAATCTGAAGCAGGCTCCAGGCTCTGAGCTGTCAGCACAGAGCCCGATGCAGGGATTGAACTCACGGACCGTGAGATCATGACCTGAGCCGAAGTCTGACGCTTAACCGACTGAGCCACCCAGGGGCCCCTAATTATTTTTAATATAAAGAAAAGTTGAATACCCATATATCCATCACAGATCCTACCATTAATGCTTTACTCGCTTTCACTTATCTATCCATCCCTCTGTCTACTCAGCCATCTATTTTTTGATCCATTTCAAAGTAAACTGCACACATATTCCAGCAGGCAATACCCTTAACTGGAGTTCAATATTTGTTTACAGTTCTTTTTTTCCTTTTTGTCTTTTGAATATGAAATGTCCAATAATTAAGTGTTCCATTCTATAAGTTTTGACAATTGCATACATCTATGTAACCCAAACTCCTATCAGGATATAGAACATTACCAGAAAGTTCCAGAAAGTTCCCATGCCAGAAACTTCCCTCCAAACTATTTTTTAAAAGCAGTTCAACAGATTTTCATTGTAATCAGAATAAATCTAAACCCCTCCTGTTGATCTTTTAAGAACATTTTCTCTGCCTCTGTGATCTTACTTTACTCCAACCTCCCTTGATAAGATGACCTCCAGCCACACTGACCACCTTTCTGCTTATAGAACAAAAGTGCATTCCTGCCTCTGGAACCTCTTGTTCCTTCGGCCTGGAGTGTTCTTAGCTCGGAATTTCCATTGGTTGCCACTTCTCACCATTCAGACAGCAGCCACCATGTCATTTCATCTCTTTCCTTTCTTTATAATGAAATCAAGCACTTCTGTATATTATATTTCTATAGATCTGTAGATATAGATATATTCAATTTATATACTGTGTGACTTCCCCAGTAGTATAGAGCCTTCATGGAACAGAAGTTTTATATTATAATGACCTTTATTTCTCCGTCACCCAGAACCTGACTCATGTGGGGCATTCAAGTAATGGTTGCTCCATAAATGATGACTGAAAGTTTTAAGATTGAGGAGTGGAAGAAACCAAAGAGAATGCCCAGGTTTCTAGTTTGAGCAACTGGCTACCTGTGTGTGAGATGGGGAGTGCAGGACGCAGTCAGATTGGTCAAAGAGTGTAGACAGTTACGCTTTGGCATGCTGAGTCAGAATCTACATAGCAATATGGAACACAATTCAAGAGAGAGAGATCTAAGCCTGGTCTACGGGCAACTGTGGGGTTTTCAGTGGCTGCAGGCTCCCTGCAGGCACCCTGCAGATGGGTGAAGGAAAGGAGGAAAGAGTGTCAGGGAGAAGGGTGAGCATCGCTGTCAAAGGCATGCTGCTGCCTTTTCTCCCCATTCTTCTGCCTGCTGTTTTTTCTTTGTGCTTCCTCCTCTGCCGCTGGGACATCAGTCATCACATAGCTTGTGGCTTCAATGTTCTGTTTGCTGTAGCCCCTCTCTTCCCTTCTAATCTGTTTATAACATGTGGTCGACTAGGAGACCAGATAATGCAGCTGCTTAGAACCATGTGTGTAAATAGGCTCCCAGTAAGTCCTGAGCTGCCCCACAAGTCACCCACTTGGCCTTTGCTCTATGCCTTGGTGATATTTACTTTAGCAGCTGCTTATGATTTATTAGTACCAGCCATATCCTAGTTAGGTGCAGTGTCATACTGCACATGTAGGCACAACGTACACAGGAATAGGATACAGTGCTTCCAAATAGCTCCTTGACTATCCTGAATCTATGCCACCTCATTTGTGTGAACAGAGACATCCTAATCAGAGACTTCAATGCTTTCTCTGAGGCACCCACCCCTAACAAAGAATTAGCAGCATGAAGCATGTCCAGTCAAGCTACAGTGATGAATTCCACAGCCCACGGGCCAGTTCTACAGCTTGTACTCTTCCAGCCAAAGCCCCAAAGTGCTGGGGAGAGGGCAGTTCCCCTTCTCTGTCCTTCACAACCTACTGCCAAGACTGAACAAGAGCCTCACCCTACTGAAGGAAATAACAGAAGTCCTGCCCTCTAGTTCTGAGTTCTTCAAAATTGTGAAAGCATCTCTGATCTTCAGGGGAGTCATCATGTATACACACACCCCAACATGTACACTTTACCTCTGTATGGCGGCTGAGCCACTCTGGCATACCCCTATCTGATCATCTATATGGACAATCTCAAGAGATAGTGGAATAAAACAGGGTTTCTTCACCTGAGGTCCAGGTTTGGGTCTAAGCCCTCTAAAATTATATGACAATCTGCAGTGTGTGTGTATGTGTGTGTGTGTGTGTGTGTGTGTGTGTGTGTGTGTGTACAGGTACATTTTTCCCCTGTGGAGGAGAGATCCACAGAACTCATCAACTTCTCCAAGGAGTCTATGACACAAGGGTGGTTTGCTAAAAAGAGGAGTGGAGGGAAACACACTGGGAATTTCCACACAGTGGAAAGAGTGTGGGATTGCAGGTGGGGAAATCTGTTTTTGTTGTTTGTGACTCCCCCCCCCCTTCTCTGCAACATTATTTACATAAACTGGTTGCAAAAACCTGGACATATTATCTACTTGGTTTGTGCCTCAGTCTCTTTATCTGTGAAATGGGGATGACAGTACCCACTCGATGGTCCATATGAAGAGGAAATGAGACAATTCTAGTAAAGTACTTAGCAAAGTCCCTCAATGCAGTCTCACTATTTATAAATCAAATGTCCGTGGGTTTCAACTCCTCCAGAAGCCACGGTGTACATTTGCAGGGTTCTTTACGGTCCCTTTCAGTTTTAAGTCTCAGAAAAATGCGGTAGGGGAGAGGGGTTAAGAAGTGACTTCAAGGTAAAGGCCAGGTGGCAGGGAGCAAGGTGCCAAGCTCACCTCTTAGTCGTGGGGGTGATCAGGGGCGGCGGTTGCGCCTCTGTCTGTGGGGCGCCCGGCGGCCCAGGCCCTCGTTCTCTGCCGCCTGGCGCGGGCCCCAGCCGCGACCTCGGGCTCCCAGAGCCCGGCGTGGGCGCCCAGCCGTGAATGGTGTCTCCTTGGGCAGAGCAGGCGAGCCGGCGCGCGGGGCAGCAGGGAGCGGACGTGTGTGTCCATGGGCCCCGGGTCCGCCGGGGGCGAAAGCGTCGCCAGGTGAGAGCGCAGGGGGCAGGGTGGGAGCAGTGGTGACTCGGCTGATTGTGAGCTTCGGCCACGCCCCGCCTCGCTGCCAAGGCAACCGCTCCGCTGCGCGGCGGGGCGGGGCTCCGAGCCCCGCCCCGCTCCACCAGGTGGCCTGGTCCCCGCCTGGTGGCCAGCCGCTCCGGGATGCTGGAGGAGGGCTCTGCAAGCCCAGCGCCACGGATGGCAGTGACCTTGCGCCCAAGGCCAGGACTGCAGCTGTCCTTCTCCTTTCATCCTCTTCTCCCACTCCCCTGCCCTCATTCTGAAAAGCATTGTATTCGGAACTAAAGCTCCTATAGTAAGATCAACCAACCAATTAAAATATAGAATAAAATAATTTTATACATAAACTTAAATGAAAAATATAATATAAAATGAAAAAAAGTTACTTGTCAGAGACAACTGCTGTTGATTCTGGTGAATCTTCCCAGAATTTTTCTTTGCATGATCCAGGATGTATATAGGCTTAAAAATATTTATACACAAATGATAGCAAATATAACAAGGAGATCAGTTTATTTCAGGGCCTGGGGGTGCGCGCTAACATCCCAGCCCCCCAAACACACTTTTTTTCCAGGCAAATTCTGACAGCTTTTTTATATGAATTCAAAACATGTATGCTTTTAAAAATAGGATGTAACAGGGGCGCCTGGGTGGCCCAGTCGGTGGAGCATTCGACTTCGGCTCAGGTCATGATCTCATGGTTTGTGGGTTGGAGCCCCGCATCAGGCTCTGTGCTGACCACTTGCTCAGAGCCTGGAGCCTGCTTCAGATTCTGTGTCTCCTTCTCTCTCTGCCTCTCCCCTGCTCACGCTTTGTCTCACTCTGTTTCTCAAAAATAAGTAAGTGTAAAAAAATTTTTTTTAAATAAAAATAGGATGTAATAGCTTCTGATTAAGAGCAATAGTTCCCCCACCCCAATTTGTTTTTTACACAGAGACTCTGTTTGAAAATATGATTAAGGACTATTTCATGAACACAAAGGAATATACTATATAAGCTGAACAAATTTGCTTCTACAGCTGGACTCCTTGTATATTTCTTCCCCAAACCGCACTCTCTGGTTCTTGTCCCCATAGGTGACTGCTATTCTGAAATTTGTGTTTATCAGCCCCTTGCCTTTGAAAAATATGTTGCTTCGTGTGAATGCTTCCCTTAAAAAATGTGCATTTAGTATTGCACATTTTGAGGATTTATAAAAATTGAGTAGCATGGTATGTATTGTTTAGACATTTTTTCCTTCCAAAATCTTATTTTTTTAAGTTTATTTATTTATTGTTTTATTTTAGAGAGAGAGCACACAATGAGGGGAGAGGGGCAGAGGGAAAGGGAGAGACAGAGCTCTCAAGCAGACTGCAATCTCAGCAGAGGCCTGATGCAGGCTCGGTCTTATGAACCGTGAAATCATGACTTGAACCGAAACCAAGAGTCCCATGCTTAACCGACTGAGCCACCCAGGTGCCCCACGAGAATCCTAACTTTGAAGTATACCTTTGTTATGTTTAATTATAGCTCTTTTATCTTAATAGCTGTATACTATTCAATTGTGTTACCATTCCATACCACTTTTAAATCAACTCTACTATTGATGGACATTTGAGATGTCTGTATTTGGTATTATAAGGAATGCAGCTGTGATCATGTTTGTATGTCTTTAGATACACAAGTTCGAGTGTTCCTAGGGTATATGCCTAGGAGTGAAGTTTCTGGATCATAGGTTATTTATAACATCAGGAGACTTGTTTTTCAAGTATGTGTAGCAATTTAGACTCCTGTCAGCAGTGTGTGTCTTAGCCAAAACTTGGTTTTGACATGCTAAACTCTTTGCCAATCTAGTGGATGTAAATTGGTATTTCATGATTTTTTTTTGCATGCTCTAATTAATGATTGTTAGTCTGAGAGCTTGATTTTTTGGAAATATTTGAGTGTAACTTTATTGGCAAGCTACACTGTTCACCCTCACATACTTAACCATATAACTCTCTTAGATATTTTATTTTCAACGTTTTTTTCAACGTTTTTATTTATTTTTTGGGGGGACAGAGAGAGACAGAGCATGAACGGGGGAGGGGCAGAGAGAGAGGGAGACACAGAATCGGAAACAGGCTCCAGGCTCTGAGCCATCAGCCCAGAGTCTGACGCAGGGTTCGAACTCACGGACCGCGAGATCATGACCTGGCTGAAGTCGGACGCTTAACCGACTGCGCCACCCAGGCGCCCCAACTCTTAGATATTTTAATAGGATCAGTGTAAACTATGCTAGACTATCAGAACTATTGGTGCAAATATTTTAAGTAGCCGTAGGGTAGACATTTGTTGGTTGAATGAAATCTTGGAGTTAACCAGTCTGACTACTCACTGTTCTAACATGGTTTCTCTGACGTTCTTTTCCCCTGAATGGGTACTCCCTGAGTTTCATAAAAATGCTCTCTGTTTTTCTGAGCAAGTAGGTGAAAAGTAGCTTTGCAATGATAATCCTATTTGATTTCAAACTTTTTGTAGTCTGAGGAGGCTGGGTATGCTGAGCTACTTAAATAGCAGTTTATTGTCAACGAGAGGGCAGGCATAACATGGGTAAAATGTTAGAAACCCCACAGATTAGGAAAGAGACATGACCTTTCCCCACTTTCATCAGAAGTCTTAAAAACACCGAGCTTCTTAACTTGAACTTTGTTTATATTTTTGCTCTTAGCCATTTGGCAGTTGAGTCATCAGAAATTTGGCAACACAAAGGAAGGATGGGAGTAAAGGGTGTTAATAGTCTTACTGCTTGAAATAAAGCTAATTGAAAAGCGGTAGAAAAGTTGATGTAGTTCCTACCAAAACAGACTATGAGACAGACTGATGCATGGGCTAAGTTCCCTACCAATACCAATACCAATACCAATAGCAATTTATGCTTCCATCTCTATCTAGTATTCACTAAAATTTTATCTTTAAGTTACAACTATGCAAAGAGGTTGTACATTTAGTACTTCTTCTGTAGTCCCAGGTGTTATGCAAAATGCTTGGTAAGTAAAGCGATTCTATTGAATTCACATATCTTTATAAAAATTGCCAGGAAAATCCAGCAATAAATTGCATTAGCTACCAGAGCCCTTAAATTATTATTTATTATTCAGGTCTAGCCTGAGAGGCAGAACATAGAGTAGTTGTTCTGTAGCAACCACTATATTAATTAATTTAAATATGGAAATAATTGAAATCGGAGTCAGTAACTGGTGTGGCATTCCAGTGGGTGATGGTATATTTAACTGGAAATAAAATCTATTAAATCATTATGGATCTTTTCATAAGATTGAGGCAAAGTCAGTAGAGTTTATTGTTGTATTTTCAAATATACTTAGAAAATCCATCTTTTATACAGCCCATGTGTTAGTGTTTTTTCCTTCTAAAAAATAAATCTTTCGGGGTGCCTCTGTGTTATGGAGGAGGCTGTTTACTATTTTGCACTGCACACTGATTTAAAGCTTTATATATTGTACAAGTAAATGATGGACTGATAACAGATATTTAGTTGTTTCTTTCCAAAAGAGAAATAAAAACATGTCAAATAGTTTTGAAATGGGAAAAAGATCCATTGACAACATAGAACACTACTTACTACTTCCATTAAGGACTTACATGGCTTCTTTTATATTGTAGCAATTACAAAACACCTCTTTTTTCCTTTGGAATATGAGTAGTTTGTGGATAAATGTATTCACATTAGGATCTGTACTTTTCTCTGGCCTAGAGTATGGACTTCTATGATCATAGAGAAAAAATTTTGTGAATCTGAAATAAACATCTCAAAAGTTTTCTTGTTCCTGAGCATTCTTCATATTTGTAGACTACTGTTATATTATTCAGATTTCCAATGTACTTGTTTATTTTTAAATTTACTGTATCAATCTAATTCTTAGAATATATTAAATCATTTACAGTAAGTATATCTTTATCAAGTTCTTCTTAAATTTCTAGTAATTTTTATTGCCATACTGTTTGTGCATATAGATTTATAACATCTGGTTCCTAGTTTTTGCTTTTTACTGTTATGTAATATTCTCCTTTTCATAATCTTTAATTCCTCCTGTCTAATAATCTTTGTTTGCCTCCAATTTCTTATTTTTAAACTTTAATTATCAATTTATTTACAGATATGTTTCTGTAAATACTATACAGCTATCTGTTTCTATTACTTAATCCAATATGTCTCTGTCTTTTGGTGACAGAATTGAGTATATTGACATTTAGTGTAACAAGGGATATACTTGATTTTAGTCTCTTAATCCTATTGCTTATTTAGTTTTTTCTGTTATGAACTCTTTTTTCCTTATTTTTCTGGCTTGTTCAAATTCCTCCTTGATAACTTGGGAAATATGATGAATTCTTCCATCTCATTAATAATGACCTTGCATTTTCAGGCACTAATAACCTATTTTTCATTTTATAAAAATAAGATAACTTTTCCCCACTTATTTCCAGATGTTCTGTTCTCCCAATGCTTTCCCCATTGTCATTTTCCCCAAAACTCTTTCACTCTTAGATCTTGGGGATGTCACATTTCTCCACATCTCTCCAAAGAGTTGACTCCAGCTCTTGGGTTTGGCCAAACTAACTTAGAACTTCTAATTACCAGGCATTCACTATGTTATCACTAGCAGTAGACATCTTCCATGTCAATGTATATGACACATTTCTAGGAAATCTAACTTTTTTCATTGAAAGGCAGTTTCACATTATAGTTACAACAAGCTTGGGCACGTAACTCAGACTACCTGGGCTTGTGTCTCAGCATCCCTGCCTATTTACCTTGCCTATTAACTTGGGCAAGTTAAATAACTTTTTTGTGGCTCAGTGTAGGGA
Source organism: Felis catus (assembly GCF_018350175.1). NCBI lineage: Eukaryota > Metazoa > Chordata > Mammalia > Carnivora > Felidae > Felis > Felis catus. The sequence continues at coordinate 35,877,742 of NC_058370.1, read as the reverse complement.
ATAATATAATTGTGGTAGGTTAAAATGTCCACACATTCTTTAACTCTCCCTTCATAAGTGGAACCTAATTCTTCACCCCCTTGCATGTGTACTTCTTTTCTAAAAAAAAAAAAATTTAGTGTTTATTTTTGAGGGAGAGAGAGTGGAGGAGGGCAGAGAGAGAGGAAGACACAGAATCCAAAGCAGGATCCAGGCTCCAAGCTGTCAGCACAGAGCCTGACACGGGGCCTGAACTCACGAATGGTGAGATCATGGCCTGAATCGAAGTCAGACACTTAACTGACTGAGCCACCCATACACCCCGAATTTAGTCTCTTCTAATGACTAGAATAAAGTAGAAGTGACAGTATGTGACATCTGAGATGAGGTCATAAAAGACTGTGGCTTCTGAATGTCTGTCTCTCTCAGAATGTTCCCTCGGGAGGAAGCTAGCTGCCATGCCACAAGGACACTCAAGCAGCTCAGTGGAGAGGCCCTTGCAGTGAGGAGCTGAGACCTCCAGCCGATAGTCATGGGAGTTAAGTCATCTTGGAAGTAGACTCTTCAGCTACAGTCAAACCTTCAGATGCCTATGGCCCTGGCTAACATTCTGATTCTATCCTCAAGAAAGGCCTTAGGCCAGAAGCACTGTTCCCAGATTCTTGACCCACAGAAAGTATGAAATCATGACTGTTTCTGTGTTAGGCTGCTAAATTAGATACCAATGCATCCACTTGCCAGAATTGTGTTGAGGAATTGAGGACTAAGAGCATGTAAAGAACTTTGCTATTATTTTTGTTATCTGAGCCAGCAACTAATGTGGAAAGATTGTTTCCTAATCACTTTCTTTTCATCTCCCTATCTTGACATTTCTGTCTGGGTCACTTGTTTTCAGTTAGAATTTTGTGTCCAGGATTTTCCACAGCTGAGTACATAAATGCTAGATTTGCTGAATTTTTGCATATCCGCAAATATTTTTATTTTACCCTGACAGGTAAATGGCATCTTGGTTGTGCATTGAATTTCTAGGGGAGGCCCTTGTCCCTCAGCACTCTTTAAATGTTATTCTGCCACCTTCTAGCTTCTCCCATTTTCTTCTAGTGGATAATTATTCTCCTCTCGTCTAGCAGATGATACCTGTCACCAGATAGTTTTTCCTTTTTGCTTTGTATATCAGTTGTTATTTTTTCCTTAACGTTTGTAATATTTCACTGTTATTTAAATTTTAGCATATAACCAGATGTGTTTAGGTTGATATCTTTTCTTGTCAGTTCTGCATAGAAGTCAGGAACCTCTTTCAGTATGCAGCCTTGGGTCTTCAGCTCAGAATAAATGCTATTTTATCATTTGTTTAATTATTGCCTCTAGTTTCTCTGGACCCAGAAATCCCCAGAACTGTTAAGGCAGTGCTTCTAAAACTTTTAAATGCATTAAGAATTACCTGGGGATCTTGTTAAAATGCATATTCTGGTTTAGCATACCTGGAAGGCACGTACCTGTCAAGGAAGGGAGTCCGCCCTCTGTTGCAAGAGATAAGTTAGTAATAAAATATATGTGTATAAAATTACTTATGGTATATACTGGAGACATCGGGCTTTTTTTCTCTCTCAAGATTACCCCCCAACCTAGATGACTCATGGCTAGGATAAGTGGGGCCTGCCACAAAGTGATTGATTTATTCCTATCTAATTCACAACCATGATACAGGAGATACAAACAGGAGATAAGGGAGAGAGAAGTATTCTGGAGGAAGCAGAGTTAGGGAAGTTATTTTGGTGCCTGTACATGTCCTAAATCCAAGTGGATCAGGCAGAGGAGACAGAGGCCTGGACAGAAAACTTTTGAGGTATGTACGGATGCCATATACATGGTACCCCCTTCTCATTTGGAGATCACTGAAGGCAAGGTGTTTCATGCAGGATCCGAGCCAACAGGACAGACTGGGATTTCAAGGGAAGCAGTCACCCACCCCGTCTTTACTCCCCCAAGCTCTTGGAGGGCAGAAAATTTGACTCCGCAAGTTTCTGTATTTCCGAATTACAGATCTCTGAGATCAGCTGAGGGGCAGGAGCTGTGGGCTACCCTGATGGTGGCACAATGGAACAATGGGACACATTCCCTAAAGGGACTATGCATGGTTTATGGTCTCCAAAGGAAAATGCAGCCAAGATATGGCTAAACAGAGCTAGAAAAGCATGTCCACTAGCTATGTTGAAACCAGCATGTCAGTAATAATTTAAAAATCAGACACCCATATCTGCCCAGCACCTGGGCGGAACCAGCTCATGAGCCCAGCAGTAGAAGACAGCATAGTCCAACTGTGTCCACCAAGGTCACCACCACTCATCCAAGCATATCCTCCTTTCTCCCTTTCCTTCCCCCTCCCACCAGTACATACCAGTGATGGACAATGTGCTAATGCTGATAATACTTGGATTTCATTTGCTAATTATTCATGATTATTTATAACAGGATTAGACAGAAAAATCCTAGATTAGATTAGATTATTAAATAGGAAAACGTTTAATTTTCCCATCACCAAGTAAGAAAGAGGGCTTTACATAGAATGACATGATTGGTTAAGGACAGGTGACCATGTGTCAGTGGTTTGACTGGGACAAGCTGGATTATGCCTTGTATTCAGGCATCATTTTTAGGAGGTACTGCAACCATCAGACCATGAGGGGATGAGCCTCAAGATAATCGCCAACCAGCTAAGACTAGCATATTGAAGTCCAAGGACTTAGAGGCTTTCATTAACTTGAATTAACCTGGACCAGCTCTACTTCTGACATCATAGGAAGTGAGATAATAATTGTCTGTATTTTTAAGCCATTTTGAGATGAGTGTCTTCTTACAGCCAACAACATTGTGACACAGCATCCTTTTGGTACCCACTGAAATGCCTGTCAATATTTGACACATTTATGAAATAAATCTTTTGATGTCTGTCCCTTCTGTGTAATGAACATATGATCTGAATATCCATCCAGAAGTTATAGCTGGTCTGAATGAAATATATAATTACTATAGGACCTATATTGATAGCTATTCTTTCTCAACCTTCTTTTACTATCCCATATATAGTCAGAGTAAATTTACATTGTGATGTTAATTAAACAAAACACAGCAGTGAAATCAGGAAGTTACTCTTCATTGTACATTTATTTCAATTATGGAAAAAGCCAAAATCTTTCTCTTTTTTTTTGACACTTCTCTAGAAAAGCAGTTGAAATAAACTAGTATAATTCTAAAATAATGTGTGCTATACAGCCCAGAGTATAGGGATGTACCTACAAAAAATATTGGCACAATTGTTCTAAAAGTTAGATCTTCATGAAAAAAACAAATGATTGACTAACTCAAGATGATGAGATATTTTTATTAAATGCATCCTTAACCAGTGCTTCTTTTCATGGCTGCAATAATTAAAATATAGAACATATTCAAATCAGTAATTGAATTTGTTAGAAGAACATGCTCAGCTCAGTGAAGACTTTTGAATAAATAGAATTCAAGTACCATGTTTTCATACTTCATAACACTTGCTTCATCTTAGTTTAATGACTGCCATGTCTTGTACTATAAGAAGATTTTATTTTGAATTCATTTCTGACTATTCATAAGTTCATATGTATATGAGTACATGTCATTTAAGGTATAACTGTGGACTGAGAGTTTGTTAACTACACTTGAAATCAGAATAATCTAGAGAGAGCCTGATTAGTTTTGCCTACTTTCAATCATAATGCCTACTACCTTGTCCAGCATTGCCAGTAAGACCCACGACATTTGCATTTCATATGTCCTCGCAGTGAAATGATTGTTGCATTGAGAATTTTGTTTTTCTGTGCTTAGTTCTTAAAAGTTTAAAATAACTCCTGTTCGGGGGGGCCTGGATGGTTCAGACAGTTAAACATCCGAAGGCTCAGGTCATGATCTCGAGGTTCACGAGTTCAAGCTATGGGTCAGGCTCTGTGTGGACAGCTCAGGGTCTGGAGCCTGCTTCGGATTCAGTGTTTCCCTCTCTCTTTGCCCCTCCCCCTCAGGTTCTGTCTGTCTGTCTCTCTCTCAAAAAGAAAATAAACGTTAAAAAATTTTTATAAAAAAAACAGTGAAGGACTTTATAAAACACTTTGGAAAGAAAACTGTTACTGGATGTTGCTATTCTCAATATTTTCATGATTTAAAGCATCTCTCAGACATTTTAAGAAGACCATTTAGGAAAAAAGAATAAATAAAAAATTCATATGTGTTAAGCTGTGAACATTTTTTTTCTCTTCAATTCCTTTTGAAATTATCTTTATGCACCTGGTGATACAGAAAGAATGAAGCAGAGTAATATAATGGAGCAAGATGAATTTGTGTTCCAATTCCTATTAGGTGCGTCCTTGTTCAAACCACATCTAGGAGAGATCTAGCCATGACACACAGCAGACTAGTGTGATGGCAGACTGTAAGAAGAGCGAGATCTTGGCCTTCACTGCGATATCATTTGACTTTCATTGCCCTCACAGCAATACATTCATCAGTTTTTTCCAGGGAGTTTTGAATAGTTGAAAAATGTAAACATAATGTCCTGTGCAAAAGGATATTTATTCATTGACTCATTCGCTTAACAAATTATTAAGTACCTACTACGTGCCAGGTACTGTTCTAGACAGTGGGGCTATAGCAATGAACAAAAGAAACAACTTCTCTATCCTCAACAGAGTTCATATACTAGTAGGGGAAAGAGACACATACAATAAAAACACATCAGTCAGGAAATGATAGGTGTTGTGAAGACAGTAAACTATGGTAGAGGTTACATAGAGTGCTGGGTGGACATATTAGTTCATATAGGTGGCCAGCAGTAAAACTATGAAACTTTTAGCAAAAATATAGGAATAAATCTCCATGGGCTTGGATTAGACAACACTTTCTTACCGGTGACACCTAAGTACACCGAAAGTACAAGCACCTAAAGAAAAAATAAATTTGTTTTAATAAAATAAAAATTTGGGCCTCAAAGGACACTGTCAAGTGAAAAGGCAACCCACACAATGGGAGAAATTTTTTTTTTTTTTTTTTTTTTTAATTTTTAACATTTTTGTTCATTTTTGAGAGACACAGAGCACAAGTGGGTAGGGGCAGAGACTTTAGAAAGAGACACAGCATCTGAAGCAGGTTCCAGGCTGAGTGGTCAGTACAGAGCCCGAAGCAGGACTTGAACTCAAGAACTGCGAGATCATGACCTGAGCTGAAGTCAGATGCTTAACCAACTGAGCCACCCAGGTGCCCCAATGGGAGAAAAGTTTTGCAAATAATATATCTGATAACATTATAGTACCCACAATATAGAAAGAACTCCTACATTTCAACAATAAAAGACAAGTGAGTCCATTTAAAAATGGCCAAAGGATTTGAATTTTCTTCTCCGAAGAAGATACACAAATAGCCAAGAAGCCCATGAAATAAAGCTCAGGAGCATTAGCTAGTGGAAATGAGAGGAGTTAAGGTAATAGTCCAAGAGAAATCAAATAAATCACCTGGACACTTCAGAGAGTGCCACAAAGCAAGAGGTAGAACTGAGAAAAGATTACATTTTTTGACTTTAAAAGAAAGAAGACCCAAGAGCATAACAGAAAAACTACAAGTAGGGTCCAGTCAATAGGCACAAAGGATGTGCTGTTTCTCATTGCCCAGGCAACAGGAGCCCTTTCCTCATGCTATTGATGGCATAATAAGGAAACCCGCATACAAACGAGTCATGAATAACTAGAGGTGGAGTCAAACCTGGTCCCTGGAACCTCATTTGGGGAAATGCTAGGCAGGAATTGGGGTCGGACTCAGGTGAGAGGTTGTAATGGAGATGGATTTGATTTCCATGTGATTGGGCCCCTGTTCAGTGTCTGGTAGTGGAGAATTAACCAGGTGGCTACTTCATGTGGTCTCTGGTAGGCACAGTACAAGTTCATCTGGGGATGCAGAATCCAGACAGCCTCGGTTTGGCTGGCTTTCCACTCAGGAAGTGGAAACTTTGATTTTTGATGTGGGAGGGAAAAAGCGCAATTTACCAAACTCATCCTGGGGTGCTTGGGTGCCTCAGTCGGTTAAGCGTCCAACTTCTGCTCAAGTCATGATCTCACGATTCCTGAGTTCGAGGCCCTCATTGAGCTCTGTGCTGACAACTCAGAGCTTGGAGCCTACCTTGGATTCTGTGTCTCCCTCTCTCTCTGCCCCTCCCGCTCACATTCTGTCTCTCTCTCAGAAATAAACTACACATTAAAAAAAAAAAAAAAAAAACCTCACCCTTCTCTTCTTGAAATATGTAAACCCTATTTTTTGTTTTGTTTTTACTCTGTTGTCCTGCCTCCCTAGTTACTGAAAAATTCAAGTTGTGTGTTTAAAATTTTAACCTTCTCGTATGGAAACCAATTTGACAATAAATTTCGTATTAAAAAAATTTTTTTAAAGTGAAATGATTTCATTCTAAAACTTAAAAAAAATGTTAGCCTTCTTGTTTTTTTTTTCCTATTGTGAAAGGATTGTCTTCACAAATTATCTTTGATATTCGAAGATACTTTCCAATACTTGTCACATTTTAGGAAAGAAATTTAAATAAAATCTTTCACTTTTTAAACCATTTCATTTTCAGTGATTAAAGGAAAAAATGAAAAAACAACTTTTTAGAGCATTGTTTCTCAAATTTGCCTGTGCCCAAGAATCATGTTACAGATTTTGCTGGTCTGAGGTGGGGCCTAAGATTCTACATTTCTATCTAGCTCCTAGGTAATGCCATTGCTGCTGGTCCAAGGCTCTTACTTTGAGTAGCAAGATTTTAATTTGTTGTATAAATGATAAGGTGGGTAGTTAGATGTTGACCAAAAATATTATAACATGTTAATATTTTTGTTTCCTTTTCATTTGTGGAAACAACGTTTGTCAGATTTATTTTCCTTATAAATTAAACAAGTAGTGCATAGTTATAAAAAAAATTCCTAATTACAGAAATAGATGGAGTAAAAGGAAAAAGTCTTCATTCTCCACTCTTCTCCCTCAATCTCTCTCCTCTATGGATAATAAATACTTTGGTATAATAAATGCTTTGTATATATAAATAAAAATAAATGGGAATTAGTATATTGGATACTTTGGTATTTATTGAGAAAGATTACAATGCCTCAATAATGTTGCATAATAAATTCACCTCCAGATTCAGCAGGTTATAACCATAAGCAGCTGTCTGCATGCTTGAGTTCTCAGGTTGACTGCTCTGATCTCATCTAGAACGGGCTTGGCTCGGCAGCTTTGCTTCAGGTGTTGTGTTTCATCATGGAAGCTCCTGGCTGGGATTGGGGTCAAGTCAGCTCCCTCTTTCATTCTGGGCTGAGGGAGGAGTGGCAGTTACTTAGGACATATTCTTCTCACAGAGGATCACAAATGCCACGAAGACAAGCCCAACATTTGGATTTTTGTCATGTCCATTACCATTGTTTAAAGCAAGTTATGTGGCCAAGCCCAGATCCGAAGGAGGGGCTGTCTCAGCTCACTGAAAGGCTGTGGCAGAGGTGAGTACAGAAAATGAAGAACTGGGGTGAATTTTTAACGTATGAAGCCACTGAAAGTATTTGCTTTGTAGCCTCTCTTTTGTGCTCTGTGCAGTCTTCTAACCATGGTGAAATCCCCTAAATCCATGGCATGTTTTCATTAAGCTTTTCCAATGGAAAGCATCGGGTGGAGGAAAAAATAGGTTAAACTGCCTCTCATCTTTGAGTGACTCCACCCTGCTGGTGGTCCAGAACAATGACTAGTACAAGAGAATCAAAAGCTCCCAGGTTTCCGGTTTCTGGGTGTTCATAGAGAAACAGAGCCAAGCGGTTGATATTTAACAGGGGTTGGTGAAGTCCTTTGTTTATAGGCCAGAGCAATAAACATGTCGGTTTCTTTCCCAATGTGTTCTTCAGTAACAGCAAGGGAATTTTTATTAAGGAGATTCAATGCTGTTTTGAATGTTTTGTCTGCAGTTTTAAAAATGACCTCAGTTTCAAAGCTGATTTTAATTCCTTCCTACCCTGTACGAATCGACTATTCTTTCCATCTAGATGCCACAAGGAGGTGGTTGCTGTTGTTTTTCTCCATGTTTGGACATTTTGCCCTTTGCAAAATAATTTCAGAGTGTGTTGTAGGAGCTACTACCATTGCCCTGATGTAGATGTCTTCTGCCATCTTCTAGATTCATTGTAGCGGTAGTAGCCATCCACCTCAACCAGCCACACTTCTCTGCTTGCTTTCTCTGCCTGGAGGCTTCCTTGGCACTAGGGAAGTATGTTCTGTCTGCCTGTGTGGAGGGCAGCTTAGGGCTACAGTCAGCTTAATGCTCCCAGTAGTAAACTTCAACTAATTAGGAACTGGACTCCGTGCACATACACACCACTTACCCTGTCACTCAGTGGGGCATACTCCCAGAAAAATTGGATACCGCTAACCTGCTCATGCATACACCTGCACCGGCTGCCTTCTTTCCCTCCCTCCCTCCCCACTCACAGCACCTCCTGGGGTCACCTCCCAAGTAGACCACTTGGACCCACATCCTTTCCTCAGGGGCAGCTTTTGGAATAACCCAAACAAAGATTGGTTATGAGCAGAAAAAGCTGAGAGCTTTCCCTAAAACTCAGAGCACCTAAAGCCATTAAAGTAACTTAATGAGCAGATAAAAAATGGCTGGCAGATGGCATTGCTCTCTGTTAGAGCTGGCAAGTTAAAATAAGTAGCAACCAAATATCAAAGACATAAGGAGAGAGAAAGAAAAACTCCAACCTACATGTTGGTCTGTGTTTGAAGCATAGAGAAGGTGGAGTTTGGTTCTAGGCAAGGGCAATGTTCCCAATGCCCTAGCTTCCTCCACTCCCCATCTAGTTTCTCTCTCTGGCTACCTATTGGTCTTTGGGCTCCCTTCACAGACTTGTTGTTCAGAAGGGATGGTTATCAACCTGTGCTCATTATTTCCAGGGCAGACAGATCTGCATTAGACTCATGTGCTTCTACAGGCTTGTGTCAGCACCCTCTTGTGTCTTAGATCACCTCCTCTCTGCCCGCCTTTTTACAGCACCCAGCTTGGTGAAGGTGTCACCTGCCAGCACCCTACATCAATGGCCACATCTATCTTTTGCTTTCTGCTCTGGACCTTTTCTGTTGACATCTCTTAAGATACTTCCTAGAGGGGCTCCTGGGTGGCTCAGTTGGTTAAGCGTCTGACTTTAGCTCAGGTCACAATCTCATGGTTCATGAGTTCAGGCACTGCATCGGGGTCTCTGCTGTCAGTGCAGAGCCTGCTTCTGATCCTGTCATCCTCCTCTCTCTGCCACTCCCCCCCACTAGTGCACTCTCTCTCAAAAATAAAATAAACATTAAAAAAAAGATAACTTCTGGAAACCATTCAGCTATTCTGAATCATGGGCAATCCTGGAAGTGCAAAGTCATGAACACCATCATCCCCCTGCCTCCCATCACTCTTGACCAGTGGGAAAAGAAAGCCGATGGATCGTTTCTCCTTGTCCTTCTGGTGGACAACTTTGCAGTGTATGCTCCACACCTTCTCAGAGTGCCCCCTGGAGGATGAAGCCCCAACTGCCCACAGTTTTGTTGAGCTTCATAACACACCTTCCTTGTATTCCTCTTTCCAGTCTCTCAATTCAGTTCCTTGGGATGAAAATTCCCAAAGTAAACTTCCTTGATACACACTCTTGTGTCCAGCTCAGCTTTCTGAGAATCCAGTGCTGGTCCACATTCCAGGATGCCAAGCTTCCCATGTTTCTCCTTTCCCAATGGCTCCTCTGACACCTTCTCAGCCCAACTGCTCTTCTGACACTGTCAGAGTCTCATCTTCACTTCCAATAAACAAAGATGGGAACTAGAATTCTTAAAACTAGGATTCAGCCACTGATTTCACTACTCTTAAGGAATTAACCATGAGTAAAGATGTGCACAGATGTTTAGGACTCGAACATCAGCTCCTTCCTGTTGAATTTTTGAGAACTCTGTTAAGCTCATTCCTCAGCTGACGGTCCTCCTCATTCATTTTCATCTTTACTTGGATTATACAGCATTGATCCCTGTGGCTGTAGATTTTGTGGGGATTTAAGAAAAGCTTATAAATATTCACAGCACTTGGGTAGGCACTGTTGACAATACAGAGCAGCTGAGATGCAGCTGCTATAGCATAAGGACAATCTAAGGATTGGGGCACCTCGGTGGCTCCGTGGGTTGAGCATCTGACTTTGTTTGGCTCAGGTCATGATCTCACGGTTCGTGGGTTTGAGCCCCCCCATCAAGGCTTTGCGCTGGCAGCACCAAGCCTGCTTGGGATTCTCTCTCTGCCTCTCCCCTGCACTCGCACTCATGTGTTCTTTCTCTCTCTCACTCTCTCTCTCTCTCTCAAATAAACTTAAAGAGAATAATCTAAGGATGAAATAGGAAAAACTACAAGTACCTGAAGCACGTAAAACAGAGAATGTGATGTGTGGCAAGTACGGTTATTGACAGGATGTTATGGTGGAGAGACAAATCACATCTGGTCAGAGTAGAAGGAAGTATGGCCTTCACACTGTCTTTAGTCAGTCAGTGAAGGATGCCACACCTGGCCCAGGCTGAGACCAGCAAAAGCAGTAGTCACTTTTGCCATGATGGCAAATATGCTCACGTTTGGTTAGCTCAGGCGTTTTGAAGAAACATTTTTCAATTTCATTCTTGAATATTTTGGTGGCTCTAGGTATTTCAAGCTCCAGAGGCATTTCGTTAAGTTTCAGTACTGTGTTGTCAGATAGCATTTTTATCTCTTCAAGGTTGAGTTTTTAGAGTTCTAAAATCTACCGTTTCTGTGGCTGTGCTGTCACAAGACACACATTTTTGAAGTATTATAACTCTTCATGCCTCCTGGGTATTTCTGCTTGTTTATGAGCATTTCTTTGTTATTCATGTGTAGATAGCAGCTTGAATGACCTAGAAAGAACAAAACATTAAACGTTAAAAATTATTACATAATTCATGTGATCCCTAATTAACTGTTTTCTTTTCTAAGAGCTACAGATGTTGTATTATTCATAAGTCTGTTCACATATTATTTATGTCACACAAATAGGATGTTCGTTAGCTTAAAACACTTAAGGAAATTCTGTGTGTTTCTTTAAGTTAAAAAAGTGGGTATCAGGGTATATTAACCATTTTTTCTGTTTATAAAATGAGCTAAACTCGTTGAGGCCTAAAGCCTTCCTGACTCAGTAGTGTGGTCTTCAGACCAGCAGCAGTGGCACAGAAATGCAAAATCTTGGGCCCCACCCTAGAATTCAAAATCTGCATTTGAACAAGACATCAGTTGATGCATTAGCACTTTAAGGTTTGAAAAGCCCTTGTCTGTTTTCAATAGCTATAAAATTTCAAGGTTTAAGAGAGCTAACTTTGGCCTTAATTAGCTATATCTGACACATTGGACTCTTCAAGACACCTGATGACCATGGTACTTGGGTTTTAGAATATACATTGATATATTTTGAAATATTAATTTCTAGTAAAAATACGTTTTGCTTCTTCTAAAACAAGCTGGGTTACAGGTTTAAAGGATCTTTAGTTAGTATGGTCCATTTTCCATGCCTCTGATCATTTGTGTACTGCTCCACAGAGAAAACTTTTAGGTTTTAGAAACTTCGAGCCATTTTAATGGTCACATACTGAGTATATCTCTTGGGAAATGAAAGAACATTGTTCAAATGATAAATGTCCAGTAGTATATTCAATGATGCTGAACCATATTTAGAATTTTTAATCTGTGTGGTTTTTTTTTTTTAAGATAGAATTTCTTTTCTACCCATCAGATTGAGTAATGAATGACATCATTACGTTAGGGTTTGGGAAGGGGAAACCAGCCTGATGTACGCTGGTAAGGATATGAATTGATATAAACTTTTTGGAGGACACATCTACTAACTTTTCAGTGGGCGTACACATTTTGACCAAAAAGTTCCACTTTACAGATTTACTGTAAAGATCTATTCCTATATGTTTGCAAAGAAATATCTCATATAAACATGAAAGCTGGAATTACCTAAATTTCTATCAACACAAATAAATGATTTAAAAGTTGCAGCATGTTTATACAGTGAAATGTTATATAGCTGTTAAAGAGGAAGAAATAAGCTGGTGTCTGAGATATATGTAATTAGAGTCAGATACCAATGGGGCTTACAGACACAGATTAAATGAACTATAGATATAGGTCTATGCATAGAAAATGCTCATAAGAATAAACACCAAGGGGCACCTGGGTGGCTCAGTCGGTTAAGCGTCCGACTTCAGCTCAGGTCACGATCTCACGGTTCGTGGGTTTGAGCCCCACGTCGGGCTCTGTGCTGATAGCTCAGAGCCTGGAGCCTGCTTCGGATTCTGTGTCTCCCTCTCTCTCTGCCCCTCCCCTGTTCATGCTCTGTCTCTCTCTGTCTCAAAAATAAATAAAACAGGGGCGCCTGGGTGGCGCAGTCGGTTAAGCGTCCGACTTCAGCCAGGTCAGGATCTCGCGGTCCGTGAGTTTGAGCCCCATGTCAGGCTCTGGGCTGATGGCTCAGAGCCTGGAGCCTGTTTCCGATTCTGTGTCTCCCTCTCTCTCTGCCCCTCCCCCGTTCATGCTCTGTCTCTCTCTGTCCCAAAAATAAATAAACGTTGAAAAAAAAAAAAATTAAAAAAAAAAAAATAAATAAATAAAACATTTTTTTTAATTTAAAAAAAAAATTTAAAAAAGAAAGAATAAACACCAAGCTGTTCACATCAACTGCCTCTGGGAAGTGGTATGCGGGAAGGATGAGGACTTTTTAGTTTATCTACTGTTTGATTGTTATAATATCAAAATAAATGTATAATTTAATAATAATTATGGTTTTTCTTTTGAATATCTTCCTCTCAGCAAAGAAAAAAATATGCACAGTTAGATCGAGAAGATAGGCTTATAGATTTCATAATCTGTGTGCAATCCAAATAAATTAAAAATAGAAAAAATTCAACAGTTGCTCAAGAAAAACTTCTTAGCAATTCTCTGCTGTAGGGTTTCTGAGAAATATCTGAATTCTGAGTATGTTTTATATTAGTAGATTAAGATATTTTGGAATATAAGCAACATTAAACTCATAGGTAATTTTTCAAAATGCCAAGCAAAATTCTCCATCTACCAAGCTGGCAAAAAATTTGCCAATATTAAAAAAGTTGCTAATATTCAGCAATCATAAATAGATATACACATAATGACCTAGGAGGCATACATTTGTAAATGGAACAGTCAAGTTTAATCTGATATGTGTAGCCTGATATTTTGTAAGTACATACATATTTCAGAATAAGCATAAAGGAAAGTTGGGAAGAACAAATATCAAGCTCTTGATATTTGCCTTAAGGGCAGGGGATATGAGAACAGCTTTTTGACTTCTTCCTTTCATAGAATTCTATTTTTAATGTCAGAATATGGTAGGCCTTTTTTTAGTATTTTCAAATTTTAAGAAATATAAGGAGAGAACCAATGAAATTCATTTACTTAAAAACATATTCTTACATGTTTGTAGTTATAACTCTTCTAGAGTTTCAATCTCCCTTTGAGAATAAAATAAAAAATTTTCTCCTTGTAATTACATTTGTGAAAAGATGTAAGGGGTGAATTTGGAAGGGGGTATTTATATATGGCACCTCTGGAATTGGGAACAAGGAAAGGCCTGGAATTGTACCCCATATTCTCATTTCACCTTTTTTTAAAAAAAATTTTAATGTTTATTTTTGAGAGAGAAAGAAAGACAGAATGTGAGCAGAGGAGGGGCACAGAGAGAGGGAGACACATAATCGGAAGCAGGCTCCAGGCTCTGAGCTGTAAGCACAGAGCCCAATGTGGGGCTCGAACCCATGAACCGTGAGATCATGACCGAAGCCTAAGATGGGCGCTCAACCAACTGAGCCACCCAGGCATCCCTCTCATTTCATCTTAATGGCATTTAGAAAGGAAAAGAAAGAAAGAAAGAAAGAAAGAAAGAAAGAAAGAAAGAAAGAAAGAAAGAAAGAAAGGAAGGAAGAAAGAAAGAAAGAGAAAAGATATGAGAGTGTGTTTTCTGTGACTCAAGGGGCATAAATTTTAAGTAAATACTAACTTAGTATTTTATGGCACTCTGTTGAGGGATACATTTGAGAGCTCTGTGTATTGGCTTGTTTTTCCCAGAGCTTTGATTTTTAAGAAGGGATTAGGAACTGAGGAGAATGAGGCAATGAGAATGCTGAGCCAGAATCATGGTTCAAATAATTTAGCCAAAACCTTAATTTTTATTGAAAAGTAGGGTCTCTTAGAGATTGAAAGAGTTCTAGGACATTTTCACTTTTGTTTTTTTTTGATGAAAACTTTTTCTAAAAAATTGAAGTGTAGTTGACACACAACATACACGAATTTCAGGTGTACAACATAGTGATTCAACAAGTCTATATGTTATATTATGTTCACAAGTATAGTGACCACCTGTCGCTATACAGTGCTAATACAGTACCACTGCCATATTTCCTTTTATCCTCGTGTCATTTTTACCTTTTAAGGTATCTAGCATGCTGGAAAAAAAGAAGAGAAATGAATAAATGATGAAATTGGGTTAAACATTGGGGTGTATTTTCAATATTTACTTTCAAGAATTCATGGGGTATTATCTTTTAACCCTGTAGCTTCCTTTTGTGACTGTACATGTAAACTCCAGTGGGGATCACAGAATCTAAGTATGGGGCCTTGTAACTGTGAGCCTGAGACCTGTCCCTACCTGCTCTGTGACATCGGCCCTAATGGGAGAGCCTATTTCTTTCACCATGAAGAAACACTCTTACCCAACTGGAATCAATGAGTTCAACAAAACATGCATGCTCATTCTTAGGAAATGCTTGCTGGCATTGTTTCCATATTTGCTATGATTATGAGGCAAATTGTGTCTCACTGTCCCAAAGTTAAAAAAAAAATGAAAAAATAAAACATTATTAGCTGTTGGGAAAGCTAAGAGCCATGCCCTATACAGAGAGCCTGCGGATTTTTCTTTCTCTCTCTTTTTTTAATTGAAATATAATTGACAAATAACATTATATCCATTTCAAGTATATAATGTAATTGCATTTTTTTCTTCAAGGATAAGCTATACGTTTTCTTGGGGATCAAGGCAGTGATGAATGCATAACATAATTTTACTTTTTAAAACATTTGCCTGTGCTATTTATGTGTCTTTAGCATATAGTGCCTGCTAAAGTGACAGGTATCTAATGTATGACTACTGATTGAAAAATTAAATAAACAAACATGTGATATAATTTGGGGGCAAAATCATTGAATAGCTCTCCGAGAAAATAAAAATCCATGTCGGAGTAGGTTATTAAAATATAGGTTATTTTAAATATGGTGTATTTGTAAGGTATTTCTTATTCCTCTTGGTTATCAGGGAAAGCTGCATTAGTTATCATGGCAGACAAACAGATCACCTTGGGGTGGTGTAATTCATTCTTTTCAAACACTGAATGCTTCTCTTTTCCCATTACTTATTTGGAATCCAAATATAGTCATATGTATTCATGTGCTAGATAAAATGAGGAGTGAACTGGCATATTTAAAAATGTGGCTCTCTTCAATCAAACCCAATTGGAAAATCTAATTAATAATCATAATAGAGAATAATTATTCCCTCTGGAAAGATAATCACCTTGAAACATTAAAACTCTTTTAATTGACTAAAATTTGAAGTAGATCTAGCAAAGCCAGGTACCATTACCATTACTGCAATGAAAACTTGAGCATGAACATATATTTAAGTATTTGGGGTGCCTGGGTGGTTCAGTCAGTTAAGCATCCGACTTCGTCTCAGGTTCTGATCTCATGGTTTGTGGGTTTGAGCCCCATATTGGGCTCTGTGCTGACAGCTCAGAGCCTGGAGCCTGCTTTGGATTCTCTGTCTCCCTCTCTCTCTGCCCCTCCCCTGCTCACACTCTGTCTCTCTCTCTTAAAAATAAATAAATATTTAAAAAAAATATTTAAAAAAATAAAAAATTTAAGTATTTAATTTCAAATGCATTTATCTTAATGTTAAAATCTATAACATTTGAGGGGCTGCAGGTTCCTTCACTGGACCTTTGAAGAGCTTGTGGCTTAGTAAGAGACAGGACTGTAAATACAATACAAAATCAGTGCCATGCTTAAGAACAAAACAATATGAACTCACAGAGGTAGGGGTTTATTTTGCCCGGGGTTACCAGGAAAACCTTCACTAAAATGGAGGTGTTTTAGTTTAAATGTAAAACTTTGTTTTTTAGTTTGAATCTGGTTTGGAGTTTACCAAGTAGAGAGGAAATCAGTAAATGTCCTGCTCATGAAAAATAGCAAAAGCAAAAGCCGGGAGGAACTAACACTCATTGTGGGAAACTGGAAATAAGATACAAATTGTGTATTGCTCTTCAGTGTCAAGTTAACTGACCAGCTGCTTAGCATCTATTTGGCTTGGTTAAAATGCACTTTCAAAGGAAGAAACAAAACATTGCTTCTTTCAGAAGAACCTGCCCCTTCTAATTTCCTGCTGAGGGAACAAAGAGGTTTAGACCCTCCTTTTCATGTAATATGCATTTCCAAAACCAGGAGTATAATATGCATTTCCAAAACCAGGAGTACCAAATCAAGTCATGTTAAAAATTACGTTAAATAGATCTCATTCAGATATTTGTTACAAAATAAGTCTAAGTAAATATTGGAAAACAAACACACATAGTGCATTTTAGAACTATGAGAGAGGGGCACCTGGGTGGCTCAGTCAGTTAAGTGTCTGACTCTTGATCTCAGCTCCGGTCATGATCTCCGGGTTTGTGAGCTGGAGCCCTGCATCAGGCTCTGTGCTGATGGTGTGGAGCCTGCTTAGGATTCTGTCTCTCCTTCTCTCTGCCCCTCTGCTGCTTATGTGCGCACGTGCTCTCTCTCTCTCTCTCTCTCTCTCTCTCTCTCTCAAAATAAATAAATAAACATAAAGAAAATAAATTAAAAAAAAAAACTGTGAAAGATTCTGAGAGATGGCCAATGGGGTACTTGGGGAAGTGTACCGAAAGATCAGGCGGCAAAAATAACCCTGCTGCAGGCCCCTTTGCTGGATAGACCCATTTTCATGCACGTTTTCTGTTATGGGCTCTCTCCTTCCCTGCCTTGTCTTGGCTGCTGACACCTAGCTAGCCACCACCTCCTTCAGCCCATTCCTGCTTCCAGATGATCCTTGCCCAAAATCTGGTCTCTGGTCCTTTTCCTCCAATCTCCATTCCCCCAAAACCCCTATCACACCTGACTTCTTGACCTCCAACCTGTGCACCCTATCCATGGAACCCAGAAGATTAAAAACAATAGTATAGGGGCATGGGTGGCTCAGTTGGTTGAACATCTGACTCTTGATTTCAGCTCAGGTCATGATCCCAGTGTCGTGGGATTGAGCCTGGCATTGGGCTCCACACTGAGTGTGTAGCCTGCTTAAGATTTTTACTCTTGCTCTCCCCGTTGCCCCTCTCTTCCAGTGAAACGTGCATGCATTCTCTCACATTAGAAAGCAAAAACACAATAGTATATGGTCATGACTCAAAAGGGGATGAAATGAAAATTTTTTTTACTTTAATGCAGTTTGCAAAATATTTTGGGTAGTTTGAAGCACCTCTGTGTTTTTGATTCTCTATTTTAAAATGTCAGTATTGTATTTTCTCCTTCGTTAATTAGGTTCAGCAGTAAGTTACCTGTTATATTACTATTTTGCCCTTCTTTACTTGGTTTTCAATTTATGTATCCACCTTTTTTCTGTTTTCTAGTTCATTAAGTTTCTTTGTATCTTTGTTATTTTTTTCCTTAAGTTTATGTTGTTAATCTTTCTAACTTTGGACCTTCCATAGTTGATTCTTTTGTTTTTATTCTTTCTTGTTAGTTACATAGTTATGTAAGGCTATGTATTTTTCTCAGCTTTTAAGTTTCAATGTTCAGTGTTTTAATTATAATAACCTTGGAAATACTCTGCAATTTCAATTCTGATTACTTCTTTGCTCCCAGATGTTTTCCTAAAGAAAAATTTTAAGATTGTAGGTAGTTGCAGCTTCTCTTTAATTTTGGTTATTATTAGTTTTATTTTGTGTGTGTGTGTGTGTGTGTGTGTGTGTGCGCGCGCGCGCACATCTTGAGCATAGTCTAATATTATTTCTACTTTTCATTCTAATTCATACAAAATTTTTTTGTAAATATGACTGATTGAAATAAAGTATGTTACTTGTTAGGATATAGCTTTTTACTATATTTTATTACTTTAGCTTCAATTATTTTGTTCAGAACTTCATATTATTACGTATCTATGATCTATTTTGTTTGCTAGCATTTCTTACAGTTCATGGTTCACTTTTTTTTGTTATGATATTTATTGTTTAACATTTTCTGCTATCTTATTACTTAGGTAATTATTGCTGTGGATTAGACTTTTTGTCTTCTGAGTTTTGTCTCTTTCAGACTTCTTTAAATTTGAACTTCTCTAATATTTATATCACACCTTGAACTTTTTATTAATGTTTTCTTGGTCTGGATTTGTTCATCCCTTAAAAGTTTGCCTTTTCTGTATTCCCTCATATTATCTGTATTTTATACAACATGTATTTGTTGCTGTTTACCCAACCTGTCATAATTTTGTATACATTTTAATAAACATGTTGACATTTTGAGAGAAAAATTATATTCAGACTTAATTCTGTCTTCTTGACATCTTTTCTGCTTTCATTACTGTGAGTTCAACTGAACCAGCCTTTAAATCCACAAACTAAGAGGCACTGGTATGGCTCAGTCCATTAAGCATCCAACTCTTGATCTCGGCTCAGGTCCTGATCTTATGGTTTCATGAGTTTGAGCCCATCGGGCTCTATGCTGCGAGTGTGGATCCTGCTTGGGATCCTCTCTCTCCTCTTGTTCTGCCCCTCCCCCACTCTCTCAAAATAAATAAATGAACATTTAAAAAAATCCACAAACTAATACTCATTTTACTAAACTTTCTTTTTTTTAATTTTTAATTTTTTTTTAAGGACGGGATTTGGATTCTTCACCTTTTGAAATTATTTGGCTACTTCTTTGCCAGTGGCATGATCAGGCTTCTAATAGCCTAAGATACAGAACAAAATTACATCACACGTGAGTTTCTGTGAAAACAGCCTTAAGCCAATGAATTCTCCTCAGAACTACAAAACCAATGTGAATTTGAGCAAATCTAGCATGAAAACAGCTTCTGTAAATAAAACAAAAACCAAAAATAAAAACAAAAACAAAAAACATTTAGATCTTCTAAGAAACTGCATTCTCAACATGAGTTAGGGTAGCCCAAAAGTAGTAGCTAAACAATAGTAAGTAGGTATTACTGCTCAAAGGTTTATGAGCCAGCAAGGTGGGTCTTTTGGTCTCACAGGATTCCCTTACACATCTGTGGTCAGGTGTGGGTGAGACAGGTGGGCCCTCTCACCATGTTTGGGAGTCACCGGCTATATGCGGGTCTAGTATGGCCTTAGCTAGGACAATAGGGCCCTGCTGTATACATGAGCTCATCCTCTAGCAGCCTGGCAGGGGCTTTTTCCCAAGATGCTGGCAGTAGTCCAAGAGAGTGTGGAAGTGGGGAGGTCCCGCAACATATAGACCAGGAACTGGCTCCCTTCCAACATGTTCTATTAGCTGAACCAAGTCCAAAGACCAGCCCAGATTAAAGAAATGGGAAAACAGACACAGCACCTTCTGATGGGGATTGTAAAGTCACAGTGCAAAGAGCATTGAAAGATTGAAGAATTGAAACACATTAGCCATTGATTGATATGCTACTACTTAGAATTAAAATCTTTTTGCATTCGTATCCTCTATTTCATGCACCTCAGGCTTTCTTAGGAGCTTAAGCATTCTTCATTGAAAAGAATACAAAAAAATAAAAAATAAAAGGAAGACTATTTCATCCCATTTAAAACAGTGGAATGAAGCCTATCATGCAGCAATTCATTTGGAGGCTCTTAAAATCTTATATCCTGATGTCAGCATTTCCATGTTGGAGTTTTGAGGTTTTCCTGACTCTGGGAGTATTAAAAATGTTTATGTGGCAACTCAAGAATTTTGCCAGCATCTATAACATTTCAGAGTAAAGGAATTGGAGAAAATTAATATTTATCCATATACTGGTGTTTATAAAACACTAGTATAATATAAGCAAGATGGATTTTATACAGCTACTGATGGTTTTTTTTATAGTCATGTCCATTTTCAGAAATTGTTCTTTTTTTTGAATGATTAATTTACATATTTGAGATGTGTGAGCATATGAACTATCCCATGATTCCACAAAAGTTATGTTTATATTATTTTTCTCATTCATACTATAAGTGGTCTCCAGTTAAATAAACCTGGCTGTGAAGTGAATAACCCTTAGGAACAGAGCCTTCCCAAGTTCATTTGTCTTAAATTTGGCAGGCCTGTCTCAGATACATGAATCTTGTTCTAAAAGAAATCTGTTATTTGCTCCTTTTGAACTTGTCAAGACCAACAGTGACTTGAAATCATAGTGTTTCATAGAGATGTTATTTGGTAAAACGGCTGGCAATCAAAACTGGGGATGAAAAAAAAATATTCAGAATGTATGAATTAGTCATACATTTTCTTATTCAACAAACCACATGTAAAGTGAAATGAGGAATTCTGACATTCTTCATGTTTTAAAATGTTTATTTATTTTTGAAAGAGAGAGAGAGAGAGAGAGGGAGAGAGAGTGTATGTATGAGCGGGGAAGGAGCACAGAGAGAGGGAGACAGAGTCTGAAGCAGGCTCCAGGCTCTGAGCTGTCAGCACAGAGCCTGATGCAGGGTTCAAACTCACAGACCATGAGAACGCTTAACCGCCTGAGCCACCCAGATGCCCCAGAATTCTGACAATTCTTAAATACTGTAAGAGTGCTACTTGATTAAATATTAATAAGACTTCAGTTATATATTGGAATAATTATCATTTTTAACAAAATGAGAAAAATCACTTGCTTCAATAAGTTATCTCCTTTGTGGTCAATATCTGTTAGGTGACATTCTGAATTGGAAATTTTGGAACAAGTGTGGTAACCCATATTATTAAAACCAAATTTAAATAATTCACCAATTGGTCATTTTTATTATAATCAATTTCTGTCAGTGATCTCTAAGAATAATTAATTAATATAACAATGCTATTTAACTATTGATCCATAGGAGAAAAATTTTGTTCTGCTCTCAGTGACTCTTGACTATTAAGAGAAATTAAGTAAATAAACACAGTGCAAGAGAACTAAAACCCATAGAGATTGTAGTCTCTGTATTTTCTGGTTAATATTTTGAAATATATTTCCATATTTTGTCTCATTTAATCAATACAGCAACCTATTTGTCAGTTTGGGCAAATTTTACTAAATAAACTGTAGACTTGTGAGTTTACATGACTTGCCCAAGTTCAGAGCCATTCTATGGTAGACCTAGGATGTTGCCTACCCCAAAGCCCCTGTTCTACCAAGACAGCACTGACCTTTGATCCAATCTATGTACCCTTGCGGGGGAGCTGAGCCATCAGCAGTGATGATGGAGGCTGAGGAAGGAGTTCAGAGCACACACAATGCAATAGTTTCCAGCCTTGAGAAACTGGCACAGAAAGAGCAGACTCAGCTTCTAAGCACTTCTTTCTAGCAAATAGACCCAATTTATTTCTAATTGGAATCATGGAAAATCTCAAAAAGTAAAGCACATGGATTTCAACTCCTATATTAAACTTCACTTTGGTAATGTTAAATCTGCATTTTGTTTCATAGCAAATAAGGATCAATTAATAATATTGATAATGCTATTGATTATAAAAATGTTATTCTCATGGGTCTATTCAATTATTCAGCAAATACTCCTCCCTCTCATGACCCCCATGGAAGAAGGAGGGTACCTCCTTGTCCCACTGATGGCATGTGACATTCTTAGGCCAAAGGAATATGATTCAAAGTGACACTGTGCCAACTCCAGCCTACTCCTTAGTGTCCACAAGTGTCCCTCTGTCTTTCTTGAGATGATCACGCTTCAAGTAGCATCCAGTCCAAGGAGAATGAGGGACCTGTGGACCAGATATGGACCCAACCTGTAACAGCTTACAGCCCAGCCCAGCCATGTACAGCCCACATCAGCTGAGTCTCAGCCAACCTGCAGTGGAATAATTGGTGCTAAGTGGTTAGAAGGCTACGATTACTAGAGTATGATATTCACATTACTCTCGTTCAGGTGAGTAGGTGCTATATCAAGTCTTCAAGCATAAAAAGAAGTACCCACATTATCCTTTACCAAGATTACTCTGGCAGCAATGTGTAAACAAAGACTTCAAATGGCGTTTATTCCTATAGCTCCTCACCCAGAAGAGGAAAAACATGATTTCAGTTTGGTGTCAAGACTCTTAGCATACATGAGGCAATATGAGGAATGGGCTGGACTGCTATGTGGATAACTCAGAGGTGGACATTTGCAGCAGATGGCTTAATTCCCAAAGGAAATCATGAACCTGAACCTCTGGAAATATGATTGTCACCTCATTTGAGTGTCTTGAATAAGAACAATCACAGAGTAAATATCCTGCAATTGTTCTCTGTTGTCCCCTCTTGGTTTTTATCGATAGGAGCCTTCAAATGAGGCCTTCAGTTAATTAAGTTAATTGAGTTAATTATATTTTCTCTAAAGTATTTGAATAGCCTTCCTAACAATTAACTACATCTGAACACCAAATGAATTATTGACTTATCTCGTTTAAGACTGAAAGCAAATCTAATAAATGCTGCTGAAACCTGCTATGAATCATTTTCAATTTACCTAAGAATGTACAGTACTTATTTGTAGAATTTCCATGGTGGGGACTACCAGCATTGAATTCATCATGAGGAGCTAGTCAATCAATGGGGCAGACCTCATGTTCATTAGTGACAGGAGCATGGGTGTATGGATATCTCTCTGAGGCCCTGCTTTCAATTTTGGGGGGTATAATACCCAGAAGTTGAATTGCTGGATCATACAGTAATTCGATTTTTGCTTTTGTGAGGAACTATCATGCTGTTTTCTATAGTGGCCACACCATTTTACATTCCCATCCACAGTGTACAAGGGGTCTGATTTCTCCACACCTCTACTAACACTTGTTATTTTCTGGTTTTTAATAGTAGTGATTCCAATGAGTGTGAGGTGGTATCTCACTGTAGCTTTGATATGCATTTGCCTAATAATTAGTGAGATTGAGCATCTTTTCATGTGCTTATTGACCATATGTATATCTTCTCTAGAGAAATGTCTACTCAAGTCCTTTGTTCATTGTATCATTAGGTTGTTTTGCTGGTGGTGTTGAGTTGTAAAAGTTCTTTATATATTTTGGGTATTAACCTATTATCAGGTACATAATTTGCAAATATCTTCTCCCATCTCTTGGGTTGCTTTTTCAATTTGTTTGTGTTCTTTGATGCACAGAAGTTTCTAAATTTTTATGTACTCCAGTTTGTCTATGTTTAATTTTTTGTCTGTGCTTTTGGCACCATATTCAAGAAATTGTTGCTAATCAATCCATTTACTTTTAGCAAAGCCTGTCTTCTAAGGCACAAAGATGATTTACAATGCAAATCAACTGGATAACCTGCATTACTTTGCTTATTCAAAACACAGGCTACTAAAAGTGAAGAAATTAAAATTGGCGAACTCGGAGCTTTTATTGAAACTTTAACTTTTAAAAAAGTATTAAAATTTTTTTAAGTAGTTGATTACTTTGCATGAGTTTTCTAATTCATGTCAAGTTCATAGATTCCCTCAAATTGAAACATAATAGGAACCCATTTGAAGTCAAAGGTTATGTATTCTATGTCTTTGTTTTGCCAAACTGTCTAGTACAGTGAGTACCAATAAGCATCTATTCAATAAACCCTTAAAATAATAATATTAGCCCAGGAGTAGCGATTAGTATTATTTATACCATGTATTTATTTTGTGAATGAACAAATTGAGATCCTGAAGGAAAAGTAATGTACATGATCAATATAGAACACAAAAGAGATGCCTTGCTTAGAGGTAACAACAAGAATGCACAGGTTTAGAAGTCTGGACAGCCTGTCGGAACTAATGGGATAATTGATGTCTGTGGGATGCAGATGTGCATGTGATGTCACCCTTTACTTACAAGCAAGTGGTGCAATAGGAACATCAGGATACATTTTGGGTCTCTAAGAAAACTTATTCCAAGAGTTTTTCCCTCAGTTCTATAAATGCTCTTGAAAATTGTCACCTTGTCCCTTGGGGGCTCTCACATCTCATGAATCCCCCAGATATTAGAAAGGCATTTTGAGAGATGCTGAGAGATCCTCTATGCAAGTTGCCATCTTGGTTGACCACATTTCATATTTATAACTCATGTTATTCTCTAGAGTTTACAGTATTTTAGACCTGAAAGAGCCTTCCAAGTCATTGGGTTCACATTTCCTTCTTTTCAGATAGGGGAACAGAGGCCTAGAGGGGCAGCGACTTGACACAAATTGCCAATAACGAGTGTGGTCAAGATCCTAATTGGAATCCCAGATTCGAAAACTTATATAATGTTAGCAATGTCACCAAAAGCAGAAACAAAAAAGAGTTGATGCATTCCAGGAATGCATTGCAAAACTTGAGCACTCTTGTCTTGCGGGTTGTGAAAGCTTGCTTTCCCTCAGCCATCCACAAAGCCAGAAAATCTTTGGCTTCTAGCATTCTAACTGCCCCCAGCCTAGCAACAAAACCATAGGGATCCTGGCCATGGGGACTTCCCTTTCCCAGCCCTAGATAGGTTTTAGCTGGTCCCAGTATCACCAGAAATGGGATGACTGGACCCTGTCCCAATTCTCCACTTTCAGCTACCTTTGATAAAGGGGGCTTCATTGTGTAGTGATTAGCATACTTGAAGTGTGGCTGTTTCTGAATTCATATACAAATAATTTGTATTGACAAATTTGCCAGTTTTTCCTAAACGTTCAAATTCATCTGACCTTCTAAACAACAACATCCACTGGAAGATTATTGGACATCTGGAGAGTCATCTGGGGTTGAATTAAATTTTTGATGTGCTGTGAAATTGGGTCAGTGCATTAGAATTACATTTGAATAGTTATGAATGCACTAATAAAATGCTGCTCTGCAGTGCAAATTGGCAATTCTCCCAGACTTCAGGAAGCTTCGAAGAAATGAATTTCAAAATTCTTGATTAACAAATATGTACAAGAAGTCAGAAAAGACAAATTAAGACTCCTCTATTAAAGTACACAATAATCCTAGATTTATTTTACAAGTTATGGTTTTAAATGGGGCTATTTGCACTGCAAAGGGCAACATTGTTCCATGGTTTGAGTAGCAAGTAGAAAATAAGGAGGGAAGCTCCTTATTCTTCTTAGGATTTGTGGTTCCAGTGAAGTCATTGTACTTAGTCAACTATTTTCTAGACTGCTTAATGGAGCAAAAATAGGACAAAGAGATGGCAGTTGTGGGGGCTCAGATTTCTACTGGATGTTATAAAGCACTTCTTAACAACAGGCTGTCTTATGCTTCTCATGAAAAATGTTTAAGCAGACCTGAACAACCATCTTCCAGGGATTTTGTAGAATGTATTTCTTAATTGGCTGAGAAGTGTATCCAAAGACTTTCAAGGTCCTTTTGAATTTTAAGACTGAGCTGCTACAGTCTATAAAATAAAGCTAAAAGGAGCCCTAGTTGAATCGTTGGTAAATAATAAGTCTTAGGAATGAATTCTCACTTAATAACATTTAGAATTCAGCTAAACTAAAGCTAATTTTCTGGAACCCACATAGAGGCTAATGGATAGTCACAGCACTGGATGCAAAAAGCACCTCAAGGGAGCTGCACAAATCTGGAAAGGCATGCAAACCCAACACCCTGCAGGGCCAGCAATTCTCTGAAAGCACCTGTAAGACAGGTGTGCAGTGGAGGCTCAAGATATTCAAGATCTTCAAAATGTAAAGCACTTTTGGTTTCTTTTCTTATCAGATCATTATCATTGACCTAATCCTTTACATCAGGAACACACAGAAAATGAGAGAACTCTGGTAAAAATGGCAAAGACCATGTAAGAAATCCTTGCTGGGGTACATCTGTGGCTCATTACCCCTGAATGCTAGCACAGTTGAGTGTAGAAGTTTCTTGAGGTATCCAAAAGCTATACAAGGCAACATTTTATGCTCGCCTTGGTGTCCTTCAGTTTAATCACACCCCATGTTCACATGTCATGGTCTTTTCCCCCCCCCCTTCTTCATGCTCCTCTCCCTCATCCCTGCCCCTCAGTTCTCTAGGATCCCTGACTTCAGGCAATGCCTCATATTCAGGACCTGTTCTTCTGCCTCTTCTGAATCAAAATTGACCTAACCATGTTCTCATCCTTCTGTGCCTTCTAGAGAAGTTGCTGAGACTTGAAGACAAATACGTGCATACTCTGTGTACCTCTTTTGTGATATTTCATGATGGTTGAGTTTTCTTAGAATTGAAAAACCATTTCACAAAATAACGCCTCTGTGATTATAAATGGAATGCAGGTGGTCAGCAGTCAGGGGCAATAGTTTAAAGTGTGGTCTGGTTGGACACCCCACATCCCACCAGCTAGGTTACCCACACTGCACTTTGTTATAAAACTGGGAACTATGTAATGGAGGATTATTTTTAAATCTCTTAACTCATTCAACAAAATTTATCAGTTTCTTCAGTGGAGCAGTTACTATACTCTTGAACCAACACCATGACTGAAACATGGGTAACATTATTAAACTAAAGTTAATTCGTTGTTTTCTAAAAGTATATTTTTTTCAGGGGCGCCTGGGTGGCGCAGTCGGTTAAGCGTCCGACTTCAGCCAGGTCATGATCTCGCGGTCCGTGAGTTCGAGCCCCGCGTCAGGCTCTGGGCTGATGGCTCCGAGCCTGGAGCCTGTTTCCGATTCTGTGTCTCCCTCTCTCTCTGCCCCTCCCCAGTTCATGCTCTGTCTCTCTCTGTCCCCAAAATAAATAAAAAAAACGTTGAAAAAAAAATTAAAAAAAATAAATAAATAAAGTATATTTTTTTCTTTCTCACTGCATTTATTTGTAATTTTTTTCCTATTCCTTTTTTTCACTTTATTGATAAGGAATTGTATATATTTAATGTGTACAACTTGATGTTTTATATATGGCATATATTTATAATATAATAACCTACAATATTAAATATATAGTCTATATTTAAGATATATAACTTGATATTTTGGTATATGTATACATCTTGGAGTAATCACCACACTCGAGCTGGTTAACACATCACCTCACATATTTTCCTTCTGTTTTGTGTGTGCGTGTGTGGCAAGAATGCTTAAGATCTACTAAAAGTTTAAGTATTTGTTGTTCATGGGACTAAGCTCATTATTTTTCCTTATTGAGTCAAATTCTACTTTTTTTGGTAAGGAGTTCATTTATCTTACATAGAGACTAAAGTGATTTTTTTCAGTTTGTCAGGAAGAAATAGAATTAGATGCCAAAAGTCCACAAGACAATGGAGATGAAATATGAGGACAAGGGCTTGGTTAAGAAGCTGTAATCACAATGGCTAACATTGTGTCAATTTACCACAGTCTTCTGCAAACTAGCTGTATATTGCTCCTGAGAAAATACAGTTATGCCATGGATTATCTGGATTTATACCATAAACACCCAAACAGACTCTCTGTTGGCCATTTATCTGACAAAAACCATGACAAAACGGATCCCCCTCTTTCCACTGGACCAAAGCGGTGAAACAGAATAAGCCACCCAGTAATTCCAAAGGAGTCCAGTTTCAGGGTTTGGAGCATTATTCTTATACCAGCATGAATTTTTCCCCTTAAAATCGCTGGTGTTCCAGAACACCAACCTAAAAGAGAGGAAGCCTCCTGTGTGTCATCTCACATGTTTCAAATACTGCTTTTGCTCCAAGGACCATTTTGAAAATACATTGTCCACTTGAGGGTAACCACTTGGAGTCAAGGAAAGAACCCATAGATAGAAAAAACAGCCATTTTCTCAAACTCCCTTTTCTACCAAGAACTGAAGAACAAAAACAAAAGTTTCAACTACTTGTGACCTGTGGCTAACCAATGCTTGGGAGAGAAAATAGCACAGGTAGGATTCCCTGATTTACCAGGTAAATTAGACTTGCAGTTGAAAACCAAAATGGTTTATAGTCCTTATGGAGGCTGCCAACTCCATTTTTGAAAATGGGTGCAGTGATAAGAAGCATTTGCTTTCTGTTTTGCACCCTGAACATGCATGTTACTTGTATGAGCTCATTCACGGAAGGGATAATTAAAATGAATGTTGCACATGCTCATCTTAAAAATAACCTCATGCAGAAGAAAATATACTGGTTGATCCAAATTCATTAAGGAATAAGATATAATATGATACATAAGTTTCTTTTTTTGTGTGTGTTTATTCTGAAAGAGAGAGGAGGGAGCATGAGCAGGGGAGGGGCAGAGAGAGAGAGAGAGAGGGAGAGAGAGAATCCCAAGCAGACTCCACACTGTCAGTGCAGAGCCCCACACGGGGCTTGATCTCAAACTGTGAGATCATGACCTGAGTTGAGATCAAGAGTTAGTCATTCAACCAACTGAGCCACCCAGGAGCCCCCGCAAGTTTCATTTCTTTTCTTTCCTTTTCTTTTCTTTTCTTTTCTTTTCTTTTCTTTTCTTTTCTTTTCTTTTCTTTTCTTTTCTTTTCTTTTGAGAGAAAGAGGGCACAAGTGAGTGAGGGACAGAGAGAGGGAGAGAGAGAGAATCCCATGAGGGGTAGAGATAGAGAGCTCACCTCAAAAGCAGGGTTCATGTTTTACCCCGTGGGGCTCATGCTCCCCAGAAGTGGGGCTCACCGAAGTGGAACTCGAATTCATTAACCATGAGATCATGACCTGAGCTGAAGTCAGATGCTTAACCCACTGAGCCACCCAAGCCCACCCCACACCCCGTCCACCACCATGTTTCTTTTATTTAATAAAATGTATCATTCAGTGGTGGTGAACCCAGAATTAATGGAACCAGCAGCTTATATAATTTGGGGGACAGGATGTATTTAAAAAGATACCTCTTGGGGGAGCCTGGGTGGCTGAGTCTGTTAAGCATTTGACTTCAACTCAGCTCATAATCTTTCGGTTCATGAGTTCAAGCCCTGCATCGGGCTCTCTGCTGACAGCTCAGGACCTGGAGTCTGCATCCGATTCTGTCTCCCTCTCTCTCTGCCTCTCTCCAGCTCACAATCTGTCTCTCTCCTGTCTCTCTCTCTCTCTCTCTCAAAAATAAACAAACATTAAAAAATTATTTAAAAAAAGATACCTCTTGGTTGAGTGGGCAGGTCTTCCTATGTGCCTCCTCCACCACAGATAGCTCCTTGCTTTCTAGAAGACAGAACCACACTTCTCGGGCAAGAAAGCCTCTCCTCTTGCTGCTGGAAGATGGACAGGGAGCATCCTGGACCTGACTCCCCCTATGCTGCTGGCAAATGGTTTCCCGGTAGCAGTGCTGGAATTCAGCACCCAGATGTCCTTGCTGGAGTCACAATTTTTGTTCATCCTTTTGACAATATAGAAAACGGCCAAGATGAAAATGCCTGCAGTTGCTATTAAGTAAACAGCATAGAGGATAGCAAAAATGGCCAAAACAAGTGTGAGATCCACCACGAAAATGATCAGCTTGCCCAACATGTCTGCATTGCTCCACGTTCACAGAAAATACTTAAAATTTCCAAAGGCTCCCACTACGCAATTATGCCTTTGTAAAATATGGGCAGGAAAAAGGCCATTTCAAAACATGCTGAAGTGTGTTGTAATTCCTCCAAGTATCTACCAGGAGGGCTGTATAATGAAACTTTGATTTCGCAACTGATATGAAACAGTGGCTAAAGGTAAAGTATGGGATGTAACTTCACCATGAATATTGTAGTGGAGAGAAGCCCAGGGATTTATTTTATCCCCTAAGTGTGTAACCAATTCACTTAGGTTGTGACTTCCAAGGGATAGGAATGCACTAATATTGTGCATTCATAACATGGAAGGCTACTGTAGAAATTTGATGTTTCTTGGAAAATTAAAATAGGCTGGTACAATGTGAAAGAAAAATACAGCCATTTTCAAACATGCAGAGTCAGAAAGTTTACCTCTCCTACATGTGTTTGGAAAAAAAATTACTAGAGGATATAATCCTATAAAATATCTCTTTTTAAAAAGAGGAATACTTGGCATATAAAAAATTGTGAATTTAACCAATAGAGCAAATGGAATTAAATCCCAGAACCACAGTTAAGTAGCAGACATGCCAGGTAATAAATTCAAATTAGAAAAGGAAGTTAGTAGGCTACCAGAGAAAGTCTTTAAGAAGACAGTCACCTTCCTGTATTAAATGGCATGATTAAAAAGTGTGATGATCTAAAAACCAAATGGCCAGGATATTTCTTAGTTAACAAGGTAAATGAAAGGTAATAAGAGAATCCAAGAAAATACATAAAGTTAAATGATGAAGCCGTGGTCCTCAAATGGAGCAAACTAAACTGAAGAGTGATTCTGAGTAATGGAATATGAGAAATAAGAATCTATTGGTCCTTAATATTCAGAGTCTTCTGCTCCACGTGGCACAGATTAAGAGCGTGAGAATGTATTTCCAAAATGGTTAATCATATTCCTTGGCTTAACGAATATTTCTAAACTTTTAATATTCTCAATGCTATCTACTAGTTTTATATTTCTGGAAACCTAATACACAATAAGATAATTTACTACAGTGATATAGCAGAATGTATAAGTTAGAACCCTTGACAATTTAAAAGTAATGATAAAACTGACAAAAGTTTGGAGGTATAGTGAGGGAGATGAAGAGAGGTGAGGGAATATGGATTTCCACGTTTTGCATAGTTGAAATTCAAGGGATACTGGTGAACTATTGGTGTAAGAAATAAAGATTTGGTATGGTTTTACAAATAATAAAAAGGACCAATGGCAGAGCTAAAAATATAAATTTAACAAGATTTGTAAGATAGATTGGGTAGTAGAAGGTATTAACATTTTCATTTTCACGGCAGGAAATCAACAGATACTATTTAAAATTGCTAAATAACAGGGGTGCCTGGGTGGCTCAGTTAGTTTGGCATCTGACTTTTGATTTCAGCTCAGGTCATGATATCAGAATGGTGGGATTGAGCCCTGAGTTGAACTCTACACTGGGCATGTAGCCCATTTAAGATTCTGTCCCTTTCTCTCTCTCCCTCTCTCTCTCTCCCTCTGCCCCTCTCCCTCTCTCACACACACACTCTCTCTCTAAAATAAAAATGTTTTAAATAATAAAATTACTAAATAACAAATTAAATGTATATTATCGGGACCTGTGATATCCAACATGGTGGCCACCAACCACAAGTGGTTCTTGAACATTTGTAATGTAGCTAGTCTGATTTGATATGTGCTCTAAGTATGAAATATGCTTAACATAAAAAAAGAAGTTAAAATTGTTCATTCATAATTTTTATATTTACTATATGTGAAATGATTACATTTTGGTTATATGGGATTAAATAAAATATAACATTAAAATTATTTCACCCTTTTAAATATAGCTATTAGAGTAATTAAATGTTGCCTACATTATATTTCTCCTGTACAATACTGGTCTAGAATTTTAGAGCTAATCACCAGGAGAACCCAAACCAAAGAATGTTAAATTAATTCTCTCTGGAAAGTAGCTCTTTTTTGCAGCTCATTTTGTGCTCTTTTGTATGGTCCAAGCTTTTGTTGACAAGTCTATCTATTATTCTTTTCTTTAATTTTTAAAAAAATGTTCATTTATTTTTGAGAGAGAGAGAGAGAGAGAGAGAGAGAGAGAGAGAGAGAGAGAGCATGCAGGGGAAGGGCAGAGAGAGGGAGACACGGAATCCAAAGCAGGCTCCAGGCTCTGAGCTGTCAGCACAGAGCCCAACACAAGTCTCAAACTCATGAACTGTGAGATCATGACCTGAGCTGAAGCTGGACACTTAACCAACAGAGCCACCCAGGCACCCCTATCTATAATTCTTTAAGTAAACATTTAATAAAATACAAATAAAGGATAAATATTATGATACTTTTTTTTTAAAGAATAGATTAGGTGGGTTTACTGGAGGCAAAAATCAAAAGAACAAAGTGAAGAGAATAATTTAAACAAGGAACAAGACAACATAACATATCTTTTAATTATAGGAAAAATGAAAGGAGTGGTAGGTAATTATAATTGAGAAAGGAGGTTAAATTAATAAAATGTTTTATAATGATCAATAGTGCATTTTTTAGCTTAAAACTCTGTGTTAGGAATTACTGGGTAGTTTTTTGCAGACTAATCAATAAATGTAAAATAATGAGAGATAATGGCATTGTGATGGTTAATACAGGTGTATGTAGCTTAAATAATACACACGTGCTCCAGTTTAACAAAGAGATGGACCTGGGTGCCCTTACTTGCTTTACTGAAGAAGCTTGTCCTTAGCTGAAAGAATCAACAAAGAACTTCAAAATCAAACACCTTTAAGTATTATCTTGTAAATTCAACCTCCTGATTTCAAAAAAAATGCTAGAGAAGTAACAAAGTCAGGGAAATTTTCAAATAACTTTCTATTATAATGACAGTGAAAGAATATTTAATCAAACTACATTTATATACACCATTTAATGAAAGTGTATATTCAAAATTTCTCAGACACATTCATTATATACAATAAAATTAATTTTAGTATTAATTAGAGAAAATACGAGCTTAGACTTTCCTTCCTGATAGTATATTTTCAGGTCACACTGGGGAGGAACCCTCTCTTCCCTTAAGAATTTGTCATACAAAAAATTCCTATACAGGGGCGCCTGGGTGGCTCAGTCAGTTAAGCGTCTGACTTCGGCTCAGGTCATGATCTCGCAGTTTGTGGGTTCAAGCCCCGCGACGGGCTCTGTGCTGACAGCTCAGAGCCTGGAGCCTGCTTCAGATTCTGTCTCTCTCTCTCTCTCTGCCTCTCCCCTGCTCACGCTCATTTCTCTCTGTCTCAAAAATAAATAAAACATTAAAAAAAAATTCCTATACGGGGCGCCTGGGTGGCTCAGTTGGTTAAGCGGCCGGCTTCGGCTCAGGTCATGATCTCGTGGTCCGTGAGTTCGAGCCCGCGTTGGGCTCTGTGCTGACAGAGCCTGTTTCAGATTCTGCGTCTCCCTCTCTCTCTGACCCTCCCCCGTTCATGCTCTGTCTCTCTTTGTCTCAAAAATAAATAAACGTTAAAAAAAATTTCTTTTAATTGCTATAAATTTTTCAGAGTAGCAGAAATGTAACATCAATATAGATCAACTGTCCTTTTGAATCATTGCTTTTAAATTTTCTCCGTTGTATGATTTTACAAAAGAAAGGAATATATCCCACTCTCACTTTTAATTATCTTTATTTTCCCATTTGAATATCATTCCTTTGGCTAAAATGTCATTTTTTTTTCAATTGACATTTGCATGCTGTAACCTAAACTAAGAGATATAATTTCCTGTCAGTGAGGTATTGAGATCCACTGGAAAGATTTTAATAAAAATAATTTATTTATAGAATGTTTTTTTAAATGTTTATTTATTTCTGAGAGAGATAGAGAGCGAGCAGGGGAGGGACAGAGATAGAGTGAGACAGAATCCCAAGCAGGCTTTGCACTGCCAGCACAGAGCCCACCTGGGCTTGAACCCACCAACCGGGAGATCATGACAAGTGCCTAAACCAAGAGTCAGATGCTTAACTGAGCCCCCCAGGCGCCCCATGGGATAGGTTTTGATAGGAAAGGGGAAAGGGAGATTGAGACATCAGAGAACATCAAGAGATTCAAACAAAGGAATACAGAAAGGCTCAGAGAAAACTAGAGCAAACCTCACCAACTTTGTAGGCTTAAAACTCAAAGGTGTCTGGCTAGTATGAGACCCAGAGGCATAAATTGGGATCCTAGCCTTTCATGTGCCACAGTGTGAAAACTGGGATGATTTGAAATGTAGGATAAAAGGATATGGGGAATTCTCTCATCAAACACAAGGATCTTGGGTTCTTATCCTAAAACAGACTTATGTAAAAATCAGTAGATCTAGAACAGTTTATGGTGGAGAACAGTGCTTTATTATATAAAGAGGTTTGCTGAGATATATGTTTATTGGTGGGTAGGTTTTTTTCTTTATGCAAATGAGATCTTCATTTCCACCACCAAAAATCACATTCACCTCTTCATCCTAAGGTGCTTCCCCAAAGATATTTCCAATTATTTAAAATACATTTTAAATCAGCAGCAATCAAGGTTTAAGTCAAGTGGAGACTACTGCAGTGAGTCCTGAAGCTAAATTATACATTTAATATCGCTTGCCTTTCAGATCAGCAAATCCCCAAAGACTCACTATAAATCTCTCTACTTCCAACCATAATGACTTGGGCAGAAACATTCTGAATTAAATGATGCTCTGACGTGATTTATGTACATCTGGACTTTCAACCCAATGGCTTCCCAGCACTCTATCAATCTTTATAAAGTCCTGGTAATGTACTTGAAAAGAATTGCAATGCTGTGAGTTAAAAGCGAGGCCGGGATTTTTGCCAATGTGACAGGATAAGAAGCTGTGTGACCTGGCCCATGCTGTGAAGCTGGTGCTGGAGGAGTGATTGCACTTTGGGCTTAGAAGCCCCCTGAGCTCTGCTGTTTGCCCTCTCCAGTCAACTACCACAGCTTGAAATGACTACTGCCGGGAAAGGTTGAGAGGAACTTCAGTGTGGGGGCTTCTTTAATATTTCTTTCATGACGTTAAGTTGAAGCTGCTAGAGCATGCTTGCATTTGTACCCTGTTAATTTATTCAAATAGGAGACTCCCTAAATCTGCCCAATAAAATTGAATAAGTCTGATGATTGTATTATTATTCCCAATATTAAGTAACTCTTACCCCTTATAAGGGAATGAAATCATCCAGGCCCACTGACATGGGTACGTGACTTTCTTTGGCCAATGAAACGTGGTCAGAAATGCTAGATGCCAGTTGTGAGCAAAAGCTCGAAGAACCATTGTGGGATTTCATCATTCTTTTCCCACGAGCAGGGAGCTGGCAGGTCCCTGATGGAGGCTGCTCATTCAACTTGAGCAGGCTCCAGATGGAAGAGCCAAAGACAACCTATGATTGACAATATAATATGAGCAAGAAGAAAATTTTGTTGTAAGATACTAAGGTTTGAGGGTAGATGGTGTCTTTCGTTACTGTAGCATAACTCCGTCTAAGCTGACCAATAAAATCATCATCCCCTATAGAAACCGTAGGAACCACCTAAACACGAATAAACAAAAACAAGGTCAGCAAACTTTTGGCCAATGAGAGTGCTATCTCATTTCTTGAGATTTGGATTAGGGCACTACTGGCCTATCCTTTTTATTTGTCCTTTGAAAAATACTGGAGACTGAGCATGTTGCCGTTTAGCAATGCTACTTGCCTATACCCAAAGGGATCTCATACCCTCTCCTTTTCTTGACAGAATGGAGGTAGGTCTGGAATCTTAAAGTCTAGTGATCTCTCTCTCACCACTTATCCATGATGGCAGCATTAAGCCATCCATAGTAAACGTCTCAAGCGAGAGCTTGTGTCTGGGAAGATTGCTGGGAGAACAGGATACCTCAATTTATGAGAGACGCTACAGAGATAGGGGGCATGAAATTCCAAACAACATACTGGTCAAGTGCAGAGAAGTATCCGTGGTAAACCAGTTGGACTGGTAGGTCTAGATGACACTTGTATTCCAGGGGGATGTAATTTTTGACAAGTCTGGGGTTGTCCAAATCAAAATGGAATGTAATTCAGGGAAGACCTTAGCTCTAAATTCAATACCACCTTTAATAGTTTATTATATAAACTTCGATGCTCTTTTTATCTCTAAAAATATTGAGTGATTGCACAAGTCAGCACTGGGTTTTAATTCCAGTGATACTGTTTACTACTTGTATACATTTGAGAAGCTACTCAATCTTTTCTGTACTTCAATGTATTCCTCTAGGAAAGGAGGACAATAATATGACCCACCTCATCTGACTGTTGCAAAGATTACATGAGCTAATAGTGGTAAAATGCTCCAATAGTTCTGTAAGTAGCCAATGAATGTAAGTTAACATCATTAGCTATCTTGCCTATCTCTAAAGGTTGCCAAGACTCAATTGCCTAAAAAGAACTTTACAAACTTCACGAAGCATGACTTGTTATTTCTCATTTCTCACTTTGCCATACAACATGACTTGTTTCTCTTTGTGATTCTTTGAGGGGTAGCAATAGTTTAGGATGCTTACTGGATTTGATGAGACTAGTATCTTCTTGTGAGACCATGAGAGTCAAAAATAATTTGTCTCCACAAATCAGTCTTAAAATGTGTGCCAAATGTTGTAAAATCTTCATAATTTTGTTGATTATTTGTGTCAAATTTTTATCCCAAGGTGACTTCCTTTCTGCACCTGGACCTCTTTTCGAACCATAAAGACTGATTTCAGGAAACAAACAAAAATGACAAATCCCATCAGAGAAAAAAAGAAAAAATTGATTCTCCGTGCACAAAACAATGTTTATTCTTTGCTATTTATTAACTACCTGTATTGCCCTCTTTCCTCCAGCACAATGAATGCTCCTTTTGAGAGCTATTTCAAATTTTACAGAAGTTTACTGAAACCTGTCTATCATTTTACTTTAGGAAGTTAAAGAATTCTTTCATTCTAATTTTTCCCCAAACTACTGTGGAATCATTCTACCAAAAGTTGTAGAAATCAGATGCCCTCAACCCCAACCCCAACCCCAACCCCAAAGATTTTCAGTGTCCTCTATTTTTAAAGCCCTCTGTTGCAGTGGGTATTTACTTCTGCATGTGGGTTAAGATGTGTTTTCAAGTCAGTTGAGAAATATCAGAGATCTACCGAATACATAACCTTCCTTACAACATCTGTATGAAATGGACATGGTGGCTATAGCATTGGCCTGAGACACAAAAATTGAACACTTCAACTCCATGGGTTAATGATAAGTGATGGTTGAAGCTCAGAGGAAAGATGAAGAAATGACAATACCATCTCTTGAAGAAATCAGAAGCGAGGGTTATGTTTTTGTCCTGTGTTCTTTCTGGCAAATATTTTTCCCACAGCATGTTTTTCCTTTTGTCTTTTTTGGAGCATTCCACATGGCGATAGCACCATCTATTGGCCTACTCCATCCATCTGCTCTTTTGCTGTCCTGAAGATTTTGCTAACCACGCTCCTGACAGGTATGGGGAATACAGTTTGTGGTCTGTTATCACCTTACTCTCCTTTACTACTGAGCAGCTCTGTTGTACAGTAGTTTTGTGGTTAGTTCAATAGCTTACATCTATTAAAAAGAAATTTTCAGATAAGCCACTTCTTAGCTCCTAAACTCTTTCAAAATAATAAGTTATAAAAGTACTATAACAGATTCTTTAGTTTTCTGTTACGGTATAGTGTGAATAAATGAGCCATCCTAGAAGGCACATAAAGTTAGCTACTTAATCACACTTGCTAATTAACCCAATTCAGCTTTATTTCCTTAACCTCAAGTATTGTTTCTGCTTGTAAGGACAGACATAAAAAACTTAGAGTTATGAGTTCATATTAACTTCTTGGAGTTAGAGAGTGTACTGGGCATGTGTATGCAATAGAATCTTAGAAGAGCTTTGTGAATAGATTACTCATAAGGATAAAGATCCTGCTTGCAGGAAGCATGGAAATTCTCTTTTTATTCCTATTTTTGCTGAATTGTGAAGTTGGTTGATCAAATAAAATATAAGTCAAGATTGTTTTAGAGTTGGTAGGTGGGACACGGGTGGCTTAGTCGGTTAAGCATCTGACTTTGGCTGAGGTCATGATCTTGGGCTTGGTGAGTTTGAACCCCACATTGCAGAGCCTGCTGCAGATCTTCTGTCTTTCTTTCTCTCTGCCCCTCTCCCACTTGCTCTCTATCTCTCTCTCTCTCAAAAATAAACAAACATTAAAAAGAAAAAAGTTGGTGTAAAGATCTGCTGATCAAGACTGACTTTTAAAGAAGTAATTAGATTGAGTGCTAACAGTCTCACTGTGGCTTCCTGATATTGGCTGCATAAAAGCAAATGACTCACACACAATAAGGAATTGATAAATATTTGAAAAGCAAGGGAAGAGAAGAAGGAGTGAGTACAGGACTATCATACCATAGTGCATGTAGGTCAAGCCCAAAATAGAGGCTGAGAAAGGGATCCATGTGTGTGTGATGTATTAAGAGAGACCTCTTCAGGAAAATCTGGCTGTAAGAAAGCGGATGAAGCAGGATAGCAAGGATATGATCTTAAGTAAGGTCTAGGCTCACCCCCATCCTATGGCAGAGCCACATCACAATGTGGATTTCCCTGTTGGGTCAGTCACTGGCTGTAAACTTGTCCCTGGTTGCATGGGGGAAGACCTAACTTCCCTGGCAAGACATCTCTTATAAGAATTGAGTGCAATTCTCTGGAGAAGGAGCAGTTGGTAAAATGACTAATGAGCATCTAATATTCACAGCAACTGGGAAATGGGCACTTGGCTCCTCTAGGGCATCTGGGTAAAGGGCTTCTAGGTGGCGCTCTAAAAGTGTGCTTCCTCAGTGCACCATTGTGGTCTTAGTTTTATGTTTAATTGCATTCAAATACACCTTCGGTCATTTTATTTAACTTTTTCTGTTCCTGAGTTATTTTTATTCAACTCTGAAGTGACTGGACTTCATCCTCAAGAATGTCCTTTTTCCAAAAAGAATTCCTTGGCATGATGGCTTGTATACTTGAAGTGTTTGTTTTGTTTGTACATTTGAAGAACAATCTGGGGGTGGGGGGTATAAAACTCTTGAGTCCCACTTTTTTCTTCTCAGCAGTTTATAAATATTACTTTAGTCTTCTGTTATAGTCTTCTGTTTTCAGAGAAAACTATGAGGTAAACTAACTTTTCTTTTGTATGTCACTTGCCCTTCCTGCCTGTGATTCCCATGTGATTTTTGTTGTTGTTAAACTTCTGAAATTTCACCAGGATATATGTTGGTTGGCAGAGTGGTATGGTAGGCAGAGTAATGTCCCTTTCACCCCAGAAGATGTCCATACCCTAATCCCTGGAATCTGTTATTTTACATGGAAAAGGATCTTAGTAAATCTAATTAAGGATCTTGAGATGATGAGATTATCCTAGATTACCCAAGTGAACCCGGTTTAATCACAGGGTCCTTTAAAAAATTGGAGAACGATGTGTAAGGATGGAAACTGAGTCAGAAAATTGAAGCTGCTATAACTTCTGGATTTGAAGGTGAAAGAAGGGGCCATGAACCAAATAATTCAGGCATCCTTTAAAATCTGGAAAAGGCAAGGAAATGATTCTGCCCTAGAGCTTCCAGAAGGAATGCAGACCTAGTGACACCTTGATTTTTAAATCAGTGAAGCCCATTTTGGACATCTGACCTCCAGAACCGTAAGATAATAAATTTGTGTTGTTTTAAGCTGCTAAATTTGGGTAGTTTGTTACAACAGCCATAGGAAACTAATACAGTGTCAGCCATCACTTCATCTCCTTTGCATGTCTTTCCTATCTATCTATACACCTACAATCATTTTTTTTGTTCTTTCCCATTTTGTTTTGTATGATTTTCTCAAACCTGTCCATCATGATCCTAATCACATTTTTGGTAGTGATGTTTCAACTTTGTCGATACTAATACACCCTTCATTTCAATGATGCTTTTATATTTCTCTTCAATTTTTTCCTTAGACTAAGCCAGGTAATTTTTCACCTCCGTCTGTTGTCTTGCAATATCCTTGAACTTGTGTGTATTTTATTTGATTCCAGGCTGGTTTTCTTTTTCTTTTTCTTTTCTTTCCTTTTTGAGTCATCACCGTATACACCATTTCTTTTAAAACATGGAAAACTATATGCATCCCTAGGATTCCTCTTGAGGGGTACTTTTTTCATCTTTTTTACTTGTGTTCTTTCCTTCCCTCAGTTTTATTTGGTAATGTCTATCAACAGGTGTCACACTTTGTTAAATTAACATGAGTGCCAATGGTAAGCTGTTCAACAACAGGCCACAAGAGCAATTGAAATAGAGAAGTTTGTTACTCAGGCCCTGGAGAAAGAACACAGCATGCTTTGAAGAGCTTCATGGTGAGGTCAAGGCAGGGTGCAGACACAGAGTGAGGCAGATCCTGAGGCACATGCTTCTATGAGGATCTGTGGGTGGAGTGATTTAAGGTTTCCAGGCTAAGGCTGAATTGGTTAATTCAAACCCAAAGAGCACGGTGCCTTATCTAAGGGGTGCATGAATATTTCATCTGCTAGTTCTTATCTAAGGGGTGCACAAGGCATATAGGTGCTGGAAAACAAGGCAGACCGTTGATCACAAGGACTGTGGGGAAATCACATCAGGAACTCACTTGCTTATAAGAACGCTGAGGGCTGCTATCCAGGATGTGTGCTTGCATGAGGGGCCATCTGACCAAACAGAATGGATGTTGAGGAACAGTGCCCTGGAGTAACTTAGCTAAACTCTGAGAACAGATCTCAAGCTGGTCCCTAATTAATATTCATTTTGCCAGGAGACAACTATATGAGGGATAATATTGTAGGGGAGTGAGGAAAGAATGCTCTGGGACAGTCTGCAGTTCTAATACAATCTGTTATTTCCAGCATCCTCTCAAGAAATATGTTTGTCCTTGGGCCTTACAAGTAGTATAAGGCTCAACTACATTCCAGAAATTGAATTTCTCATTTGAAATTCACACTCTCTCTTTCTTTAGCACAGCAAGCAAAATTCTTGTATGTGGTATCACAGCTGTGGTAATGTGTTGTCATTTTAGTGTAGACTTGATACTTGGGGCATTATATTTCTTTGTCTGTGATTTGAGGTTGTATTTCCTTTTTTCTTTTCTTTTTTCTCTCTCTCTTTCTTTCTTACTTTTTTTTTTACATTTTTTAAAGTTAGTTTATTTACTTTAACTTCGATACCCAATGTGGAGCTCAAACTCACAACCCTGAGATCAAGAGTTGCATGGTCTTCTGACTGAGCCAACCAGGGACCTCCCCACCATTTTTTAAACGTTTTTA
Source organism: Felis catus (assembly GCF_018350175.1). Classification (NCBI taxonomy): domain Eukaryota; kingdom Metazoa; phylum Chordata; class Mammalia; order Carnivora; family Felidae; genus Felis; species Felis catus. The sequence continues at coordinate 35,836,536 of NC_058370.1, read as the reverse complement.
AAACTAGGTATATAATTCACATATCATAAAATTCACCCTTTTGAAGTATAAAACTCAGGGTTTATTCTGTTATTGTTGTTTGGTATATTCGTGATGTTGTATAACCATCACCACTGCCTAATTCCAGAACATTTTATTACCCCCAAAAGAAATTTTATACCTATTAGCAATCACTCCCTTAGGTCTCTGCCCCCAAGTCCCTGAAAACCACTACTCTACTGTTTCTATGGATCCGCTTATTCTGGACATTTCATATCAGTGGAATCATACAATATGTGATCTTCTTTGTCTGGCTTCTTTCACTTTGCATGTTTTCAGGGATTATTCATGCTGCAGCATGAATCGGTTCTTTATTTTTATTGCCAAATAATACCTCATTGTGTGGATATACCACATGTTCTTCATCCAGTCATTTTCTGATGGACATTTGGGTTGTTTCCACTTTTAGGCTGTTATGAATAGTGATGCTATGAACTTAGTGTACAAACTTTTGCATGAACATGTTTTCAATTCTTTTGGGTATCCTCTTCTCTTTGTAGATGGAACATTTCCCTCTGTTTATTCTTTTTCTGGTGTGTTTGAAGAGAGAAGTGAAAGACAAATGCTTTTATTCTTCCATCCTTAATCAGAAATACTCTTATCTAAACCACAGATATGAAAACAAAGTCCAAAGAGCTTACATAAATTACTCAGAGGCACTAGTCAGTTAACAATAGAGCTGAGAAAGGAAGTCTCTTAGCCTCTGTGAGGGTACTTTTTTCCCTTTTTCCCTTATGTTTCTATAATACCTTGATTCCTTCCCCCCCCCCGCCCCAAATTCCTTTGGTTAGCTATTGCTGCATAATAAAATGCCTCAATACTTAGTGATATAAAACATCAGCCATTAATCAATTCTTATGAATCTTCAGGTCAACTGGGTGGTTTTGCCCATCTGAACTGGGCTTGGTGGGGATCCCTCATTCATCCTGGTCAGTTGTTGGTCTGCTAGGTAGTTGATTGATTGTTGCTATACTCTTTGACACATTGAAGATCTTGACTGGGATGATTTATTACTGCTTCTCATGGCCCTGTCAACCTCCAGCAGGCTAGATAGGACTTGTTCCCATGGAAAGGCAGAGTTGCAAAAGAGAGAAAAAAGTACACAAGTTTACTTGAGCCTCAGACCTGGCACACTATAACTTCCTCTATACTATATTGGCCCAAAGAAGTCAGGTCAGCCCCAGATAAGAGTGGAAGGAATAGCTTTCACCTGTCCTTAGGGGGAGCTGTAAGCTTACACTGTAAAGGGTTTGGATTTGGGGGTGGGGGTGGGGAGAATCTGGGCCATTTTGCACTCTCGCACAGTCTTGTACTAAGAGTTATCTTTTAATAATTATATATAAAAGTTGACAACAAGGTGACAGAAAATAGTTCAGAGGAATATAAAATTAACACTGGGTATAGACTTTTTACTAGGGTAAAATACCTATTCAGGACTTTCGATTAACTCTCTCTTCTAGACATACTAGTATGCATGCTGTCTTCAAATCTACTCCCTCATTCTCCTGATCTCCACCCTTGTTTCAATGGTGACTGTTCTATGGAATGACCTTTCTGCCTACCTAAATCCCTCCCATGCTTTGAGTGCCAGCTTTGGAATCTCATTAGCATCAGAGTGCTCCTCTTATAACATACTCCTATAATAAATTTACTTGTCTGCCCAACATACCCTGTCCCACTGGACTGGAGACCCCTTGAGAACAGAGCTATTGCCTAATGCAACTTTGTATCATCTAGACCAGTGCCTACCACATAGAAGTGCATATTATATAGCATATTAATAAATGTTTTTGGAATTAATAAATTCATTAATAAATGAATGAAGCCCTAACTGCCCTCTTCAGCACATTGTGACTTTTCTCCTATGATTCATTTCATGAATTGTCTTTATCACTCACTGCATATTTTTCCCTTTGTATATATTGTGCAATATGTACACATATATTTACATACATATACAAATAAACGCATATCTTTGTGCATATATGCATATGAATACATATGTACACATTTTTATGTTCTATGTGGTTATTTAATTCTTCTATTGCTGTTTGGCTTAATTAACTACCTCATCATAAATAATACTTTTTTATTGAAGCATAGTTGACATGCAATATTTTATTAGTTTTAGGTATACAACATAGTAATTCAACATTTACATACATTATAAAATGATCACCACGATAAGTTAGTTACCCTCTGTCACCATACAGTTATTACAGTATTAGTTAGTATATTCTGTAGTATTGGTGCCTACCAATCAGTAGATAGATTAATTCCTTACAAGAGGAGTAAATTTAGGATCTGAAAGCTTAAGAAACTTGCTCAAACTTTACTTCTGGGTAGTGGTAAAACTAGCTTTCAATTCGAGGTCTGTTGAGCATTAAGCCATTATATGTTTTCATTAAAACCCTTCAAAGGAATTGCCTTATAACTAGAAGTTTGTACCTTTTGACTTCCAGTTATAAGATAAATAAGCACTGGAGGTGTAATGTACAAATGATGACTATCGTTAGCTTTGCTGTGTGGTACATTTGAAAATTGCTAAGAGACTAAATCCTAAAAGTTGTTGTCACAAAGGAAAAAATGTGTAACTATGAGGTGATGGATAGTAATGAAAATTATTGTGGTATTCATTTTGCAACATAGGTATGACAAATCATTACACTGTACCCTTTAAACTTACAGTGTTTATGTCAATTATATCTCAATGAAACTACAAGAAAAAAACCCAATATTATTGACTATATTCCCTCTGCTGTACTTTACATCTCTGTGACTTATTTATATTCTGGCTAAGTCTAGCTCTTCATTAATATTCCACTTTTTCTAAAAACAATTTGCAGTAACATATTTTTCAAAGATACAAAATAGGTCGTTATGAGTAAATATTGAAAAGAATGGGGGAACCATTCTTTTATGATAGCCATGTTCTGGAAACCAGATTTATTGACATTGCTTTAGCAATTATGGTAATTAGGAATGCAAAACTAGAAACCTCATTTTTAGAGAAACTTTTAGAAGGTTATATGACTTCTTACACAAGGAACGTCACAGAATATAATAGATGTCATCTGTAAATGTAATTTTGGGGCAGAAGACACAAATAGACACTTCTCTAAAGAAGATATCCAGATGGCCAACAGGCACATGAAAGGTGCTCAACATCACTCCTCATCAGGAAAATACAAATCAAAACCACACTGAGATATCACCTCACACCAGTAAGAGTGGCTAAAATGAACAAATCAGGAGACTATAGATGCTGGAGAGGATGTGGAGAAACGGGAACACTCTTGCACTGTTGGTGGGATTGCAAACTGGTGCAGCTGCTCTGGAAAACAGTGTGGAGGTTCCTCAGAAAATTAAAAATAGACCTACCCTATGACCAGCAATAGCACTGCTAGGAATTTACCCAAGGGATGCAGGAGTGCTGATGCATAGGGGCACTTGTACCCCAATGTTTACAGCAGCACTTTCAACAATAGCCAAATTATGGAAAGAGCCTAAATGTCCATCAACTGATGAATGGATAAAGAAGTTGTGGTTTATATACGCAACGGAATACTACTCAGCAATGAGAAAGAATGAAATATGGCCTTTTGTAGCAACGTGGATGGAACTGGAGAGTGTTATGCTAAGTGAAATACGTCATACAGAGGAAGACAGATACCATATGTTTTCACTCTTATGTGGATCCTGAGAAACTTAACAGAAGATCATGGAGGAGGGGAAGGGGAAAAAAAAGTTACAGAGAGGGAAGGAGGCAAACCATAAGAGACTCTTAAATACTGAGAATAAACTGAGGGTTGATGAGAGGTGGGAGGGAGGGGAAAGTGGGTGATGGGCACTGAGGAGGGCACCTGTTGGGATGAGCACTGGGTGTTGTATGGAAACCAATTTGACAGTAAATTTCTTATTAAAAAAATAAAATAAAATAATGTAATTTTGTAGCATAAGCAGAAACATGTTTCACAAGATTATTTCTCATACTGACCTTCAATTAAACCTAAAGTATTAAACCATAACTTAATGATGGCTTTTCTGTGGAGAGCTAAGCTAGTTTAGGAGGGCTTGTTTCTGGGGTATACCAACTCAACATAATGATAGGACTTTTAAGAATACAAGCTAAGAAAGAATTTCAAGTTCCTGAAAAATTTGCCCTCAAGTTTCTACAATGTTTCCTGCTATTGGAAGGTTTCCAAGATCAACAAAATTGATACTGAACTCCCTAAAACATACCAGATATGTAGGTTTTCATCACTGACCAAAATGTGATCCACAATAAAGTTTAGATACAGATTACAGGAGATAATACCAACATATTTTTATAAAAACAAATTTCCAAAATCCTTCCATTTGCAACAACATAGATGGAACTGGAGGATATTATGCTAAGTGAAATAAGTCAGGCAGAGAAAGACATATCATATGATTTCACTCATATGTGGAACTTGAGAAACTTAACAGAAGACCATGGGGGAAGGAAAGGGGAAAAAATAGTTTCAAACAGAGAGGAAAGCAAACGATAAGAGACCCTTAAATACAGAGAACAAACTGAGGGTTGATGGGGGGTAGGGGAGGGGGAAAATGGGTGATGGGCATTGAGGAGAGCACGTGTTGGGATGAGCACTGGGTATTGTATGTAAGCGATGAACCATGGGAATCTGCCCTCCAAACCAAGAGCATACCGTATACACTGTATGATAGCTAACTTGACAATAAATTGTATAAAAAATTAAAAATTAAAAAAAATACATTTCGTGATAGAGGCTCACCACAGAATATAAGAGAGTCAAGAAAATGTTTCCAAAGTGTATTTAGCCAAGTATGTCTTCTTTCATGTCTAGATCATACATTCCTTAAGAGAAAAGTTTGTTCTTATATTTAAATTTATTTATATTTCCCATAATTTAATAATGCAGTTAACAAATCTATGTTGAATGAATGAATGAAGACATTCAGAAACCCTTTTGAATTTGGCCAATGGGAATCTCTTCCAGAGATCATGGGGAGAAAAGAGCTTAGAGCATTTCTTCCCTACTCTCTGTTAGCTTTAGTTTTTCAGTTCTGGAAATGACTGAGTCCATCCGTAATTACAGGAGCTCCTAATCGTTCATGGCTCCATCAGTAACATCATCATCGGTGCCCCACATCCTTTCAAACTTATGGATGATAGCAACTTCTCAGTGTTGCAAGTATCTGCCTGCTTCATCCTTCCTCATTAGTTCTTTGAATGCCACCCTTAGTCTTTTCATTGAATCATCCAGAAAAAGAGTGTTGTTCTCTCTTAGAACTCTGACTAAATCGAACAGGAATTTGCAATAGATTATTTGTAAGTCAAGGGAAATAGCGATGAAGTTAGATATTTTAAGATTATGTAAACTTGTTGTCTGTATAGAAAATGAAGGTAGATCTCAGAATATTTGCTTAAATACCATAGAAGCAAAATGTGGGTGGAAGGCAAGATTCAAGTATTACAATGAAAAGATTAATGGGAATAAAGATGAAGTCACACCAACCTGAGTATGAGCAGGGGTGTGTGTGAATCAGATTAGGTGAAGGGGCAAGAAAATCTGGATATTTGTTTTCCCACAGAATGTGTTTGAGTAAGCTACTAAATTTTAATACAAAAGTCAGGATAAGAAATCATGTGAAGCACTTTTTAAGCTTCCTAATTCATCAGGCACCTGGGTGGCTCAGTGGATCCAGTGTCTGTTGATTTCAGCTTAGGTCATGATCCCAGGGTCATAGGATCGGGCCCTGTGTTGGCCTCCATGTTAAGCGTGGAGCCTGTTTGGGATTCTCTCTCTGTCTCTCTCTTTCTCTCTCTCTCCCCCTGCCCTACTCTGGCCACTTCCCCCACTTGCACTCTCCCTCTCTTTAAGAAAACATAAAATTAAAAAAAAATACACTTCATAATTCATGACAAGAGAGTAAATGGTAACCCCTATGACCCAGCAATTGCACTACTAGGTATTTATCCAAGGGATACAGATATGCTGTTTCAAAGGGACACATGCACCCCAATGTTTATAGCAGCACTATCAACAATAGCCAAAGTATGGAAAGAGCCCAAATGTCCATTGATGGATGAATGGATAAAGAAGATGTGGTATATATATACAACGGAGTATTACTTGTCAATCAAAAAGAATGAAATCTTGCCATTTGCAACTATGTGGATGGAATTAGAGAGTATTATGTTAAGTGAAATCAGTCAGAGAAAGACAAATATCATATGATTTCACTCATATGAGGACTTTAAGACACAGAACAGATGAACACAAGGGAAGGGAAGCAAAAATAATATAAAAACGGGGAGGGGGACAAAAAATAAGAGACTCTTAAATATAGAGAACCAACAGAGGATTCTGGAGGGGGTGTGGGAGGGGGGTGGGATAAATGGGTAAGGGATATTAAGGAATCTACCCCTGAAATCATTGTTGCACTATGTGCTAGCTAACTTAGATGCAAATTAAAAAAAAAAACTAAATTAAATAAAAATTTTTAAAAAAGAGTGAATGGTAAAGACTCAGTAAAAATTAACAGTCAAGATGTTGGCCTCAAGTGAGGAACCTGTTTTTTTCAGCAGCCAGAATGTACCTACTTTTCACTCTCTCCCAGGGCCTGCCACTACCAAACCTATTAAGACCATCGCTTAGAACTATAAAGTAGACAACTTTTTTTTTAAATATAACTTCACAACTTCATTTTCATAGTGTGATCTAATCAACAGATCAAATTAATTTAGGGCTAGAGACAAGGGTCTTAACCTAAAACCATCAGCAACTCTTTGTTAGAGTCCAGATTTTTTCTGTGTGCTCTGCTTTCTCTCTTCATTAGTAGTCCTTCCTTTCCAGGGTTCTAGTTAGGTTTAAATGACATGATGTTACATGAAAGCCCTCAACACTGTTCTTGGGCCAGAGAGGGCAACCAGTAATTTTATTTTTCTCCACTGTTCTGAGAGGCCATGATACACAGCCTGGGGACACGGAGCTGAGTTTGAATTAGCCTCTGCCTTATTTGGTATTAGTTCTTGAGCAAGTTACCTAATTTCTCAGAGTTTCAGTTCCTCATCTGAAAAATGGGAGATCATTACAGCCTAGTGTGAGAGCAGACATCATACACATGTAATAAAGGCCGTGCCCTTCTGGGCATCAATTACCTCATCAGGATAATTCTGATTCCATTGGATTGTTGACTAGAAATAAATGAGATAATACATGTGAGCTACCAGGCTCTCTCAATGTATGTTCTTTTTAACCCTTCCCCCAGTCCTTGATTGTGGTCAAGAGTGACAGGGCATTGGCCACACAGAAGACAAGAGGCTCCTGTCTAATGAAATTGAGTAGAGTAAGCCCACCAGATTAAATAACATTTCATTTGGCCCTTAAAAAGTAAGAAGTTTTACAAGTGGCCATGGGCAAAAGTAAAGGCAGAAAGATGGAGAACATACAAGAACATATTTCTGACTGACCTAATCTAGGGTTCTTTTGGGGAAATAGCAGGAGAAATGTCTGCGGATGATGGCTGAAGGTAAATTGTGGGTGGTGACCTTGAAGACAAGGCAAAAATAGGATTTTCTTCATTTAAGAAAGAACCATGGAAAGCTCTTAAGTTCAAAGGTGTGACTATTTTGGATAGGAATTCAGATATGAAGAAGGATCATATGGACTTGACATTTTGTTTTCATTTTGTTTTTTAATGTTTATTTATTTTGAAAGAGAGAGAGAGAGAAGTGCACATGTGTGAGCAGGGGAGGACCAGAGAGGGAGGGAGAAAGAGACTCCCAAGCAGGATCCACTCTGTCAACATGGAGCCTGGTGTGGGGCTTGAACCTGCGAGCCTGAGACCATGACCTGAGCCAAAATCAAGAGTTGGATGCTTAACCGACTGAGCCACCCAGGTGCTCCTAGACTCAACATTTTGAATGAAATCACTGAGTTCATTTATTGGAATGGGGGAGTAGTGAGTGGCATCCCTCTGAGTCTCATAAATGCAAGTAGGATGAGTGGGGTGGGTGGAGGAGGGGAGAGGAAAGATTATTTTTTCAACTATTATGTCCCCAAAGCCAGCATAGAAAGGGACCCTGGAGCGACTTATTAATATGTTACAGAAAACATTCTATAGGTTGCTTGGCAGGTTATTCTCCATTTACCCATTTTCTTTCTCAACCAAATCCATTTTCTTTCTTCTCTACCCTTGCTGTGTGTCCTGGGGGAAGAGGTAGCTATTCCTATGGACTTCTGGCCCAGACTTCATTGTTTTCTAGCTTTTGGTCAGAGTTTGGAGATAGGAGTAGGACACAGGATGGGAGAGGAAAGAGAGAAGTCAGAGTACCCATTCCTCTGGCTCCCTCCCTAATTTTGCTGCATTTGTGGCAATGGTTGCCAACAGGCCCCTACACTCATTAGGTTCCATTAACACCACTTCCTCCCTTTACCTTTTTAGGCCTCGACCCAAGGTGACAACTGCTTCCCACCATTGCCAGTCCTCTGGACACTGTAATCCCCCTGTGGGTTCCCTTAACCCTACCCACACCCCTGTAAGCCATCTATTTATTAAAATCTCTTGTACAGTTGGCATTGGATTCTGTTTCCCAGCAAGATCTTGAATAATACAGTAGCTAACCCCTGATCTATAATTTCCCCTGAAACATCACCCCAATTAACAAGATTTGGGGAAGTCGCCAGGGCACTATGTATCCTACCAGAGGCATTAGTGCCAGGACATTCAGCTATCCAAGAAGCTTTGCATTCGGCACCAATTATTCCCACACATTCCCACTTCCTCTGGTCTTGGTTACCTCAGTTGATGGTTCCACCACTCACCCAGTTGTTCAAAGCCAAAGGAACCATTTTTTATTATTTTTCCCAACTTCCAGCCCCTGTCTAGCCTATCACAAAGTCCTGTCACTTCTTTCTCCAAAGAATATCTGCATCTGCCCATTTCTCCTCATCTCCACAGCTAACAACTTAGCCCAAGCTTCCGTCATCTCTAACCTGGATGGTTTCAATGACCTTTTCACCCGATCTCCCTACTTCTTCCTTCCAAGTCGTTTTCCACCCAGCAGATACAATGACATATTTAACAAATAAATCAGACTACATCACTCCTCTGCACCTTCTAAAGCCTTATATTGCTCTTAGATTAACGTCAAAGTCTTAGCATTAACTAAAAGTTCCTGTGACATCTTTTATCTTCTTGCCTTTTTCTTACTGTGATACAACTACCCAGGTTTTCATTCCTTTTTTAGAACATTCCATACCTGTGTCCTCAGAACTTTTGCACTTGCTGCTTTCTCTTCCCAAATCCCCACCCACAGTTTCTGCATGGTTGGTTCCTTCTTGTCATTCATGTCTCCATTTAAATGTCACCTCCTCAGGGAGTCTCTCCTTGATCGCATACTATAAATTACTGCTCCTTCACTATTATGATCACATCATGTGTTTATTTTCTTTACTGTCTGGAATCTCATGGATGCTTTCTGAAATTTCTTCGTTCTTTCATTAAGTTTATTTCCAGTCTCCCTCAGTTCCCCTGGAATAAAAACTCCAAGGGAGCCAAGCTGAGGTCTTTGTCAATTAGCTCCAAGGGAGCTAGGTCTTTTGGCCTAGAAGAAGACCTACCCATAATAAATGACATATAAATATTAACTGAGTGATGGAATGAGCAAACATTCTATAAATTGGGGGGGAGGAAAAAAGCAGAGATACCATTTTCATTTATCCAATGGGGAAACATTTTAAACTTTGCTAAAACCAAGCTTAACAAAGTATTGAAAAAAATGGAACTTTCAAGAATTACCCTAAGAATGCCAAGTGGTACTCATTTTAGAGAGCAATTTTGCAGCATAAAATTGAAAATGTGCTTAACATTTGACTCAAGAATTCCACTTATAAGAATCCACATTAGCTTGAATATTTCTATAAGCTGATATTATGAGAGTGTTTATTGCAATATTTTCATATTCACAGAAAATTTAGCCTCTCTAAATGTCTATTAATGGAGGAATAATGTGTGACATATTTATATGTTGAAATACTACACAGCAGCCAAAAGGGATGCCTGTTATGTGCATAAATGTATGAATATATAAAAATAAAATGGCTATATCTTCAAAGTATAAAGTGAAAAAAAGGAAAGATGTGTTTGACATCATATATGTAAGTAAAACATACATATATTCTATTCTAGCATTTGTTCATGGAATGGAAAGATACCCCCCATTGACTATTGTTACCTTTGGGGAGGAGGTTAGGTAATGGGGTCCAGGGGATTTCTGATGGAGAGGGACTATGTAATGTTTTATTTATTTCTCAAAGTAAACACAAACAAATATTAACAATTTCTAATTCTGGATGATGGCCATATGGGTGTTTTGTCCTGTTTTTAAAATCATATTCAGCAACTTTTTATTTGTAAAGTTGAACAAAATCAAATAATAAAAATGAAGTCAATTTTTGGTAATGGGAGCAGAGAGAAAAAAGCCATCAGAAAAAAGCAGGAGCTGAATTAGGCTGCTGACCGCACATTATATGAGGGCAAGGAGGGGATGCTATTAGGGTCTGACCCCCTTTGCTTGCTGCACAGTGTGCATCCATCTCCCTCTGCTGCAAGAGTCGGCTACAAACAGCTCAGAAGTGTCTTCTCTGGACAATTGCCTCATCCTGCAGTCTCTGAGCTGTGCTGTAGGAGTCCTGAGGCCCAGCTTTCTTGGTCATTACATACTTCTCAAGGCCTGAGTTGAACAGCTATTGGTATGACGGTTGGGCTCCAGCAGTAAAGATAACATCTAAGCACCTTTCCTGAAAAAGAAAAAAAAAACTAATCCAGTGAGTTTGGGGTGCATATGTATACAGAATTGGATTAAAAGTGGTCCAAAATGATTAAAAATAAATCCTAAACCCAAGAAGGAAAAGATTCCCTACTCTTATCAGATGTCGCCATTTGATTTCAATTGGCTGAGCTCCTTAATATGGAACAAACACACAATTAGAACAATAAACATGCAGGATGCCAAGAACCAGGAGATGTCAGTCTACTCACTGGTGTGAATCCATTGACCAGCCAATGGGCCACGAGTAAATTACTTACCCTCTCTGACCTTCCATTTCCTTGCATGTAGAATGGAGTTACTATGCGTTTTCAATGAAATCATGCATTACATGAGTCCATATTAGGCACAAAGTCAAGGTTAGTGCCTTTTCTCTGAGCTAACACTGGCTTGGCTTGGCTTTGATGATGACACCTGTTTCTCGTTGGGCCAGGGCCTACCTTGATTCCCCCTACCCCCCCCCCCAAAAAAATGGGCTGTAGAGAATGCATAGATTCTCCCTAGTGGAATGTCCTGTTCTTCCACACTCATGAGGGTTCTATATTTGCACATGCAACCGACAGTCTTCACTACCCTGAAATGCAGCATGGCTAGGAACAGAGGCTGAAGTGAAGCCATGGTCTGCTTTTTTTTTTTTTAATGTTTTTTCTTTATTTATTAAAATTTTTTTTATTTTATTTTTTATTTTTGAGAGAGAGCAAGAAGGGGAGGGGCAGAGAGAGAGGGAGACACAGAATCTGAAGCAGGCTCCAGGTTCTGAGCTGTCAGCTTGGAGCCGGATGTGGGGCTCGAACTCATGATCCATGAGATCATGACCTGAGCCGAAGTCGGAAGCTTAACCAACTGAGCCACCCAGGTGCCCCAATGGTCTGCTTTTTTGATGCCATCCCAAAACATTTAATCTCCTAAAAAAATTTTTTTTTGCAAACATATGTGTCTCACCATTTGAGAACTTGTAGTTGCTTTTATCCTCCATCTATATATAAAGCAATACAGTCACTATAGCTTATCCCCAGCAGAGGTTGGAAATAATGTCTTGGAAGGAAATCCAATTCCCTTTGCTTTCTCAGCCTATTCCAGAGCAGCTGCATGTTTGCCTGATATAAAACTTTTAGCGGCAAACAGACTGGTAGATGTTATCTCATGTAGTTTCAGGATATTGCTTCATTAGTGGATCAAGTGGGAATTGACTGTTTCTCTCCCAATTTCTCACACACACCCTTACCCAAGTTTATTCTTTTTCTTCCTGTTTACTCCTTTGCTGGAAATATTTTGACATTTCAACTTCCTAGCAAAAATGGGTGATTGAATATACACATTTGCTTTCCCTCTCTCCAAGCCCTATTTACACATAAGTTAAGCAATTTTTTTTTTATAAAAGAATAAGACCTACAAAGGACAGGGGAAGAAACTACACCACGGGATGTTAGAAGCTGGGAAATGGATGAATGAGAGGAATGGGACTTAGCAAACTAAAGAAAGCTAAATTATACACCTGAAGTGGCGGAAGATGAGAAGCAATCCAATTAATGATCAGGGTTGGGTATTCCTAGAATTGGGAATGAAGATGAGGCCAAGATAGGCAATTGGTTGGAAGTCTCTTAAAGAGGTTTGATTCTAAGATCCAATCGTCCACTCTATGTAGTTGGGCAATTGCCCCTTTGCATACGTAAAATACAAGAAGGTGAGTCATAGGAGCAGGTAATTGAGAGGTCTTTTGACTAGAGGGCTCTAGGCACAGTTGGGAATGGGGTAATTATCATAGTGAAAGCAGCAAGGCTCAGGCCTTTATTGGGCATTTGCAGAGCCCAAAGTTGGGCCATGGCTCCTAGCCTACTCTCCCTTCTTTTCCCACCCTGGTCCCTTACATCACTATCAAAGCCTCAAATGAGCACCTGTGGAGACCCAGCCCTCCTGTTCAAACTCTATCAAATCTCCACAAACTGCCATTCATTCCCCATGGCATGGGTTCATGGATACGTACACTGGTGGGTGGAATTATTCATCATAAGAAGGATAGAGAGAAGAGGCCCAAACAGTCCCTGGAGACAAACTTGAGGTCATTTGGGCAAGAATTTTGAAGTATGGTCTAGGAATGAGGGGCAGGTCCCCCTAACCTTGGGGAAGGGCACTCCAGAGAGGGGCCAGAGAGGGTCCTTTAAAGAATATCTAAAATAATCAACTGTCCCATCCTGATTTTAGCACTGAAAGTCCTGAATCCCAGGAAACTCCTTAGTCTTGGGCAACCCATGGTGGTGGATCACCCCCTACCAGGCTCAAGAGTGGTACTGTACTTGCATACTTAACTCTGCAATCCCCAGCCCTCTTTTCCCAGAGTGCTGGCAGCAAGGACCATGTCTTCCAGGCAGGAAACAAGAAATATTCCTCTGGGGAATCCTATCCACCCAAGAAGAAAGAGCTAAAGACTCTGACATTAATGATTCCCTGAGAACTCCCTTAGATGCTTCTACGGTGAAGCCCAGAGTTGACAAAGCCCATCTACTAGCTCAGAGCATCACGTTAGTTTTTCAGAGGCCTGTGCTTAAATATAAATAGATGGCACAGGATCACTAGACATTCAGGAAATCCTTGGCATGAAAGATTAAGACCAAAAGAAACAGGGAAAACAGCTATTTAGAAGGAAAGATATTATGCTAAGAGAAGAAATTTTAAAGCATCTACATTAATATATTCAGAATCACAGAAGATGTTGCATTCATGAACAAAAGAACAGGATATTGTAAAAACAATTATTCAGATAGTAAAAAGAGCTCTTGGAAATTGAAATGTGAAAGCAGATATAAAAACTCCATGCAGATATTGGAAAATAAAGTTGAGAATACCTTCACACAAGGAAGAATATAGAGACAGAGTTGTAAAGTAAGAGAAAAAAAAAAATAAGAAGAAAGCTAGAGTACCAATCTAGGTCTAAAAGTAAAAAAAAAAAAAAAGTAGGAATTTCAGACAGTGATATCAGGGGAGGAGAAAAGATGAAAATATAGCTCAAGAAATTCCCCATAATGAAGGGACATAAATTTCCAGGTTAAATAAACTCAGCAAGTGCCAAGCACAATGGAAGAAAATATTCTCATGCCAAGACATGGGAGGTATACCAAAGGCATGGGACAAAAAGAAGATACTACACGAGAACAAAAGTTACAACTAAAGAATAAAAGTTGAGGGACACCTGGGTGGCTCAGTCAGTTAAGCATCTGGCTCTTGATTCTGGCTCAGGTCATGATCTCACGGTCATGAGAGCGAGCCCTGTGTCTGGCTCAGCGCAGCGCATGCTTGGGATTCTCTCTCTTCTCTCTCTCTCTCTCTCTCTCTCTCTCTCTCTCTCTCTCTCAAAATAAATAAATAAATAAATAAACTTAAAAAGAATAAAAGTTCAGAAGGGTCTTGAACTCCTCATGACCAACACTAGAAGCTTTGGTAACACTTGAAGCTGTGGACAACAGAAAAAAATGTCTTCAAAATTCCAAGTGAAATTTATTTTCAACCTAGAATTCTATACCTTAGCAACACATCACTTAATGTGAGAACAGAATATTTTCAGATATGTAAGATCTCCAAAATTTTTCTTCAAGAAACTATTGGAGGATGAGTGCCACCAAAGCTAATAAATAAGTGAAGAAAAAAAAAAGATATAGGATTTAAGAAACAGAGAACCTAATATAAGGAAGAGATAAAGAGAATCACCAGAAGGATGTTGATTTACGAGGCACAGGACAACTCTCCTGATGGAAGTATGTCAGAATGTTTGGGGAGAAATTTATTTGAGATAATGAAATTATTAGATAATGATATATCTGAATATTTAAAGAGGAGCTGTAAGTAATTGGCAGAGTATTTGGGGTTGGTTTGCTAAAAAAATACATGGAGAATTAAGGAAACAAAACACAATTATTAATTATAAACAAAAATGTTGCAAGAAGTGAAAATTATAGTATATCACATGGATCAGCTGTGGATAGCATTTGTACAATAAAATGCATATTTTTCTTACCCAAATTGGGATATAACTATCCTAAGAGAATGGGGAAAGGGAAAAGGTGCATTTGGTGGGGGATAAGGGAGCAGAAAGATGCAGGAGAGGTCATGCAAAGTCATCCTTTTCCATAATAAGGAAAAAATAGGTAATGCCTAAGACTGAAAATTAAGAGGAAACAATAAATACAAGGATGCAATTTTAAGTAATATGGATATCTAAACCCCCCAAAAATAGTTGCAAATGTTTGTAAATACTTGTCTATTGCATGAGGACAATTCTTGCAGGAATATAGGGGACTGTTGTTTTTCATAACAAATATTGGAGAATGATTTTACTCTTTTAACTGTGTGCATGTATAACTTCATAAAATCATCCCCTTCAGGAAAAGACATATTAGAGAATTCCAATTTACAAAGTAGCTTCCTCTTTATTTTTTCTATTAAAAATTTTTAATGTTTATTTTTGAGAGAGAGAAAGCATGCGAGCCAGCAGAGAAGGAGCAGAGAGAGGGGGACAGGGGATCTGAAACAGGATCTGTATGCTGACAGCCTCTGGCCCGATGTGGGGCTCAAGCCCACAAACTGTGAGATCATGACCTGAGCCTAATTGGACAACCAACCAACTGAGCAACCCAGGTGCCCCTATTTTAAAATTTTTAATATAACCATTTAAATATTTTTTATTTAAATTAGTTCAATGGAATTGACCAAAATAACTGGCAGATGACCACAATGGTACTGTTTTATCTTCAGGTTATATGTATTTTATTAAATTGAAAAGAATCCAATAAAATTCTTTTAGTTTTACATTAGGGAAAGTACATAATTTTTTTATGAAGTGTGAGGTTTAATTAGCTTTGTGTTCATGAGCAGAATAAAGTGAAACTTGTACTTACTTAGAATTACAGGAAAATTGGATCTTTTAATTAATTGAATATTCAGATTTTATTAGTGTAGTAGCCTGATTTCAGAAATGTCCCTAATTCTTCACCTTTCCAATATGCATTCTGTATGTAATGTGACTTTGTAGCAACATCCACTGATGAGTGGAGTCTTTCTCCATCCTGAAATCTGGGCTGGCCTTGTGATTTGCTCGGCCAGTGGACTGCTGTAGAAGTGATGGTGTGCTAGTTTGTAAGGAGCTATGTGTATGTCCACACTTTCTCTTGGACCCCTACCACTGCCATGAAAATTGCCATGAGAAGCCAGACTATCTGGTTGAAAAACGTAACATGGATGAGAACTTAGTAGTCTTAGCCAAAGCCATGTTAAAACAGCTGTGTGAGGGAGCCTGGCTTAGGTTAGCAGAAGTGTCAACCAACCAACTGTTGACTGTAGCGACAAGAGTGAAACCAGCTGAGATCAGAACCACCTAGTTCACCTAAGATCTTATGAACAATAAAAAAAAAAATTTGTTTAGCCACTAAATCTGGGGGTGGTTTTTTACACAGTACTCGCTAACTGGTACACACTAACAGCTGTCAACTTGTACCATAAGTGAATATTCAACTTTCGAAGAATTGGGAATTTTTTTTTCTTTTTTTTTAACATTTATTTATTTTTGAGACAGAGAGAGACAGAGCATGAACAGGGGAGGCTCAGAGAGAGGGAGACACAGAATCTGAAACAGGCTCCAGGCTCTGAGCCCTCAGCACAGAGCCCGACGCGGGGCTCGAACTCACGGACCGGAGATCATGACCTGAGCCGAAGTTGGCCGCTCAACCGACTGAGCCACCCAGGCGCCCCGAATTTTTCTTTTTAATAGCATCCTTAGGAAGAAACTGTCGTATGTTCTCTAACCAATTTGCAAAGATTACATGGGAAACGTGCTTCAAAATCAGGTTTCAAAGTGACAAAACTTGAGAATTTGGGAATGAAGTCTTGTTTTTACATTGAGATTTCCTTCAAAATAATAAAAGGATAAAAGTTAGGGGGCATTAAGAAATGAGATCATAATCATGAAATCAAGATGGATCAAGTTTTCTTTGCCTGAGATAGCTATCAATTGCAAAGGAGGAAAATTACACTTTTCAGTTAACATTAATTTCTAGAGAATATGTTTATTTATACTGAAGAATTCCAGGTGACCGAATGAAATTCTATTTGGGAAGAATATGATGTTTTCATTTTAAACTCTCCTTCATTTGTTATGATAATGATCTGTTTCAATAGACAATTTTTTGTATTTCCACCTAGTTCAGAGATTAACTTATTAAGATGGTTCTTACCCTAGGCATACACATGTGAGTTGAGAATTAGCCAATATCCAGCATATCTTAGACTCTAAATAGTTTGGACAGCTCTTCTAATCAGCTTCAGAGTAAAGATTTGTACAAAACAGAAGTGCATATTGCTCTTTTAAAATATATTCTCAGTTTGGGTTTGCCCCCAAGGGCTTTGATGAGAGCAGGACATTTGCCTATAATGATAATGGCCAATGTCATTTCCAGTGATGTTTCGGTTTGGTCACTTAAAGGAGCAAACACCCCCCAAATTTTCCATATAAGATTTTCATTATCATTAAATACTCAGGGCCAAAAATAAACCAGGTGGGCTGTGAGGAACTCAGTTTACTTAAAGCAAAAGTAGGTGCAGACTTATTAGTTCCTTTTATTATTACTTCTAAATATCTAGAACAGCTTCAGGTCATGTTTACTTTCTTAGGTCAAGGAGTAGCCAAAATAATTGCACACTTCACTGGGATTTGTAATTTAGCTCTTTTTGATAAGGTTCCAAGCAAGGTTTTACCAGATTGGAATTTAGCAGCAGCATTTACTGCTACTGCCAACTAGAAACAGAGCACTATAATGTGCAAAGATTGTGTGCGGTGTGGACAGGCCCTAGGAATGGTATCAAGGTTAATTAATTTAATTTGAAAGTTTTGATGATTGTTAGAAAAATCTCAGAAGATTTCTTAGACAAGTTTTTAGGCCTCCAGGATATTCTATGATGATAATGCTGAAAAGTATTGTTGACAACATTTGGAATGAGGGTTTTTAAGGAATGGTATAACAGTTTGAGTAACTGTTGACAGTTTTTCCTTGGTACATCATGCATTTTTTAAGTTCCAAGAGCATTGGAACCAGTAAAATATTCAAACAATGTAAAAATATGCAGGGTAAAAACTAAAGCCTCCCTCTCCCTTGTCCCCTTATCCTGAAGTAATCATTAATTATGTAGCATATATTCCTCCAGAACCTTTCCTCTCTCTCTCTCTCTCTCTCTCTCTCTCTCTCTCTCTCTCTCTCTTTCACACACACACACACACACCACCACCACCACCACTACCACCACACATACCAGAGAAGCAGTGTAAATACTGCTGAGATATTTTTGTAGAGAAATAGGGATGGATAGATTACATGCATTTTTATTTTTTTTTAATGGGATCTCTATATATAGTTCTGCAATTTGCTTTTACAGTTACTAAATTTCATGGGCCTTTCCCATGACAGTCCTTATAAATATTGTTCTCAAAAAATCTGTATAAAAATCTATAACATGGTTGTGAAATTTAAATATAGCCTTTCTGGTGAACATTTAAATTCTTTCTAATTACTTGATATCAAACCATGATACAATAAATGATTTATACATATTTTTTGTACAAGTACAGGTATTTCTGAAATACAGATTACTGGATGAAGTACTGTTGGGTCAAAGGATTTTAAATATTGAAGTTACCTTCTTAAAAAAGAAGGAGAAAAAGCCCTGTATAAACTTACTCTTATCATGGTTCAGGTGGTCAATCAGAGTTCCTTCTTCCTGTCAATATTAAAGACTACTTTTTATTTCAGCCAATTTGATTTTTTTAAACCAGATAAAGTTATTCCCTATTTGCTAGTGAAAAGAAACATTCTTTTATAGTATATAAGTTGTTTTTCTTTTTTTTGTGAGTTACTTTCAATAATCAGTTCATCATCCTTTTCTTATTGATTTGTAGGAATTCTTTGCATAGTAGAGACTATGGTAGATACTTTGGGTTGACTCCCTTAACTTTCATTCCAACCCACTCTGGCATGCAAAAAATGGAAAGGTAAAAAACAGATTTGCCAGATTTTTCTTAAACTTGGGTACTGAACGTAAGCTAGGAGCCACCAATCAGATGCACTTACAAGCTAATTTGTTCACAAGAGAGGGAAGAGGCAGATCCCAGAACACTTATTTTGCAAATGTGACTTGTAGTAAAGGTGGTATGGTTTTGGAAACAATGGCTGTAGTGTCCACTTTCTAATCTGTATGCAGCTTTTTGGAACAGGCTGTCAAAAAAAAAAAGGAAGAAAAAATAATTTATCTGACAGCTGCTTTCATCTTCTCTCTCTTATTGGTCCAAGTGTTAATTGGGACCCATGCATTTCTGGATTGTGTTGCACTGTCCTCCTGGCAGTCACCCTAGGACGCTGAAGTGCATGAAAGTAAAGATGAGAGCAGCGTGCAGGGTGACTGTGGTATATTTATTGCGAAGATGGCCTCATTACCCTACTTGGTTTTTTATTTATATACTTTTCAATGTGACTTTTGGTTCCTCCCATTAAGTGGTAGAATTTATTTCTCCATGCCTTGAATCTGAGCTGACCTTTTAACTTGCTTTAGTCCTCATAATATGACAAAAGCAATTCTGTGCCTGTTCTGAGCTTAGACTACTGGTGGCCTTGCCTGTTTCTGCTCTTTTTCTCCTTAGACCCTTGCCTCTCCATGTGAACAAACCAGGACTAGCCTGGTGGTTAATGACCCAGTTGTTCTCATTTTGTACCAGCCAACAGATGGCCAAATGCGAGAAGTAAAGCCAGCTAGTTGATCTATTGCTGGCTGTGCATGCATATTGGTGGTTGCCTAGACAAGAATAGCCATTCAACTAAGCCTTGACTAAATTTCTGACCCATTGAATTAAGAGCTAAATATATAACAGTCGTTTTAGACTACTAAGTTTTGGGATAACTTCTAGGCATCAATAAATAAATATCTATTTTTTTCATTTTTTTAACATTTATTTTTGAGACAGAGAGAGACAGAGCATGAACGGGAGAGGGTCAGAGAGAGAGGGAGACACAGAATCTGAAACAGGCTCCAGGCTCTGAGCAGTCAGCACAGAGCCCGACGCAGGGCTCGAACTCACATAACGCGAGATCGTGACCTGAGCCAAAGTCGGACGCTTAACCGACTGAGCCACCCAGGCGCCCCTATTTTTTGCAGCAATAACTGAGTGAGCTCTCAAGTGAGTGTGTGGATCAGACTTACAGAATCAAAACTTGAAAAGGTTCATATTTTTAAAGACTCTAAGCATGGAAACTTGCTTATGACATTTGGGCTGAAAAGCATTGTTGCAAATTAGTTTTCTAATTAGTCAAGCTTCAACATAATGAGGTTTTTTTAAAAAAATATTTCTTTTAGAAGTAATATATGATACTGGCAGGCAGCCTTGATTGCTTTTTGTACTGAAAAAGTGTTAATAAAATGTTCCCTTGTTTTTCTGTACTGAAAAAAGTGTTAATAAAATGTTCCCTTGTTTTTCATTAATTATTGCTTAATTTCCTGTGCATTGGGGTGGATTGTTTTTTGTAACAATAAAGCCTGATGGAAATGTTTGCTTAGATCTGTCATCAAAAACAATGGACATATGTTACTTGTTTTATGGGCAGAGAGGTATTATTCCCCATCTCCAGGAAAAACACTCTTATGTGAAGAATTATGGTTGCTTTTATTAGCTCTAACATAGGTCTAATGGTAGCATAACTAGGAATTTGGATCATAATTGATTCAGTGTTTTAATAAAATAGTTCAGTTTCCTTTTGCTTTAGAATTATGTGATGAGGTTGGTGCTCTTGACCCCTGGCTAGAGGAGAGAAAAGGAGACAGAGTGTGTCAAGACCCAACTGAGGGCACTAAGGAGATGCCTAAAAGTGTTCTTTCTAATGAGTTCTAGTCAAGCAGTTAAAGGCAGAAGAGAAATGCTATAAGCAGTTACTTAGAAATGTTAGTATCAAAGACAAGCTCTACATTTTTACCTCCTAATAAAACAAAATATTTAAATGAATTTTATGAACTCAGCCTCAAAGATGGAACAAATCACACTGAAGTGTTGGCATGTCTTTAACTCTTGTTCCAGTTCAAGGTTTCTTAGTCGTGGCACTACTGATGTTTTGGGTCAAGCAATTCTTTGCTGTAGGGCTGTCCTGTGCATCGTTGGACGTTCCCTAGAATCCCTGGCCTTTACTGGCTTGATACCAGTGAGACAAACACACATTGTCAGGTGTCCCCTAGGACACAAAGTGCCCCTAGTTCAGAACCACTGCTCCAAATCAATATCTTTTTGTGGTCTCTAGAGTTATGTATGGCTCCTTGGGGCTGATGCAGAAAGCAATGGGAAAACCAAATAAGTGAGGCTTCAGGTTCCCCAATCCAACTTCAACCAAAGAAGCTCTAGTTTAATCTAGTAAGTCAGGTTTTATTGTAAAATTTTTCTGAAAATAAATTGATGTGAAGTCAAGTTTAAAAAATATACCTCCAGGAGCACGTGGGTGGCTCAGTTGGGTAAGTGTCTAACTCTTGGTTTTAGCTCAGGTCATGATCTCACAGTTGTGAGATAGAGCCCCATGTGAGCCTCTGCATTGACAACACAGAGCCTGCTTGGGATTCCTGCTTGGGATGCCTCATGTGCACAGGCTCTCTTTCTAAATAAATAAACTTAAAAAAAACCTCTAAATATGGAACAGTATTAGTACAATGATTCAGATATTAGCAACTAAAAATCACTTTTCTAAAAAGAGTGTTTGAAAAGCATGCAAAAGCCTGTTTATTCTAATGCTGCTGGTTATGCACCTTATGACAGACCTTTTGGCCTCTACAGTCATAACCCAAGTTTATGGCAGCAACATCATCTGCAGTCAGCATCTCCAGGGAGAAATATAGCAACCTCTTAAGAATTTGAGCCATGATTCCCATTCTTAAAAGGAATGCCTCTGGTCACAAAATTGGCTAACAGGAGAGAGGATGGAGAGTTAGCAGAACCCACAACTACTACCTACTGTATGTTACTGGAAAAAACTCAAACATGCTCTCTTATATGACTTAGAAGAATTAGAATGCTAGTTTTATAATGAAATTCAGCCTCACTTTAGCCACAAAACTCTTTTCCAAATGAAATTTTATACAGAATCTTAATATATAGAACAGATAAAAGAGAAGTTTTACAAACTGAAGCAGAAAATTATGGGCCCAGAGACTCACCCAGGCCCTTAACCTGAGCACGATGTTGGAAGATTAAATCCCCGAAGAAGCACAGAAATGAATGATCTATATGAACATTTACACACCTATGTGATAGCTACAGTCATTATAAGGCACCTCATATGGAATGAACCGGTCAGTCTACTCTGCCACAGTTGCACACCTATAATCTCTATATGTGTATTTGAATTTCTACAAAGTTTCACAATTACTTTTTTGTGAACTTTCCTATTTCATTACATAACACATAATTGAGCAGTATCCTCAGTAGAGCACACATAATTAGTCAACCACCATTTATTTAATGCTGTGTGTATTTGAATAATAACTGATCCCTATTTGGTAATATTTTTTCTGGTTATAAAATCAACCTTTGTTCTTTACAATCAGAGTAGCAAAACTAAAATTATTCCTGAGTGCCTGACTGCTGCTGCTGTTGTTAAGGTGTAATTTACATAAAATGAAAGATAGTTCTTGAGTGTTCGGTTCAATGAGTTTTGACAATTGGATAGGGCTGTGTAACCACCACCCAAAACTAGATATTGAACATTGTCATCACCCTAGAAATTTCTCTTGTCCCCCTTTCTAGTCAAATTCTTTCCCCAAAGCAACAACTTTTTGAATTTCATCATGACAGATTAGTTTTGATTGCTCTAGACTTCATATAAGTGGAATCATACAGTATACAGTTAACCCTTGAAAAAAGTGACTTTGAACTGCATGGGTCCACTTATATGCACATTTTGTTTTCAGTATATACAGTACAGTACTATAAACATATTTTCTCTTCTTTATGATTGTCTTAACATTTTGTTCTCTAGCTTCATGGCAAGAACAGGATATATAATACATATAACATACAAAATATATGTTAATTGACTGTTTATATTATCACTAAGGCTTCTGGTCAACAGGCTATTACTAGTTATGTTTTTGGGAAGTCAAAAGTTATACGTGGATTTTTGACTGTGTGTGGGTTGGTGGCCCTAACACTTGCATTGCTCAAGGGTCAACTATATATTCTTTTGGGTTCATTTTCCCCCCTTGTTTCAATGGCTATGAAATTTATCTGTGTTGTTTCATGTATCAGTAACTGTTTCCTTTTTATTACTAAATAGTATTGCCAAGCTCCATGCAACCTTAAAAACTTCTCTTCATATATGGATTTGTGTATATACAGGATGGATTTTAAGAATGTAAAAATATCATATATATATACATATGTGTGTGTGTGTGTGTATATATATATATATATATATATATATATATATATAATCTTCTTTATCCATTTATCAGTCAATGGACATTTTGGGCTCTTTCCATAATTTGGCTATTGTTGATAGCACTACTATAAACATTGGGGTGTATGTGCTCCTTTGAAACAGCACAACTGTATCTTTTGAATAAATACCTCGTGTGCAATTGCTGGGTCATAAGGTAGTTCTACTTTTAACTTTTTGAGAAACCTCCATACTGTTTTCCAGAGCGGCTGCATCAGTTTGCATTCCCACCAACATCTGTTGTTTCCTAAGTTGTTATTTTAGCTATTCTGACAGGTGTGAGGTGGTATCTCATTGTGGTTTTGATTTGTATTTCCCTGATGATGAGTGATGTTGAGCATCTTTTCATGTGTTCATTAGCCATCTGGATATCTTCTTTGGAAAAGTGTTCCATGTTCATGTTTTCTGCCCATTTCTTCATTGCATTATTTGATTTTGGGGTCAGAGAAAGACAGATATCATATGATTTCACTCGTGTAGAATTTGAGAAACACAACAGATGAATAAATATAGGGGAAGGGAAGGAAAAATAAGATAAAAAAACATAGAGGGAGGCCAACCAGAAGAGACTCTTAAATACAGAGAACAAACTGAGGGTTGCTGGAGGGGAGGTAGGTGGGGGTGGGTTAAATGGGTCATGGGCATTAAGGAGGGTGCTTTTGGGGATGAGCCCTGGGTGTCATATGTTAGAGATGAATCACTGGGTTATACTCCTGAAGCCAAGACTACAGTGTATGTTAACTAACTTGAATTTAAATTTTAAAAAAATCAGGAAAAAAATGTAAAATCTCTACCATAGTGGGTTTTTTGAGTAATTTTCAGGTACAGTCTTCATATGACAAACACTTACTTGAAATTAATCTAGTACTGAGAAAAGGGTCTTTGTTTTCTAATTTGCTTTTGTTTTCTAAAAGCATTTTAAAATCATGATTAAAAAAAAAATACAGATGGAAACCTGTCCTTGTGGCTCATTGGTGAACATTTTAGCAATTTACCACTGTCCTGTGAATATGATCATCAGCTTATAAGGCAATTACGCTGTGTAAAAATAATCAACATAAAATAAAAGAGCTAAATTCACAGCAGTTGGTCTTCAAAAGCATGTCTCTTTTGCATGACAAGAATGATGTGGGTTTAATGTGATGTGCCTAATGAGAACAATTCTACCCCCTTGAACTTTAGGGGCGAAAATTATTTTGCTACATCGCTTGGGACTGCTATAAATTTCTTAGTGATAAAATGTGATAAAACCACATAGGTGTATAGGAACATTCTGAATGTTATTTGGGGGATAAGCACTAATCCAAACATTAATGTTGCCAATGCCCCCCCTATTAAAATGGGTCTCTAGGGTGATCTGCTATATTTCTTGGTGGCCTGCTATATTCCAGGCCCAAAGCTCACTACAAGTCAATAAAGATCAACGAGTCATGGTTAGTGATATAGATCTGTAAATTTATTACATTTTTTATTTATTTTTTGTTATTTTTTTAAATTTTTTAACGTTTATTTATTTTTGAGACAGAGAGAGACAGAGCATGCATGGGGGGAGGGTCAGAGAGAGAGGGAGACACAGAATCTGAAACAGGCTCCAGGCTCTGAGCGGTCAGCACAGAGCCCGACACGGGGCTCGAACTCACAGACCGCGAGATCATGATCTGAGCCCAAGTCGGACGCCTAACCGACTGAGCCACCCAGGTGCCCCTTATTACATTTTTTTATTCACTTTTTTCCCTCTGCCCAACTACTGAGGCCTTATTGGAATAATTAAAGTAAATAAAAAGCAGAGGTCCAAGGTTAGCACATGCCACCTTTCTTTTAAAATTTCTGCTTTCTTGGTTTTCCAAGGAATCTGTGTTAACACAGTGTGATACAAAGAAGCACACAGCCATTTTCTGCACAGCAGCACATAAAGAGAAATTCCTGGGGAAGTAGATGGGAAAAAAATCAAACGTTGGTAAAGACAGCACAGATTTTGCAAGTTGGATGAAATTAGAGTAAGTTATTTCTAAGGCTTTCTTTCCCTCTTACAAAGTAAGATTTCTCTTCACCTTACAAAATGGAGAAACCAATAAAGGCATAGATGTCTAATTTCAATAACCAGAAATGAAACCATCAGGTACATTTTCTAAAGTTAAGTGGAACTGAAAGACAAACCTCTGCATAGTCAGATTCCCATTTTTGTTTTACCCTAAGGACATATATTTAATTCATTGAATTCTTAATTATAAATTTAAAAGACACTGTTTTACTACATGTCTAAATATTTGACGGTTTCTATATAATTGTCATCTTAGCAAAAAATACTGTCCCTCCTCACAAATTCTTGATCTCTATATTGTTTCTCTACCTAGATAGATAGATGATCGATGGATGGATGGATAGACAGATTAGACTGACCGATCGATCAATCAATAGATAGATAGATGCCATTTGTATTAGTTACCAAGACATTTCAGAACTTACTGGCTTAAAATAACAATCATTTATTATTGTCCTGGGTCTACAGATGTCCTAAGTTATTCTGCTGATTAAGACCTAGGCACGGCAGGGCTCACTTGTGAGTCTCCAGTCTGGTGCGGGCCATCTAGCGTAGTTTTGGTGATCTTGGCAGTAACTTCTCACATGTCTGGACCGTGGCTCTACTGAGCCAACTCAGCTCTGATCCACATATTCCTCATCCTCCAGCATGCTGGGCACATCCATATTCTCACAGGGAAGGCAGGGAATCATGAGTGAAAGTAGAAATGCACAAATGCTTTTTCAAGCCTCTTCTTTTTTTATCTCATTTTTTTAATTTCAATTTTTAATTTAAATTCTAGTCAGTAAACATATATGGTAAAATTGGTTTCAGGTATAGAATTTAGTGATTCATCACTTACATATAACACCCGGTGCTCATCACAACAAGTTCCCTCCTTAATACCCATCACCCATTTACCCCATCCCATCCACCTCCCTTCATCAAACTTCAGTTCTCTATAGTTAAGAGTCTCTTATGGGTTGCTTCTCGCTCTCTCTCTTTTTTCCCCTTCCCTTATGTTCATCTGTTTTGTTTCTTAAATTCCACATGAGTGAAATCATGTATTTGTCTTTCTCTCACTGCCTTATTTGACTTAGCATAATACATTCTATCTCTATCCATGTCGTTGCAAATGGCAAGATTTCATTCTTTTTGATGCCTGAGTAATATTCATATATATATATATATATATATATATATATATATATATATATGCCACATCTTCTTTATCCATTCATCAGTGGATGGACATTTGGGATCTTTCCATAATTTGGGTATTGTTAATAATGTTTTTCAAGCCTCTTCTTGCCCCATGTTTGCTAATGTCCAAAAGCAATTCCCATGACCAAGCTTAAGGTCAGTGTGGGAAGGCATTACCAAAATGGTGGGTATAGGAGAAAGAGAGAAAAGAATCTGTGAGCCTCAATAGAGAAACCCATTCTAACTAACTAGGCACTCTTCCCGCCTTATGATTTAAAAAAAAAAAAATTAACATTTTTTATTCATTTTTGAGAGACAGAGACAGTGCACAAGTGGTGGAGGGGCAGAAAGAGAGGGAGACACAGAATCTGAAAAAGGCTTCAGGCTCCAAGCTGTCAGCACAGAGGCCAATATGGGGCTCAAACTCATGAACCATGAGATTCATGACCTGAGCTGAAGTCAGACACAACCTACTGAGCCATCAGTCCAGGTGCCCCTTCCCACATTATAATTTTTATCGCAGCACCACTTCACACTTATCACTAGCTACCAGTAATGAAATAATAATAATATTTACTTTCCTACTTTATTTCCTGCCATTGGTTCTCCTGTATCCCTCATTAGAGCGTCAATTCCAGTGATGATGGGCTGGCATTGCCAGCCTGTGAGAATGAACTGTCACATTCCTGGGAATTCTGTGAACCAGTTGACATCATGGTGGTAACTTGAAATCAACCATGGCAGGATATTTGCTCCATAGAAATTGGCATAAACTACGAAGAAGATCTTTGATTTGGAGAGAGGAGCATAAGAAGCACTGATCATGTTTTCCATGAAAGCAGTGGCTTGTCTGTCTTTTTCCTCATTTCTTCAGCATATAATATAAAACCTCTCTGTATTAGCACTCAATAAATATTTATTGAATAAGAGAATGAATTGATTCATTAATAGACAAGTAAGTGAATGAATGAATGAATGTTACATAGCCAATCAGTAGCAAATGGATCTAGATTACAGGCTTTCTGATTCTTGATCCTCTGAGGGCTCTGATAATCCTGGAACATTGAGACTCTCTACCTACCTGACACTAAAGTGGGTTCAACTTGCCCTGATGCAGCCCTCCATGTCTGTAATTATGATAACCTCCTTTTGCCCAGAACTTAACCTTATAGACATGGGTGATATAACTTGTATTAATTCAACTACTTGGCAACTACCCTACCACCCCATCCTGTGCCATCATACGTGATGATGTATGTTCTACTCACCTTGCCCCTCTAGCCTGGGTAACTTCTGGATTCCTTCTAATTTATTCTCATTCTGTTGGGGCTATTTAAATTCACATTTCCACAGGAGGCTTAAGACCTAATGATCTAATACATCTTGAATTCTTCCGTGCCTTCCATCTCCACGGCCACTGCCCCAGTTTCAGCCACTGTTATCTCTTGCCAGGACTGTTGCAGTGCCCTCCTAACTGATCTCATCTTATCCGCTATTGCCCTCATCCATCCATTCACTACTTTGGAGCCAAAGTGATCCTCTCACACTCCTCGATGCCACCCTAACTCCCACTCACCCCCACCCACCCCACTTAGATTTCTCAGGCTTCCTCTTGCTCTTAGGATATAGTCAGCTCTCTCTAAGATGGCCAGCAAAGACTGCATCCCTTGACTCCTACCTACTTCTGTAGCTCTTGAACTGGGCTCTTTTTGTTCCAGTCACTGGAGCACAGGCTCATATCTTGTCATCCTCCTCCCCTCACAGGCTTTTTGAACATGCTATTCTTTGTTTAATCCTCTTCCTCTTTGGCCCAGATTTTCCTCCTGTGGTCTGGATACTTATATTCATCTGCTTACTGGACACCTACTTCTGGGGAAGCTTTTGGCATCTAAAAAATCGCCAAATGTCCTCCTGCTCCTCTAGTCCTAACTGTGGCTGTATACCTCTCCCTCTGGTTACCTCTTCCACGTCCACCTTGGTTAATGGAACTGGGACTCTCTCTGTCTCCTGGGCCAGAAATCTGGCAGTCACCTTAGAGCCCTCCTTCACCATAACTTCTCAAGGCTAGTCAGTTATCAAGACCTGTCAATTTTAATTCTTTAAAAGCTCTTTAATATCTCTTCCACCACCACTGTTACTTTCTGAGTTCTGGTTCTTATCATTTCTCTCACCTAGGCTACTGCAATATTCTCCTAACATGATCCCCTTCTCCTCACCTTAAGCTTCATCCAGTCCATGCCTTACTCAGCAATGAGAGTGATCTTTTATTGTAAATCTGGTCACATTATTCCCCTCTTTAAATTATTTTAATGATGTTTGATTGTTGCAATCATTTTATTTTTTTAAAGTTTATTTACTTTGGCAGGGGGTGGGGGGCGGAGAGAGAGAGAGAGAGA
This sequence comes from Felis catus, assembly GCF_018350175.1. Lineage (NCBI taxonomy): Eukaryota > Metazoa > Chordata > Mammalia > Carnivora > Felidae > Felis > Felis catus. The sequence goes on along the minus strand of NC_058370.1, from coordinate 35,807,538 downwards.
GAGAGAGAGAGAGAGAGAGAGAGCAGCAAGGGCAGAGAGGGGGAGAGAGAGACTCTCCAGCAGATCTGCACTGTCAGCACAGAGCCTGATGTGGGGCTTGAACTCGTGAACTGTGAGATCATGACCTGAGCCTAAATCAAGAGTTGGACACACTTAATCCACTGAGCCACCCAGGTTCCCCATTGTTGCAATAATTTTAAAACTCTTTTATTTTTTCAGTTATAGGGAGGCAGACTTTTCACTTTTGGTAGTTTCTGGCGAAAATGGTAAACAACAGGAATTAATCATTTTTTAAATATTTGGGAGAAAATACCCATAAAACCAGTTAGACAGGGGGTGTTTTTAGAAGTCTTTGACAATCAATTCAATTTCTTTAATTCTTACTGGTTCATTTAGCTTCTCTCTACATTGATTATGTTTGCCATTACTCTCCTAAGAAATTGTTCATTCCACGTTTTCAAATTAATAGACATAGAGTAGTTCATAACATTCTTTTTTTTATTTCTGTTGCATATATAGTCTTTAAACCTTATGGATTTGTGTATTTGCTAACTCCCCCCCAGTCAGTCTTGCCAGACATCTATCTTTCTCACGAAGCTTTTCGAAGAGCTAGCTTTTGGGTTTGCTTAATTATTGCCATTTGCTGTTATTTCTATTGTTCACAATTTCACAGATTCCTGTCATTATTTTAATATTTCATTTGTCTTTGGATTATTGGATTTTCTCTCCTGCTATTTTTCATATTCTTTATTTCCATGTTTAGATCACTTTTTTTTTTTTTACCCTCTTTGGTTTCTTGAGGTTTCTATTAAAGCCATATATAGGGGAAGGCATGGGGGAAGGTGTGTAGAGCTTCCATGCCCTCTCTTGGGGCTCCACCCCCAGCACCTCCATGTGTTTACCAACCTAGAAGGTCTCCAAATTATTTCCTTTAGGGTTTTTATGGAGGCTTCATTATATAGGGATGATTGATTAGATCATTGGCCATTGGTGATTATGTCACCTCCAGTCTCAAGTGGGGCTGAAAGTTCCAACCCTTGAATCATATGGCTGGTTCCCTTGGCAACCAGACCCCATCCTGAGGTTAATCTGGAGCTCCCAGCCTCTGGTACTCTCATTAGATGCTTGTGATTTTGGAAATTCCAAGTGTTTTAAGGAGCTATGTGCCAGGAAATGGAGTAGGGTCCAAATACATAGTTCTTACTATGTCACAAGTGTTTCATTACCATTTATTTCTAGATGTTGCTTAATTTAGATGTATCACAGAGTAGGGAGGTGGGAGGGTATGACCTGACCTCTTAAATCCCTGAATATCGTCAAAGAAGGAATTCCTCTTGAGGCAAATTCCATGAGAACAAAGCAAAAAGATCATAAGAAATAAGACAATCTAAAATGCCACCTTCTTTCATGTGTTTAAATGTAGGTCATGTCTGTTCTCAATCCTCATCCCTCATCCCAAGGGAGAAAAGAGCCTTTGAATGAAGGAAGGATGACAGGCTAGTGACTCTAATTCATTTACACATTAACTGGACTCTTTTCTGGGAATACCACCTCGTTCTGGGTACGAATCAGAGATGAAATTTTATAAGACTTCTTTTACATTTGTTGTTAAATAAGAGAATCAAAACCTACTTTATCAAATAATATCATTAGCTATTTATCTTGATTACAGTAACCCTATCTGGTTTCATCTTATAAATGTCACATTGTTTTTCTTGCATTGAAAAAAATTAAATTATGTGCTGGTTGTCAGATCAATTTGTTTTCAGCAGTCCAGCTATTCTTTTAGATTAAATACACGAAGGCAGTTTGATCATGATATCTAATGAACTTTAAGAAATTCTTTCTAATTTGTTGTACCTGAGTCTTATTTCATTATTCTCAAAAAACAGAACACCCAAGGGGCGCCTGGGTGGCGCAGTTGGTTAAGCGTCCGACTTCAGCCAGGTCACGATCTCGCGGTCCATGAGTTCGAGCCCCGCGTCTGGCTCTGGGCTGATGGCTCGGAGCCTGGAGCCTGTTTCCGATTCTGTGTCTCCCTCTCTCTCTGCCCCTCCCCCGTTCATGCTCTGTCTCTCTCTGTCCCAAAAATAAATTAAAAAAAAAAAAGTTGAAAAAAAAATAAAAAAATAAAAAAAAAAACAGAACACCCAAATATAACACACATGTGTGAGTGCGCATGCACACTCCCCCATAAGCATGAATTTCAAAGAAATACCATGCTTTCTATCACACTCTTTGTATACAGATAATTTATATTTTAACTATGTTCAAAAATTACAAATTAAGGAATAGAAGCAGCCTATTGACTTATTATCGTGTTTTTACAATTTACCATGAAATTAATAAATTTTGCATCATGTTTTCAGTAATATGCCTTACAATACGCATCTTGTAAGATGGATATTGTGTAGAAAAACAATGTCTCATTTTTTTCTGACAGATAAGACGTGTTTGGCTGATGATTTTTTAAAATGAGGCTTGGCTTGGTCAATGGGGTCACTCAGGAGACTTTTCCATGATTTGATCTGTAGCTCTGAGATTTTGATAAAAAGAAAAATGTATTTAAGGCATGTAATACTGTAAGACATTTTATAAACATATTTCATTCAAAAAGGTGTATGGAAATTAGCAATATTTTGATATCCCAAAACTTTTCAGAATATATCTCTAGTTGAAAGAGTAATAAGGCTTCTAATAGTATTTGATTATTCTTGATAAAGCTTCCTTGTTATTCTTCCCAGAAATTGAGATTTTGAACAACTGTAGTGATTGGGATAGAAATCCTTTTGCAAGGGAGTTTCAATCATGAAGTTTCAGAAAAATCGAAGGAGGGGTTTGTCAAGTTCACACCTGGTAGCTGATCATTAAAGGTTTTAATGATAGATCACAATGTGATTTTGCCATATATTTGGAAAGTTCAAATAACTGAATGCCATTGCTGTAACAAAACTCCTTCCAATCCTGTGTACTTGTTCATGAGAACAAGCTTTCACAATGTTTATATTTATAAAACAGAAGAATAGAAATAGAATCCATGATTAGACCCATGTTCTTTGACCAATAAATATTTGTGTTCATAAATATCTACAAATATGTAAATTGAGGAAAAAAATCACATTTATCTCATTAAGAGGTACACTTGCAAAAAATTGGTTTTATGTTTAATGTTTATTTATCAAAATTTATGATAGATTTATAATGCTTTTATCAATTGTAAATTACCAATAATCACAAAGTTATTCAACACATTTTTAAACATATTAACCTTTAGGGTCTTCAAGAATCGAAAAAACCTTCAACTTATTATACGTAGTTTTGGAGCTTAGAAGAATATAGAATTTTTCAAAAATAAACAAATCACCTGTGGATAAAATATATAGGGAGACCATAATAAAAATTTGATTTCAACTTTTCAACTAGTAAAAGAAATAATGAAAATTTTCTTTTTAAAGTTTATTTATTTTGAGAGAGAGAGAGAGAACGAACATAAGCAGGGGAGGAGCAGTAAGAGAGGGAGAGAGAGAAAATCCCAAGCAGGCGCCACACTGCAAGTGCAGAGCCTGATGCAGAGGTTAAACTCACGAACTGTGAGATCATGACCTGAGCTGAAATCAAGAGTCAGATGCTTAATCAACTGAGCCACCCAGGTGCCCCTGTAAATTTTCTGTCACTGGAGAATTTCTTCTTTTTAATGGATGATTCTAAGTTTCAAAATGCCATTTGTAGTTTTATTCCTTTTGAGTACTTAAAATAAGCTGTAACAGTATTATCTCATTGGATTCACAATTTGTGAGAAGGTCTATAATTTTTCAAAATTAGTTTTGGGATATGACAGGAAAACATTTCAAGACCATTGTGTTGAAATGTCACTTCTGGAGAAACAGGTTCATGTGTGGGCAGCACCAGGGCCACACAGCATCTCAGCCATAATATAGTAGAGATGTCTTGAAAATGGTATGGACCATGGGATATCTCAGAATAAACCTTTGTCATAGCAGCTGCCAGCACACCTAAACATTCATCTCAATTTTCAATGCTCTTCCAATAAAACTCCAAGTTCCTGAAAGTCATGGCTCCTGCTATTAAAGAATATTATGCAAAATTTTGCCCTTTTAGTATCATAGTAGAGTATTTTATAACAAGCCTGTCTGAGGTTTACCTGATGTTCTAGGGAAGTGCGTCCAATAGAATTTTCTGTGATATGGAAGTGTTCTATATCTGAGTTGTTCAGTATGGTAGCCACTAGCCACATGTATCTATTGAACACTTGAAACATGTGCAATTAAGGAACATAATTTTTAACTTTATGTAAGTTTAATTAATTAAAAAAATTTTTTAATTTAAATCCAAGTTAGTTAACATGGATATAATGTAATGTATTTAATTTAATTTAAATCCAAGTTAGTTAACATGGATATAGTGTAATGTGTAATAATGATTTCAGAAGTAGAATTTATTGATCCATCACTTATATACAACACCCAGTGCTCATCCCAAGTGCCCTCCCTAATGCCCATCATCCATTTAGCCCATCCCCCCACCCAATATCCCAATATCCCTCCAGTAACCCTTAATTTGTGCTCTGTATTTAAGAGTCTCTTATGGTTTGCCTCCGTCTATGTTTTTATCTAATTTTTGCTTCTCTTTCCCTATGTTCATCTGTTTTGTTTCTTAAATTCCACATATGAGTGAAATTTTTTGTCTTTCTCTGACTTGGTATGCTTAGCATAATACACTCTAGTTCCATCCATGTTGTTGCAAATGGCAAGATTTCATTATTTTTGATTACTGAGTTATATTCCATTATATATATATATATATATATATATATATATATATATATACATATATATACACACATATATATACATATATACATACATATATATATATACCACATCTTAAGTTTAAGTAATTTAATTTCAAATTTAAATAGCCAGATGTGACTTGGCCACCATCTTGGAAATAGCAACTCTAGCATAATGTACCTTTGTTTGATTTACTGGTTACCAATGATTAGGGCCCAGACTTTCCAAAGTTAAATGTTAGCTTCTAAAAGATTGATAAGTGGCAAATGATTTCTGTCCTATCCTGTAAAATAGTTTTGTTGCCCTGTATCACATTAACCAGTTTTGTATTTATTTTTTTTTTAATGTTTATTTATTTTGGGGACAGAGAGAGACAGAGCATAAATGAGGGAGGGGCAGAGAGAGAGGGAGACACAGAATCGGAAGCAGGCTCCAGGCTCTGAGCCATCATCAGCCCAGAGCCTGACGCGGGGCTCGAACTCACGGACCGCGAGATCTTGACCTGAGTTGAAGTCGGACGCTTAACCGACTGAGCCACCCATCCCCTAACCAGTTTTGTATTTAATGAACAATCTCATTTCAACATTTTTTCTTTGACTGACAATATGTGCTTCAGTATTTTGAACTCTCCTTTGAACCCATTTTACGATCCTGTTAATACTGCCATTGATGAGTTTCTGCAATTGACATATTTCCTATATATTTGTGAGAAAGTATTGCTTTTGAAGTTTTTGAAAATTATATTCTGATGTTGCTTCCCTCATTTACTGTTTGAATTCATCTATCCTCAGATTTTGCTCCTGGATATGATCTGGAAGTACCCACTAATTACTTAGCTCTGTTTCCAAACCCAAATCCTATTTGTATTTGCTAGAGGAAAGAATATGAATTTCAGACAGAGTGGAATAAAATCAGCTCTGCCACTTATATCACTGCATAACCTGGACAAAACTATTATGTTAAACATAATAGGAGCTACCTAATAAGGTTGCTGTGAGGAATGAATGAACATCATAGAAATAAACTCAGTATAGTGCTGAACAGTCGTCAGTGTTCAATGAAAACTAGTAGCTTCCCCTGGTTTGGTGTCTGGCCCCATCCCCTTTTTCCATTATTTATTGGCATTTCCCCTGCAAGCTCTTCCACTCTGGAAGCTTTCTGCTGTCCCCACCCTTTGCTGTATGAAATTCACTGAAACGACTTGTTGTGGGTTTGTGTCCTGCCCCCCTCCCCATTCTTAGGTTAAAGTACTACACCCACCCACCCCCCGCCCCGGCAATACTTTCAAATGTGACTGTATTTGGAGATAGGGTTTTTAACAAGATAACTAAATTAAAATGAGGCAATGAAGATGGGCCCTAATCCAACATGAGTGGTATCCTAAAAACAGGAGATTAGGGCATAGCCATGTACAGAGAGGGAAGAACATGGGAAGACACAGGGAGAAGAAGACCATTTACAAGCCCAGGAGAGAGGCCTCAGAAGAAACCAATCCTGTTGACACCTTAATCTTGGACTTCCAGCTTTCAGAACAATGAAAAAATAACTTTTTTGCTGTTGAAGCCGCCCAGTCTGTAGGTGCCCCAGAAAACAAACACAGCCATTTAAAAATTGAACATCTATGATCTTTGGAATTACAGAAGTCCCTCTCAGGAAATGATTTTAATCTTCAGTTAGTGATTAACACTTCAACATGGATGAAGGCCTAACACTGAAGTGAGAAACTGGGGACAACAGACTGGGGACTTTGGTATCTAAATAGTTAATGAGAATTACCATTTGTTTAGGGGAAGAGTCAAAGAAAGGGAGAAGGCATGTCAGTACCAAGTATATCTTTGTAACAAATATGGGCTGGCCCAGCATATCAAGTCAACAACTGATGGATTTTTGTAAGAAACTATTACATCAGTTAACTATGGCTAAGTAACAACTATTCAAAATTTGGTAGCTTAAAACAACAGCTCTCTGTAATTTCTTTCTTCTTTCTTTCTTTTTTTTTTTTTTTTTTACTTTTTAATGTTTTATCTTTTGAGAGAGTGTGTGTGTGTGAGCCGGGAAGGGGAAGAGAGAGACAGGGACAGAGGATTCGAAGTGAGCTCTGCACTGACAGCAGTGAACCCAGTGTAGGGCTCAAACTCAAGAACCACGAGATCATGACCTGAGCTAAAGTCAGACGCTCAACCAACTGAGCCACACAGGTGCCCCTAGCTCTTCGTTATTTCTAATGCATCTACAGATTAGCTAGTTGGTTCTGAAAATCTGGGTTGGGTCCTTCATGGCAACCTAGTCCACTGGTTAGTCAGTGTGAGCTGACTGATCTAGGATAGCTTCGACCTGGAAAATTTAGCTCTTTTTCGTATGGTCTCTCATCTTCTGACAGGTTAGCTCAGGCTTACTCTCCTGGTGATAACCAGTATCCAAAAGTAAGAATGGAATAGAGCAAAGCCTCTTGAGGCCCATGCTCAGAACTGGTACAATATCACTTTTGCCTCATTCTATTGGCCAAAGCTAATTCCAAGGCCAGGCCAGAGCCATTAGGTGGGGAAGTCTCTTGGTGGGAAGAGTGGCAATAACAGCTTAGAAAGGAAGTGTATTTAGGAAGGGGCAGAGAGTTGGAACCATTTCTATACAGTAGCCCCCCCTTATCTGCAGTTTCATTTTTTGTGGGTTCAGTTACCTGTGATCAACCATGGGCCAGAAGTAGATGACTTTCCTTCTGACCTATCGTCAGAAGGTCAATGGTATAATGCTATGTCACAATGTCAGCATCATTAACCTTACTTCAACTTATCATGTAGGCATTTTATTGTTGAATATCATCACAAGAAGATGGGTGAGTACAATATAATAAGATATTTTGAGAGAGGCCATGTTCACATAACTTTTATTACAGTATGGTATGATTGTTAAAATTAGTTATTGCTATCAATCTCTCACTCTGTCAAATTTATAAATTAAACTTTATCACAGGTATGTATGTGTAGGAAGAAACAGAGTATACATAGGGTTCAGTACTATCTGTGGTTTCAGACATCCACCAGGGGTCTTGGAATGTACCCCTCCCCCCAGATAAGGGGGAACTGCTGCAATATGCTAAACTATAAGTCTAGTTTAAATTGTATTTTGACGTTTCTGGAGCTTTTGCACTTTACTTTTGCATGAGTGCTTTCTCGGGATATCTTTATATATCCTCAGAGCAAAATGTGCATCAAAAGATGCAGAATGTGGAAAATTAACAATTACGTGGGTTGAATTCTCATTCTTTTCGATATTCACCTAATGCAAACAGTTATTTTCAGTACAAAATAATCACAAGAGACAGTTTCCGCTTTCAGGGCTCTTCCAGGATTAACAAATGGGCCATGCAGATTTCCAAACATACCCTCTCTACAGGGAATATATTTGTGCACTGCCTGCTCCTACATGCTGCTCAGTACACTACCATCTCCCATCACTGTCCCTCCTCCCTCTCTCCTCAGATGTACCACCTCTGTTCCAGCACACTAACTGTTCCCTTTGAACAGCACACTCGCACCTTCTCTGAGACTTTGCACCTTCTGTTACTTAATAATGGTCACAAGTGTTATATGAAGTAATCAGCAGTTACACAATAAAAGGTACAAATATTCAAAATCAGAAATATTCAAAATTCATACAACTGTTTTCAAATGATATGACTTCATGCCTGCAACAAATAAGTAACTCAGCTAAAAACACTAACAGCTCAGAAATCTCAGTTAAATGGATAGATACATGATTAACATATATAAGATGTATGTGCTGTGTGTGTATTAATTCCACTTCTGGTTGGACACTCCTCTCCATCAAATTTTCATAGACATTGGAAACAATTATGTATCAGTTTAGTCAGTACTATTTATTATTCAATGGTTATATTTAATTATTGAATTTTGGCCTCTTAATGCATCCCAGACTATGAGAATTTAGCTAAGTGTCTTGTTACACATGAGGTCTTCTCAATATTTCTTAAATTGCTTATATTGTCTTAGGACTGATAGTTCACATACACATATTCATGACTATTATTGCTTTAACATAAAACAAAATTGTCTCATTCTATAATTTTAACATTAATTCTACTTTTCAGATATTAAGATTCCATTGTTTGCTTTTCTCAATATATATTTATCCACCTGTTTGCCTCTATTAACACAAGGTGTTTCAACATTACCATCCTTAATGGTATCCTTATTTTTTTTTAATGTTTATTTATTTTTGAGAGAAAGTGAGTGGGGGAGGGGCAGAGAGAGAGAGGGAAACAGAATCCCAAGCAGGCTCCAAGCTATCAGCACAGAGCCTGCTGTGTGACTTGAACTCATGAACCAAGAGATCATGACCTGAGCTGAAATCAAGAATTGGACGTTTAACCAACGGAGCCACCCAGGCACCTCTTTAGTAAATATCTTAATTTTAGATTAAAGGGAAAAAAATCACCTTCTCAATAGATACTAAAAATTGATAAAATATAGTACCCATTCCCCCATCCTGTCTCTTTCTCTTCCACTCCCTCTCTTTCTGTCTCTCTGTCTCTCACTCTCTCACACACACACAACTATTAGCCAACTAGAAGTAGAGGAATCTGTCCTAATTTGAGAAAGGGTACTTCCAGAATAACATAATAATCATTACATGCTAGCTGTGAAGACTTTAAAATTTATTCAGTAGAACAAATTCTTACAGTCTTAGTGACCAATTTATAGCTTTATAAAGCTTTATCTAGATTTCCAATTATCATAGGAAAGAGTAAGTGGCCCCTGACTCTAGTCCTAAAAGCAAGGCTAGAATGGAGGGCAAGCAGGATGGGTCTAAAGGAAACCGAGCTCCCCCCAAAACAAATAATCCAGTTAAGAAATGGGCAGAAGACATGAAGAGACATTTTTCCAAAGAAGACATCCAGATGGCTAATAGACACATAAAAAGATGCTCAACATCACTCATCATCAGGGAAATACAAAACCATGATGAGATATCATCTCACACCTGTCAGAATGGCTAAAATTAACAACACAAGAAAAAAAACAGGCGTTGAGGATGCGTTGAAAGGAGAACCCTCTTATGCTATTGGTGGGAATGCAAACTGGTGCAGTCATTGTGGAAAACAGTATGGAGGTTCCTCAAAAAGTTAAAACTAGAACTACCCTAACATCTGGCAATTGCGCTAGTAGGTATTTACCCCAAGGATACAAAAACACTGATTTGAATGGATACATACACCCTTATGTTTATAGCAGCATTATTAATAATAGCTAAACAAAGGAAAGAGATAAAATGTCCATTAACTGATGATTGATGAATGGATAAAGAAGTTGTGGTGTGTGTGTGTGTGTGTGTGTGTGTGTGTGTGTGTGTGTGTATAGTGTAATGGAATATTATTCAGACATCAAAAAGAATGAAATCTTGCCATTTGCAACGACATGGATATGGCTAGGGAGTATTGTGCTATAAGTGAAATAAATCAGTCAGAGAAAGATAAATACCATATGATTCTACTCATATGTGGAATTTAAGAAACAAAACAAACAAACACAGGGGAGAAAAAGAGGGGGAAACCAAGAAATAGACTCTTAACCATAGAGAACAAACTGATGGTTACCAGAAAGGAGATCAGTGGGAGGATGGGTTGGACAGGTGATGAGGATTAAGGAGGGTACTTGTCATGGTGAGCACTGGGTGATGTACGGACGTGTTGAATGACTATGTCCTACACCTGAAACAAAATATTACATTGTATGTTAACTGGAATTTAAATAAAACCTTGAAAAAAAGGTGCAATGAGGAAAATTATCCAGCAGGGGAAAACAAGAGGCCTCTAGAGAAAGCAGAAATTTAGCTAAGAAGTACTTGAAAGGTGATTCAGACCTACTGAAAGAAACTATGTGAACTAAGAGACAAAAAATACAGAAGCAAATCCAGAAGAGCATGGCATATTTCAGGTGTGGAGAATGATATTTTTCAGTCAAGTTTGGCCTAACACAATAGATTCGAACATGCAACAAGCTACATTTCCTGTAGACTGTGAGTCATGTCTGATTTTTCATGAAGGGCCCCATGAATCAATTATTACAGTACTTCCAGAGAAATTGTTCATGGACCATTTTATTCAATAGAGTATTCCTTTCCATGAATAGATGAAGATCATAAATGATAGCACAACAGACATATAGGACTTTATAATATGAACAAAAAGTTAAAGCAGCAAATACCTTGTGTGGGGGGGTGGGTAAAAATCAAGATTTGAAATAAAAATTTCTCTAAGGAAGAGAATATATAAAGGTTCTGACCAGAATCCTTAAAATAATATCTCAAATAATAAATGAAATATTTCTAGAAAGTGTACTAGTTTGGAGAAAGTTAGTATAAAATATAAAAGCAAACACCTAAAGGAAACAAAATCAAACAGAACAAGGCATTGGAAATATAAAACAAATATTTTCAAGGGATTTCTGTAAAACTTTCAGAGTGGACAAAATAAAAAAGCCTTAATGAAGTTACATTCAGCAAAGAGAAGACTGACTTCTAGCAGGTTCATGAGAAAAAACCCTCAAGACCTAAGGAGAGCATGGAGCAGTTACTCCAGAAAGCAGAAAACCAGAATAAAACTTAGCTGAGGGAAGCAACCAAATCAGCTCATTGCAAAATTCAGAAAGACCTCCAGGAAATGCTTGTTTACAAAAAAACGAATTTGAAGTTTTGAATAATTGCACCGGGCAGCTGAAATAATGGGTAAATCACCAGAGTGAGAAGATAAAATAAATCAGAGATGACAGACGATATATATCTCCTGGCTATAATCTTTGTTAACAATAACTGGAAAAGATTGAGGCCATTTCCTATCCAAACTGAGTGATGAGGTGACAACCTGGAATGGGCTGGAAGAACAAATAAAGAACATGAGATTTGTTCACTGTGTTGAGCTAAGTTCTACTGGAAAATGAACGCAAAACCTTGCAGCCCAGGGTAGGGTTCCCAAAAGTACATAAAAAGGTGGCTCCGTAAAAGAAGCTGATTTACGAAGAGAATAAATGGGAAAAGAAAGAGCAAAAGCAACCAGCTGCAGAGGAGATGAAAACCTGCAGGCAGAGAATTTAAGACATGGAGGAAGAATTACAGAAAATGGAAATATGCATATGCAATTCATGATAAGAAAGGAATCACTGCTTAAGATCAAAATTAGGGTGCACCTGCCTGACTCATTTGGTAGAAAGTGTGACACTTGATCTCAAGGTCGTGTGTTTGAGCCCCACATCGGGCATGGGACCTACTTTAAAAATCAAAATTAATGCCATTATATAAAAAAAAAAGGATGCTTCTAAACCAGGGACTCTAAAACCAAATCTAGGAAAACCTGAACCTGAAACAACCCAAAAAGAACTAAATTAGTGGGCAAAGTATATTGTGTGGTAGAATCACCTAGATGGCTTGTTGAAACAAAGATGGCTGAGCCCCATCCCTGAGTTTCTAATTCAGTAGATCTAGGGTGAGGACTGAAAATTTGCTAAAGCAAGTTCTCTGGTTATGGTGATGCTGCTGGTCTCAGGACAACGTTTTGAGAACTACAGCTCTAAACAAATTTTGGTCGCATATTAGAATCGCCTCAGCTCCTTGCAGACCTTTTCAATTAGAATCTCTGGGGGGGGGGGGGCGGAGCTCAGGCATTGGTATTTTTTGAAGGATCTCAGATGATTCCAACACAATCAAGGTAGAGAACCACCACAGTTAGTCAAGGTGGTTCTTTTGACCAGTTCACTGAAATTAGCAACATATTACCTCTCATCCCTAGTGATGGTGTTTTTATCTTTGATGCCTTTCTTTTCTCTTTAACAGAAGAGATTTGTCCAAAAATGAGCAAATCCGATGCGGGAGCCTCTACCATATCTAAGGGAGTCATCTGGTTCATCAATGGAATAGTAACTGCCTCTGTTTGGGTTCTAATGAAGCTTCATTGAGAAACCTGAGGAACCACTTTGATGATAGTTTAGGAGTATGACTCTGGTGTCAAAGGCTACCACATCCCTCTTCCACCCTCTCCACTTCCAAACAGGAGAATGCCCACCACCCTCCAGTCTATCTGGACCTCTACCTGAAGTCTGGGGGATTCACCTGCTTTTGCTTTTCCTTCCACCTCTGGATTTTCCAGAGCTAAGTAAATTGCCTTGGCTTTTGCCCAGAATAAGGAACTTGCCTTCTGACTCTGTGAGGATAGACGTGGGCACTCAAGTTGAAAATATTCAGACTCTCTTGGTTCAACAGAGATCATCTTATCTGGTCTCTGATCAACACTTCTCTCTTTATCCCTGAACCCAATTCAAGTGGCTCTATATCTCTAGCTTTTGCAAGATCTTTTTTTTTTTTTTAGCTTCAAGCATATTAGCATCCGCACCACATGCATGTACACACACACATATACACACATTTACTGCTCACAGCAGTGCAAAGGACAATGCATACACTTTCTCAGGCTTTTAATATAAGACAATGAATGGGCAATTTAAACATTTCACTTGATTCAAAATCCTATATTTTTTTCATTTTATTGAGGTAAATTTAAAAAAAAATGTTTTTTTAAGTTTATTTATTTATTTTGAGAGCGAGAGAGGAGCAAGTGGGGTAGGGACAGAGAGAGAAGGGAGAGAGAAAAATCCCAAACAGCCTTCGCATCATCAGCACAGAGCTCAATATGTGGCTTGAAACCATGAACCGTGACATCATGATCTGAGCCTAAATCAAGAGCCAGATGTTCAACTGACTGAGCCACCCAGGCGCCCCTATTGAAGTCAAATTTACGGACAGAGTAATATACAGTTCTCCAGTGTAAAATTCAGTGAGTTTTGACAAATGTAACATCACATAAATAGAGCATTTGCATCATCTTAGAAAGTTCCTTTATGCCTCCTTTCAGTCAGTCCCGTGAGCAATCTCTGTCCTGATCTCTATCACCACATACTAGTTCTGCCCGTCCTTGAACTTCATATAAATAAAAGCACACATTATGTTTTTGTTTGTGTGTATTTTTTTTTTTTGCTCAGCATAATGACTGTGAGATTCATCCATACTGTTGTGTCTCAGATGTTTATTCTTCTGTGTCCTTGAGTAATATTCCATTATTTGAAAATAACATAATCACTTTATCCATTTTCCTGTTGATAGACATTTGGGTTATTTTCAGGTTTTGGCTGTTTTCAGTAAAATTCTATGAAGATTCTTGTGCAAGTATTTTTGTGGGCATGTGTTTTCATTTCTCTTGGGTGCATTTTCTCCCAGGAGGGCAATTCCCGTATCATAACCATAAGTGTTTAACTTCATAAAAGACTTTTGTTGAAGTCAATTATACCATTTTACACTCCAAGCAGAAATGTATGAGCGTTCCAGTGGTTCAGCATGTGGCCAGTTGTCTTCATTTTAACCATACTAGCGGGCTTGAGTGGTAACATTTACTAATTTTGCAGAGTTTTTTTCCAAGGTATGCTGACCTGAAATTGTCCATATTTGAGCCAAGTTATTTAATTCTGAGGGCTCTATTTAATGTTTTTAAAGTTTACTATGGATGGAAATCATCTTTTGAGCTTTAGTCTCCTACAATATGACTGGACTAATTTTTTTTTTTTTTAGTTTTTATTTATTTATTTTTTTGAGGGAGAGAGATTGTGTGCATGCATGCATGCAAGTGGGGAAGCAACAGAGAGAGAGGGGGATAGAGAATCCCAAGCAGGCTCTGCAGTGTCAGCGCAGAGCCTGATGCGGGGCTTGAACCCACGAACTGTGAGATCATGGCCTGAGCTGAAACCAAGAGTTTGATGCTTAATTGACTGAGCCATACACACGCCCCGGGACTAGTTTATTTTTAATTATTTCAACCATGTAATTTTATTTAAAGTTTATTTATTTTGAGAGAGCATGCACAAGTGGGGAAGCGGGGGGTGGGGGGAGAAAGAGAGAGAGAGAGAGAGAGAGAGAGAGAGAGAATCCCAAGCAGGCTCCATGTCCAACATTGGGGCTCAATCTCATGACTGATAGATTATGACCTGAGCTGATACCAGGAGTTGGACGCTTAACAGACTTAGCCACCCAGGTGTGCTTCAGTCATGTAATTTTAAATGGTTTACAATGTTATGGAAATAAATAAATACCTTTTAAATAAAAATTATATAAATAGCCATAAAAAGAAATATGGGCTAGAAGGGAAATTTGGAATATGGAGTGTAGGTGGCCTTGCTTTAAGGTTAGCACTTAAGTAGGAAACTGAAGGAAAATTAAGAAAGGAAGGTTATGATATTCTAGATAATATTTAATAAACCACTATTCTGAGAATAACTTGCAGATTTTCCATGAGCATTTAGTATACAATTCAGGTATAGCTTCTTCTGCATCAAAGCAAAATGAAATATTTTTAATAGGCTAATACATAAATTGTTTCTATTTGATTTTGCAATATATTATATTGATTTCCTTTTATTGTTTTTTTTTAAAGTTTTCTGGAGTGATATCAATTTAAAGACTTTCTTCATAGGCGTTTTGCATAAAATAATTGCTCAAAATATTTGAGAAAAATGTGTGTATAATCTACAGCAGTGATTCTCAAATTCAATAGGTATGGGAACTTGGTAAAAATACAAAAGCCAGGCCCCTTGTCCTTTTTAGGAAACTTAGTCATGTGTGTTCTCCAGGTGATTCCGAGACCCACCAAAATGTACTAACCACTGCCCTCCAGCACATTCCAGTGTGAGGGAGGCCACACTGAAAGAAAACAAAATAGGACTTAATTATGGTGCAGTTGTCAGCAGTGACCAAAAGGTGGCTCACTGGATCACAACACTGGTTAGTGAACCGAGTTCATTTGCATATCAAGGCATTTCTAGAGAAATAAGCAGTAAATGGAAATAAATACTACAGTTATAGCTCTAGAATAATTCAAATGCCTCTCTTTTTAAATGTATTTGAATGTATGCTACTTCAAGAGAAACATATAGAAACTTCTATTCTTAAATCTGAAAACATTTCTTTAGACTATATGTTAGGCTGCATTTCTTCTGAAGAAAAATTCAGTTCTGCCAACATAAAGTGATCAAGAAAAGGCTCCATTCATTACACTGTGCTTGACTTCACCAAAAGGTCAGGAGATGATTCGTTCTGCTCTTACTAGGGCAGATATCCTTAAAGGTTCACGCTGGGAATTACTTCAAAGATGAAAAGTCTGCCTCTTAGGCCGAGTTTTAATTATGGCTGATCAATTGCAGTGATTCTGGCTGCAAAGCCAGCTTGCTTTGAGTTTACTGTGGAGGAGCGGGAAGCACGCTGTGTGGAACTGTACAGAGTGTTCTTTCTGGGTGACAGCTAAGCAAGGATTACAACTTCACTTAAATGTCCCCAGTCAAGGTGACACGTTCCAAAGCAGCCAGTGATTTCCCAGATCTGTGCTTATCAGTAGAGTTTAAATGCCCAGCTCAACCTGGAATTGTTCTTCGGGCTCACAATTTTCAAATAAAGGGCTCCAAATCAGCCCGAGGAATATACTTCACTTATTCACTGATTGTTGGGAAACATTTATTGAATGCCCACTCTGTGCCAGATAATGAGTAAGGCCTGAGAATTAAGACATAAAAGAGGGGTGCCCGATGGCTCAGTTGGTTAAGTGTCTTACTGTTGATTTCAGCTCGGGGCATGATATCACCGTTTGTGAGACTGAGTCCCTTGTCGGCTCTGTGCTGACAGTGCGGAGCCTGCTTGGGATTCTCTCTCTCCCTCTGTCTCTGCCCTTCCCCCACTCATTCCCTCTCTCTCTGTCTCTCAAAATAAATAAATCAACATTTTTTAAGAAAGACATAAAAGATATTGTTCCGACTTGGGGGTAGACCAGTGGTCAACTTGCTATAGTTGTGTGATACTCATTCCCCTGCAACTGATGGTTGGATGCCTGCTGTTTTCACTGCTACACCCTTGTTGTCCAGCACAATGCCTGGACGATGACACGTACTTAATAAATATTTTCTCAATTATGTGGCTAATATGTTGATAGATGTTATCATAGCTACTAAGAGAGCACAATGGATAATTACATAACTCAAAGCAGAAAAACCTTTGGAGAACTTCCTTTGAGTTGGTTTCCTTTGACTGGATATGTTTACTATGAATGTGTACAGTTGGGGTTTTATAGTGGAACTGGCATTGCCTTGTCCACCTTCCCTCAGCACTCCTATGTTACAGGTAATTTCCCTGGAACACCTATGACTCACCACCCAAGGGCTTTTCCTTTGACATATGCCCAATTGCTGCCGGAAGTCACCCCAAGAATGGCTTTCAACCAGAGATTTCCAGGAGTTGGTGGATAAACACACCAGCTTCCTGACTTTACTGGTGAGATAACAGAAGTTTTTCTACACTCTCAGTTCCTTAGTGGGCTGGAGTGTCTCTAATTGCCCACAGTGGTAACTGCCTTCATGACATATCTTTTACTAGATGCTTCCCATTTTCTGTCGCCCATTGGTGGTTCCTGGCATCAACTCCCAAATAAAACACACTCACATCCTTGTCTTAGGCTCTGCATCTGGGAGAATTCAACCCAAGGATAAACATGAACTGTCCATGTGCAGATGGGTGAGAAGTGGGGAGAAGTGTTGGTGATATGTGCACAAACAACAAAGCATGAGGAAATGTGAGATTGTGAGGAGTTACAGTTGATGGGACATAGGGTGCAAGGCTGGAAGTGATGAGAACAGACCCTGTGTGCTAGTCAAAAAAATCTGCATTTGATTTGGAGGGCAGCAGGGATCCATTAAAATATATATATTTTAAGTTTATTCATTTATTTTGACAGAGAGAGCATGCATGTGAGTGGGGAGGGGCAGAGAGAGGGAGAGAGAGGGAATCCCAAGCAGGCTCCACACTGTCAGCTCAGAGCCTGACACGGAGCTCAGTTTCATGAACTGTGAGATCATGACCTCAGGTGAGATCAAGAGTTGGATGACTGACCAACTAAGCCACCCAAGCATCCCCACTAAAATATTTTTAAAAGGAGGGGAAGGGAGCATGTTATGGCCTAGTTGTAAGATACTAGTGTATCTGCAAGTATGGATAAGGCTTTAAGAGTGAATGAAATAGCCCAGGACAAGTGAGTACTGCTTTTAGAAGCTGATAAAAATTACAAAATCTTCTACATAAAAATGCACAACAACAGGTGCACACAATTTGCTAAGGAATTTCCAGGTGTTCATTGACACCCTTCATAGCATAGCCATGGACCTCCTCAAGGTTTCCAGAAGAGTGGTTGGGAACTCCAGGTGCTGAGTGAGAAGACAAGAGGGTTAAGGAATTGAAGCCCTGAGAACAATAACAGTAAATAGAGACAGGAATAAAGAAGGTAGAATAAGAAGCTGTCACTGGGATGGAAAATGACTCAAAGCAGAATTGTATAGGGAAAAAAAACACAAGATGCTCTTGGTTGAGCTACCTTTGAATAACAATAGATGACAGAAAGGATCACCCTCTAGTACTTCCTGTTGTTGTTGACTCAAATAGGAAGAAATAGTAATCATCAATCAGGAAATACTCCGTGGCAGAAGATACAAATCAAAAGCATCCAGGTGAAATTCAATTAATAAATGTATTGCTTGGTTCTGACAATGTTAGTTGTTTAGTTTTCTTTCAGTTAGTCATCAACCCTTAAAAAAATGTTTATTTATTTATTTTGAGAGAGAGGGGCTGGGGGGGAGAGTGTGAGCAGGGGAGGGGCAGAGAGAGAGAGGGAGAGAGAGAATCCCAAGCAGGCTCTGCCCTGTCAACACAGAACCCCATAAAGGGCTTGAACTCACAAACCATGAATTCATGACCTGAACCAAAATCAAGAGTTGGACACTTAACCGACTGAGCCACCCAGGGGCCCCAGTCATCAACATTTAAAAATAAGTTTTGGGGCACCTGGCTGGCTCAGTCGGTTAAGTTTCTGACTTTAGCCCAGGTCATGATCTCATGGTTCATGGGCTTGAGCCTCATGTCAGAATCCTCACTGATGGCACAGAACCTGCTTGGGAATCTCACCTTCTCCTCTCTCTCTGCCCCTCCCTCACTCATGCTTTCTCACTCTCTCAAAATAAACTTTAAAAATAAAATAAATTCTAGATTTCTTGAAAAAAAAAAAAAAACAATCAAAGAGAGGAGGGAGCCAAGATGGCGGAGCAGCATGGAAGTTCTCTGCTTCTCTCATCCCTGAAATGCAGCTACATCAGCACCAAACCATTTTGTATACCTAGAAAATTGATCTGAGGATTAACACAACAATCTGTATAACTTGAGCCACAGAACTTGGCAGTACATGGTGCGGGGAGGTGAACTGGGGAAGAGAGAAGCCATGGAGGGTAGGGAGCTGTTTTTGCAGAGAAAGGACAGAGAAAGGGAGGGACAGGCTGGCACTTTGGGAAAGTACAGGAAAAGCACTGCCCCCAAAAGTAGTTAGAGAGAAAGAGAAAGAGTGGGAACACTCACAAGAGACTGAAGAAAACTGTTCCCCAAAACCATTGACAGGGAGAGAGGAGAGGGTTTCAATACCATTAGGGTTCTATAAGCAGGGGAGTGCAGAGTTGGAATTCCATAGCTCAATACCTGGTGGTGCTCTGGTGGGGAGGAAGGGTGAATCCTCAGGAGCAGGCAGCAATGTCTGGGGTCCGGTGGGGGGGGGGGCGCAGGGGGGGTCCATGGGCCACACAGGGAAAAGTGCTTCCCCTGCTTGGAGGGCATTGGGTAGAGGCCATACAGTCTCTCCACAGGCAAAGATCCCGATGGACTCTGGAGAACAGACATGTTGGCTGGTATTGGACCAAAGACACCAGAGTGCAGTGAAACCTGGCACCAGCTGTGTATTGTGATTTGCCATAATCTCTGAACCTTGGCCACTGTGCAATCCCACAGACATTTATTGGAGCAAGTCAGCACCCAGCCACAATCTCTGAAGCTCTGCTGCAGCGTGATCACATGAATATTCTTTGGGGCAAGCCAGCACCTGGCCATTGCTCAGCGAGACTCTCCCCCAGAGAGGGAGAGAGGGCTGGAGTGAGTCCCAGCTGCAAGGTTCTCAGAAGTGAGGGGTTTGGAAACACAGCCCCATCTGAGATTAAATTTCGGAGGGAAGTGCCACCTGGCAGGTTGATGGCTTGGACAGGGACAGTGTAAAAGGGGACAGCATAGAAGCAGGGAGTGGACAGAAGCCAGAAACAAAGGAGGGCTGCTTGATTGTGGGTCAGTGAGAGTGCAGAGTTCCTGTGCCAGAAACTAGGAAGCTGCATGTGCCATTTTCACCTCTCCCGTGTGCATGTGCATATAACATGCGTGTGCCACACCAATCACCCCAGTAAGCTAAGCGGCACCACCTAGTGGAGGACAGAGCCATTACACCAAGTCCCACCTAACTGTGCCCTCCTAGCACATGCCCTAGAGGACCACCACAAGTCTCTTCGCCTGCTTAGTGTACAAACTATAGGGTGCTTCATAGTTTGAGTTTAGGGGATACTGGGTGTAACTTCATTCAGGTTTCATTCTGCTTGCTAGTTCATCTATTTTTTTTTTCTTTTTCTCCTTTTCTTTTTCTTGGATACAGAAAGAGAAAATTTTAATGGACAACTAATCTTTGACAAAGCAGGAAATAATATCCAATGGAATAAAGACAATCTCTTCAGCAAATGATGTTGGGAAAACTGGACAGCAACATGCAGAAGAATGAACCTGGACCACTTTCTTACACCATAGACAAAAATAAACTCAAAATGGATGAAAGACCTAAATGTAAGACAGAAAGCCATCAAAATCCTAGAGGAGAAAGCAGGCACAAACCTCTTTGACTTTAGCTGCAGTCACTTCTTACTCAACATGTCTCTGGAGGCAAGGGAAACAAAAGCAAAAATGAACTATTGGGACCTCATCAAGATAAAAAGCTTCCACACGATGAAAGAAACAATCAGCAAAACTAAAAAGCAACCAATGGAATGGGAGAAGATATTTGCAAACTAAATATCAGATAAAGGGTTAGTATCCCAAATCTACAAATAACTTGTCAAACTCAACACCCAAAAAACAAATAACCCAGTGAAGAAATGGGCAAAAGACATGAATAGACACTTTTCCAAAGAAGACATCCAGATGGCTAACAGACACATGAAAAAATGCTCAACATCACGCATCATCAGGGAAATACAAATTAAAACCACAATGAGATACCACCTCATACCAGTCAGAATGGCTAAAATTAACAACTCAGGCAACGACAGATATTGGTAAGGATGGAGAGACAGGGGAACCCTTTTGCACTGCTGGTGGGAATGCAAACTGGTGAAGCCTCTCTGGAAAACAGTATGGAAGTGCCTCAAAATATTAAAAATAGAACTCTACGACCCAGCAATTGCAATACTAGGTATTTATCCAAAGGATACAGGTGTGCTGTTTTGAAGGGGCACATGCACCCTAATGCTTATAGCAACACTATTGACAATAGCCAAAGTATGGAAAGAACCCAAATGTCCATTGACGATGAATGGACAAGAAGTGGTTTATATACACAATGGAATATTTCTCAGCAGTCAAAAAAGAAGGAACTCTTGCCATTTGCAACAATATGGTGGAACTAGAGTGTATTATGCTAAGCTAAATTAGTAACAGCATGACAAATATTACATGACTTCACTCATATATGGAATTTAAGATACAAAACATATGAACAGAAAGGAAGGGAAGCAAAAAATAATATAAAAACAGGGAGAGGGACAAAACATAAGAGACTCGTAAATATAGAGGACAAACTGAGGGTTGCTGAAGGAGTTGTGGGTGAGGGGAAGGGCTAAATGGGCAAGGAACATTAAGGAGGATAAACACTGGTGTTATATGTAGGGGATGAATCACTGGATTCTATTCCTGAAATTATTATTGCAGTATATGCTAAGTTGCATGTAAATTAAAAATAAATAAATAAATATAAGGTGCATTTAGAAGACTGAAAAAAAATCAAAACCTCTAGGCCAGTGTGTGTGTGTGTGTGTGTGTGTGTGTGTGTGTGTGTGTGTGTCTGCGTGTTGTATGAAAATCCTGGTTGTCAGGTGTACAACATCAAAAGGGTCCCAGTACACTATCTTTAAATTATTGTGCTTTGATCCCAAAATTCAGAGATCTATTCTCTCCTGAGAAGCCATTAGTCATTCACAGGTTGGGTTAATTTTTCAAGGAATAATGCAATCATTCATAACTTTTGAGAGTGGAACAAAGGAGAGCTTGAACACTAAAGGAAAATGAAAAGGGAATGGTGAGAGAATACAATAACAGAAGGCAAGAAGGAAGTTTTCCCAGATGAAAAAAAGAAAGGGGAATGTGGTGGATGCTTTTAGATCACCACTACGAGGCTGGTGTACTCATGGGCCAGTGCAACCCATATTTCAGCTTCTTTAATAACTATTGGTTGTTTATGGTTCATGACTGCATAGAACTGCCCTTAGTCAATGAGAGTTGCCTTCTACGATAGGTTATAAATCTTTCTTCCTGGAAGAAAAGGACATCCTACAGCCAACAACTGATAGACACAGAGGTACAAAAGACCAAGTGATAATGATACAACTCATTCTCCTGAACTCCCAGTGGGATCAGAGACTAGATTCCAGCTGAGACCATGCCCTTGCCTTACATTTTCCCCCTGTTCTAATCATTTTCTCCCGAGAATTCTTCCTCAGTGAATTACCTACTCCTGAATCTGTGTCTCAGGCTCAGAATTTTAGGGAATTGTGACTATCATAACATACAAAGACTAACAAAACCTTTGTTACTACTTGTCTCCTTAACAGAGAATATCAAAATATCAACCTGTAAGGGTGCAATCGGATTTTGCAAAAGTAGATCAGGGTACAATGATATAGTCGTGGCATTTAATGATTTGTATATTACAATTAAACTCAGAATTCAATTTGTAGTTCTCTTTAGAGACAACGGTATGCTATCCTAGAAGTGTGGATATTTCCACATTGGAGGTGAGACGTTACTAACTTTCATTCCAATGATAAACATTGTCAGTCACCACAGGCTTTTGAGGAGCTTCCTGTGAACGATGACAGGAAAGGTGGTTTCTGTTGGTTTGTGCTAGGCATATGGGTTTCGCTTCTAGAACAAAGCCAAGGAATGTGGACTCCTTATTTCACTGCTGGAACAAAGCCAAGGACTGTTGATCTGTAGGTTGGCCTACAGATCATGTGGATCCTCAATTAGCCAGTAGATGAGGAAAATGAAGTTGAGATGGAAAAGGCTACAAGATCATATCTTTCAACAGTAAGGACAGTCTTCCTGCCCTTGTGCAAACACGTTAGCAGCGGCCTCATTATCTTCCCTTCTAGTGCTTTCAAGTCTCCTCCTACTTCTATTTCCATGTCTACTTACTCTTCAGACCACATAACACTGAAAGTAATGTTACATCTTGCATTTAAAGAGGATGACATAAATCAGGGTTGAAAACTAAGGAATATCAATATTTTGACCAAATAAATACTAGGATTACTTTGTCTGTTCCAGCTTCCGTTTCTTATATACTTGCATATCTGGGATAGACACCCACACCCCCATGCCGGCTGATTATTCACTTATTCAATTCTCTTCTCCAAGTTGGTTTAATAAGGTATAATCCCATTTGAGGAAGGAAGTAGTTGGGCCCCCGATAGTATGTCATCACATTCACAACAGAAGGAAAAGAAAAAGGAAGCCAGCTATTGTCCAGTTGGGGTTGTTGGACAGCAAATGCTCAGGCATGTCCACAGAAGGTTTTTCAAGTTGTCAGGAATAATGTCGAACCTTTTTTGAAATGTATCAATATTCTGTTACAGGATATATGTTCGTCTCAAACTAAAAACATTATGTTGGACAGTCATATATGGAAAACAAATGTTCATTGATTTGCTCTCTTGCCCATTTCAGGTTGCTACCCCAATCTAGGTAACACTATCCTCCTTACTTATCTGACTTATTTGTTTGTTTATTGTTTGTCCTCTCCCCATACCCTCCTTTACCCCACAAGCTTGCAAACACCATAATATCAGGGGTATTGTCTATTTTGCTCACCTTCTGTCCCTAGCAACTAACTGATTCCTGGTATATTACATGTGCTTACTAAATATTTGCCAAACGCATACTCACAGGATAATGGCAACTTCAGACATATGAATTGTAAATAGGAAAAAATGTGGGGTGCAAAAATACCAATAAATAAAGTAAGGATCTTGACAAACAGTTCCAATATGTAAGAAATATCTTTATGACATTTTTTAACTGTTTAGGTGATGCCTTCTATCTGCTGGATCTTCAAGGAACTTCTTTGAAGGGTTATTTTAGTACAAAAAAAATACTGGTTTATTTTTCTTAATAAGGTGTTCACTCTTGTGACCAAGCAGAACGTATAATGCACACATCATGCGGTTAGTCATAGAGAGTAGGAAGAAAATAGGAAATGCCTGACACATAGTTAATATTTGATTGTTAACTGACGTCGTTGTTATTGTTACTATCTTTGATCTTCAAAAGCTTAACATTTTCTAGGTGAGACAAGTCAAGCATGGGAAATGTGTAAATGATCGTGAAATTTGGTAGAGGGTAATACTCTAAATCAATAGGACTGATGGGTATAGCAGGTACAAGCAGGGGCTGGGGAGTAGGAGAGAATTTTAACTGTGCCCTGTGAAGTAGGTGGGGTGGAAAAGAAAGAAATTAGGTGCCCTGAGGTTTCTTCAAAAGCACTTTTTCTACAAGGGCAACTGGGTGGCTCAGTTGGTTACGCATCTGACTTCCACTCAATCATGATCTTGCAGTTTGTGATTTCAAGCCCCACATTGGGCTCTGTGCTGACAGCTTAGAGCCTGGAGCCTGCCTTAGATTCTGTGTCTCCCTCTCTGCCTCACTACCGCTTGTGCTGTGTCTCTCTCTGTCTCTCAAAAATGAACAAATGTTAAAAAAAATTTAAAAAACCCACTTTTCTGCAAAAGTCTTCCTGTGCTTGTAATTTAGTTTGCTGAGGACAATTCACCAATATATTGCCATTGATGGGAGTCATATTCTCATTTCAAGGCAGCTAGCAGCCACTTTGTAGTGGATAGGGAGGAAGTGTTTTGTTTTGTTTTAATGCTTATTTCTGAGAGAGAGAGAGAAAGCACGTGTGTGGGGAGGGGCAGAGAGAGAGAGAGAGGGAGACACAGAATCTGAAGCAGGCTCCAGGCTCCAAGCTGTCAGCACAGAGCCTGACGCGGGGCTCAAAATCACAAACTGTGAGATCATGACCTCAGCCGAAGTTGGACGTTTAACCGACTGAGCCACCCAGGCGCCCTGGAAAGTGCTGTTTTGATACCAGGGTCTTTTCTGCTCTCCAGAAAAAGAAAAAAGACAATAAAGGAGCTTCACCTAAATGGAGAATTTCTTTATGGCAGACAAGCATTGGAATAATTTCCGTAATTAAGAACCCATAATAAACAACTGTGAGATACCCTTACTCTGCTGAATGATCTATCTAGACCTATCATGCGGTCCATGGACCAGCAGCATCAGCAACACCCTATGGGCTGTTAGACATGCAGGTTCTGAGGCTCCACCCCAGACTTGGTGAGTCAGAATCTCAGTTTAAGAGTTACTGTTGTACAACACACTCCTGCTCTTAAGAGGTTAATATTTGGAGAGAAATAAAGCACAAACCCATTGAATGAGCAAAATGATGAACACACACATTTCAGGTGATTCCAGAATAATCAAGAGTTTGACATCAAACCTATCTGGACATTAAAACTGTATGCCAACTCAGAGAAAACCTCATTAAGACAACTGTTGTTTGTTTGCTTAATACGCCCTACTGTTTGGGAGAAGTACACTATCTCTTTCTGGCAACTTTTGGCACTCACTCCATCCACACTGTCCTCATGTTGTAATCAAAGAAAGTCTTTTATCTTACATGAGTCGGCCCCTAGCCCTATTCATTACACTCCTTGGGAGGAGCCTGTCTTTGGAGGATATTCATTGATTATGAAGAAAAATGCCAGATCCTTGTTGGTGGCTTCTGCTTCCTTTATTAACATTGTCCTCAATCCAAGTTACCATACTCTGTCCCTGCCCCAGCACTTATACCCACATTTGAGAACACAAAGTGTTGAACTGTCAAAGGAGACTCACAGTGATAGATCCTACCTAATCCAAAACTTACTAATAATTCAAAGGAAGCAGGTATCACTGGTGAAACATTCATTTCTTGGAGGAATCTGAAATATTGAGATACAGATCCACAAAAAACTATGTCCCTCATTTCACTGAATTTTTGTTTTTAACAGAGCAATATATATGGAGATATTACTCACACAAAGAGACCCATTTTCATTTTAGAAAAGCCCATTTTATATTCTGCTAATTATGGTCTATGGTACAACGTTCCATTCTTCAGTCATTCATGACCTATAAATCCACAAATTTCAGTTTTGTGAACAATAAGTAACCGAGAGAGACCAGGTATATCCCATGGGGGGAAAAATCATAGGTAAGATCTCGCTGGTATTGTTCTACCAACAAACATTTGTATGTTTACCGGGAGGTCTTGTCTCCAAGTCCTTACCACATTTACATGAAGATTTGACTGAATTCATTACTTCCAGGTATCTCTGCTAAGAAGGGAATGGGTTACTGGACTGCTGTTGTTTCCTGTCCATTAACAAAGCTGTTTGAACTCCTGTATTTTCCATTTATCACAGTCAGATTTGTCAGTAATCTAACCTACAAATCAGCAAGCTGTCCTCAACTCCATCATCTCCTTCTTCATCCACATCCAATAAATAACTATGGCCCACATCCTATATCACTCTTGAATCCATTTTGCTTTTTTTCACTGTCACTGTCATTCAATCCTTCATAATTTCTTAGCTAAATATTGTAATCTCTTGCTTCTCTGTCCACCTCTAATCTCTTCCCCTTCAAATTTACTGTCAATATGTTTTTTTAACTGGCATTTCTAAAATATACACCTGATAAACTGTTCAATAGCTTCAGTGATTCCTGTATGACTAGCTATTGCTGCATGATAAACCACCAAAAACTAAGGGGCTGAACACAACAATTTGTTTGTATATATCATGAGGCCAAAGATGAGCTGATCTCAGCTGGGCTTTGTCTCACACCTCTGTGCATCAGTGGGGCATGCTGCTCTAGGCTAGCTTGACTGAGGTAGCTTAGTTGGAGCACCTTCATTCCATCTGTCTCTCAATCTCCTCCTGATACTCAAAGACTGACCTGAGCATCTCCTTATGACAACAGTAACATCACAAAAGCACAAACTCCCTTATGCAAATCCATTCCACACCGCTGCTTGCATTATGACTAGTATTTTCTCAGCATTAACAGATGTGACAGGTGACTGCCCCCATAAAGTCATGTGAAAAAGTATATATATTTTTGTATATTGGGGCCAACAATGTGAGCTACCATATCTTCTAATTGCCAAAGGCTAAAACCTAGGCGTGATGGTTATGTAGCCACTGCACATGAAAACTATGTCATTTCCATATTTTCCTCCCAGATGGTTGGCTATTGCTTCCTCAAAGCTGCTTCTCTCTCTATGTGTATATGTCTATTTTTTTGAGAGAGAGAGAGAGAGAGAGAGAGAGAGAGAGAGAGAGTGCAAGTGTGAGGGGCAAGGTGGGAAGAGAATCTTAAGCAGGCTCCACACCCAGTATGGAGCCCATATGTCTAATACTTAATACACGGTTGTGTAGTATATTTGCATTGCAGTCTCCTCAACAATCCTAGGAACTTTTTGAGAACATTAGTATGTTTCATTTATCTTCATATCCCCAGACTCTAGTTTGGGACTAGGCTCTGAAGTTGCTTAATGAATCTTTTTTGAGTTGAATTGAGTAGAAGTGAAAATACATTGCCTAGAGTTGAAACACAGTTCATGTTTTACACAATGTTTCTAGCATTTCTGAGAAATTCAGCCAGGTGTCTGAGTTGCTGATGAGATTAGTGGGGAGCAATCCTCAGACTCTGGGAGGTTAACATATAAGAGGAAGGCAGATTCTCAGGTCCTAGAGAAATTTGGAAATCAGACTGTCTGCAATGATAAGGAACAACAGGAGATTCAACAGTAGCAACTGGGGTGGAAATTGGAAATCTGGCCCCAAGAAAAAATTGCAGAGGCCCCTGTACCATCTAGAGTTAGAGCAGGAAGGATTTGATTCTAGGCACCAGAGACTTGTGAACACTTTAAATCTCTCTTTCTGAGGTCAAAATTGGTTCCAAAGGACTGACAGTGGGGTCAAATGACCCTATTTCTGAGAAGAAAAGGCAAGTGGAGAAGACAAACTGATCATTTTCTGGCAATTCTTAGAGCTGTGATATTTATTAACCTTGTCATCAACAGTAACATATGGTCTAGTGCCAGGAAATAAGATCAGAATCACAAAGTAATAAAGATGTTTGACTGGATGCTGAATGAATGTCTTGTTGGCCTAGGGGTGAAATATGATATACATGACATAGTGTGCCAATTCAGTGATACAGAAAAGGAAAAATAGAACTTACAATAAAAGATTTTTTTCTGCACACACACACAAACACACACACACTCCTCAAAAGAATTTTGATAAGATAACATATGGTAATATGGCCAGTCAGGCTTCCTAAATAGTATGTGCAAAAAGAGAAAAGAAATCAAAGGGCTTATCAAACATCCTTTAAAGAGTCTAAGTCAGTATCCTAAAAATATAAAAATGGAGGAAAAGAAGTCTCAATAGAAGGAAAGTGCCAGTGTTGATCATTTCTCATAACTAAAATCACAAAACAAATATTACAGTCTTATTTATAAAATATATCTGTTACAATATTTAACCAGTTCTATCCTATTTTTTAGTGTATTTCTAGTTGCATTTTTACTTCCTAAGACATAATAAGAAGCTTGCTGCTTTATTAGAATGAATTAATATATTGAGATTATTAAAAAATCATTAAATCCTTTCTGTGAGAAAGTAGTTTTATAAGGGACAAGAGAAATAATTCACAGCTATTTTATAACTGTAAGGTTGTAAACATTGTTCTATATGCTTTAGTAATTTTGTTTCCTCTTAAAGAGCCTTATTTTGTTGAGAAAATCTAAAATGCTTTTTGAAATTAATTCACTTTTATAAATAAAATAATTATCTGTTTCAAAATGTGTGACTTCCCAGAAAATGTGGCTCTACTGTTTATTATACATGCAAAAAAAAAAAAAAAAAACAACCCTGTAAAATGTCCTATACAAAAAAATTAAAATTGGGTCTTTCTTTGAGAGCACTTATGGTCTAGCATCAACTATAATGTAAGTATAGGAATTGACATATTCCATGGGGAAAAGCAAAATGTGATACAGATTAAGATCTATGCAATTTCAGAAAAGTAAAATATTTCTTCTAGCATTGGTGTCAAGGTTGATTTCATGGGATGAAGGAAAATTACACTGAGACTTAGAGACTGGGTTAGATGTGGACATGAAGCAAACACTTCATTCAAAGATAAGAGAATATATATGCAGTTCTGTCCACTGAAAGGAGCTAAAAGCAATGACAACCAACTAGCAATGAGCACACCTAGTGCCCCGATCTTGGTTTCTAAACACGATCCTTCAATGAAAGGAATCAGGGTTCCTTATAAAAGTGGTTGATACCAAGGCCAACACAGGGAAAATATAAGACTCCTGGGGAGCAAGCCCAAGTCCTTAGAATATCTTGTAGTGTAAGAAAATAAGGAAGTACTTGATAAAGGATGAGTCATCTTAAAAGGGCATAGGAGCCACCTGGATGAGCAACCAAAGGCCAAAGCCAAAAGTTTCTATGATAATATTGCATAACTCATAAAAAAATCCATGAGTCCATGCTAAATAAATATTTAAATATATAAATAAGTGCACAGATAACTTTGTCTTATAATATAATTATAATTAATACTATGATATTATCAAATATTAATATATAGTATAAATGTACTATTGATATATAACATTTATATGTGATATCATTAAATATATTAACATAATTTAATAATATTATAATTAATAAATGCAGAAGAAATGAGGGAAATACAAAGTTACCATTAGGCAAACATCATTGGTAATAATTGCTGCAGGCATAACCCACCAACAGATGCTAAAATTAATAGGTGAATGTTTGAGGAGAAATAGGATTTTTACATAGTCTCAATGTATCTCTTCCAAGGCAGTCATTAATTAAAAGAGTAGAAAATAGTAACTTTTTAGTAGAGAACAACTTTAACAGACACATCTTGTACACAAAGATTTACAATAACAATGTTTATTAATACAAATATATGAGGAGAAAACACTCCAAATGCCCAAAGACAGCAAAGGCATAAATAGATCAATCCCCCAAAATATTATACAGCAATCCCATGGATGAATCTTAGGGACCCAAGTCTCAGAAGACCACATAGAACATGATACTCAGTCTAAGAACAATTAAACTAATCAATATGTGGTTTAAACATATAAACATTTTTTTATAAATCTATATAAATGTTTGAAATTTATGTAAATTATCAACACAGAATTCAGGATGGGGGTTCCTTTCAGGGAGGAGGATGGCAGGGGAAGAAACACATGGGTGGATGCAAATGTTTGTTAATTTCTCGTTTTTGACTTGAGTGAAGGAGCCAAGACTGTCCATTATATCATCTGAAAGTAACTGAATAATGAATAGATGAGTGAATTAAAGAGGGCTGTGTATAGACTAGTGATAGCATATCAAGAATTATGATTATGCTAAATCCCATCCTGAGTACCTGAGGTCAAATTAAATAAAAAGCTGATGAGTACAGGGTGGGAAAATATTCCCAAGTTTACCATTAATAACACCATTACACACATTTACCAAAAATTATTAGCAAATGTCTTTTTCTTCAATATTTATTTAAACATTCCTCACAGACTGTCCCTAAGCATTGAATTAAGTAACAGAGAAGTTCTGACACTTAGTATATTTGTTTTTTGTTTTTGTTTTTGATTTTTTGTTTTTTTGTTTTTAGCTTTTAGATGATATTATCATGGCCTTCTACTAAATTGTTATGATAGATAGATGATAGATAGATAGATAGATAGATAGATAGATAATAGATAGATAGATAGATAGATAATAGATAGATCAATCGATCTTACTCTGCTTTGCTTGATGGGCTTTTCCCCCTTTTACTCTGAAACCTAAAAAGCAGTATTGGGTTCACCATTATTGTCCACTCCCTGCCTCTCCTTCTATCTCCTGATGATCATCGATTGTTGATATTTGAAATATTTTAAAGAGAAAAATAAACAGCTCCTCTATAAAAAGAAGAGCTACAGCCACAGCGTTTTTGAACTGGAAGGGATCCTGGATCCTTTAGTCTAACCTTCTCATTTCACAGGTGCGAAGGAAGAGGCCCTTCAGGGCCACGTGATTTGCTTGTGTGCACACAGCTGTTGGAGGCAGAGCCAAGATTAGAAACACATCCCAAGAAATCTTTCCTTGGCACCATTCTCAGAAAAATGCAGAATTCATTCCTAGATGAAACTGGAAACTTTAACCAGAGCATTCTCAATGATGGACAGAGGGGAATACAACTTGAGAAGTGACTTTCTCAAGACCAAGCAGTTAGCTAATAGAAGAGTTGGGAACATGGTTTTCCTCGCTAGGTGGTAAAAATTACCTCCATCTTCCACTCTTCTCTAGGAATGTCTCAGTGGCATTGAGATCCTTTCATTAGTGCCTACCCTCTATTTTGTTTGAGCCCCATTTGAATTTGCAGTGTGGTTCTGCAACCAATCACCATCCTTCATCCACTTAGCTTCTCCCCTTCTGACTTCTTCCTTTTCAGTCAAAACCAATTTTATGGGGCTAACCACTGTGCTTTATGAAACCCATAGTAAAGTAAAAAATGAAAAAGGGAGGGAAGGGGAGGGAAAAAGGAAGGAAGAGGGAAGAATCAGTCTCTGGTAAAAATGGGGCCTTTGGAGAAGCTAGACAAGAGGCAGGAAAATTGGTTTGGTAGGTACAATTTTAATCCAAGAGACTCCATCCTGGCCCCCATCAGTGGTATAGATAGAAACTACAGAACTTAATACCTCATAGACGAAATGGATGAAGGAATGCAGATACCTAGGCCCTGCTACTTGAACTGTAGCCCCTGGATTAGCATTCACAGATCTGGTAGCTTGGTAGAGATGTAAACCCTTGGGCCCAGTCCAGACCTTCTGAATCAGAAACTGCGTTTTCACAACATTAAGATTAGGGAAGCACAGCCATGGGATGACTCTCAGCGTTCTGGTTTGGGTGACATGATGCATGGTGGTGTCATTTGCAGGATAGGGGCAGGTCTAAGGCAGGAGGATAGGCTGGAGAAACAAGCATGGCTAGCATTGAAATGAGACTATGACATGGCAGGAAGGCTTTTCTCTGGGCTGATGACAATAGGAACATGAGGCTTAGTGGGATTATCAACCACATTTTTACCTGGAATGCTGAAATGAGATGTGCACCTGTCTTCTCATTTGTAGCAATTACGTGGTGAACCGTGTGGATGCTCCCATCCTTCACCAGCAGCCTTTGTTAAATTTCAAGAATAACACTGGAGATTACTTGTTTTCTATCTCAGCCACAGTTGTCCCTGAGTATTGTCTAAATAAGGCCCAAGTGAGAATGGAAAAGACCAGGGTTGGCACACGTGCCTACTCCAGTGAAGGTATTTTGCCGTGAGCCCGCTCTCACCTCTTTATACAGTGTCCCCAGAACCATGGCCGAATACTCCTACTATGTGAAGTCCACCAAACTCGTGCTCAAGGGAACCAAGGCTAAGAGTAAGAAGAAAAAGAGCAGAGAGAAGAGAAAAAGAGAAGAAGATGAAGAAACTCAGCTTGATATTGTTGGAATCTGGTGGACAGTAACAAACTTTGGTGAAATTTCAGGAATCATAGAAATTGAAATGGATAAAGACACCTATATACACGCACTTGACAATGGACTTTTTACACTGGGAGCTCCACATAAAGAAGTTGATGAGGGCCCTAGCAGTTTACAGCTGTCAAATTGTCTGATTCCAGAATTGCCCTGAAATCTGGCTATGGAAAATACCTTGGTATTAATTCAGATGGACTTGTTGTGGGGCATTCAGATGCAATTGGACAAAGAGAACAGTGGGAACCAGTCTTTCAAGATGGGAAAATGGCCCTATTGGCCTCAAATAGCTGTTTTGTTAGATGCAACGAAGCAGGCAATATAGAATCAAAAAGTAAAACAGCAGGAGAAGAAAAAATGATAAAGATTAGATCCTGTGCTGAAAGAGAAACTAAGAAAAAAGATGATATGCCAGAAGAAGACAAAGGAAATGTTAAACAGTGTGAAATCAATTATGTAGAGAAATTTCAGAGCTTCCAAGACCACAAACTTAAAATAAGAAGACAGTAAAATTCTCAAAAAGGCCAGGAAGGATGGATTTTTGCATGAAACACTTCTGGACAGGAGAGCCAAATTGAAGGCTGATAGATACTGCAAATGACCAGAATTTTTGTTTCTGTCTCCTCCTATTGTTTTTTTCTGAATAAAATAATCAATGGAAAAAAAAAAAAAAGACCAGGGTTATGAAAGTCTTCAGGCTTTAGCAGATCTAGGCCAAGGTGAAGGTTGGGAGGACCCATGGCTCTGGATGTCAAAGATGAGTTTTCAGGTTAGTAGCTTGGAGCCCTGACCACACTAGAGAATCAACGTTATTGTTTTGTTTTTCTGAATACATGAGATCCTATCATCCATACAACTATATTAATTTGAAACATGTTCTTACCAAAACCCAACTAAAACAGCTTAGAATTAACTAACTTTCCTACATTGCTATTTTCTATTTCTGTTTTTCTTTTTGGTCATGTTCCTGGGAGATTTTCTAACCTTCCAGTATGTTTTTATAATTTGGCGGTCATAATTTTTTTAAATTCCCAAGGTCTCCTTTCTTTGCCCTGCCTGTTTCTTTTTCATAGTATTTATTCTACCATGAATGTACATTTTCATCTTCATCTAAGGGTGTGATGTTTTTCATTTTAAGTTTTTTTCTATTTCCCTCGCTTTATCTCTCCACTCTGGGTCCCCCTTTTTTTTCTATATATCTTTTCAGCTCCCCCCCACCCCGCTTTTCCCTTTCATCTTAGAGTGTTTCTTCAAATATCATTAACTTTTATTGAAGAGAGGCATTAAGAAGTAGTGTGTGGGTGGGGCTTTTGAAATGCCCCATTGCAGGTCTTGAATTATGGCCCACTGTTTTTTAACCTGAGCCTTTCATGTCTCCTTCTGATGTATTGGTGCCTCCAAATCCAGAACCTTCAGTGTTGCACAGAGTGGATCAGCTTCCTACTTGCTATTCTGCCCTCCCACCTACCTGAGTCAGCTGTCTCTTCACTGACCCTCCTCCAAATAGCAGGTGAGATTACTCACCTGAGAATATCTCCTCTCCTGGTCTCTATTCTTACGGGTTTAGTGTTTTTTAAAAAAATTTCTATACTTTATCTTAGTGAAGTTTCAGGAAGTGGAGGAGAGAAATGCATATGATCATGTTAAAATCAGAAGTTCTGGACTTTAATTTAAAAAAGCAAATGTAGAGAAGACATTGAAATAAATGAGGCTTATTGCCTCAAGGAGGGAAGAGTAGAGTGTGACAGCTCTTACCCTGGGGCTAATGAAATTCCACTTAAGATATAATTGTCTATGTCTGCATGTTACAAGTCATATTTATATTTTAAACCTGTTTGTATATATTTTTATAACTTTCATTATGAAAGTAAAAATCCTAGTTTATAGGGCACCTGGGTGGCTCAGTTGGCTAAGCGTCTGATTTCAGCTCAGGTCATGATCTCACAGTTCGTGAGTTTGGGCACTGCATCAGGCTCTGTGCTAACAGCTCAGAGCCCGGAGCCTATTTCGGATTCTGTGTCTCCCTCTTTCTCTGCCCCTCCCCCACTCGCACTCTGTCTCTCAAAAATAAATAAACATTTTTTTAAAAGTCTTAGTTCCAACAGATAGTTAAGGAATGCTGGCATCTTGGTAATACAGTTGCAAGAGAGACAGAGGAGAAATGGAAATCCAAATTACAGGGAGCACCAAGTTCAAGTGTGTTTCAAGCCACCATTTCCATTTGGAGGACTTCATGCAGGTGAGTGGGACATCACATTGTGAGATGTGCTATTTGCTATTCAGCAAATAGCATTATACATAATGGTCTGTGAACTAGCAAGGGCCTTTGGTTCTAGGGATCAGGCCTGACATAACCAGATCCTAATCCTACAACAGGTCACTTGGCAGTCTGGGACTGAAGGAGGGAGGCACAAGACACAAATACATAAGGCTGAGGTTTAGGGAAACTGGCTAGAAGAACCTGGTGCCGTGGGCTGGGACACCATAGAATGGGTGCTGGCGGAATTAGGGCAGGGCATTGGAGTGGCTGTGACTTGGAGGTTTCACTCCCTCCAGTACTCCCTCAATTCCAACCTCTCCCCAGAGTTCTCTTACCAGGTGTATCAGCTTTCTCACTTCCATCAATGAGGTGAAGTATGACATGCTTTCAGTTCCTTTCTTGAATCTTTCTTTCAGGTACAAGACATCAATGACTCCAGTTCTGAGGATCCCAAGATAAGACTTTTTTTATTGAGCATATGGGGTGCTAGAAACTAGCTCTCAAAATATAAGGACCCTTGAAACATGTAGAGAGATTATCATAGCTTGATGTTAAGGAAAATACAACTCTAACCACACAGCTAAAGCTGTAGCTTATTACTATTACTGTATTTCCAGCCAATCTAAATCATCCTCCGCTTTCAAATGATCGCTGGTTTTGAGTCAGAGACTAATTACCTCTTGGTAATTAGTGTGTTTCTGGACCTCCAAAGACCTAAAGTCCAGTCCTTCCAAAACATAATAATGTTGTCTATGGCTTTCTAGCTGACACCTCTGCCATGTCTGACATTTTAACTACTCACATCCCACACTTGATAGTTTAAATTGGCTTCCTCTCCAAGAAGAACAATGGTCCCCATACAAAATTTCATTCAGAAAGTTTTATTTCAGTAAATTAGTGTTTCTTTTTAATATTTAGATTTTTTAAGTTATGCAAAAAAAGCCAGAAGCAAACCTAATGTAAAGCATGTGACATCATGGCCATTTAGAAACCATACATTGTAGAAGAGGTAAGGCATAACTGTTGAGCCAAACACAGGCTCAATCACATACCACACTGAGAAGAGACTTTGGGTCCTGGGATGGAGGAAAGCAGAGGGGCAGGATATAATAAAGTTCCTCTCAGTGTTACATCACAGTTACTCCAGAGCAGCAAGGTCTTCTTGTGAGTTTATATTAAGGAGGGGAAAAAATCAATATAATCAAGGAAAGTGGTAACATATTATGCCCCTGGTAAAAAGCCAATTGCTTTGAATATGGTCTCCATGAAGAGTACATCTTGTGAATCATGATTACTACCATGTACTGGTAGTTTATATTTGCCATTTATAATCCTTAAATCACACCAGAGCATATGGACCACATTATTCCTTTTATATAAATGAAAATAAAAATTTATTAAAAGCTAAGTAAATGGCCCAAGGGAATCCATAATAAGTGGTAGAGTCAAAATTTGACCTCAAATTGTGACTCCAACTCCAGAGTTTACTTTCTAGCAATGAGCCACATTGCCTCTTTGAAGGATAACATGATGGCAGCTAATTGCATGAGCAACCATCCACCATCAACTCTTCTCTCAAAGATGCCTAAGATTTGCTTTCCTTTTCTTACTGCTCATTTATGTTAATATCAAACCCTGCCCTGTTCAAATAGGGATAACTACCAGTGCCACCCAAAAGTATTAAGAGTTTTGTTATGATTTTCCCTAAATGGAAAAAAAGGAAGGAAAAAAGAAAAAAAAATCTTATCTAAGTCAGTGCTAAATTTGTTGTCATTCAATTAAATTGAGTTAGACTTTCCCCCCTACCAACATACTGGGAGGAAGTGTAGTATATAAGATAAAACTGGACAGTTCTGGCACATAATCCCAGCTCAGCCAATTGCTAGCTAAACTGGCCTTAGGCAAAGCACTTAACTCCTCTGAGTTTTTATTTCCCCCTCTGTAAAAATATTATAATACCTTCAATCTCAGAGTGATGATGCCATGAGAATCAATGACCTGACCTAGGTAAAGGACTTAGAAAAGGAATGGTACATGTTATATACATAATAAATTGCTATGATTGGCCATTATAACTTTTTAGTGAGCTTAGTTTTTAATTCTGCTTTTTGCTGGGCAAAGGAAAATTGATCTTTTACTGTTAGTGGGCCTTAGTCTACGTATGTTGACATTTCCACTGAATTTTTAAAGGTCTTGAAAAATACCCTACCTTTTAGCAAAGCTAAATTAAATTTTAGCAAATTGTGACTTTCCACAATTTGTGACATCCTTCAATAACCCTGTAATATAGGCCAAAATAATAACATATTGTCAGTATGACATACGCTCAAGTACTAGTGACTGTGTTGTACTAGAGCATTTCAATTGTCTGTCTTCTACTTAAAACCGAAGGCTTTCAATTTCACAGGTAATTGTTGACTATTTACCATGTGAAAAGTCTCAGGCTACATATTTTGAATAACACAATCATGAACAAGATGGGGTTCCTGTTCTCAAGAAGCTTGAAATCTAGTGAGAGAAAAAGGCTAGGCTTGTATGATAAATTGCAGACATGATGTGCCCTGCAGTAGAGCTGTGTGTTGAGAGAAGCTCTAAGAACATGGCAAGAACATAGACTTACTCCAAAGGGAGACGATCATAAATCTTTTATTGATTGGATTGTGTTGGGCCTGAGCCTTGGAAAAATGGGTAGAGATTGCCCAGGTAGGATATTTAAGAAATAATTAGAATAGGGTTGATGTTTGGTACAAACTGGTAAACTTGTTTACAAGAAATTCAAATCTAATTGCTTGGCTGTTATATTTAGTTGATGTCCATTTAAGTTTTTAATAGCTCAAATAGCACATCTCAGGTACAGAGAACCAGTCTTTATCATGGTTACCTCTACAGTATTTAGGCGCACAGTGAATGTTTGGAATGAATACCTGTAGCTAAGAGTGTGCTTCAGTAATCTTGAGTGTCATTTATAACCAGTATCTAAAGTATCTATGCAAACTAGAGAGTGTTGAAACATTGGCAAGATTAATTGGTACCAGATCACAGACATATTCCAATTGCACCCTGAGAAATTTTTACTTCACTCCATAGCATAGGGTAATGTTGAAGTGGTTTTTGGAGGAAGAAATTACATGGGTATTGCTTATACTTCAAGAAGTTTGCTCTGGAAGCTATGAGAGGGTAAGTTGGATGCACAGAATCATGATTTGGGGGAACAGAGAGCAAGCCAATAGTAGGTCATTGCCACTTCCTAGAACAGAAATAATGAAGGCACAAATCACACCACAGGAATAGAAAGTGTAAGAGACAGACAGAAATATTCCCTCCAGAATTCAGCACCAGAATTAAGGGCCTTAAGTCACCAATGCCATCAATCTACTATTATGACTATTAATTTTTGAAGTTATTAGCAAGCAAATACTCTTCCAACTTCGTGAATATCCCAAAATAAGTATAATACAGAGCTTAATTCCCACCATGGGAGATAAAGAGGGCAATCATTCTCCTTCCTCACTCTCAAGCATCTAGGATATGATGATGTTATCTAATTTGGGACAGAGGAATGCTCCCATGCAGGCTTTTGAAAGACCCAGACCATTTGTCATGGCAGCTGTGGGACTGAGAGCTGGAAGTTCAATGAGAGCTGTCTAGTGGTCAACACTGATGTCCTAAGAGGAACCCCATGATGCAGCCTTGGCTGTGTTCCCAGCCACCTCGCTCCCTTTGATTACTGTTCATTTTAGATAATTGGTCCTCTAGAACTTTTTTTTGATTCCAAAAGCTAACAAATATATTTCCAAACATTCTTTTTTTTTTTTTTTTTTTGGTTTCTATTAGTTGATTTTGTTGGTTTCCACCACAGAGTTTGTGTTCTGCCATCCCAAGTCTCACATAAGGCTGCCTACAGTCCTGCCCTGTCAAACACTGTCAGGGCTACAAGCTCTTGGGTAAAGCAGCTATTTCTCCAGAGCAGCTGATGTCAGATAGGGAAGAAGCATCATCATCATATAATTAATTAAATGTCCACTTACATATTTACCTTAGTCAATTTTCATTTTGAAATCATGGCCTACTAATTGTGAAAATTAGTAAAGGGAAACCTCATTTAAAATGAAGTCTGGAAGCCAGAAGGGGGAGCTCTCATGCCATACCACTGAAGATCAATCACAGGAAAAATTGTCAATTTACAGACCCCAACAGAATCCTCAATAGGAAAGAATCATCAATGATAGGCCCCAACAGGGAAAAATGTACATTGCATCTCCTACAAGAAGCCAACTACCACAGCAACTCAGGACTTGCCTATGGTTTTGCTATAGGTTGTATGTTCCAAATTGTAATGTTCTGCTATTCCCAAATAAACCCATTTTTTGCTGGTAAAATAACAGTTTTATTTTTAAGGTTCTCATAACTCAAAGGAATCTCCCAAAGGAGGATTACATATATTGATTGTTCATTTAACAAACATTTATTGAGTTCTTGCTATGGACTAAATTTCTTAGGTCTTGTGATTAAATAAGACAAATAAGATATCATCCCTTCTTTTCAGGAGCTCATAACCTCTGTAAGAAAATTAGATTAAACAGGTAACGGTGGGACCTTTCCTAAGTGCCAAGATAGCACTGACCTCAGAGAATTCAGAATGTCATAGGAAAGGTAACCTTTCCACAGGGTCTAGAAGGATGAGTTATACATTTTCAGATGTTAGTATACTTACAGTGATGAGCACTGAGTTATATATAGCATTGTTGAATCACTATATTGTGCACCTGAAACTATATAACACTGTATGGTAATTATACTGGAGTTAAAAAAAAAAAAAAAAGAAACTTTCAGATGTATAAGAGATAGTGTAAATATTCATGAGTTTAAGGAAATACTTTAGAAGAAATAAGCTTTTGAGTCATACATGTGGCCATTCACTATTTGCTCATTGGTTTTAAATTTCAGTTTCCTGACCTCCAAGTTAGTGATTCCTAGAGAAATTCTTCGTTTAAGCAGGATTAAATGAGAAAGCACAGGGAGAGGTGCCTGAGATGATACAGACATGCACCGAATATTAATTTCCTTTGTCATTTATTTATTTATTTATTTATTTATTTATTTAAATTTACATCCAAGTTAGCATATATTGCAATAATGACTCAGGAGTAGAATCCAGTGATTCATTCCCTACATATAACAGCCAGCGCTCATCCCAACAAGTGTCTTCCTTAATGCCCCTTGCCCATTTAGCCCTTATCCTTACCCACAACCCCTCCAGCAACCCTCAGTTTGTTCTCTATATTTATGAATCTCTTATGTTTTGTCCCTCTCCCTGTTTTTATATTATTTTTGCTTCCCTTCCCTTCTGTTCATCTGTTTTGTATTTTAAATTCCACATGAGTGAATTCATATATTTGTCTTGCTCTTACTAATTTTGCTTAGCACAGTACACTCTAGTTCCATCCACATTGTTGCAATATTAAGATTTCATTCTTTTTGATTGCTGAGTAATATTCCATTGCTGAGTAATATATACACCACATCTCCTTTATCCATTCATCAGTTGATAGACATTTGGGCTCTTTCCATACTTTGGCTATTGTCAATAGCACTGCTATAAACATTGGGGTGCATGTGCCCCTTTGAAGCAGCACACCTGTACCCCTTGGATAAATACCTAGTAGAGTAATTACTGGGTCACAGTGTAGTTCTATTTTTAATTTTTTGAGGAACATCCATACTGTTTTCCATAGTGGCTGATCCAGTTCGCATTCCCACCATACAAAGGAGTTTCCTTTTCTCTGCATCCTCACTACCATCTGTCATTGCCTCAATTGTTAATGTTAGCCATTCTGTCTGGTATGAGGTGGTATCTCATTGTGGTTTTAATTTCTATTTCCCTGATGATGAGTAATGTTGAGCCCCTTCTCATGTATCTGTTAGCCATTTGGATATCTTCTTTGGAAAATTGTGTATATAAAAGTGTCTTTTGCCCATTTCTTCACTGGATTATTTGGTTTTTGGGAGTTGAGTTTTGATAAGTTCTTTATAGATTTTGGATACTAACCCTTTATCTGATACGTCGTTTGCAAATATCTTCTCCCATTCCATTGGTTGCTTTTTAGTTTTGCTGATTGTTTCCTTCGCTATACAGAAGCTTTTTTTTTTTATCTTGATGAGGTCCCAATAGTTCATTTTTGCTTTTGTTTCCCTTGCCTCCAGTGACATGCTGAGTAAGAAGTTGCTGCAACTCACGTCAAAGAGGTTTTTGTCTGCTTTCCCCTCTAGGATTTTGATGGCTTTCTGTCTTACATTTAGGTCTGTCATCCATTTTGAGTTTATTTTTGTGTATCGTGTAAGAATGTGGTGCAGGTTCACTTCCCTGACCTGAGTGTCTGTTTTTGTGCCAGTACCATACTATCTTGATGATTACAGCTTTGTAATACATCTTGGAAGGCCAGGATTGTGATGCCTCCAGCTTTGGTTTTCTATTTCAAGATTGCTTTTGCTATCCAGGGTCTTTTCTGGTTCCATAAAAATTTTAGGATTGTTTTCTCTAGCTCTGTGAAGAATACTGGTGCTATTTTGAGAGGGATTGCATTGAATATGTAGATTGCTTTGGGTGGTATTGACATTTTAACAATATTTGTTCTTCCGATCCATGAACATGGAATATTTTTCTGTTTTTTGTGTCCTCTTCAATTTCTTTTATGAGCTTTCTATAGTTTTCAGTGTATAGATTTTTCACCTCTTTGGTTAGGTTTATTCTTAGGTATTTTATGGTTTTTGGTGCAATTTTAAATGGGATCAATTCCTTGATTTCTCTTTCTGCTGCTTCATTATTGGTGTGTAGAAATGAAACCAATTTCTGTGCACTGATTTTATATCCTGCGACTTTGCTGAATTCATGGATAAGTTCTAGCAGTTTTTGGTGGAATCTTTTAGGTTTTCCATATAGAGTATCATGTCATCTGCAAAGACTGAAAGTTTGGCTTCTTCCTTACCGATTTGGATGCCTTTTATTTGTTTGCGTTGTCTGATTGCTAAGGATGGGACTTCCAATACTATGTTGAATAACAGTGGTGAGAGTGGACACCCCTGATCTTACAGGGAAAGCACTCAGTTTTTCCCCATTGAGGATGATATAAGCGGTGGGTCTTTCATATCTGGCTTTTATGATCTTGAGGTATGATCCTTCTATCCCTACTTTCTTGAGGGATTATATCAAGAAAGGAAGCTGTATTTTGTCAAATAGTTTCTCTATATCTATTGAGAGGATCATGTGGTTCTTGTCCTTTCTTTTACTGATGTGATGTATCACATTGATTTGCAGATATCAAACATCCCAGGTATAAATCCCGCTTGATCATGGTGAATAATTCTTTTAATGTCTTGTTGTATCCAGTTGGCTAGTATCTTGTTGAGAATTTTTGCATCCATGTTCATCAGAGAAATTGGTTTATAATTCTCTTTTCTGGTGGGGTCTTTGTTTTGGAATCAAGGTAAATCTGGCCTCATAGGATAACTTTGGAAGTTTTCTTTCCATTTCTACTTTTTGTAACAGCTTCAAAAGAATAGGTGTTACCTCTTCTTTAAATGTTTGGTAGAATTCCCTAGAAAGCTATCTGGCCCTGGACCCTTGTTTTTTTGGGAGATTTTTTATTACTAATTCAATTTCTTTACTGGTTATAGGTATTTTCAAATTTTCTATTTCTTCTCATTTCAGTTTTAGTAGTTCATATGTTTCTAGTAATTTGTCCATTTCTTCCAGATTGCCCAATTTATTGGCATATAATTGCTCATAATATTCTCTTATTATTTTTGTATTTATGCTGTGTTGGTTGTGATCTCTCCTCTTTCATTATTAATTTTATTTATTTGGTTTCTTTCCTTTCTCTTTTTGATCAATCTGGCTAGAGGTTTATCAATTTGGTTAATTCTTTCAAAGAACCAACTCCTGGTTTCATTGATCCATTCTACTGTTTTTTGTTTTTGGTTTTGGTTTCAATAGCATTAATTTCTGCTCTAATCTTTCATGATTCTCTCCTTGCCTGAGTATTTTGTGAATTTGACTATGATGTGCCTTACTGATGGTCAGTTTTTGTTTAATCTAATGGGAGTTTTTTGTGTATCCTGGATTTTGATGTCTATGTCTTTCCCCAGGTTAGGAAAGTTTTCTGCTATGATTTGCTCACATAAACCATCTACCCCTTTTTCTCTCTTCTCTTCTAGGACTTCTATGATTCTGATGTTATTCCTTTTTAGTGAGTCACTGATTTCTTAAGTCTTATATTGTGCTCTTTTGCCTTGGTTTCCCTCCTTTTTTCTTCTTCATTTGTCTCCATAATTTTGTCTTCTATATATCTGATTCGCTGCTCTGCTTCATCCATCCTTGCCGCTATGGTATCATTCAATATTGCCTCTCAGTCATAGTGGTTTTAATTTTGTCCTGGCTAGATTTTACTTCTTTTATCTCTGTAGAAAGGATTCTATGCTTTTTTTCAATTCCAGCTAGTATTCTTATTATCGTGATTCTAAATTCTAGTTCAGACAGCTTGCTTATATCTGTGTTGATTAAGTTCCTGGATGTTATTTCTTCCTGTTCTTTCTTTTGGAGTGAATTTCTTCATTTTGTCATTTTGGAGGAAGAAAAAGAATTAATAAAATAACAAATAAAAATTAAAAATTAAAACAACACAAAAAATCAAATAAAGAAAGCCAGATCCTAGGTGTGTTTTGGTTTGGTTGTTGAAAGAAGCTTGGTAGAATAGAGAAAAAATGGGGAAAAAAGAAAAGAAAAAAAAGTAAGAAAATGCTTACAAATTTAAAATGTATAAAATAAAAAAGAATGAAATGAAATGAAAAAGGAACAATAGATTTAAAATACATTTACAAAAAATACATATAGTAAATTTTTTAATTTTATATAAAAATGGAAAATAAAAATAAATTTTTTCTCTCTTTGTATCCAAGAATAAGAAAAGAAAAAGAAAAAAAAGATGTACCATTGAACAGAATGAAATCCGATTGAAATTAAATTAAGTTTCCCCTAGAAGTCACACTATGAAGCACTTTATAGTCCATACAGTAAGCAGATGAAGACACTTGTGGTCATCCTCTAGAGCTTGGTTGGTGCCATTGGACAGGAGCTTGGTGTAATGGCTACATTCTCCACTAGG
Organism: Felis catus; assembly: GCF_018350175.1. Classification (NCBI taxonomy): domain Eukaryota; kingdom Metazoa; phylum Chordata; class Mammalia; order Carnivora; family Felidae; genus Felis; species Felis catus. Next base: position 35,763,347 of record NC_058370.1, on the reverse strand, counting down.
TGGCGCTGCTTAGCTTACTGGGGTGGATTGGTGTGGTGCACGTGCACATGTATGTACATGCCTGGGAGAGGGAAAATGCCATCACCCACTTTCCTAGTTTCTGACACAAGAACTCTGTGCTCTCACTGACCCGCAATCAAGCACCTTTGTCTTTGTCTCTGGCTTCTTTGTCTCTGGCTTCCCTCCACTTTTCACTCTACACTGTCTATGTCCAAGCCGTCAGCCTACCAGGCACCATTTACCTCCCAAATCTTATCTCAGATGGGGCTGTGTTTCCAAACCCCTCACTTCTGAGGGCCTAGTGGCTTGGACCCACTCTGACCTGACCCTCCCCTAGCAATGGCCAGGTGCCAGCTTGCCCCCAGAAATGTTCCTGCAATCACACTGCTGCAGAGGCCCAGAGATTGTGGCTGGGTGCCAGCTTGCCCCAGAAAAAATTAATGGGATCAAGTAGCAGCAGAGGTTTAGGGATTATGGTAATCCACAACACACACCTGGTGCCAGGTTTCACTGCACCCTGGCATCTTTATTCCAATACCAGCAATTGTGTTCTCCCGAGTCTGCTGAGACCTTTGCCTGTGGGGAGGCTGTATGGCTTCTAACAAAAGCCCTCTTAGCAGAACTGCTTTTCCCTGTGTGACCTGTGGACTCCTCGGACCTCACTGCCTGCTTCTAGGGGTTCACCCTTCCCACCAGAGCACTGCCAGGTATTGAGGTCCAGAATTTCTGACACTGCTCTCCCCTGTTTATATAGTCCTAATAGTATTGAAACCCTCTCTTGTCTCCTTTCTCCCTTACTTGTTCAGTCACTTGTGGGTATCCCCTCTCTTTCTCTTTCTCTCTAGCTACTTTCAGGGGAAGTGCTTTTACTGTACTCTCCCCCTTTCTCTGTCCTGTCTCCACAAATACAGCTCCCTACTCTCCATGGCTTCTCTCTCCCCAGTTTACCTCCCTGTGCTACACACCTGCCAATTTCTGTGGTTCAAGTTATGCAGATTGTTGTGTTAATCCTCAGATCAATTTTCAAGGTTTGCAAAAATGGTTTGGTGCTGATCTAGCTGCATTTCAAGGATGAGAGAAGCAGAGAACTTCCATGCTGCTCCGCCATCTTGGCTCCTTCCTTGAAACATTTATTTTAAGAACATTTTTTTCAGTAGGATTGTTCTGTCAGATTCATGAAGCCCACTGCTATTAAAGCAAATATTTTTTCCTACTAAATCAATTTAATGCATTACTTGCAATTTTTTTTTAAATGATTGTTTAGATGGGAGAACACATAGTAGAACTAGTAATGGAAAAATAATTGAAATTGCTTGTTTAAGAGGAGAACAAGGAAATGCTGGAAAAGTCCTTTTCACAGTTACCAAATACAGGAATGGCACACCATCTACTCTCCAGGATTCAGTTCTTATACCTTTCAACTAGAATTTCCATTTGGTTCTTCTTCTTCTTCTTTTTTTTTAATAATTTCTATTTCTTAACTGATATTTTCTATTTTAGGCAACATTGTCATTGTACCTTCTTTTTCTGTTTAATCACGGTTTCTGTTTGTTCTTTGAACATATTTATAGTGGCCATTTTGATGTCTTTGTTAGATTCAACATCTGGTTGCTCCCAAAAGTACTCTCAGTTGCTTGCTCTTTTTCCAGTTCATGGGTCATACACTCCTATTTCTTTGCATGTCTTGTAATATTTTGGAAATGTAGTCACTCTGGGTTCTTCTCCCCACCTCTACTCCCACCCTCCTCACTTCCAGGGCTTATTATTATTATTTGCTTATTTGTTTAGTAACTGGATGGAGAATTTTAGTGGAGTCTCTTCACACTGTGTGAAGCCTCTAATGATGCCCCTGTTGGTGGGGTGTGGGTGGGGGCTGTGGTGGGTAAGCCTATAGTCACCCTCAGAGCATAGTGATGTTCTCTTTGGCTGTTTCTTTAAATTGACCACACCCAGCTATTAAGAATCACTGATTTGGTGGCCAATCCCTCCATTGTTTACAACAATATCCTAGGCTCTACAAAGTAATACCATCAAATTAGGCTCCTTTGAAAAGATAGTTACTAAATATTAGTGTTTTATATTTGTTCTGAGCCCAGGAGGGATTCTAGTTCTCTCTGGCAAACTACCTCTCCCACGGTTGAATTTGTATTTCCAGTGAATCTACCAATCTCCTTCCAATTACCTTTCAGCACAACCTCCAACTGTTTTTGAGAGCACCCTGAGGTTTGAACGTCTCTATACTCTGCTGCAAGGAAGTCAGTTCCTTTGTGAAGACATAAGGAGCTGTTTTAAGGCCTGCTTTGTCCCCCAGTCCACATCTGGGACTCTGGAGCTAAGGATGGGGACGGCAGCACGTATATTTTTGGAACTGAATCCCAGGTAAAAGGGAGAAGCAGATGTGTCAGGCCATCTCAGCCCACCTCTCCTGGCACAGAACCATGGCTGTGCAAGTCAAGGTATGGGACCTCAGCATTCCCAGAGGTGCTGTGCCCAGGTAGAACCTGGAACCTCCTTCCCACCAATGGGAGCTGGCAGACCAGGGACACCCACCTCTTTGGTAAACTCTCCCAGAACTGAGTCTTAGCAACAAGTAGCTGGGGGTAGGGTGAGAAGCATTGAAATCCTGCCCCTCCCAGTAAGATAGGCCTGAAGTAGGAAAGGGGCATAGAAGGCACCCTATGTTTTGGTTGCACTAGTCTAGAGTGAAGCTTTGTCCTACAGAACTAGAAGGCAAAGAGGGAATGGTCAGTCCAAATACCACAGACTCACTGTTCTTAATGAAATGTAGTAGATTTTCTTTTTTTTTTTTTTTTAATTTTTTAAGTAGGCACCGTGCCCAGCATGGAGCCCAGAATAGGGCTCAAACTCATGACCCTGAGATCAAGACCTGAGTTGAGATCAAGAGTTGGATACTTAACCAACTGAGCCACCCAGGCACCTCCTTTGTTAGATTTTCTTAAACCGATATTTGTTTATTTGCTGTATCCCCTTGCCATTTCTAGAAACTTTAAATCGTCATATATATTTTTAATTTAAAAAATTATCATTATTATTATTATTATTTATTTACCCTGGGGAGCACACCCACTGAGTTCCTCAGCTCCTCAACTGTCATGATGGAAAATAAATGCCCTTTATCTAATACTTTTGTCTGTAAATTCAACTTTGTCTGATATTAAGACTCATCTCTGATTCCCAATTTCATTTAGCATTAACTTTCTACTTTGCCCATTTTTTTCTTTTTTGTTTTTTCTTTTTTTTGCTATTCTACTTTAGATCTGTTTTGTATATTTTGCAGATTGGTGGATTTTGTTTCTTGATCCTAAGGTAAGATCTATTATTTTTAAAATTTCCTTTTTCTTTTATTTCTTTTTTTAATTTTTTAAATATTTATTTATTTTTGAGAAATAGGGAGAGCAGGGGAGGGGCAGAGAGAGGGGAGCAAAGCATCCAAAGCAGGCTTGGTGCTAGCAGCAGAGAGCCCGATGTGGGGCTTGAACACATGAAACATGAGATCATGACCTGAGCCGAAGTCAGAAGCTTAACCAACTGAGCCACCCAGATGCCCCTTTTTAAAAATTTTTTAATGTTTATTTATTTTTGAAAAATTTCCTTTTTATTTTCAAAGCCTGGGACCATACCTAGTGTTCATTACATATCTGTGGAAGAAAGGTTTTTTCTTCTCCTCAGGCCTGGGTAGGAAGAGTCCTCCCAGGCCTCCTGGGAAAAGCTCCAGGATTTGCCAAAAACCTGTATCATTCCTGCCAGAAGCTGCTTTTAGAAGTCACTAAGATCAACTTCATTAAGAAAAAAAAAACTTACTACCTTTGTTGACATAAAAATGACATACCACAAATTGCCTATGTCTAAAGGATATGCTTTGACAAGTTTTGATACATGCATACAACAGGAAACAATATCGACAATCAAGATGTACCCAGGGAACAAAGATCAATCGCACCTGAGGTCCGGGGATCCCACACAGACCAATTTGGCCACTTGCTGCTGACAAAATCTCAAGGCACAGAGACTAGTGCTAGTGAAACAAAGGGAATTGATTTCAGTGAGGCCAACACTGAGATGACAGTGTCTCAAAGATTGTATTCAAAGTGCTGAAAATAGTTCTAAGTTCATATGAGGGAAATGTAGAATCAATGTTGGTGGGTACATGAAGGTGGGCAGAAAGGTCGGGTTGATCATTGTCTTGGTTTCAGTCTTGCTGGCATCAGAGCTTGATGGGGTGGTTTTGGTTGCCATTATGGGATGCTTTGTTGCCTGAGGTAAGAGACAAGCTGGAAAGAAGAACTTAATCAGAAAGCACAGACTGAGGTCAAAGTGGAGATGGTTGAAGTCCTTTTTTAAAGGTAGTTAACCATCATCCCCAAGAGTTTCCTGGTGCCCCTTGTGTTTCCTGTGTTCCTTCCCAAAGAAAGCATGGCCCCCGTTCTCATGCAGCTTGGGTTCTAGTGCTTCTTGTTTTTTGTTTAAAAATTTTTTTTGTAACGTTTATCTTTGAGAGAGAGGGAGAGACAGAGTTGGGGAGCAGAAGAGAGAGAGGGAAACAGAATCCAAAGCAGGCTCCAGGCTCTGAACTGTCAGCACAGCCCAACGTGGTGCTTGAAACCATAAACCATGAGATCATGACCTGAACCGAAGTCGGACAATCAACTGACTGAGCCACCCAGGCACCCCATGGGTTCTAGTGCTTCTTGACCATGATACCACATATATCTAACCCAACTGAAGAAAAACTTCATCAGAGACATAGCAGGCCCTTTGCTGTCTCATGATACAACTGCCCTATGCTCTTAGTCCAGTGATTTTTGTGGAGGATTTGGGATATATCTCCCAATGACCTTGTCTAGTACTGGGTAAAATAAATAATGGAATTGTTCAAATTAATTTTGGGAAAACCAAATCTCATGCAGGTGATCTTACTACTTATAGAGCTGCAACCCTTCACTCTTGTGACTCTTCCGTATTTTAACATTTCATATTCATCTATATGATTCTTTGAAAGAGAATTCTTTTATGGGAGTGAAGAGAGGAGGAGAATAACCTTGCTAGGTGCTACCAGCTGCTGACTCTACTTTTCTGAAGCCTCCAAAATAAATATATTTTAAAAACCTTCCAGAACATATTTACCAGAAGCATCATGGCTGGCTAAACTTGCCTAGTTGGGATAACAGATGTTAATTTGTTTACCAAGAATAAAGTAAGAATCTAAGTATATTTTTCATAGAGTGTCCAATTTGGAGGACACAAACATTTATTTAGCTCAAACAGACTTCGTGGTTTATTTTTATCTGAATATTTTACCTACTACATTTTATGCACGCTCAAATAATATGTTATAGGATACTTTTTTAAAAAGTAAAAGGAAATGTGTATAGTATCTCCATTGAATCAAAACTTCTCTGTTGTGCTTAATTAATTTCAAATCTTGATGGGAGTGAAGGAGAGAGCTAATATTTGAATTTAAGAGCACAGACACTGTCTGGGATTAACTACTGTGCCTATTGCTAGCTGCGTGATCTTGGGCAAAGTACTTAGCATCTCTGAGGGACGATTTCATCTTTAAAATGGAGATAAGGGATGGCTGGGTGGCTCAGCTGGTTAAGTACCTGACTTTTGATTTGGCTCAGGTTGTGATCTTCTGTTTCTTGAGATTGAGCCCCGCATGGAGCTCTGTGCTGAGCATGGAGCCTGCTTGGGAATTCTCTCTCTTTCTCTCTCTGTCTCTGTCTCTCTCTCAAAATAAATAAATAAACATTTTTTAAAAACTAAAATGAAGATACTAAAATATACCTCACAGGGTAATATTAAGTGTGGCAATATATGTATAATACTTAAAACAGTGTCTGGACAATAAGTGCTATTTATGCTTATTATTCTGCAATGAAATAATACTACTTGAAATGAATGTTTTCCTTGATGTCATGATTCCAAAAGCAAACCAAGTGGTCATAAATGTGAATTTGATATTTAACTTTGAATATATGGACATTAAGATATGATTTTATGGTTTACATTATTCTTAAATATTTTTTGTCACTTTGGCACAAAATAATAGCTCTAAAAATGTTAAGCAGCAAAGGCAGAAAATAGCTCAAGACTATTTAGGGGAACCTCTCTCTGAGAATATTGAGTGAGAGGGGTACCTGGGTGGCTCAGTCAGTTGACCCTCCGACTCTTGATTTCAACCCAGGTCATGATTCCAGGGTTGTGGGATACAGCCCCACATCTGGCTCCATGCTGAGCATGGAATCTCTCTCTCACTCCCTCTGCCCCTCTTCTCCACTCACTTTCTCTTTCTAAAAAAAAAAAGCGTGTATGTGTATATACATATATATGTATGTACACACACATACATATATACATATCTATGTATATATATACATAGATATGTATACACACACACACACACACACATATATATAGTGAGAACAACATATTCATTTTTCACCTCAATCTTCAGAACACTTGGTACTCAGGACAACTCAGTTTTGTGGTCAGAAGATTTTGCTTTAGGTGGATCGGCTATTTTTCTTTGTATTTCTTATCCCAGAGCATATATGCAAAGGGCATTCTGTAATCATCTGTTAATTCAGTGGAAAACTAGTTCCCCTAGTTTTCCCCTACCATGTTTTTATGCTCCTTGATTCCCAGTACACTTGAAACCAATGTGGCCTTGAGTGAGCAAGTGAGAGGGGGAGGGGCCATGGCAGAGGATGTGGGGACAGTTGTGAGCATGAACTTTCTACTTCCTGTGATGATTATGCTCTGGAAATGGTCCCCTAGCTCCTAAGGAATGGTAACCAATAAATTACACTGATGGCCAAAACCACAGGTGCTCACTAATGTTTGTGTTCTTTCCTTTTTTTCTTTGGCCACAGCTGTGGCCATCTCCCAGCCTCTCTTTGGGCTAGCAGCCATCATGTGATGAGTTCTGGCCAATGGCATGTGAGTAGAGGCCATGAGTGCCTCCTCTAGTACTGACCTATAAAATAACTGGGACTCCTGATACTCATCTTATTTTTCCCATCCACTGACTGAATTAGCAGACTTCCAGGATGTTGATGGGAGACATGCATGGAAAGATCCCTTCAATAACTGATTAGGTGTCTGATCCATTTTAAATAATGCCATGGCCATATTGTGGCTATAAAGGAGACCCAACATAAGTCCACTGCTGGATAAATTATGGAAGAAGGCAAATTTTTTCTCTGATTCTCTATTCCTGCTTCAACACTCTCCTTCCTTTGATGAAAATAATTAACATTTGTTGAGTGCTTAACATATATCAGAGATTATGTTAATTTCCATACTAATTATAGGTGCTGTCTTATTTAATCTCCCCATCAACCTGATGCAGGGTAATCTGTTATTAATCTCATTTCACAATTGAGGGAAGGAAGTACAGAGAGGTTAAGTTACAGATCTCTAGGAATCAAGATTTAACTCCAGACATTCTCATCTCATCACTAAACTGTACAAATTCCCAATACTTTCTAGGTGTCCGGATTCCTCAGTTGTATAGAAGCCTTTACAGAAGTTTTCCCAGATGACTCACCAAACACATAGATTTTCCTCTTTTTATGCCCTTCAGAACACCTTATCCTAGATTCCATCTCTTTAGTCATCTACTGCGCAAAGAAAGTAATACATTGATTAAGATTTTACTGTTAGCTATTCACTATTTTAAAGGATCAGTATTAACTGCAATGGGCACAGAAAAATGTATAGGATTTGGTACTTGATTTCAAAGGGATTTCAGTTTCTTTATCAGCTGGCCACCCTACCCTGAATTGGAATCTAGAATGTTAGAAAGTCCTGGGTGGGGTTTGGAGTATCCTTGTTCCATTATCCTGACATGTAATATAATCATATCCAAAGGTAGTAGAGATGTGTGTCCAACTAGACTGCATAAGTGGAGGGTCAGCAGTGACTAGAGTATCAAGGGCATATATGATGAAATAAAAGGGAATTAGAAAGCAGGAGGTGGGAGAACAAGAATCTGGGGGCAGAGGTAGGTGGGTCTGGCATAATTCCAAAACATGCTGTGCATGTGTATCATCTCCTAGTCTGTTTCTATCTATGTGATGGTCCTGAATCACTTCCAGGAGCCAGAACAGGCTGAAATATGAAAAGATGTCACATAATCATATAACTTGTGTATAGGGAAAAGCAATAAATACCGTGGGGTGGGGGTTCAGATAATATAGAGTGAGAGCTAAAAAGACAACTGGAAAGATTGTATGAAATGTTGTATGGTGTTGGGCTTTCCTGGACACACAGGAGTAGGAATGTGGGTATTAGAGAAAGGGCAGAAGAGGCACCATAGGCAGTGGAACTTGCATAAGCAGAGGCATGGAGATAGCAAAGTTCAAGATGTGCTAGAGGGAAAAAAGAAAGACATGCTAGAGAAATAGCAAGTTGTTAAATTTTCAAGACCTTGTAAGCTGCACAAGGGGTAGCACCAAGAGATAAAAAGGCAAGAGATAAGCTACTCAGAGGAAGAGCTCCTAGGTGGCTGAGACCTTGAGGCTAGGTGATCTGGAGTGATAGTGGACCGTCTCCAAGCAGAATTCCCAAGTGAGAGAATTTAGGGAAGGAAGGAAAAGGGCTAAGGACAGAAGAAAGCTTTGGAAGAAACTACAACATATTAGAAAAAAAGACCAAGAGATGAACAGCTCTGAACCAGCAGAATGAAGACAGCAAAGGAAAATTTCAGCAAGTTTTGGGCTAGGAAGAAGACAAGCTGCAAAGTGCTGACTGGCACGCCCTCACTAAGCGATTAGTCATCGCCTATCAGGGGACTGGAGCTGTGCCACGGGCTGGGTATAGATGACACACCAGACTTCTTACATGCAGCTTCTTCTAAGGCAAGAGAGAGAGATTACAAATAAATGAGGAGGAGGACGTGGAGGTGTGGGCGGGCGGAGGTTATTGTCCAGAGAAGCACTTAGATGCTCAGAGGAGCAACATGAGGGAAAGAAGATGAGTTTTCAATCTAGGGGACACTTAAGAAGGTTTCCAATAAGGAGAATGAAGGAATGATGAGAAAAGGCTTAACATGCAGGAGGAGGCTAGGAAAAAACAACGGAGGGAGACGTGGGGGATGGTAGGAAGAGAGAGGCTTTGCGCAGAAAAAATGGTGGGTTAATCTGGAAATTCCTTTGGTGGAGAAAGTGAAAATGAGAGAAGCCAAAATCAGATGACTTTGAACTTAATGAAGTTGGGCATCAGGTTATCTTCGAAGAAGGAGGGGGTGAGTATGGGGGCCCCAAGAGAGTGGAATGTTTTGGCATAAGATCTGTGAGGAATGTCCACAAAGATTGTACTATATTTTAATCCATCAATCACAAAGTATTTATAGAGCGTCTAATCTATGTCCAGTGGTATATTAGATATTATATTTTCACTCTTCCAAGTGCTGGTGGCTCCTGCCAACTTGGCAATATCAGCAAATGTTGTAAAATGTGTTCTCTAACCCATCATAGAAGTCACTAATAAAAATAAGGAGTAGTTTTGGATTTAGGTCCTTTAGGAACCCGGGTTGCTTTCTGTTTCCAGTTTAAGACCAGAGCACTGACAGCTCCATTTGAGCGTTTTTAAGTCAACATTATTTATAGTACTATTTCACCGTAACCTATATTTTGTATGCTCGGCTATGAGTACATCTTAGCTTTCCATCACAACTTTCTGAGAATCATGTGTGGCTTTATACTTAATAAATTACCATTTTATAAAAAAGATAGTGGGGCTTGGATGACTCAGTTGATTGAGTGTCCGACTCTTGATATTGGCTAGGGTCGTGATCTCATAGTTCATGAAATGGAGCCCTGTGTAGGGTTCTGCTCTGACAGCATGGAGCCTGCTTGGAATTCTCTCTCTCTCTCTCTCTCTCTCTCTCTCTCTGTCTCTCTCTCTCTCTCATCCTTTCCTACTCATGCTCTCTCTGTCTCTCTTTTTCTCTCTCAAAATAAATAAACTTAAAAAAAGGTAAAGTTACAGGTGTAGAGGGTTACAGAAAGTATGATTTTAACATGAAGTTCAAAAAATTTGTGGAATCAATGATTAACTCAAAATATGGCAATGAAAAATACCTGAGAAATGGGCCAGTAATCAAAAAAGACAAAAGCATCAAGATAGAGGAAAAGCACATTGAGAAATGCACTTTGAAATCTTAAAGTAGTGAATTCAAGGATGGTAGCCACTGTCCATGCTCCATTGTTTTTTCTTCAGCCTTCTTTCTGCCAATGCAATCTGATGTCTTATTGAGAAAGCCTGAGGTTTCCTCTGGCTTCCAGAGCATTATTGGCTAGAGCACAGGACAGGCCATAAATGTCATGAATTAACTCTGTAGGAGGATCCTTCAACCAATAATGGATAGAATTTGGCACTAAAATATTCCAGATTCCTCATCACCCAGATGCAACAATTCAGAGGCATGTTCTACCCATCTCTCAGAGGTACCCATCAGGAGAAGCCTCCTTAGTGCTAACCTGTTCATCAAGAAATGGATTCCTTTCCTCCCCTTTCTTATTTCCTTCTTCCTTACTCATGTTCCACATTTGCTTCCCCAAAACAATGACTTGCATTCAAGTTCTTGCTTCTGGTAGAATTGAGCCTAACATACAGAATGAAACCAAATTCCTCTGCAGAAGAGGAAAAAGTAGAATCCATCAACATAGACTCCATCTTCCCTGTAAATCTAGTCCACATCCAGTTAAACTGCTATCTACCCAATTCCCTAAAATAGAAACCTAAAAATTATCTTTAATAATTCCTCCTCCTCACATTATATTCAAATGATCAAGTTCTGTAGGTTTGCCTCATAAATATCTCTCAAATTGACTTCTTTCCATGTCAGTTTGTACAGCCTTCCTCCAATCCAGTCTCCATTCAGCTTTCCAGGGTGAAATTCTCAAAGACAAGTTTGATTTTTTACATCCCACACACTGCTTATAACTCTTTCAATGGCTACCATAGACTGAATGTTTATACCCATCCCCCCCAATTCATATGTTAAATCCTAATGCCCAATATGCTAATATTTGGAAGTAGGGCCTTTGGAAGATGATTAGGTCATGAGGATGGAGTTCTCATGAATAGGATTCATGCCCTTATAAAAGAGACCTCAGAGAGCTTCCTCACCCCTTCCACCATGTTAGGACACAGTGGGAAAATGGCTGTCTGTTTCTACTAGTAAGTGGGATCTTGCTAGACACCAAATCTGCCAGTGCCTTGATCTTGGGCTTCCCAGTTTCTATAACTATGAGAAATAATTTTCTGTTGTAGTTAAGACTCCCAGTTTATAATATTTTATTATAGCAGTCTGAGCTGACTAAGGCAGTGGCTTTTCATCTCTTTTGCATTACAGCCAGCACTCCTGCAAGGTTTTGCATGATCTGGACTCTCCCCCATACCCTACATCTCCTCTCTTACCTTACCTCTCTTACCAAGCCACACTCCTCTTGCTTTCAACTTTCCAGCCATCCAGACTTTCTCTCTCTTTTTTTCTTTTTTTGAAGCTTTTATTTTAATTTCAGTTACTTAACATACAGCATTATATTAGTTTCAGGTGTATAGTATAGTGATTCAAGAATTCCATAAGGTGCCTGGGTGGCTCAGTTGGTAAGCGTCTGACTTCAGCTCAGGTCATGATCTCGCGGTTCATGAGTTCGAGCTCTGCATCAGGTTCTGTGCTGACAGCTCAGAGCCTGGAGCCTGCTTCAGATTCTGGGTCTCCGTCTCTCTCTGCTCATCCCCCACTCACACTCTATCTCTCTCTCAAAAATAAATAAACATTAAAAAAAATTAAAAAAAAAAGAGTTCCATACAATACCTGGTGCTCATCACAAGTGCACTCCTTAATCCCCATCATCTATTTCACTTATCCTGCCATCTGGCCTTTCTTAACTTTGGTTCCTCCAAATTTCTTGCTCCTTTGCACCATGGGATGTTTGTAATTATGGTTTGGGCTTCTTAGAAAAATCCTTCTCTGTAATCTTCTCCTCACCTAAAAACCCCTTGCCTAGTTAGTGTCTATCCTTCTTCAGACCTCAGATACAGAGTAATTTTCTCTAAAACATTCCGACATGCCTTGTTATGTTGAATCTATTATAGGCTGTTCTAGATCTATGTAATTCTATGCTCACTTTTCACTATTTTAGTTTTTACATTTATATCACTGGTTGTCTGATTAAATTTGGTCTTGTCTATACTCTACTGTTTATAATAGATTTTTTTAAATTTTTTTTTTCAACGTTTATTTATTTTTGGGACAGAGAGAGACAGAGCATGAACGGGCGAGGGGCAGAGAGAGAGGGAGACACAGAATCCGAAACAGGCTCCAGGCTCTGAGCCATCAGCCCCGAGCCCGACGCGGGGCTCGAACTCACGGACCGCGAGATCGTGACCTGGCTGAAGTCGGACGCTTAACCGACTGCGCCACCCAGGCGCCCCTATAATAGATTTTTTAAAATCACTTTTCTATTTCTAATTCCTAGCATAGTAATGTGTACCTAATAACTGCTCAATTTGGGAATGAATGAAAGAGGAGATGAGTCAGTGAATGTACGTGTGATAACTTTGCATTTATCACCATAGAAGTAAATATGTTGTTGTGGGAATAAGCAACATAAATTTTGAGGATGCAGAAAAGGACACATAGGAAGGAACCCTGAGTTAAGCTTCCATGTAGGAAAGGATTGCCCTTTTGCCCTAATAACAGAAAAATTACAGAACAGAAACGTGTCGTGAGTCAAATCTGCTTGCATCTCTGACTTTCTCCAGCAAAGTGGTAACAGGGTATAAATAAAGCACATTAGTTAGTCCTGAGGATGATGACTACAGCAAATTAGAAGCCTGAGGGTGCACAGGATGTTCAGAGATGGTTATTCTTATATGGATTACTAAAGCATCTTCAAGATGTCTTGCTTTCCCTTTCCCCCCTTCCTGAGAAGAGATCTCTCCTTATCATAAAGTTGTCCCCAATGTATGTTCTGAGAGTTGCTCAATATTAACAGAAGAACATTTTGTTAGTTTGGAGGCATTTTTCTGGGAAGGAACCGGAGGAATTGAAACCATCTCCAAAGGCTTCACAATATTGAATGAACTGATAAGGATTCTTAATCTCTACAGGGTGGATAGAAGACCAGGGAGAACCTAATGTAAGGAAGAGAGACCCTAACAGTGGGTGGTCCAGAGAGATAAAACCATGGAAGGGACCAGCAAAAAAGTATGAATGAGGAAAACCACCTAATGCCTACCTCAGATGGACCCTGGAGGGACTGATTAGTGACTTGATGAGAAAAACTCTGTTTTTTACCAAACTTCAGCCTCTGTGTGTTTTTGTGAACACCTAATAATGGATTTGTTTTTTAATGCCATTATCCCATGTCTTTTTGTCCTTGAAATTTAGGGACAAAACCAAGGGCTACATGAATCTTTACAACTTTGTGGAATGAATGAGTAAAACCAAATGTGGCCCTTGTAGAGCATGGAAAGGGAATTTCAAAAGAAAGGTTAAGGGTCTTGGTGAAGTGAATGGGGATTTGAAATGGACATAAGCTTCTGGGGAGAAGGAGACAGTGGATAAAGAGGTTCTTTCAGTAAGACTTGGAACTAATTTGGAGACCTCAAGAAAACCACAACAGACTGAAACCTGTTTGGTAAGTATAAATGTAAGGTGAAGATGGAAGTCAAGGAAATAAGAAGTGACTAATATTAAAGATGACTAATATTAAAGATGATGAAGACAAAAGCAGATGATAACAAGAGATCATCTAGTGAAGGGAAAAATATTGACTAGGTCCCGAACACTGCTGTAAATACAGATCTGGGGTCCGTGCTGATGAAGATTTGGGAAAGGAGATAATTGTGAATAGGTGAAACCAATTCAATTTAACATATGATATAATAACACATTAATATAGGTTATTAACACATTTTCTTAAGTTTATTTATTTATTTATTTATTTATGGGAGCAAGAGTGAGCAAGAGCAGGGGAAGGGCAGAGAGAAAGGGAGAGAGAGAATCCCAAGTAGTCTCTACACTGCCAATGGAGATCCCCGGCCAGGGGCTTGAACCCATGAACCACGAGAGCACCCTGAGCTGAAATCAAGAGCTGGAGGCTTAACCGACTGAGCCACCCTGGTGCCCCATTAACACATGTTAATAAATGAGGACTAATGTACTGTACATTGTACAGTATGTATGAGAAAGTTTGTTTGCTTTATTTGGCATAACCCACTTAAGCAAAATGAATATTGTTGCTCATTAACATACATTTATTTTCAAGGTGCCTACAAATGAGCCTTTAATTAATTGCTCCAGAACCTTTTCAGATACTAGAATTGTGCTGACTGGTCTCTCCTTATTTTCCAAATTTAAAAAAGGAAAGCACTGAGAATATTTAAGTAACTTTCTCTCCTGATTTGGAGAGTGTGCAACCATAACAAGTCTGGAGGTAAACCATAAGAAAAAAATGATCTTCCATATCTCCAGTACTGTTATTCCTACAAAGAACACCACCGATGGGTTATGAGAGAGAGAGAACAGCTCACTGTCATGTGGTGTAACTCCATCTGTTGTCCTTTAGCAAATGTCCAGATGGATTCCATTTCTGGTCTCTGGAAAGACAAGGCCAATCAATATAAAAAAGCTGCCTTTGATTATCCATCACAATCACCCAAGGAGAATCACAATTTTTTGGTTTCTACCCGTCATCCTTGTCAAGAGGCTCACGGTTTTATTTTTACTCATGAAATCTGCTTCTGAATTTCTGAACAATAACAATGCCAACCGTCTGTTTTTCCTTGGGTTTCTTTCATATGGTGACCGGGAAGTCTGGCTTGAAAATGTCTCTCCTATTCCTTGTCAATATCTTTCACTCAGTTTTCTGAGGAACGATGTTTACTTTCAGGAAGTATGGGGCTTTAAAAGCTTATCATATTATTACAGCTTAAAGATACCTCAGATTCAGGAGTGAAATAAATGGCTTGAATTGGAATACCACTCTGATGAGAAATGAGACCTGTTGAAGCACATTCATGTTTGAAAATTTTCCCCCATTTGCTCATTGTACTTACGTCATCTCTTTTTCACATGGATTAAGTTGTGTGACTGTTTTTGTAACATTGCCGGTATCAAAAAGAAAGGACTCCATGGGTGCCTGGGTGGGTCATTCCATTAAGAGGCTGACTCTTGATTTTTGCTCAGGACATGATCTCACAGTTCCTGAGTTCAAGCCCCGCATTGGGCTCTACGCTAACAGTGCAGATCCTGCTTGGGATTCTTCCTCTCTCTCTCTCTCTGTCCCTCCCCCACTTGCACTCTCTTCTGTCTCTCAAAATAAATAAATAAATAAACTAAAAAAAAAAGTAAAGGACTCCTTGTAGGATCCTAATTTACACACCCACACCCACCACCCACCCCCTCTCTCCTTGGAATAGGTCCATCCTGTTTGAATACTATATTTTGATTTACATATATATTTTTTTAAGTTGATAAGATTTTGACCTAAGTATAAATTCAGAAGGGTCTAAGGAAAATACTGGTTTTCTCTTAAGCGTAAATAATCACTGCTTTAAGCTGAAACTTTCTGGTAGAAGTTACTTACGTTTTAAATTTTTAAAAATTCACATTTCCTATTTTTGAATTTGTGAGGAGAGAGTGAGAGTTGTCCCAAATATCTCTTTCCCCATTTCTTCAGTAGTAAAGCTTCCATTTCAGCTGGGCATGTGGCCACTTGGAATAAAGATCCTTTTCCCAGCCTCCCTTGCAACTAGTTCTGGTCATATGGCCAAGTTCTTGGCAATGGGATCTAAGCAGAGGTAGGATGTGCAACTTCTAGGAAGTGCATTGCATCTCTTCCATAATACTTCCCATTTCTTTAGGCAGCAGTAAGAGACTGGGGTAACTGGAGTGGCAGCTGCCATGTAGACAGTAAGATGACTTTGAGAATAGAAGCCATGCTCAACAGGGCAGCAAGATAACAATAGCTCGGGTCTCTCACATCATGGAGCACCACTTTAACCCTGGATGGACTGGCTTCTTGGATCAGACATCTTGGATGTGAGGTCAAAATAAATCGTTATTTTTATATCCTTATTATTTTGGTGCTTTCACTCATAGCCTATTATATATATACACACATATATATATGTGTGTGTGTGTGTGTGTGTAAGTGGAGACTGTCCTACTAATAAAAGATTCTAGCAGATGCCATTTCCAACTAAGATCCAAGTACTGATATGTATAATTGCAATGGAAATTTTTAAGAAAAAGCATTATGTAGTCAATATCTTTTCAAATGAAGAAAAGATGAAAAGAAAATGAAATTTTGTGCATAATTATTTTATCCTTTATGATTTATTTTATTTTTCAAGTTCCTCTTTAATATTCCAGCTAATGAAATTGAACTTCTATAACTCAGCACCAAAAAATCTGACTTCCAACTGCCAATACCTGTGATTTTTTTTTTCCTGAGTGCTTGATCTAGCAACAGAACTGTCTCTTTCTCTTTCTGAGGTTGGACAGGCTGGATTTGTTGGGAGAATTAACACACATACCCCCAACTCAGAGGCAGTTCGAATGACTGAAAGGAGACCATTTATAAATATACCAGGTGCTTTGTCCTACCAGGTAGATTCACTCAAAGGCATTTGTTCTATGCTGGTCCCTAGAGTTCCCCACCAGGATTAAGATCTGGTTATCCAGAGCAGTAACCTGCTTGATAGCATACCCTTTATTGGCTGCCTGCTTTTCTCTGCCTCTACTCTTCTTCTACCAGTGTTTTCTGGGTTCACATCCTAAATAAACGATTGCACATACATCCTTATCTCAGGGTCTGCTTCTAGGGTGCTGGAGCAAAGACATAATATTTGCATATTGTGTGAGTGGCTGTAAAAACATTTATGGCCAAGGGAATGAAATAAACAGGGACATGACATAAATTGCAAAGTAGACCTGGAGTATCTTTCGTCTTTCTTTCTTTTTCAGTCCTCAGTGGGAGAACAGAGCAAAGCTTTACAACAACCCTAAAAAAAAGACTGATTAGTAAAAAAAATGTGCTTGGAAAATAGAACCCTAAAACACTGGGTAGAGTATATTCCCATATCCTTTAAATAATTCAGATGAATTGGCTCAGGGTGAAAGCAAGCTACATTAATTTCTTTCAGAAGAGTGTAAACAGGAATCATTACGCTTATTATTTCCCCCCAATATCTACAAAGTGCCCAAATACATAGCAGTTAATTAATAAATATTTGTCGAGTAAAAATGTGGTAGAGAGGGAATTGGAGTAAAGTTAGCAGATCAAATACTCTACTAGGGATAGAAGGGCATACCACAGAGTCAGAGAAGATACATATTAGCAATACATAGCCAATGAAGGACTCCAATCCAGAGTATGCAGAATATTATAGATCAAATATAAAAGCACAACCCCACAGAAAAAAAATAGTGAGGAAGTTCTTCATGTGTTATATCTAATTGGTTAATAAACATGTGACAATGTGCTCAACTCTATTAGTCACCAGAATGATGCAAATTAAAACCATTATGCCATACCAGATCTTCTCACTAGATTGGTTTAAAGTGAAAAGAGAGACAATGCCAAGTATTGGTGAAGATGTGGAGTAGTTGGGATTCTAATACACTGCTGCTGGATGGAGAAATTGGTACAACTGGTTTGGAAAAGTTCTCTGGCGATATTTACCGAAGCTCAACACACACATTCCCGATGATGCAACATCTCCACCCCTGCATATATAACTAACTGAAGTGCACACACATGTTCACAAAAGGCATGTATCAAAATACACATAGCAACAATACTGATAATAACCCCAAATTTAGAACAACCCAGATGTCTATCTACTGAGGCATGAAAACATAGGTTGTGGTATAGTCAATGGATTATCATTCTACAGCAATCAAAATGAGTGAACTATAATTGCAAACACTATATGCATGAGTCTCACAAACAGAATATTTGGATGAAAGAAGCCAGATATAAAAGAATACAGACTGTGTGATACCAAACATACATAGTTCAAAAACAGGCAATATTACCTTATGCTATTAAAAGTTGGTATGGTAGTTATTCTTGGGGGACATACTGAATTTAAGGGGCAAGAGAGGGACTTCGGAGGTGTTAGTTGTCTCAGTGTTCCCAAGACCATCCGCTAGTTTGGAAATCTACTGGAAGGACTAATATGATTCAGCATAAAGTTAGTGTCATGGCTTAAGATTTATTCCAGCAAAGGATACAGTGAAGGAATAACAGAAAAAGTATATACACAGTAAAACCTAGGATTGTAAGTAACTTGTTCTGCAAGTGTTCCACAAGATGAGCAAACATTTCTTTTTTTTTTTTTTAACATTTATTTTTTATTTTTGGGACAGAGAGAGACAGAGCATGAACGGGGGAGGGGCAGAGAGAGAGGGAGACACAGAATCGGAAACAGGCTCCAGGCTCCGAGCCATCAGCCCAGAGCCCGACGTGGGGCTCGAACTCCCGGACCGCAAGATCGTGACCTGGCTGAAGTCAGACGCTTAACCGACTGCGCCACCCAGGCGCCCCAATGAGCAAACATTTCTAATAAATTTTAACTTGATAAATGAGCGATGTCTTGTAATACGAATAGTATATGAGGCTGAATGTCACATGATCACAACTGAGCCAATTGTTCTTCTCTCTCTCTCTCTCTCTCTCTCCCTCTCTCTCTCTCTCTCTTGCTGCAGGATTGTGGGTGATCATCTCCCATGCTCAGATGCTTGGTCTCAGACCACGGTGTTTGGCAGAAATCAGTGATTTTCAGAACACTGGAAGGTGCCCACAACTGGCACCCGTGTATTTTTTGTCACTTCAAAGCACCTATGGACATTTTTTGCTTTTCCTTACAAGAGTAAGCTTAGGAATTCTTTGCTTCATTCTAGGTCAGGCTGTCTGCAGATAGAGACCCTTTCCTCTTCTGCCTTATTGCCAGTTACATTAAATGCAGCATATGACAAGAGTTTATTAATACTTCACTGTAGTCAACATCCATGTGAGCATGTACAATGGCCTCCATGCGGAAAAAGGTTGAAAAGAAAGGCGGTAAGAAGAAGGAGATGATTACAGTGGACGTTAAGAAGGGAATCATCAAGAAGTACGAACGAGGTATGCAAGTGGCTGAAATTGCAAGATTTTATAAGAAGTCCACATCTGCATCTCATCTGCAGAGGAGGAGGAGAAAGAGGCAGAGGAATCCCTCACTTCAAATGAGATTAGGGAGATGTGTAAAATGTGGGAAACAAGTGCAAACTTTGTGGAAAAGCACCACCCGAATAATAAGGCTGTAGCAGTGTGAGCAATGAATCTGTCGAACAATGCAATGCCACATTACTGTGAAATCCTCAAAAGGAGGCAAAAACAAGTGTCATTGGATAGATACCTTGTTAAATCTGCATGAAAAGAAAAAGATTCCTTTGAGAAAATAGATAGCAGTGATTCCGTTAGTGATAGTGAAAGTCGTCCTACATAATAACCCTCTTCTCTTTTGTCTCCCTGTCATGAAGCCATGAAGGTTTTCAAAGGTAAGTACAGGTTGGGGCGCCTGGGTGGCGCAGTCGGTTAAGCGTCTGACTTCAGCCAGGTCACGATCTCGCGGTCCAGGAGTTTGAGCCCCACATCGGGCTCTGGGCTGATGGCTCAGAGCCTGGAGCCTGTTTCTGATTCTGTGTCTCCCTCTCTCTCTGCCCCTCCCCCGTTCATGCTCTGTCTCTCTCTGTCCCAAAAATAAAAAAAATTAAAAAAAAGTTGAAAAAAAAATAAAAAAAAAGGTAAGTGCAGGTTAATTTGTTTATTTTTCTTTATATTTTATATTTTCTTTATTATTTTGTATTATATTACAGTAATTGTTATCATTTTTATATGAATATTTTTGGATTGTGGAACAAATCATCTGAGTTTCCATT
Organism: Felis catus; assembly: GCF_018350175.1. Classification (NCBI taxonomy): domain Eukaryota; kingdom Metazoa; phylum Chordata; class Mammalia; order Carnivora; family Felidae; genus Felis; species Felis catus. The sequence goes on along the minus strand of NC_058370.1, from coordinate 35,743,375 downwards.
ATTTCTTTTTATTTTTTTAAAAAATGTTTATTTGTTTTTGACAGAGAGAGAGAGAGAGAGAGAGAGAGAGAGAGAGATCATGAGTGGGGGAGGGGCAGAGAAAGAGGGAGACACAGAATGTGAAACAGGCTCCGAGCTGTCAGCACAGAGCCCAACCTGGGGCTTTAACTCACGGACAGTGAGATCATGACCTGAACTGAAGTCAGACGCTCAACCGACTGAGCCACCCAGCGCCCCTGAGTTTCCATTATTTCTAATGGGGAAATTTGCTTTGATATACAAGTGTTTTGAATTACAAGCATGTTTCCATAATGAATTATGCAAACCAAGGTTTTACTGTATAGGCAAAGGCTAGAAGAGGTCAAATACACACTTTCTTGTATGCCCCCTGTAGGGAATGCATAGGTGTATCTTCTTTTCCCGTTGGGAATTGCAAAGACATGTGTGAGATTCTCATGCCTAGGAAAGTTGACTTGTATCTTGGAGTGCAAAGTTCTTAAATAGAATTGGTCACATCTCTGCCAAATGGTGTAAACCCCAAACCAGGCCCTGGGTGCACATCATGATCCTTGATGTTTACTTTAAACATGCTGGTAATCTGGTTCATCCTGGCTGAATGCTTTGGGCATGTAGACTAATATCTTTACCTAGTCAGTATGTGAACATTCCAGGAATTTAGTCTCCAGAGTTGACCAAAGGTCATTACCATGGCTTTAGAGATAAACAAGAACTGAATAAAACAGACCTGCTTCATTAACTCCTTCTGCTCATTAGTAATGTTATCTTTCTTGCTGTGGGAACTGATCATATGGGTATGTTTAGTTTGTACATACGTATGCATATTGTACTTCAAACATTAAAAAAAAATTAGTCCATAACCATCAGTTAGAGCTTGTTTGAGAAAATAAATACTTCTTTTCCATGTTCTTGTAAGATTACTGAAACTCTGGGAAGCTACCAAAATAACATTAGAAAACCATTGAATACCAAATACAAGAGTAACTCTAAATCTAAGAATTATTGAAGTAGATATCGAGATAATGAGGAAGTGAATTAAATACATGAGGTTGAGTTTCAGAATATGTATAAGTAGGTATGTGTAGTTAATTTTGCAAAAGAAAATATTGTATTTCATGTTTTGACTATTCTTCAATGTGTTTGAAGTGGTCAAAATAACTAAATTACAAACAAATTTTTGTTTCAGATATTCATGTGTGTGGGAAATTAATTGATTGTATAATCTGTTAAAAATTACCAAAAATGGGTTTTCAAATGTTTACTTAGTATGTTTTTCATTTTAAAATTAAGTATTGATATATATGTGTAGTAGATCTGAATTATGGTTCCATTATGGTTTATTAATTATACGACTTCAGGCAAACCCTCTAAACTTTATCTGCCTTATCTTTGCAATAAAGGGGGGAAAGATCTTCAATGATATAGTCTATGGGATTCTTCTAGCAGTACAAGTCAGTAAGTTACTGTTTCAATACCATTGACTGATCCAACAAATGCTTTGTGTATCTATGACCAAGGCACCAGGTTAATTGATGTGGGAAAATGAAATGCTGGAAAACAAAGGATTGCTGTTTCCAAGGAGTTCAGTTGATGAGCAGAGCATACCCATAACACACCTCCCAGCAAGGGGATGAGGCAGGAGTGAGACTGGGGAATCAAGAAAGAACCTATGGAATCAGGTAGCACCTGAAAAGGCACTTTTATGGGCCAGTAGATTCCAATTTAAAAAGAAAGAGTAAGCAGCTTATGTCTGGGGAACATTTAACAGATTCTATTGTGAAAATGCTCAGTTGAAAAGAAACCAGTCTGTTCTTGTTGGTCTAAGGATTAAGAAATGCATATGGACAAATGGGGCAGTAAAGAAAGATTGGTACTAAATCATGAAAGGCCTTAACTTCCATGAAATGAAATTTGTAGGCAAAGAGGACTAGGAAGGCTTTTAGGATGAGAAAGAATGTCATTAGCTCTCATTTTAGATCCATGATACCCCAATGTCACAGGTTGGTTTCTCCAAGAAGCAGACTCAGACTCTGAGACAGAGATTAGTGTTTGGGATGTGTATTAAGGAGATAATATGTAAGGACAGAAAGGAGGGAAGCAAGAGTGGGAAGAGTGGGAAGTGGGAAGGTGAGAGTAATGGAGACCCAACAGTAGCCCTGGCCAACCCCAGAGGGAGCTCTAAAGCTAGAGTGGCCCATCAGAGTTGTTCAGGTCTCGATATCTCCACATTGGTCTGTCATTGCAAGTGGGCAGCCTAACGGGGACTGTGACCTCTCTGTAGTTGAGCCCATCCATGAACGTGCTTAGTATTGAAAATCATCTGCCAACCATACTTCTGGGGGCTTCCTTGAATGGGGAGCTGGATGGCACATCATGCATCCACTCCATCACATTTGTGCTTTATAACCAATCACTCAGGGGCCTGTAGAGACCTATGTTTCACTCTGAATTGGTAGATATGGAATAAAACCAGACAGTTTTGTTTTGTTTTGTTTTGTTTTTTCATTCCCTTTCATTTCATTTTTGTTTTTGAGAGAGAGAGTGAGAGAGAGAGAGAGAGAGAGCAGGAGAGTGGGAGTGAGGCAGAGGGAGAGGGAGAGAGAGAATCTTAAGCAGGCTCCACACCCAGTGCAGAGCTGATATGGAGCTGGATCACAGGATTGTGAGATCATGACCTGAGTGGAAATCAAGAACCAGGTGCTTGGGGCACCTGGGTGACTCCGTAGATTGAGTGTCTGACTCTTGATTTCCGCTTAGGTCATGATCTCACGATTCATGGGTTTGAGCCCAGGAGTTGTTTGCAATCCTGTCTTTCTCTCTCTGCCCCTTCCCCACTGGCTCCCTATCTCTCTCTCAAAATAAATAAGCATTAAAAAAAAAAGTTATATGCTAAACCGACTGAGCCACCCAGGCACCTCAACACTTTTATTTTAAATAAACTTCCTTGATGATTTTGATGCACAGAAATTTGATCATTATTCTTTTAGAAATTCATTCAAAACCCTTGAGTAAAGACTGGACCAGGTCTAAGTCCTTTGCTTGTTGGGCATCACTCCTGTCTTAAGTATCTTTCTTTGCTACTCATGACAACTCCATGAGGGAAGCAGAACTCACATCTGTGAGTTCTGTGTTTTGCAGGTAAGGAAACTGGTTTAGAAAGCTTCAGTGACATACCCAAGGTCAAACAGCTGTTAAATATTACTGAGGCTCATACTTGTCCATTTTGCTTTAAGCTTCCCCTGCCCCCCCCCCTTATCTTTTCTCGCTATCACCCTCTCTCATACATTTAAAATTTACTTGTGTATTAGTCATATTGTTCTTAAAACGAAATGAAGGCCCTCATTATCCTTAGAAATTTTTCTAATGTTATATTAGTGGTCCTTCTCATGAAAATAAAAGCTTGTCCCTGTCATGGTAATAATAGATTTCCCCCTACAGTTTATCCGGCATAGACAGTCACATGGTGCTGACTTTGATCTTGGCAATAGCTTTTCCTTTAACTCACAATACCAGATACTGAAAAGAAGCTGCAATGCTCTCTCATCTGTTTGCTCTGAATAAATCCCTCCTAGATCCTTACAAGACAGTCAGGTTTTCCAGAAAAAGGAAAGCCTATTAAAGTCCCCTCCTAGAGGCAACTGAAGCTTTATGTGGCATCAGTGAGGATGTATTTTAAATAAAAAAGCAAGTTAAAATGAAGGTGGGATGGTTTTAAGGGGCAAAGAATCTGCTTGTTTGTTTGTTTGTTTGTTTTTGTTTTTGGTATTAGCATGTGGTACCTCCTTCAAATCTCTGATCTACTCTCTGATCCTGTCTAGACCACTAGGTCACTGCAAAGCAAAGAGAGGTGGCCAATAATCCCTCCAAAAGAATCCATGCTGCTCTCCACGCTGACAGCTTTGCTAAATGACAGGGAGCTGTAATCTTTCAGCACCCAGGCATGGCCCAGGGACCATGACTAAGTTGTTGTAGATATGCTGCTGGTGGATGAGGTTGTACGTTATTTTCCACCCTTCAACCTCAATATTAAACAATGGCTTATAAAGGCATTAAGGGATAGTCTTTACATTGTGGTTGTTGATGATGATGTTTGTCTTACAGAAAAAAAGTGGCGTTGATATTCATCGGCATGCTGGGATTTTAGCAAGATAGAAGCAATTATGCACACTTGTGTATGAGCAATTTACACAAGCAAAGCCCTTAATTGCTTGGCTGGCAAGCCTTCTACTTTCTGAGTGTATATAATATATAAGCAGTGAATATTTTAATTTTCAAAATCTGGCGTCTCGTTTAGAATTCTTAAACTTGTTCTGGAGCAAAATTCAACCTAAATCATTCAAAGGATTTTATACAAATTTTGCTGAAATCCATGACCTTAAAGGTACACGGGTTTCCCTTTCAGAAAGAGGATAGCGCTCACTAAATTAAGCAGAGTAATTTACTGTTGCTTAAGGCCACTGGCACTTACAGCTCAATCCCACAGAACTTCAGCTGTACTTTTTCACCAATAAAAATCCATCTTTTCTCCACTGACTTATAATGCCACCATTATTATAAATGAAATTCTCATATAGATTTGTGTTTATTTCTGGACTCTTCTGTTGCTGTTCATGTATTTCATGTGCAGATATCAAAATATTTTCATTTCTGTTTCCTTCAGGCCAGAAAAAAAAGGACCCCTATGAGTATTTGTCAGTGTAGATGCCTCTGTCCTCATGGAATCATGCTCCATTTGCCTTCTCCAGCACTGTTCCTGCTCTTCCTCATATCATCTCTCCAGTTACTCATCTTCTTTTGTAGCCACTTGGTCCATCTACTGCTTTCACAGTGGTGTTTGCCTGAGTTCCATTCTTTGACCACTCCCACTCAATATAGTGTTCTCAACTGTATTGTGTTGAGATCTGGCATTGAATTGACACCCCAAATGGTATGCCATCCATCCTTCCTTTCTGAGCCTCATATTTGCTCTTCTTACTGACCTCTTGATATGAGTCCTGGAGGGTTCTCAGCCCTTTCAATCTCAATCCATTAAAAAAGTTGAGCCACATGGCCTCCGCTCCAAACCCATTCTTTGTTTTGCACTATCTCAGCCAATAGCACCACCATCCAGGAAGTTATCCTAGTCAATTGCCTGGAAATCATTTTGATTCCTTTTTACCCCATATCACCTACATCCATTTGGATACAACATCCTTCTGCTTCTACCTTTTTAGTGTTTATTTAATCTCTTTCCTTTTTTCCCTCTCCTACTTCCACTGCCGTTTTTGAGCCTTTGATAATTCCTCTCAGAAGCTACACAAATAGCTCCCTACAGAGTCTGGCTCTATTCCAAGGCATTGCTGGGAGAACCATATTTTATTTATTTTATTTTATTTTATTTTAATTTTATTGTTTAAAAAAATATTATGTTTATTTATTTTTGAGAGAGAGAGACAGTGTGTGAGTAGGGGATGGGCACAGAGAGAGGGAGACATAGAATCCGAAGCAGGCTCTAGGCTCTGAGCTCTCAGCACAGAGCCTGACGTGGCACTGGACCTCATCAACCGTGAGATCATGACCTGAGCCAAAGTCAGATGCTTAACCAACTGACCCACCCAGGTGCCTGGGGAAAATGGTGTTTTAAAGATGCAAACATAATTACGTCATCTGCTTTGTTTCATTTTGTTTTTATTGTGGTATAATATACACAACATAAAACCAGTTTAATCATTTTTAAGTGTGCAGTTCAGTGGCATTAAGTATACTTATCTTCTTTTGCATCCATAACCAGTATCCACATCTGGAACTTTTTTCTTACCCCACACAGGAATAACTACCTGTCCCATTCCTTACCTTAGCTCTGCTAAATACTATTCTACTTTCTGTCTCTGTGAATTTAGCTGTTGTATATACCTCATTTAAGTGGAACCACACACTGTTTGTCCTTTTGTGTCAAATGTCTTCATTCAACATTTGCATAATGTCTTCAAAGTTCATCCATATTGTAGCATGCGTGTATCCACATTTCATTCCTTTTCAAAAGAAAATATTCTATTGTGAGTATATATCATATTAGTTTTTCCATTCATCTGTTAGTGGATGTTTTGTTTTCACCTCTTGACTATAAGCCATGCTGTTGTGATTATTGATGTAAAAATATCTGTTTAAGTCCCTGTTTTCAATTATTTGGGTGTAGATCCAGAAGTGGAATTGCAGGATTCTATGGTAATTCTATGTTCAATTTTCTTAAGAACTGCCATACTATTTTCCACAGTGGCTGAACCATTTTATATTTCCATCAGCAGTGCACAAGGTTCCCAATTTCTCCATGTCCTTGCCAACATATGTTCTCTGTATTTTTTATACACACATGAAATTATTTATTTATTTATTTATTTATTTATTTATTGCCATCCTAATGGGTGTGAGATAGCATCTCACTCAGGTTTTGATTTGCATTTCCCTGACTGAGATAATGAGCTTCTTTTCATGTACTTATTGGCCATTGTATATCTTTTTTGGACATATATCTACTCAGGTATTCCTATGTTGTCTTGTAAAAGTTTTATAGCTTTTAGCTCTTATATTTACCTTTTTGACCCATTTTAATTTAATTTCTGTATATGGTGGAAGGTAAGCATCCAACTTGATTCTTTTGTAAGTAGATATCCAGTTTCCCCAACACCATTTGAAAAGACTGTTCTTTCCCCCTTAAATGATCTTGGCATCTATGTCAAAAATCATTTGACCATATATGTGAGGGTTTATTTCCAGGTTCTCTATTCTATTCCATTGGTCTTTATATCGGTCTTTATGCCAGTACCACACTCTTTTGGTTACTGCAACTTTGTAGGAAGTTTTGAAATCAGGAAGTGTGAGTCCTCCAGCTTTGTTCTTCTTTTTAAAGATTGTTTTGACTGTTTGGGTCCTCTGAGATTCCATATGAAATTTAGGATAAATTTTAGCATAGTTTTTATACCAGGGTAACACTGGCTTCATAAAATAAGTTAGGGATTGCTTTCTACTCTTCTATTTTCTAAAGGAGATTGTGTGAAAGAGGTGTTAACTCTTCTCTTATATTTGGTAGTTTCTCCAATGAAACCATCTGGATCTGGAGATTTCTTTCAGGAGAGCTTTTTAATTATGAATTCAATTTTTGTTAATGGTTATATTCATAAAATATTGATTTTTTTGAAAACTATTCTGATTATGTATTTCATCTTAGTTGAGTTTTTGGTAGTGTGTGGTTCTGAGATATTGTCCATTTCTTTTAAGTTGTTGAATTTATGAACATAAAGATGTTCAAAGCATTTGTTTATTATCCTTTTAATGGTTGTAGAATCTGTAGTTATATCTCTTCTTTCATTCATGATACTGGTGATTTGTGTTCTCTCTTTGCTTTTGTCTAAATGAATCATTTTAATCCAGGTTGATTTTAAATATCTATTTTCATTCAATTTGTATATTCTGTAATGTTTTACTGTATCACAAAAGGTATTATATTTTGAAATTTTTTGAAAAGACTGATGACTTATTTTTGAAATACATACATTCATTATTAAAAATTTCAAGCAATTCTGGGGTGCCTGGGTGGCTCAGTCAGCTGACCATCGGACTCTTGATTTCAGCTCAGGTCATGATTCCGGGGTTGTGAGATTGAGTCCTGAGTTGGACTTCATGCTGAGCAGGGAGCCTTCTTGGGATCTCATTCTCAATCTCTTTCTATCTCTCCCTCGACCCTGCTTGAGTGTTTGCTCTCTAAAATAATTTTTTTTAAAAAAAGGAAAAAAAATTCAAGCAATTCTAAAAAATGTAAAAAAGACAGTAAACAATCAACCAATCTTTCTATCAGAAATATTCCTTGATTTATAATATTCCACAAATCTTCCTATAGAGAGAGAAATAGAAGTGTAAGGTTATAATTAAAATAAACTAAAAGGCATGATTTTTCATATATGGGTGGTATCATACGTGTAATTTTAAAACTAAATTATATTTAATCTTACTAAAATTAAATTTAAAAATAAAAGGAAAAAAGCTAAGATGTTCCTGCAGTGTTTTCTAAATGTCAGAAAAAAAATGTTAATTTCACAGAAAAATGTTATTTTCATAAGAGAAATTTTCTAAGCTATTCCTTTAAAGATAAGAAAAAAAGACTAAAAAAGTATATATGAAGCATATATAACTATACACTTCAACATGAATAATATCCATTGACTTCTTGCCAAGGAAAATGAGGAAACTATTGTACTTAAACCTCCTCATAACTCCTTTCTACCTTCAGAATTTAGTAAATTTCACAAAAATATTAATATGGTCAAGGTTTACAATATTTATGTTCTATTTTAAAGCTCCCAAACACATAATTTTTAGTCTCAAATTTATTTAAAAATAGGTATAATGATTATTATCACATTTGACCATAGCTCCACCATTCTTGAGAATTTTTACTTTTTTATTTTTAAGTAGGCTTCACACCCAGTGCGGAGCACTGGGGCCAGACCCTGAGATCAAGACCTGAGCTGAGAGCAAGAGTGAGGTGCTTCACCAACTGAGTCACTCAGGCGTCCCTTTAGATTTAGATCTGTTTTTTTTTTTTTTTTAATTTATCTCTTGGGTGAATTTCATGATCAAAAAGAATTTTGTTTAAAGGTTTACATGCACTATATATCTTGATCCATTGAGAACAATTAACTACTGACTTGAAAAGCTAAAGAATAGCCTGGCTAGGCAAAATAGACACCCTTGGGTCACTGTTTCTTTTTCTCAGAACATTCCCCCAGGCACTGTATGATGCTGTGAAGCAATCTAAAGACTTTTCTCTTCCTTGTATGTAAATTGTCTTTTATGCCTGGATGCACCACGGATTACTTGTCTTTGAAATTCTATAACTTCATCAGAGTACATTTCAAATGTATCCTTTTGTTCAGAAGACTTAAGACTCCTTATTCCAGGAAATTAGCTTCTATTATATCTTTGATTAATTTTTCTATTTCATTTTATTCTGCTTTTCGTTTTCTGGTTTTTCATAGCATAGGTTGTAAAAAGTGGTTTATATGCTAGTAAATGAAAACAAGTAAACAAAAACCTTTGATTTGTACTGTTTATCAATTTATGTGCAGTAAAAACTCCCACGATGGTGGATTTCAAGCTATCAGTGTTGTTACTATAAATGAAATTAGGAGCTCTTGCAAGCTGGTGCAAGCCTATATGTGTACATGTGTTGGATCTCCTTTGTTTGACTTCCATATAACTTTCCTATGATTGGTTTTATACTTTTTTTTTTTTAGTAGCTAAGTTCTGTCTGTCACAGGGTTTCAGTTGTGTTTAGTCTCATTTCCTGTTCTTTTACCTCTTGAATGCCTTAATGACTTCCTTCCCCAAGCCCTGAAACTCTGCCAGGGTCCCTTTCATTTCTGGTCATGTTGTTTCTTCTTTAAATCCTTGTATTGCTTCAAAAAATTTTTTTTGTTAGATCATATAATCTTTAATTTTTTAGAATGTTGGAGAATTTTTTTAATGTTTATTTATTTATTTTGAGAGAGAGAGAGAGAGCATATGAGCAGGGGAGGGCCAGAGAGAGAGAGAGAATCAAGCAGGCTCCATGCCTTGCGGGGCTCAATCCCAAGATGGTGAGATCATGGCCTGAGCTGAAATCAGGAGTCAGACGCTTAACTGACTGACCCACCCAGGCGCCTCTGGAGAAATTTTTATCTGATCTTGCTGTTTCCTGAGGGTTAATCTCCTTCAGGTGAACATTTCTCTTATGCTTTTTGTTTATATTCCTTGAGACATTCATTTCTACCCCCTGTTCTCCCTCCACTGTTATCTAAGCATGTGTCCTGTCTCTTTCTGGAGTCTATGCTGGTTCCATTATAACTGTGATTCCTCTTTGAGGGATTCCAGCTATTACTGATGAATGGCATAGATGACAATGGAGAGTAAGCTGGGGTAGTCTGAACCTAGATTCCAGGGTGTGGTCTCAAATATCCCTCTCAACCAATCTACCAAGTTCTGTAACCCTCAGGCACATCTTCTCACAGTTTTTTGTATTAATAAGGTTGGTTGAGATTAGTTTCTCATGAAATAGTCACTAGTAGGTAGCTTTGTTATATAAAAAAATACACATTTCTAGTGAATATTTAACTGCTCTTTCCCCCTCCAAAATTACAAAGTACAAATACAGACTCTGACAGTGGATAAAATCATGTCTTAAATGTTAGAGAATGAATACATGTCAGCACAAGAGATCATAGTTAATAAGTTCATATACAAAAAAAATGTGTGGAGCCAGATACCTAAATAGAAAGTGTACTGTTGGTTTGTAAACTCAGGAGCTTCCCGGATGAAATCTGAAACTGGCCCCCATACACAGAGGGCAAGGAGAGAATGAAGAAGGAGGCCATTCCAGAACAGCAGGTGGCAATCTTTTTTTTAATTTTTATTTTTTGTTAAATTTTAATGTTTATTTTTGAGAGGTGGGGGAGGGGCAGAGAGACACAGAATCTGAAGCAGGCTCCAGGCTCTGAGCTGTCAGCAGAGTCCGATGTGGGGCTCCAACTCGCCAACCATGAGACCATGAGCTGAGCCGAAATTGGACGTTTAACCAACTGAGCCACACAGGTGCCCTGTCATGTGGCAATCTTAATAAGCAAGGGGATTTACAGGTATGGCTTATCTTAGCCCAAGATGATCAGATCTCCACTCCTACCCATCAGAATCTTAGAAGTTTACAGAGGTATTACCTAGGTTAAATCACATATTCAGCAGATGGACCCAACAGTGTGTTACCCTCTAAGGTTGTGTCGTTGAAACTGGCTCTTACTGTGGGAATCGTGGGCTGAATGTACCTTCCAAGGACAGGGGAGGGGGTGAGGAGTCTCTGCCCAGGTCCAGATTGTGGGTCAGTCAGAAGTCAAATCCTCTTGATGACCTCCTCCAACAACTCCCAATTACTAATTATATGTTATTTTCCAAATTTTAAATACTGAGCCATGGGGAAAGTCTATTATTTGTTTAAAAATAAAGGTTTTGAATCCCTCTGACAAATTGGTACAGTCCTACCTTGTATATTCAAAAGTGATGTCTTTGATAAATGTATTAGTGTGATGGACAAAGTAATGTTTTGCTCAGATCCCCCTTAAGTGAGGGACCTGTTACCCCAGCTGCAGGAACTACTGCTGGCAGATGGCCTTCAGTGGTTTTCTCCTTTAGGGACTGCCTCAGCTTCAGAGGGCTGCCTTCTTTCAAGTTCATGCCCCTTCCAATGCAGCCAAATGATTAATATTAGTATATAAAGGACTGGACAACTCATACCAACTCGAGACAACTCTGAAGGGTCATCCTAGCTCCAGAGATCCCTGGAGGGCTGGCCAAGACTGTCACCAGCCTACAGCCTAACTTGACTTCTACCTCTGTCTACTCCTACTTCCTGTATCTCCCAGTCACATGTGTTGGTCTTTAATGAACACCCAGCCTGCTAAACTCTCAATAAATGACATTATATAAAAAGAAACTCTCTAGGTCTTGATGCACTGCAGTATGTACAGAAATAGTATTATTATTCACTTATAAAGTTTAGCTTGCATAACTCCTAAATGAATTTGAGGCAACTAACAATAATCATAGTATTCAACCAATTGAAACAACTATGCAAATGCAAGCTTTGTGTTTAACAGGTGAGACTTTTTTCCTGTGATTGAAGTTCAGTATTTCCAAGCAAAATCCTAATGGCTACCAATCACAAATAAACTACAACTCTATAAAATTATTTTCTAGCTTTTGCACTTGTGCAAGCACACATACAAGAAGGTCAAAAATCGAAACTTTATGCAAATAATCGAGTGGTAGGTGGCTAGTTATGGCTACGTGTGTGGCTTAGACAATAAAGAGGTAGACTTAGAGACTACTACTCCTTTAAACAGAAAAACAAAGCATGATATACCAGGACATATTTCTCCTTTATACATGGGAGTACTGAGAGAGAAAAGTAACTATCCGTCTATCCTATGGTTCCTGTTTTGATACAGCAGCTAATACATTGAGGGTCCTGAATGAATGGAAAACAAGCAAGAGAGAAATGATATTTTACTATTAACTATAAAACTGTTTACGAGTTACTGAGTATAATAGAATACTGATAGATATAAACCCTTATTTTGAATCTGCTATGCAGTTATGGAATCAGATACCGTATCACCAGCTCATGAAAATATTTTTGAGGCAGCTAAAAACAGACAAGGGTAGAACTTCTTCATTTCCAAGGTTGAAAACTCATAACTGGTTTTTGTTAATGTCTCTCTCTCTCACTACAGCATGAGCAGTGAATATTATTGACAGTGCTGGAGACGCCGGAGGTTGGGAAGAGAGTGGACAACTAGGGGATTTAATATGAACCACGAGATATCATCGCAAGCTTCAGCCCAAACATCACTCATCAGAAAGCCCTGTGTCATCCCTTGGTATATAAACATACTACTCTTATTATAATCTGTCAGTCTTCTTAATTGGGCAAGCCTGGCTTTACCATCGCATGTATAATACATTGGACACTTGGTTGTCCAGTCTGAGTTTTTAGCCCAGCTCAGGAGAGGCAGGGGACAGCCAAGGGAGGCTGGTTCAGACTTGAGTAGAGCAGCTCAAGTAGCAACTAGTTTGCTAGCCAACCAGCAAAACGAGCACGGAGAGGTCGAGGAACCCATGTTCCCCTAAGCCAGTTTCGGATGGGTGTTCAGAGCCCAGCCCTAGCGTGATGTCTTCCAGGGCAGCACAGCAACCCGGGGGGGGGGGGGGGAGTGGGGGAATCTTCCCTTACTAGCCGCCACATAATCTGTAGGCAGGAGGGACGTCTGTGGATGATACAGACCGTTTCTGGGCTGGCTAATTGAAGGATGGCCACACAGAGGTCACAGACTGGGGCTCCTCTAGATCCTTGCTACTCCGTGTGGTCAGAGGACCAGTGGCAACATCACTTGGGATAGCCTGCAGAATCTCAGGCACCTGTCTGGACCAACTGAACCCGTATTTGCATTTTAATCCTACCGCACATTTAAGTTTGAGAAACACAGGTCCAGGTGGTAGCAAGGAGGCTTGCGGAAGGATCTGCCTCTCAGCCCCGCCCCCTCCCCCGTCTTTGCTCTCCGCCGGAGCAAAGCTCAGCCCCACATTGGTCTTGCACATTTCTGCGAACCACGGGTGTGTGCGGAAGGGGCGTGCAGGAGGTACCCCGGCACGAGCAGAGGGCAACTGGGTGACTGGATTGGCAAAGGGCTGCTTTCTCTGGCTCGGGGCTCCTCAGCGTGTAGACACTCCCCCGACCCTTCCCCCCCACCCGCCTCCCGCAGCTGCTACTGCCTGCCTCCCGCCGGCTGCCGCGAAAACCCGGAACAGCTGCGTGCGCTCGTGGAAAGTCCTCCTAGGGGCGAAGCCGGGCAGCTGGGCATGCTCAGTAGCTGGGGGAGGCTTGGGTGGAGAGTAGAAAGCCGCGGCTCTGCCTCCCACCCCCTCCCTCTGGCCCCCGCCCCCCTTGCCCCTACCCAGCCCGTAGTAGTTGCCCGGCGTGCGCCCGCGGAGACCAGGAACATGGCGCTCCGAGCGGTGTAGCAGCCGCGGAGGAGAAGCGGAGGAGGCGCCGCCGCTGCGCTGACAGCCAGCCACCAGGTAGGCAGGCGCGCCTGGCGGGGCTGCCTGGGTGGGTAGCGGCGCGGGGAGGGGCGCTAGCGTGGATGCGCACGGCTGGGACCCCGGGCATCTCGCTTCGCCGGCAGGATGCGAAGGGGATATCTGACAGCGCGCAATTGTGCATCGCCTAGGAGATGCCAGAGACTGGGGACCGGCTGGCTGGAGGGCAGGGATTCGGGGACCGCCCCCACCCCCCATGCGCTGCCACCCAGCCTGGGCTCTCTACGGGTCAAATAAAGGATAGTTCCTCTCTGCTGGGCGAGAGGGCGCGGGGGGAGATCCCCGGATACCAGTTCTGGGAGTGCGCTGGTCCCCCGGACGGCTCGCAAGCCCAGCACCGGTTCTTTGTGTGTACAGCCACGCACGCCCAAGGGGGTGCCACGGTGCCTGCTTCTCCCTGGGAGTGTTGCACATATTGCCAGGGCAGGATTTCCGTATGGTTTTTGTCTCTTGGCAGGTGTGGACTGGAAGATGTAATAGCAGAGGCTTTATGGGGATGTGTTTTCCTTTGTTACTTGCCTTGGTGTGTGTGTGTGCGTGTGCGTGTGTGTGCGCGCGTGGTGGGTTGTAATGGAGAGAGAGAGAGAACTTCTGCTCGTGGGCACGGGTGTGGGCAGAGCGTGGAAGAGGATCTCGGCTCCAAACTTGTAAAAATCGCGTGTGATGCCGGGCCTCCTGGAGGGTTAACTTGAAAAGTCCAGAGATCATCTGTGCCCGGTTTGGAGCAGAGGCGTGTTCGCCCCTCTTGAACCCATGTGTGTGTATCTGGAGCTTTAAACATGGGATGTGAGTCGCTTCAACATTAGATAGCAGTTAAGGGAATGTGAAGCATTTGGGGCTATCTGTGGTGGTCTTTTTTTTTTTTTTTTTTAAAGGTCAAATTAATAAATAGAGAAGTTGGCAGCAAGCCCAAGGAAAGTGTCATTGTTAATAGCTGATGACAGCTTCGAAGGCTAAATACACTTTTGGGGAAATCAGGAAACCTGGCATTCCACAGGGTTCTACCAAGAAATAGCCATAGGGTCTTAAGGAACTCCCAAAATCTCTTAGAACTCCCGTTTTCTCTTCTGGGGTTTGGAGGTATGTAGACCCCCTCTCTCTTACCTGAGTCCAGATGGACACGACTCTTGAAAAGCCCCTCCCACACCAGAATTCCTATGAAACTGACACTCCAGAATAACAGCTGTGCCACCTTATACTTGCATATCTGTTATATTCAGCAGCACAACTCCCTGAGTTAGGGAGGGAAGGCAAATTTAGAATACGCTTTTATTTTTTACTCCAAGGATGGACATCTGTGACTATGAAGTTTAGAGACACTTTCCTCCGTACTTAGAGTATTTATTCTTATGGTCTCCTTAGGTGGCAAGAATGAGTCAGTAGCATCAAAACGAAATGGGGAGTGCTTGAGGAAAATGCATTTAAGTAAATTAAAGCTGTAAATGTCCAATCTGACAGTAATACCTTGACTTAGAATACATATGTGCAAAGCAGAAGCATTGCTAATGGAAGCAATATTGTTGATGGAAGTTTATTGAAAGCATTGGTCTTAGAATACAATTTTTGTGTTCCTCTGGGACTAGGTACAGATTGATTATAGTAGGTGTCTGCAAGTTGGTATTTTGTTAATAAATGTGAGTTTTAATTTCAGGCATTGAAAACCTAATTTGTCAGCCCCTCTCCTTTACTTCATCAGAGTTTGTTTCAGCACTGCAGGTGTGAGTGGCAGGTGTTCTGGGTTGTGGTATCATTTTGGTGATGAGACAGCTGAGTTTGAGCTCTGCCTCTGCCATTATTAGCTTTGTGATCTTGGGCAAGTTATTTAACTTTGTGGAGCCTCAGTTTCCTCCCCTGTAAAACAATCCTGGGAATAGAAAGACTTGTCTAAGTGGGAGAGTGTGTGGACTACTGGTAACATAAACCAACCAGGAAAATGGTGGGGACATTGGAAGAGGAAGGGAAATGGATATTTATCAACCTATACTATGTGCTCTGTGTTACGCTAGTCAAGCCCAAATAAGTGATCTAACACTTCAACTATCAGTTTCTTAGGGCTGCCATAAAACAAATGGCCAAAAATGAGGTAGCTCAAAACAAAATTTATTCTCTCACAGTGCTGGAGGCTGAAAGTCCATAATCAAGGTGTAGACAGGTCTGTGCTCCGGCTGAAGCCTCTAGGGGAGGATCGTTTCTTGCCTTTTTCTAGCTCTGGTGGCCCCAGGTGATCCTTGGCTTGTGACAACATAACTCCAATTTCCTGCCTCCATCCTCATGTGGCAAAGTTCCCCCTTCTTATAAGGACACCATTCATACTGAATTAAGGTCCACTGTAATTCAGTATGACCTCATCTCGATTATATCTGCAAAGACCCTATTTCCAAATAAGGTTCACATTTGTAGGTTCTGGTTAGGTGTGAATTTGGGGGAGACACTATTCAGCCCAGTATGCCAGCATCCCTATGATCTGTGTTTAATGACATGATTATTTCTGCATATGAGCAGAAGGTAAAGATAGAGTATTGTGGGTTCAGAAAATACTTTAAAAGTTATTTAATACAGCTGACATATTTGTGGCTTCCCAAACATGGTAGGGAAGAGCAGCATTTAGAGATACTAGACAAATGTCACTAATCTGGAAACCCAGATAATCTAGGATCTCAGTCTTCCACAGGTAATCTGCCTGACGTGCCCTGTCCCAAAAGGGTTTGTTAATGTCGCCTTCCTCTCTTTTGCTACCCGACCAACACAATGCAAACAAACAACAGAAAATCAAATTAAACAAGCAAAATAACAAAAGTGACAGAAACACCCCAATATTAACACCTTTCTAATTTTTCTAATTTTTGTAGAAGACACCACTGTACATGGAATTGCTTTAGCCAGAAACTCAAGAATCATCTTTTGACACCTTAATTCCTTGTGCCCTCCATATCCAAAACCATCACAAAATTTTATAAATTTCTCCATGTATCTCTCGGTAGATTCTCCCTTCCATCTGTACCACACCACACTATCAATGCTCAAGTTGTCTTCCCCGTACTGGATCACTGGCATAACTTTCTAGCAAGACCCGTGGCTCCTTGCTTGGCTCTTCCAATCATTCTTCTAGAATAGATAGGATCATGTCAATTCCTTGCATAAAATGCCTCTACATACCTGAGGTGGGTTCCAGAGACTGAGCCTTGGGCACTTGGCCAGCCTCATCTTGGGCATCTCCTTCTCTCGCTGCTGTTACACTGACCTCCTGTCTGTTGAATTTCCCAAGAACTTCCCCTACACCTTGCTGGTACAAACTGTACTTGTCCTTTGGGCCTCCTTGATCTCCCTTCCCCAGCAGCCCAATTCTCTTATCAGCCTTTTAATTTTCTTCCATAGCACTTACCTCAATTTGCAGTTTCCTATTCATTTGTTTGACTATTGAATGTCTGTGAACTCCGTGATGGCCATTTGCTTTGTGTCTTGCATGTAGAAGATGATCAACAATGGCAAATGAGTGAAGGAATGAAAACTCTCATAGCATTTTTCTGTGCCAACTTAAAGATCTGATTTTTTAGAAACTTTTTTTTTCCCCACTAACTTGTATAAAAAGAGCAATTGAGAAACTCGTTCTGACTGGAAAAGAGGAGTATTCTTGGCTTTAACAAATGCATCTTCTAAGAATTGGTTTTAAGCGAGCAGTTAAGAATTGAGTCAAAATATTTTCTGCCAACTGAGGTCTTTGTAAAAACCTATCAGTCAGCAAACATTTCACAAAGCAAACATTTCACAAATATCTATTGGACATTTGTATTTGTCATGGTAGGCCCTAGAGGGGACAATGGAGAACTAGACTTTTAGCCTTCTAGAGATTAAAAATAAACAGTAAATAATAATTGCAGTAATATTTATTGGGCTTCTGTTCTATGCCAGGTTCTCCTCCGTCCCTGTCCCTACTGGTTACTATAGATAGCCCTCCAGTCTCTCCTAGTAACACAGAATCCAAATCAAATGCACAACAAATACTTCATGAGCTAATAATTAGTAGGTGCTTTTATCCCGATCTTTTAAAATAGGAAACTTCTGCTTATGGGGGGTGGGGGGAAGGAATCTGCTCATATACAGAAGAGCTTGCAACTGCTTTGTGAATATAGCCAGGTGGGTCCTGTTCTACTTTGCAGAGCATCAGCCTGTTGTCTCTGGGGTTAAAATAAGAGACAAGTTGCTCTTTATACAGGAGCGAGTTCCTGGTGTGTTTGTCTTCCACAGTTGTCAAAATTCTTAACTGGCAGTTGAATTGTTTTATTCTGTTTAATCCAAGTGAGAAGTAACGTAATGTCTCATTCAGGGCACTTTTGGGTAGTCCTGAAAAGCAAGACTCAGTACCCCAGGAAAATGAATGTGGTGGAATGCAGGAATACAGGATTATATTTGGATTTCTTGGATGGCCTCAATTTCCTGTAATTTCATTTCATGAATGGTAATTTTTTTAAAAGCAAATAAAAACATTTAATGCACTTTTTTTAAAAAAAAGTTTATTTTTGAAAAAGAGAGGGGGGGGTGGGAGGGGCAGAGAGGAGAGAAAGAATCCCAAGCAGGCTTTGTGCTGTCAGTGCAGTGCCCCACATTGGCTGAACTCATGAAGCCTGAGTTCATGACATGAGCTGAAATCAAGAGGCAGATACTTAACAGACTGAGCCACCCAGGTGCCCCTTAATGCATATGTTTGAGTATAACTTTTCACCTAAGTGACAGAAATCAGACATTGTGTCTTGATTTCGTTTAAAAGTGATGGATACACAGGGGTGCCTGGGTGGCTGAGTCGGTTGAGTGTCCAACTTTGGCTCAGGTCATGATCTCGGTCAGTGGGTTCGAGTTTCTTGTCAGGCTCTGTGCTGAGAGCTTGGAGCCTAGAGCCTGCTTCAGATTTTGTCTCTCCCTCTTCCCCTCTCACACTCTGTCTCTCTTGCTCTCGAAAATAAATAAACATTAAAAATTTTGAAATAAAGTGATAGATACACAATTGAGTCTAAAGGAACTAATAAAATATTTCAGTAAGGTGGTTAGTTATAATGTACACATTTAAAAATCAAGCTAGGGCACCTGGGTGGTTCAGTTGATTAAGCATTTGACTCTTGATTTCAGCTCAGGTCGTGATCTCCTAATTAGTGGGATCGAGCCCAGAGTCGGGATCCTAGCTGACTATTGAGCCTGCCTGGAATTCTCTATCTCCTGCTCTCTCTGTTCCTCCCCTGCTGGCATGCAGTCTCTTTGTCAGAATAAATAAACTTAAAAAAAAAAAATTAATGGCGACCCCAAAGTGCCAGTATTTACCAGCTAAGAAATGCAATAGAAAATGATTTTGCTCATGAATCCACAAAAATATAAATTTACCTAAGAAGAATAGAAAATGTACATAACATACTTGGGAATAATAAGAAATGTCTAAAAACTTGTGTAGAAAGCTGTAAAATTTTACCCAAACACATAAACACATGAAAACATGCCTTATTCTTGGGGTAGAAAGATGGATATTCTGAAATGACTGTTTTTCCACAATCAATTATATAATTTTATTGCTTTGGGGTTTGGGAAAATTTGACAAAATGATTCTAACATCAATCCAGAAGAATTACTGTGTGATTATACTCAAGAAAATCTTGCTGAAGAATATATGTGGGAGTGGATTGCCCTTACAGAAATAAAAATAAATCTGGTCATCGAACTCCATTGGAGCCATGTAGTACTGATGTGAGAATCAATAGATATAGCTCACTGGAATAGCATAGCCTGGAAGCCATCTCAGGTAGTTTCTGGAAACAAGTGCAATGGATAAAGCATTTTGAAAAGCGAGAAGCATTAGACAAAATCAAGAAGCTACACCAAATAGGTAGAAAACTTTGAACTAAGACCCTCTTTATATGACTCACTAGACTAAATTCCAAATATATTGGAAAGTTTATCGGTCAGGTGAGAAACAAAGCTAGAAGAAGATATTTAACAATTAATGCAAAGAATCACAGCAAAAGATAGCTTTGAATATATTTTAAGCTTTCATATGCAAAAAGACCCTGTTTAAAGCAGAAAATAATCATGGAGAAAAATACTGACACCAAGCATGACAGAACAGTTAATAGAATAATTGCACTGAAGAACTCTTGCATATCAGTAAGTAGAAAATAACACCCCAATAGAATTGTTCAATTATCTGAATAAATGATTTGGAAGGATGAGATAAAAAGGCTAATACACATATTTAATAAATATTCTTACTATTAACCACAGAAATGCAAATTAAAACAAAAATGAGATGCCATGTTTCATGTATTAAACAATCAAATATATATATTTGCTAAATATATATTTGCTATATACACACACACATACATATATATATATATATATATATATATATATATATATATATATGAACTCAGTACCAGCAGGGATGCAGTGAAAGGACATTTTCATTACTGCTGGTGGGAGAATTACAGGATACAACCTTTCTGGAGGACAGTTAAAAGCTTTTGACAAATATTTTCAGAGTTCAAATGATTTGATACAACCATTTCTCTGGCTTTAATTTTAATTTTGGTCTTTGCTAAGGAATCAGACGCAGGCAAAAACAATAAAAAATTTAAATGCCCTTTAAAACTAAAAATTGGGGGCTGGTTAAAGGTATTTTAAGTCCCCAAATAACACACATTACTTAAATATTAAGAGTGTTCATTTCAAAGATTATCTTGAAACAACTTCAGTTTTAAGTGGAAATATATAAGCAAGGGCATAATGATACGTGTTTTGTGAAATGGAAATATCCTATAGGTAAAAACTGGAACAAAAATCAAAGTTAGGCCATGTCTGATGGTAGCAATAGGGCTTTGCTTTTGTCTTTTATTTATATATTTACGACTTAAAAAAAATTAGTCAATAACATTGTCTTATGAATCAGAAAAAAAACCCATTATTTTATAAATATGATAGTGATACACATTCAGGTTATAATTATTCATTTATGTAACACACATTCATTGATTATCTCTGTGTCAGGAGCTCTGCCAAGTGTATCAGCAATGACTCTTAGTTTGCATGCAAATGAAAGAAGCTGTCTAACTTGAGCAAAAAGAATTTACTAGAAGGTTATCAGATAGCTAAAAGAATTGCCAGGAAGGAGGGGCGGTGTGGTGGGGGACAAAAACAACAGAAAAACAGGCTTGGAAGCAAACCAGAACCTAGCCACCTCCAGGCCCTAAATACCAGGG
Source organism: Felis catus (assembly GCF_018350175.1). Taxonomy (NCBI): domain Eukaryota; kingdom Metazoa; phylum Chordata; class Mammalia; order Carnivora; family Felidae; genus Felis; species Felis catus. The sequence goes on along the minus strand of NC_058370.1, from coordinate 35,722,460 downwards.
ACTTAGAGAAGCAGGCTCTAGCCTAGAATAGCTTGCTTGGGGCTGGGCCACAATCTGCCAGTAGTTATACTGGGATGCTGTTTTTTCTCCTGGAGTCAGCAGTGACTTGTCCTGAAGAGCGTGGCTTCTCAGACTTGGTCTTTGTGGCTGGACAGGATTTTTGGAGGGGAGGTTGCATTCTCAGGTTAGATAAGAACCAGTGGGAGGATTATCCAAAGCAGGCAGTTTAGCAGCAGCAACAAGAGATATAGTTTGGAAATAGATGGGGCACCAACATGAGTCTAGGCTTTTTTTTTTTTTTTTTTTTTTTTTTTTTTTTAATTCTGACTTACATCTAGAAAGTCCTATAGTAATGTTTGAGTTTGGTCCACCATGAATACTGCAGTCCCTGTTCAAATAGCTTGGCACATAATACCAAACATCCGTAGGGAAGTTGGTATTCTTCCTACAGTTCTAGGAAATGTCTGTGGCTATCTGGATAATTCAGTGCTCAGGTTCATGTTGCTTGTATAATTGTTTGTAAACTTTTCCCTGAGGAAAGACTTGCAAATGGCAGGGGAAGAAGGAAATTGTTCTTCAGTTGCACTAAAAAAACAGGACAGAGAAAATCTTAAATTACCCAGAGGGGCCCGACCCTGGACACTGCACGGCAAAGAGCTCAGTTGCTCTGTCCCCCAGCCTCTGTGCACCTGCACGGCCACCTGCCGGCTGCACCAAAGGGCCCATGTGCCACTTTGGCCCCCTCTGGGCCTTGCCATGCGAACCCAGGTCTTGGACTTACCTGCTCAAAAGGCTCCTGGGCCCAAGGGGTGCTGAGGAAAGACCGTTCGTGGGAGGTGCACCTGGAGCTCAGACAGGTGGGTGTTGTAGTCCACATACACGGTTCAGGGTGGAAAGAGCTAGGTGGCCGGGCAGGAAGCTGGTTCTCCTTACTTTGCTGGGTTCTGGAATTCAAGAAATCTGAATTTAAATCCATCTTCTAGGTTGTTAGGAACATAGTTGTAAAGCTAGGCAGATAGAACATATTTAACAATTTTTAGCTTATTTATCATCTTTATATGATAATTAAGACTCCGTTTGTGCTCTTGCTCCCTCAAATGTTAGGATCAGGCCTGCTCAGTTTACTTTTTTTTCCTTAAAATTTTTTTTAATGTTTATTTTTGACAGAGAATGAATACAAGTGGGGGAGGGGCAGAGAGAGGGAGACACAGAATCTAAAGCAGGCTGCAGGCTCCAAGATGTCAGCACAGAACTTGATGTGGGGCTTGAACCCACAAACCATTAGATCATGACCTGAGCCAAAGTCGGATGCTTAACCAACTGAGCCACCCAGGTGCCCTTCAGTTTACTGTTTTAGAAGGGTGATAGTTGTTCACACACGCACACACACAAACACGCAATTAGCTACTTGTGCAACAACAACACAGATCATAAGAAAAGTAGATTGCACTCCTGTGATTATAGCTAACATTGAACAAGATGTATTAAACCCTCATCCCAGTGTTTTACCTGTATATCTTAATCTTTATAAGAGTCCCGTAAAATAGTCATTCAAGGCAAAATATGCAGTTAGGGTAACGAAGAGGAGTCAAACTCTGGCTCATCGGAATCTGTTGTCAGTAGATAAGAAAAGTTTTGTTTGGAGTCCTTGAACCTTCAATAATTTAAAAATCGCTGGATTAATCAACCCACTCTGATTCCAATCCTCTGATTCAGCATTTCTGTTCATGCAAATTTCCCCATGCAAAAGGAAAGTAAATGCATTGATGGCCTTGATGTGTACAGTATTATGATTGACTGAATGATCAAAAGCAAAAATCAATATCTGGTTCCTTGTATAAGAAACAAATTTAACTTATATTTTAAAATATATCAGTTATGGGATCCCCTTTGCCAGTTTCTAAGGGAATTAGCATTTATGTCACTGGCAATGAAGAATACCTTTTTTTTTTTTTTTTTAATCACTGGTTCATAAACCTAAGCCTCCATTTCCCCACTGTCCAAGTGAATCAAGATGACTTTATCCAAACATTGGTTCCATTACTCTTTTAATAACAAGTTACGGAAGGAGGGAGGGAGGATGGATGTGAGCTCACTCATACCTTCAGTCTCGAATATAAATTTTAGGATAGTCAACAATTGTTAACTTCACTTTTCAAGTTCAAGGTTGACATACTATTTAAGAAACTCTTTAGCTCTGTTCTGGATGGAACTTGAGCACTTTGCTTCTAAGGATGGTCATTTGAATCATGAGAATAGATGTTTGTATAACACACTGATTTTCTAGCTAAGTTGTTCTTAATCATCAGCTGAGTTGCCCACCTGCCTAATTTAGCTGCACTGCAATTTACTGACCCAGGAGAAGAACTTCCTGGTACCGAAGAGTAGAAAACTTCACTTGTTTAAAAGGTTCTTCCCCCAATGTAGAGACAGTTGCTATGTGGGTATGATTTAATCTCTAAAAATACAAATAAACAGTGATGGAGGAGGGTCGGTTAAGGGAATAAAAATCTTAAACTGAATGTAGAGTTTTCTTTCTTGTCTAGGTTTTAGAGACATAGAAACGAATAGTAAAAGGAAATTTCTAATAATACTTGAGTAACAGCAATTCATGACTTGAGTTAGTTTGTTTTATCTCCTCAAATCCAAGGAGTCCCTAAATCTCATCAACTTAAAACTTTCTTGCATATGCCTTTCCCTGTCCCCATTGCCACTTCCCACAGCATCTCTCAATTAGACCTCATGTCAACCTCTTATTTGTTCTCTTTGTTTTCATTCCCACCCCAAAATGAACACCTGATCATCACCATTCATTGAAAACTTCCTACCCAGCTACCACTTCCCCCTGCCCCACCCCCTGAAATTTCTTCCACATGGTTTTGGGTTACCCTTCTGAAAGCAGTCATCACACTGTTTTATATAGATGTTTTCTCACTTGGTTCCCTTCTTATGCTAGCCTGAGAACTCTTCCAAAGCAGATAACTTGTCTCTTGGTGTCTGTATCCCCAGACCCCAGCTTTATGAAGATGTATGTCAGGTCGTTAACAGATGTTTGTGTGTGTGTGGGGGGGGAATGTTTGTGGATAAATGGACATTACTGAGACTAAAAAATGAGTCCAGATGCAAAAGGGCGATGCCATGGTTTAAAATTCTGGAATGGGTCCTAGCAATGGTCTAATCCATTTCCTTAATTAGCATGGGACTTTTTCCCCTTGCTTTCTATAAATATGAAAAACATGTGGAAGGAAAGATTAATACTTGGTTTCTGGTTAGAGACAAATTCTAATATTGGATATGGGTATAAAGCAGACCTTCTAAATACATTGAAAAGAAAGTAATGAAGCAAACTGTAAGCTAAGAGCCAGCTTTCCAGTAATAGAGTAAATAAATGGAGCTTCTGAAAAAATGAGAATAATTATTTAGTTACAAGATTCAATTTCCACTTCTCTGTTGCCCCAAACCTGGTATGAATAGCACATGGTTGATGATGTGACCCCTGCTTGGATATTAGTTGCTTTTTACTTGGAAAGCTGGGGTTTTACTCACTTCTGCCCTGGTCTTTGGCACCACATGTTTCCATAGTAACGAATGCACTATAAAACGAGAAAAACCAGGAAGGCTTGGTGGGGAAATGGATGAAAGTAAGTGGTTCAAATAAGAGGTTCCCCAGTGTGGGACCGGGGGGTCATCAAGCTTCTGGTCACAGATATTTGCGGCAGGATGCCGAGAGAGAGAAGATTCTAGGGTGATAACTGGAAGGGATTTTAAAGGCAGTATACGTATACACTCTTGACAGCAGTTACTGTGTTGATTTTAGCTTGGATTCCTGGGGAAGGGTACCTGCTGGGGAGGGTACCTGCATTGCCATATCAGCGGTCTATACTGGTTGAAAGAAACACTCAACACCACAGCCCACTACCGACTAGGAATCAGGAAACAACAACTGGAGACTTTTACTATCTGTGAAATATAGTTGAGCTGTCCTTTTAAAACTGGAAGGTGTAGGAGAACACTGTGAATTAGGTATTAAACATTTAACAGTGCTGATTTAGAGCAGAGTCTTGTGGCCTAGATATGTTCTGTTTGGCACCCAGAGTGTGAAATTTCCCCTAAAAATTCAGATCTCTTCACTTAAAAAAAAAACCATATATACACAAATTCAAAATTTGGCAATAGTGTGTATTTTTATGGCACCCATCCACTGTGGCTGAGTAGTAGCTGCCTCCGCCATGGACCAGTAATGAATGGAGTCTTTGCCACAGTTTCCATCACTCCCTATTGGGTCCCATCAGGCTATTTCAATTGTTTATACTACCTTCTTGTTCCTTGAAGCCTTTTGAATTTGTCATCCTTGGATTACAGGAGAGGATTGCTCTAGGGTTTTGAATCATTCTTATACAATGTTCCTTTTTTTCCTAATATTTATTTGTTTTGAGACAGTGCAAGCATGAGCGGGGGAGGGGCTGAGAGAGAGGGAGAGAGAGAATACCAACATTCTTTGTGCTGTCAGTGCAGAGCCCAACATGGGACTCAGTCCCAGGAACCATGAGATCATGATCTGGGCCGAAATCTAGAGTTGGCTGTTTAACCCACTGAGCCACCCAGATGCCCCGCCAATGTTCCTTCATAATCTCATTTCCTGAAAGTATAAGCCAATTTATTTAATAATTTAAATATAAGGCAATGTATAGGTTTTAAATATAGGCAAAATATGAGGTTTTAGAAAGATGCATTTTTACAATTCCATCCAGAGGGAAAAAATCTTGAGCTAAGTCTCCTTAATATTTGGTGGGAATATGTGCATGGTTAGGCTTCAGCAACTCAACTTCTTCAGTATTTTTGCAATACTGGGTAATTATTAAAAACCTCATGTGTTCCATTTGAATTAAACCAAAATACAAAAGGAAATCATATGGTCTCAAGCTTGCTGGAGGTAGGGATTATCAAAGCTCAGAAGGATGCTATCATATTTCATATGATACTATCATCTGGAAAATATAAAACATTCAGAATGCAAATATGCCCACAGAAGTGAAGTAGAACCTTATAAATGATACACACTATATAGAATAGCTGGAAGAATCTCAAAATCAATATTGGAATCACCCAGGGCAACTGAGAATAATGATATCACTGTACCTTACTAAAAAGTAATGAAAAACAAATGAGATAGAAAATTCCAGTGTTGTCCCTAGAGTTACTATTTGCTTGAGATAGAAGAGTGAGACAAGACTTTAGAAAGTGGTTTCCCAGGTCTTTTCAGACCTCAACTTTATTTTAAACACAGAGCACGGCCTGCCTGTTGAAGAGGGTTTTCTTTTCTGCATAAACCAAGGTGTGCAATGTCACTGTAAAACAAAGACCTTTGGTTCTAAGTGATAGGATTAAAATAAAGATAACTGGATCTATTAGGGTGGTGACTGCTTGCTTCTGTTTTGTTGTTTTTGACAGGTTAGATAAAAAAAATAGGATTAAAGTGTAAAGTTTAAAACTAGGATAAAAGTAGATACCACAGTGACCATTCCTAACTAGTCATTCATTTATTCAACAGACATGCATTGAGCACTGCTGTGTTTATAGAGATGGCGCTTCAGTGAACATAAATAAACATCTCTCATTTGCGGGGAGAAACAGTAAATAATCTAAGAAATAGATAGAATGTTGGAAGGTGATCTGAGCTTTGAAGAAGCAGAGTGGGATAAAGAGGTTGGGAAGTGGGTGGCACGGTGGCAGGAAAGGGTGCAGGTTTCAATAAGGAGAGGCATTGTTGAGAAGTTGACATTGAAGGAGGGGAGGGACCTGTAGATCTACATTGTGATGCACATGAGAGAACATCCTAACAGAGAGAACCCAGTGTACAGGCTCCAAGGTACAATGCCTACCTTGTGGGAGGAGGTAGAGGGAAGCCAGTGTGGCTGGGACAAAGTGAAGGAGGGGCAGAGCCAGCAGGGCCTGAGAGGCGGTGGTCAACAACATCTTAGCCTTTACTCTGAGCAAGATGTGTAATCACTGGAGAGATTTGAGCAGAGGATAGGATCTGACATATTTTACACAAGTCTCTTTGGCTTCCCTGTTGAGGAAAGTGTGAAAGTGGGGGGATTGATCAGGGGAACACTGCAATAATTCAGGCAAGACAGATGGTGATTTGACCAGACTTCTAGCCATGAAAGTAGGGAGTTGTGACCCAATTCTTCTATATTTTCAAGGTAGTGTTTCCTTAGGATTGGGTATGGGTTATGAGAGAGAGAGAGAGAGAGAGAGAGAGAGAGAGAGAGAGAAGTCAAGGATGACTTCAAGGCTTTTGACCTGAGCAACTAGCAGAATGAAATTGCCTTCACCGAAGGACTGTGGGAGAAGGAAGTTGCTGGGGGGAAATTAAGAGTTCAGTTTAAACAGTGGACATCTACTTTTTTTTTTAATATTTATTTTTTGAGAGAGCGTTAGCAGGGGAGGGACAGAGAGGGGGGCAGAGGATCTGAAGTGGGCTCTACGCTAATAGGCTGACAGCAGCGAGCCCTATGTGGGGCTCAAACTCATGAACTGCAAGATCATGACTTGAGCCAAAGTTGTTCATTCAACTGACTGAGCCACCCAGGTGTCAGGGGACAAGGGATGCCCACTTGGGATCCCAAGGGATGCTCACTTCTAGTGAAGATGTTGTGTTGTTTGAGAGTCTGGAGTCGAGGAGAAAAGTCTGGGCTGGAGGTAAAGATGATGACTTCACCAAAACAAGTAAGTTTAGCTAGAGAAGGAATCTAAGGGCCGAGTCCTGGAAAGTTCCCCAATTAAGAGTTTGGGTAGAAGTGGATCCAGTAGAACCAGCAGAGCCAGCTACTCTAGGATCTGCCCAATCACATATGTGGTGACTGAGTGGCTGCATGTTGGGATGGTGGGGCTGACTGGGCCATGTGATCTTCAGCAGGCTACTCTCAGCCTATTCACCTGTCACCTGAGCAGGGCTCCAAAAGAAAAGGGAAGCACCCAGCCATCTGAAGGCCCAGACTGGGAACTGGTACACTGTCATTGTAGTCACATTCTCTCAGTCAAAGCAAGTTTCAAGGCCAGCCCAGGTTTAAGGGGTAGGGAAGTAGACTCTACTTAAAGGAAGTTGCTGCAAAGTCACATTGCAAAGGCTGTGACCACAGAGGTGGAGATGGAGGCCATTTTGCAGTGTTCTCCAGTTTATTTATGACTGTCCTCTTGCAAAGACCTTCAAAATTTTTGATAGGAAACATAATTTGAGTTTGGGGTCAAACCTTAACCTCATGCTTGAGCCACTGAGGACACTATTGCTGCAGTCCTGCTAATTCTCCAAAATTTTCTTAGTGAAAATAACTTTTCACACAGGTAGATGTTGATAGAATTTGAACCATAGCTCTGTCTCTTCAGGATGAAATTATGGCACCTAGTAGGTACTCAAGAAGCTATTTATTTGGTTATAGGAAGAAAAGATATACTGTAGAGTTAGAACAATGGTATTTACAGTAACTGAAATTATTTGAACACTTATTATTTGCCAGATATTGTTACATGCATTATGTACCCTATTTTATTTAATTTTTCCAATGGGCTTACAAATTAGGTGCTGTCATTATTCCTATTTTATAACTAATAAATGGCAGATTCCCCATCCAGTGGTAGATCTTCCTTACTCTATTGATTAAGACTATTTTCCCACAAGCATAAAAGATGAAAGTAAGTATTTTCTCAAATTCTAAAACCTAATTCCTCTCACCTCCTCTGTTTTAGTTTGGGTCCCCCCCCCCCCGCCCCGAAACAGACCTTGAGTCAAGGATTCAAGAGCAAGTAGTTTGTTTGGAAAGTTATAGGAACCCTGTTAGTAGAGAGGGGTAAGTAAGGTAAGGAAGGAAAAGCTGCCAAAATTTGAATTTACTACTGGTGGAACCAGAAATGGTGTGTAGTTTATACTTCAGAATTATTCCATCCAAAAAAGGAAGAGCTGAGATATTTATACACCAACTCCCATCTGTAACTAGTTGAAGACTGTACCCAGGGGATGTTAATTCATCTGTATTTCCAACCTTATGTGGTTTGGAAATGCTCCCAGGAACACAGATACAGGTTATTGGAAGTCAATAAGCATATGGGTGGCATTCACAGGGCTTGATATATCCATACCTGTTTTTGCCTTAGCATGTGCCTGAAGAACTTCAGAGATCATGGTTAAAAAAAAAAAATGCTATCTTTTGCTAGCCAACTGTGAGTGTATTGGTATCGATTGAACCACTATTAGCGTAGACAAGGACACCACATGTACAGTGGGTAAAAGGACATTGAGCCAGAGGTAAGTTGCACTCATAGTCGTTTCCAAATGAATGCAGTAATATAACTATTGATGCTGACTTGGAGTCTTAGATAATTAAGCATGTAGTTGTTAAATGTGTCTAATAATGAAAAATGGGACAGAAGTAAGGCTACAATTGACCTTGTCACAAAACAGAGGATAAAATATTCCCCAGGAGTAAATCATTTACCCATGTAATGCAATTGCATTCTTGTAGGGCACTGGTGGACCAGTTGGTAAGCCATCTCCTCCAAGGCATTAATGGAACTCTGTGTCCCAAATAACGTATTTCATGCCATGATCATTTTGTAGCAACAGATATCATGAAAGCAGGGAAACTTTGGTGAAAATATAATAAAACATCTACTAGCATGAATGACAAAAATGGCCTTGAGTCTGGGCTTTTCTAGAAACCCCAAAATAAAAACAGTTTGGTATTGAGAAAGAAAGGTGTAACAGGTATGCTGAGGGCAGAGAGACAAGTCTTTTTTTTTTTTTAATTTTTATTTTGAGAGAGAAGGAGAGAGAAAGAGAGGGAGAGTGAGTGGAGGAAGGGCAGAGAGAGGGGAAGAGAGAGAGAGAATCCCACGCAGGCTCTGCACAAAGCCTGATGTGGGGTTTGAACTCATGAACTGTGAGATCGTGACCCAAGCTGAAACCAAAAGTCGGACGCTTAACTGACTAAGCCGCCCAGATGCCCTACGAGACAAGTCTTAGTCATATTTATATATGGATATACAGTAAATGTTAGTGCATTTTAACTGGGTGTTGACATGTACTTGATCAGCAAGAAGTGAAGAATGGATACTGGGCAGGCTGTTAGCAGCCTGTAGTGGGGTTTCAAAAATAACCCAGATGGTTTCCTTGATGAGAATTATCAGTTGAAGTGGGATTGTAGGGAAAATGCTTTAAAATAGACCATCTGCTTCAAACAGTGTGGAGCAAGAAGGGGATCCGAAGTTGATGAGGTCAAATTCAGTAGAATCACCAGTAGGGTATTCAGGCTTAGCAGGCCCCAAATCATTGCACTTTAAAAATAATAGCTGTTATGCCTTGGATTTGAGGTATGGGTTTAAGAAGCTCATTCTCATTGGTATAGCAAGGAGCCCTTAGGTTTTTTTGTTTGTTTGTTTGTTTTCCACACTAGACTGCACCATGGATGCTGGAGTCTCTCCACCTGTATCGGCAGAAACATGTAGAGAATGCTCTCATAATTTCCGGTGTGCCTTAAGGGGTAAGGAGGAGAAATCTGAAGAGCCAGAGGAAGAGTGATCCTTAGTGGCTTTGGAACATCAATTTTGAGCCCTTCTTAACCATCTTTGGTTGCTTTAATTGTTGACTCTGAGGGATCTAGTTTTGTCCTTCCCTATTCAGAACTTCAGGGCTCACCATTCAGTTCCTTTATATTAAGGATGTCTGTGTTGTGAAACTTCAGGGGGTGACATTCACATCTGGTCAGTATAAATAGCACCTCCTGGATAGTGTAGTCCACAGCTGGAATGGCTTTCTCCAGTGATAACACTTACAATGCCATTGGTTTGGACCAAACTTGGTGAAGTGGATCACTATGTCTTGTAATTATGTGTTTTCTATTCTCCTTCCTCCTCCCTCCCTGTGAAATGTAAGAGTCCTGAGAGAAGAAGACAGATTTTAGGTATTTATAATAAAGCATCTAATATGGCACCCTCTGCACTGAGTTGCTCAATACATCTTTACAAAATACATGAATGAATAATAGTGCTGTGACTTGTGAGGCTTGAAGATGTGTTAGGCTCTGTGTAAAATACTTTGCCTGTTGATGTCCCTTGATCCAAATAGCAACCCTGTTGGGTATTTTTAAGTGATCATTGATATTGTGGAGAGGTGAACGCAGAGGACACATGGAGAAGTAGCCAGGAGGACTGTGCTAGAAGGGGAGTAAAGAACAGGATAGGATAGTTTCAGAGAAGCTTGGTGGTGGGAAGCTGAAAGTTCTTGTTTGGAGCCTTTTTGTCTTCGAAGGAGGCAAATTTACCTTCTCAGTTTGAGGAGGAAGGTTGTGGCAGTCAATGCAGCAGTGGTGGCAGTTTTAAGGAGAGTGGATAAAGTATGCTCTGGTCTTAGCGGAAGTTCAGAGAGACTTAGTTGCTCAGAGGCCCTAGCATTTCCATGTATTTCCATCAATTTCTATTAATGAAACCATGGCTGCAAATGAAAACTCTTAAGTATACATTTTCTTTATAGCTACCAAAAAATGAGTTTGGCCCATTTAATTAGAATCTAAAATAAAAGCAGAGAGCCTTTGGGCACATAGGGGAAATTTGAATTTTATCAAATGCATTTAGAGAAAATAAGCATTCCTTCTACTGATTTCTAATGCTTGATTCATTTTTCATGAAAGGTGGTATTATGAGGAGGAAATACTGAGTGGACTCCCTGTAGGCTAAAGTTGTATTTGCAGCCTGATGCTATGGGAAACAGAGTGAGTGTCTTCATCCAGATTAGTTGCTTGAAAAAGACTCAACTCAAAGAGATCCAGCTCAAAATGTACCAAGCCAAGTAGGACTCCACTGATCTGAGTAGTTGAAATGTCCAGGAATACATCTGGATCAGGAACTCAAAAGTATTATCATGCCATTTCTTGACATCTCCCAGCTGTGAAATGTTTTTGTGTGGCCTTTGATTTCAACAGGTTCTGCCATTTATCTGGCAACATGGTCCTCTAACAGCTCTAGGTTTAGATCCTACTAGTGTTAAAATCCAGAAAATGCTTTCCAGCTCAAGAATTCTGACAAAATCTCAGGATTGGATTTCAGTTTTACTTTTATGGGTCACATGAAAGTGCCTTTTCCTCATCTCATTACTGTAGATTGGGGGAATATGTTGCCCTTTGACTCCATGTGGGCCTAAACCTGCTCCTAGAGTCAGAAGTCAGAGTGGAGTTACTTTCTCCTAAACCACCTGGACCTGGGTGAGGGTAGAGAGGATTCATAAGGAATATCAGGCTGTTGTTACCAGAAGCAGGAACAATGGACGTGGTCATGAAAAAAACTTCCTTGGAATGGATAGAAGGAGAACTGACCATTGTAATGATATTCCCTACAAAATTTTCTGGCCCAGTGAAATTTCTCTGGTCACATGATTTTTGCAGCTCTGATTTATTAGACTGATTGTGTGTGAAAATGTCTATTTTTCCTGGAAATGAATTAGCTTCCAAAGATACTATACATAGATTCTTTTTCCTCATCCTCTTGTGATCTTCGCTCTTTATCTTTGTGTCCTAATTTTGCCATTGTACTGCTGCTTCTATTTTGGAACCTTGGTAAGAAATAGATTTGTGTGCATATACTGATTTAGTATGAAATTAAAATGAAAAGTCATTTGCATATTCAGAACCTAACTTAATGGGAAGAAAATCAGTGATAATTGCAACATAAATGTCTCTCAAGGAAATGAACGTATGTGGGTTACTGGGGACGTAATGTCCTACCAAACTATTGTGCAATGTATGCACCCAAGCCCTCAACCTCTCCTGAAATTTTTCTCTTGGGTTTTGTCATGCAGGGTAGGTTCCCTGTCCATGATTTAAATGATTTGGTATGGTAATGCTTTGTATGGCTTCATGTGTTGTTATATGTGTTCAACTTTTTGACAAGACAAATTGGAAAGCACCTTTGGTAGCTACTCTGTTGTTATTTCGTTGACATGATATCCAGTGCCCTTGTTTGTATGATTTCTACAGTCCGCCTGACAGCCTATGTTCTTTTTTTTTTCTAATTTTTTAATGTTTTATTTTTGAGAGAGCGCGTGCGTGCACATGCATGAGTGTGTGAGCGGGGGAGGGGCAGAGAGGGAGACACAGGATCTAAAGCAGGCTCCAGGCTCTGAGCGGAAGTCCGCGCTTAACTGACTGAGCCACCCAGGCGCCCCTGCCAGCCTGTGTTCAATTTTAACTGTGTACACCTACCATTATGTTGGTTTTGGAGGTTCATGCATTCTTGAGAAAGTGGCAAACTTAGAATCCCATCTGATGATTGCCTTCAGCCCTACTGAAACCATGATGTTTTCAGTCTTTCCCATGGAACATTATCAGATATATACTTTATGATAAATTCACCTGTCGTTCAGAGATTAAGTATCAGTGGCTTTTGGAACATCATATCTGTGTGCATCTGTTCACATATATTTGCTTTACCTGAAGTGATTTGTGTGTTTGGTTCTTGCATAGTCAGCCTTCCAGAAAACTCTGTGAGCTGCTATTCTCAGGTTGTTGAATTGATAGTCCCAGATCCATGTCTTTCCCTTCCTTTTACCTTCTTTTGGGTTGCCTCCTTGAAAAATCTGTATCTTCCTCTACTTTCTCCTCCAGAAAAGAGAAGATTTACATCCTCCTACGGGGGGGGGGGAAGTCCCCCCCCCCCCCCCCCAGAAAATTTTCCTCCAGACCAAAACTCAGGAGAAAAGTGTTGCAAGGGAGTGTTCACTCAGTGTTTGCATTTCTTTATTTCTTTGTTTTTCTTCTCAAAAGAAATTCTGCAGCCTTTGATTTTCACAACAGAAGCAGTTTGAATATTTGTTTTGGAAATAGAAGCTGAAGTTTTATGTGATGAAGGTAAGCTGATGACCCCAGCTGCTCTGTGATCCTTTTCCAGGGAGGAAAGTCTTGCTGCTGGAGTCTGATTGTGTCTGGCCCTCACTTGGTTCATGAATTCAGAATTGACAGTTTGGTGTGATATAAATCGGAGGGGCCAACCTGCTGTGTAGCTCTGTACTAGCCATGACCATTAACCCATTGCATAATGGGTAAGACATTGGATTTGGAGTTTGGCAAATGTAGGTTCTAGGTCCAGTGTGGACCATTGCAAGCCATGAAAATTGATCCAATTTGTTAGTTACTCTGAGCATTGATTTCCTAAGCATTAGGGTTGCTGTGGGTTATTAGCATCCCTGACCCCAAATGTGACCCTGGTTTACTTGCTACATATTTTTTCCCCACCATATGATGAAATTGTCTCCTTCATTGGTCTGTTTATCTTTTGTTATCTTCCTCCTTCACCATTAAAATCTCTTCCCTACAAGATCAAGGACCTTGTCTATTTCATTGAGCCCTCTATTTCTAGGATCTGGAACATATTAAGGGATCAGTAAATATCCGTTAAACAAATGAATAAACCATGCTTGACACAGAACAAGGCATTCAATAGATGCACATTGTCATTTGCTGAAACCTTAGACTCTTCTGTGTGTAAATTTGAAAGTCTTTCATTTGGATACAAGTGCTTTGGCTGTACAGATTTAAAATACTTAGAGATTCCACTTCTCCCACAAACTGTTGTTGCTTTGCTCGCCCTTACTTGTGTCTTCTTAAATTCATATTAAGCCATGAATTTGCTTCAATAAAAGAAATACCAGAGAAGCTAAGAGAATTTGTTCAAGTGGTTAGTAGCAGGTCCAAGGTGGGAGTTCAGGTGTCCTGTTGTCTGTTGTTCTCCCTCTGCAACATGTCCGTGTAGTGGTAAAGTAGAATAATAAAACCAGGAATGGTAATGATGGCCAACCTTTATTTCACTTCTCACTGCGACAGCTATTCGGTTCACAATAATCCCAGGAGGTTAGCACAGTAGTAATTCCCATATTTCAGATGGCAAAACTGAGGCTTTAGAGGAGTTATTTACCCAAGATCACACTGCCACTTCTGAACGCAGTCATGTCTCTCCCCAGAGCCCGTCTTTATAACCACAAAGCGATACTGTCCCCAGAGTACCAGTTCCCGTAATTGAGAACTTTTATGAAAGCAGGCTGACCTTCATACTGCAAGTATTCTGAAACCATGGTTCTACTGTGGTGTGAATTTTTAGTTCCCCGAACGGTGCGTGCGTTTTCCGCTTTGTAAGAGCCATCTTGACATTGTACTGTGAGAAGGTGTGTGTCTGGCCCCAAGGAAGGGAAGACCAAAGAAGTAGCAGGTTGGTTTGAGTTGTTTGAGAGGCGGGCAGGAGCTGGCCTGTGAAATCGAAGTGTTGGATTGTATTTTCCCCTAAATAGGTTGGTGGGGTTAAATTTAATTACCATTTTAGTAGGCAGAAGAAGGGAAAATTTTCACAGAGTAGAAACAAAAAGAATTGCTGTACGGTAGACCTTTGATCCTAGTAAGGACTGCTTTTGGAGCACTAGGGGCCACAGAAAGAACAGAAGATCCAGAAGGCTAAGAATCAGAACAGGACCATGATAAAATTATAGCTGAATGATGATTTGACATATGAAAATAATGACTATCCCATGTTGGGGTTGGGGAGAGGCTGGTATTGGGGATGGACAACGAGTGTGGTCTAAACCTGGGGGTGTGAATTTGAAGAGTTGCTCTAGGAGTAGGGGGATGGCCCGGTAGCACCACCTGGACCCCTAATAGTGCCTTTCTTCCCAAGAAACTGCAAGCACTCCGCAAATGCATTTCAGTTACCACTCCCTGCATTCATTCCCAAGGAATGGTAGCAGGGATTCATGTTTCTGTTTTCAGTGCAGATATTAACCCAGATTTAGAGGGCTGATAGGATTGATAGCCAAAGTGTCACACGATGTCCAAGTGGCTACCCTCCTGCCATTACTATTGCCTGCACAGCTGCTGAAAGCATGGAGCTGGAGGGATTGAGTCCAAAAGGGATTCAGAGCTGTGAGATTTTGAATGGAAGATGTTTTGGTGAGAACTTTTATTTTTACTTTGTATATAAACCTAAAGAGTGGCATATGATTACATGCTTTTGCAAGGTAAACTGAACATCCTGATAAAAATAATGTGATATTTTAACTGGCAACTTTTTTTTTTCCTTAAAAATTTCTAAAACAGTGGTGCATTTTATAATCCCTGCTATCTTAAATTCAGTGAAATATGTTAATATCAACCATTAGCAATTTTTGAAGGCTAAGCACTGGGTTAAGCCCTTTATATGCATTATATTATATTTTCTTATTCCCATTTCACTGATGATGAACCTATGGCTCAAAAAGGTAAGACAACTCACAAGAATACAAGTAATTTCATAACATTTCCAACATAGAAAATTTCAGTGGTTTCACATTGGATATGAATAAAATCTAAATTTCTTATGCTGTGGTGCCCTTTTATGACATGGCCCCTATCCACTTTTCCCACCTCACCTCTTATCTTCCTCTGCCTGGCTCTACTATTTATGTTCACTTGCCATTCACTGTGCCTGGAATGTGCTTGCCCAAGAACTTGACATATTTGGCTCATTCTTGTTGTTTGAATCAGCCTAAATGCTGTCTGCTCAGAGAGGTATTTAACTTCCACCTTAAAATAGTCACTCAATCCCTATCACATCATGTGGCTCCATTTTAATTTAATTTTATTTGTTTTAATGTTTGTTTATTTTTGAGACAGAGACAGAGTGTGAGCAGAAGAGGGACAGAGGAGATGGAGACACAATCCAAAGCAGGGTCCAAGCTCTGAGCTGTCTGCACAGAGCCCAACACGGGGCTCAAACTCACAAGGGGTGAGATTATGACCTGAGTGAAAGTCTAGCACTTAATTGACTGAGCCACTCAGGTGCCCTAAAATACTTTTTAATAAGGCTTAAAATATTTACAAAAAGTACACAATCTTAAGAATATAACAGGTGAGGGGCACCTGGGTTCCTCAGTCGGTTAAGCATCCAACTTCAGGTCATGATCTCGCGGTTTGTGAGTTCAAGTACCGGGTCAGGGTCTGTGCTGACAGCTCAGAGCCTGGAGCCTGCTTCGGATTCTGTGTCTCCCTCCTTCTTTGTCCCTCCCCTGCTCATGCTTTGTCTCTCTCTCTCTCTCTCTCTCTCTCTCTCTCTCTCTCTCTTTCTCTCTTTTTCAAAAATAAATAAACGTTAAAAATTTTTGAAGAAAAGAATATAACAGGTGAACTTAACCTGTGCATCAGCACCCAGCTCAAGAGAGAAAATTCCCCAGCATCCAGAACCCCTCCCCCCACCCTGTCATGTTCCCTTCTAGTCACTACACCCTAAGGGTAACTGCCATCCTGACCTCTATCAGCATTGAGCAAAATTGGGGTCAGAAGTCCTTATTTGTGCCTGGCTTCCTCCATTCAATATTTTATTTGTGAGTAGTAGTTCACACGTTCTCATTGCCATATAGTATTTCATTGTATGACTATGCCACAGTCTATTTAATCTAATTTACTGTTGATGAGCATTTGGCTGGTTTTCAGTTTGGGACTGTTATAAACAGTATTGCTATGAACATTCTTGAATGTATATTTTGGTGAGTATCACGGGAATTGATTTTAATTCTGCTAGAACTATGTGGTATGCGCTTACTTAAACTTTTTATGTCTAGTTGTACCCCTGTTAAAAAGTAGTCTTGGGGGCACCTGAGTGGTTCAGTCGAATGGGCACCTGACTTCAGCTCAGGTCATGATCTCGCGGTCTGTGCTGACAGCTTGGAGCCTGGAGCCTGCTTCGGATTCTCCGTTTGTCTCTCTCTGCCCCTCCCCAACTCACACTCTGTCTCTCTCTCCCTCAAACAATAAATAAATATTAAAATATAACAAGTAGGGGCACCTGGGTGGCTCAGTTGGTTAAGTGTCTGACTTCAGGTCAGGTCATGATCTCACGTACAGTCTGTGAATTTGAGCTCTGCATTGGGCTCTGTGCTGACAGCTCAGAGCCTGGAGTCTACTTTGGATTCTGTCTCCCTCTCTCTTTACCCCTCCCCCACTCACACTGTCTCTCTGTCTCTCAAAAACGAATAAATGTTAAAAAACAAACAAAAAAAGTAGCCGTAGGAAAGTAAACACTTTATATTTTGTCCTGTTGGTGTTTATTTTTTTTAGCTTTACTGAGACATAATTGTCATATGATCTGTGTATTTAAGTTTTACAATTTGAGTTTTGATATATGTGTCTACCTATGAAACCATTACCACAATCAAGATAATGAACATATCTGTCACCCCAAAAGTTTGATCTTGTTCCTTACAATCTCTCTCTACCTCTTCTCCCTGCATCTCCTGTCCCAGACAACCACTGACTTGCTTTCACTATACATTAGTTTGCATTTTCTAGAATTTTACATAGATGGGATCATAAATAATATTTTTTGTTTTACACAGCATAGTTTTGAGATTCATGTTGCATGTATCAGTAATTTCTTTTTATTCACGAGTAGTATTTTTTTGGTGGGTATACTACAGTTTGTTCATTCATCTGTTGACAGACACTTGAGTTGATTCCACTTTTTGTCTCTTATAAATAATGCTGCTGTGAACACTGATGTATATTGAAGCTTTTATGCATGTGTTCTTTGTTCCCTTGGGTATGTGTCTAGGGTTGGAATGGCCAAGCCATATGGTAGGTGTCTGGTTAATTCTATCGGAAGCTGTCAACTCTTTCTGTGTAAGAGTTCCAGTTGCTCCATATCCTTCCCAGCACTTTAATCATTTTTTTTTTCATTTTAGCTAATCTAGTGGGAGTGGTGGTATCTTATGGCTTAATTCACATTTCCTTAATGACTAATGATGTTGAGCATATATTTATATACTACTTGCCATTGTGTATCTTCATTAGTGAAGTATCTGTTAACATTTTTGGTTCATTTTTAAAAATTGGATTTCTCTTGTTCAAGAGATGAAGCTTTTAAACTATATTTTAGATACGAGGCTTTTGTTGGATGTATATTTTACAAGTATTTTGTCCCAGACCATGGCTTGACATTTCAGTCTCATAACAGGGTCTTTTTGTCTCCTGTTGTTGCCAGAAACCAGAGCAGTAGTTGGCACCTGTTGGTCAAAAATTGTTTCTTAAAAAGCAGACTTAGTAAAAGGCGGCTCCCTGGCAAGCATCTTAGATTCCAAGTCAGGTATGAGAAACCCCAGAGCCCCTAATCTGAACCCTATACATCACACATACAGGCATGTGTACTATGTCTATAATGTAGTATGTTTACTTGAAGGAATTTCTGATGTAGTAATAATAAGTAACATGTTCTGAGAGATTACTGTGTGCCAGGCCCTAGTCTAAGTGCTTGTCGTTTGTTAAAAACAAGAAGTAAGATGGGGATAAATTACAGTAATTATAGCACCTGTTATGAAAATAAGTAAATTGAGGCTGATGGAGATGAAGACACCTTGTCCAAAGTCACTAAGAGGGAAACTGGTAAAGCTAGTGTTTGAACAATCCATCTTGACTCCTTAGTCATGAAGGGTGGATACGTGGAAAGGATGAAGAATAGCTGCATGGAGCATAGTGCCTTTCCATTACCCAACTTGGCATTGTTTCATTGGCTGTGTGAGCATATACCTTTTTTTGAAGGGTGCTTAGAGATTATATTCTAAAACAAGTACGTGTACTCAAGGGTTAGACTACTTAAGGACATAGACGTGTAGTAGCTACAAGATTGTCTTGAGTTTCTACTTGTAGAGACCAGTGGGATGACTGTGACCACTATGCTGCCATCTGTCAGCCTTTGGTCTTAACTGGTGTCACTGCTTTCTGTTTCAGTCTGTGTTGTTAGACCTGATGCTTGCAGATTACAAATGGTTTTCACTATGTCAGTCTTTGACCTGCTTTTTAATACTTCAGGCTTAGATTTAACTTACTAGATTTTTACCCTAGTAAAAAAGGTAAAAGTAAAAAAAGTAAAAAAAAGCTTTTTGTCCCTCTTTTCTCCCCTAAGTTCTCTGAACACATTTATCTGGAGAGAGAAAGAGGGTGTGTGTTTTAGTAGCATTTAGGAGTTGCTGAGTGGCGTTTGGTAAGTCTCATGAAAAGGAAAACTGGGTAGGATAGTACATTTCAAGAAATCACATTTGATCAGATTTAGGGGCAGATTAATTTGTAAGGAGATCTATGGCCAGCTCTTTGTAAACAATCTGGTGCTCATTTAAATCAGTTTATTCCACAGTCATTAAAAATGTTCAAGTAGTGCTTAGGCAGCACAGAATGTATGAAAATGTGCAGCAAATTGTGGTATGTGTATAAACCATTATACTTCTTCCATTACTGATGTGGCTATCAGATGTATCTTGTGAGTGGACTTGGATAGTATTTTCCTTATCACTAGAGTCACTTGAAGGCTTATTTCCTGAATGTTTCCAACTGTATGTATAGGCAGTGTGTATACAGTGAAACTTGGTGAAATTTTTATTCGTCTATCTCAAAAAATGGTGAAACCTGACTCTACTATTTTTTATTAGTTCATATTAAACTTATTCTCCATTTGGGTAATAGCAGGTAGAATCCATTTTGCAAAGATAATCTTAACAGCTAAGATAATACTAAAGATAATACTACCTTTAATACATTCTTGATTTGCCTTGCTGATATTGTGTCTTTCTAAGAAGTAGCTGTCAAATTTGGCTACATGCTGGAGTCACCTGGGAAGCTTTAATATTACTGATGTCTGGGCCCCATTCCAAGTGATTTTGGTTTAATTGATCTGTGGTATGGCTAAGATATCAACATTTTTTTAAGCCTTTATTTACTTAAATATTTTAATGTCAGTGTAGTTAATATACAGTGTTATATTGATGTTGTCCAATATAGTGATTCAATAGTTCTATACATTACTCAGTGCTCCTCATTATAAGTGTACTCTTAATCCCCTTCACCTACTTCATACATCCTCCCACCCACCTCCCCTCTGGTAACCATCAGTTTGTTCTCTATAGTTAGGAGTCTGTTTTCTGGTTTGTCTCTTTTTTGGCTTGCTTTATTTTATTTTTTTCCTTTTTCATTTGTTTCTTACATTTCTCTGATTTATTTCACTTAGCAAACTATACTGTAGATTCACCCATGTTGTTGTAAAATGGCAAGATTTCATTCTTTTTTATGGCTAAATTATATTCCAGTGTGGGGTGTGTGTGTGTGTGTGTGTGTGTGTGTGTGTGTGTGTGTGTGTGTATCTACATCTATCTACCTGTCTATATCTCTATATCTCCATCCTCACATCTTCTTTATCTATTGATGGACACTGGGGCTGTTTCCATAATTTGGCTATTGTAAATAATACTTCAATAAACAGAGGTGCATATATCTTTTCAAATGGGTGTTTTTGTATTCTTTGGGTAAATCCCCAGTAGTGGATTACTGGATCATATGGTAATTCTATTCTTAAGTTTTTGAGGTACCTCCATATTGTTTTGCACATTGGCTGCATCAGTTTGCATTCCCACCAACAGTGCATGAGGGTTCCTTTTTCTCCACATCCTTGCCAACACTTGTTGTTTCTTGTGTTTTTGGTTTTAGCCATTCTGACAGGTATAAGGTGATATCTCATTATGATTTTGATTTGCATCTCTCTGATGATGAGTGATGTTGAGCATCTTTTCTTGTACCTATTGGACATCTGTATGTCTTCTTTGGAGAAATGTCTATTCATGTCTCCTGCCCATTTTTCAATTGGGTTATTTTTTGGTTTTTAGTTGTAAAAGTTCTTTATAATTTTGGATAGTAACCTTTTATCAAATGGGTCATATACAAATGTCTTCTCCCATTCAGTTGATTATCTTTTAGTTTTGTTGATTGTTTCCTTTGCTATGCAGAAGCTTTTATTTGGATGTAGTCCAATAGTTTTTTTTGTTTGTTTGTTTCTCTTGCCTCAAGAGACAAATCTAGAAAAACATTGCTATGGCTGATGGCAGAGAAATTATTGCCAGTGTTCTCTTCTAGGATTTTTATGGTTTCAGGTCTCACATTTAGGTATTAAATCCATTATGTGTTTATTTTTGTGTATGGTGTAAGAAAGTGGTCCAGTTCCATTCCTTTGCGTGTAGTTGTCTAGCTTTCCCAACACCATTTGTTGAAGAGACTTTTTTCCATTAGATAATCTTGCTTCCTTTGTCATAGATTAATTGATAATATATTCATGGGCTTATTTCTGGGCTCTCTGTGCTGTTCTATTGCTCTGTGTCTGTGCCAGTACCATACTGTTTTGATTACTACAGTTTTGTAGTATATCTCATTACTTGGAATTGTGATACCTCCAGTTTTGTTCTTTTCAAGATTGTTTAGGCTATTCGGGGCCTTTTGTGGTTCCATACAAATTTTAGGATTATTTGTTGTAGTTTTGTGAAAACTACTATTGATATTTTGATAGGGATTGCATTAGTCTGTAGATTGCTTAGGGTAGTATGGACATTTTAACCATATTCTTTCAATCTATGAGAATGAAATACTCCATTTGTGTCCTCTTCAATTTATTTCATCAGTGTTTTATAGTTTTCAGAGTACAGATATTTTACCTCCTTGGTTAAATTTATTTGTAGGTAATGTTTTTGGTGCAGTTGTAAATGGGATTGTTTTCTTAATTTTTTGGTTACTTCATAATTAGTGTATAGAAATGCAACAGATTTCTGTATACTGATTTTGTATGCTGCTACACCTTACTGAATTCATTTACCAATTCAAGCAAATTTTTGGTGGAGTCTTTTGTTTTCTATATATATTGTCATGTCATCTGCAAATAGTGGAAGTTGTATGTTGTACTTCTTCCGTAGCAATTGGCTGCCTTTTAATATTTTTTTCTTGTCTGGTTGCTGTGGCTAGGACTTCCGTTACTATGGTGAATAAAAGTTGTGAGAGTAGACATCCTTGTAGAACACCATGATTTTTGAAAGTTCTCTAGATGCAGAGGAGGTTGAGAACCACCTACCAAAAGGTAGAGGACACAATGAGGGACATCTCTGACCATGGACTCTGACTGACAAGTGTAAGATCATGAAAGGAAGCCAGTGAGTCTTGGAAACAAGTGTTGGAAGGTAGAGCTTCAGTGTTAGGAACATACTTAACAGAATGGAAAGGTCAGAGAAAAAAATAAATAGGATCTGGTGGCTAGAGGCTTTCCAAAGTTTGGCAACCCAAGTGGATGAAGAGGCTTCTTGAGAGTAAAATTCTGACCTTGCAGGCTTTCAAGCACTATTCTTCAAAGGGTAGTTCCTGTGACACATGTGGTATGCATTATGATGTCATGTAGTTCACAAACTTAAAAATTGTTATTTATGCGTTTATATAGTACATACTAAACAAAGAGGCACATGAAACTTGTGAATTTATTTGGAGTAGGTTAGGATAATTAAATTTTTTTTTTTTAATTTAGTGTTTGAGAGAGACAGAGCATGAGCAGGGGAGGGACAGAGAAGGAGGGAGACACAGAATCTGAAGCAGGCTCCGGGCTCTGAGCTTTCAGCCCAGAGCCTGACGTGGGGCTTGAACTCAAGAGCTGTGAGATCATGACCTGAGCCAAAGTCAGATGCTTAACCGACTGAGCCACCCAGATGCCCCAGGATAATTTTTTAAAACGTGAGTCAATTTAAAATTGATTCAGGGGCATCTGGGTGGCTCAGCAGGTTAAGCATCTGACTCTTGATTTCAGCTCAGGTCATGATCTTGCAGTTCATGAGATCAAGCTCATGTTGGGCTTTGTGCTGACAGCGTGGAGTCTGCTTGGGATTCTTTCTGCCTCTCTCTCTGCCCCTCCCCTGGTTATGTGCTCTCTCTCAAAATAAACTTTAAAAATAAATAAAATTGATTTAAAAAACTATCATTTAATAACTTTATAGGTGGTATATTGTAAAAGTAAAGAATGTGGGGTGAGAATAAATTTAAAAGCATTTGAGAAACATTAAACAAGTAAAGACCATGCATCTTAAAAAAAAATGGTACTCTGAGCTTAGAGTTTTGAAGGAATGGTGTTAGAAATGTGAAAGAACCAAAAAACCAGTGACGGAATCATGCCCTGAACCTTCAAGAACATATTCAGCTGGGCTAAAGATGGTATAGACTGGGTTTCAAAAATGCAAAGGCATTTCTTAAAGGTTTTCAGTGAAAAGAAACACCAGGAAGAGATAAGCCTACTTCTGAAAAGGCAAATGGTAGAAGGTAGAGTTGGCAGGCGAAATCAAAACTATTCAAGTCAAAACTACTGAAGTGTGATTTTCTCACCAAGTAGAATGAACTAGAACCAAATTTAAGCCCAACAGAGATTAGATAAAGATAGGATCCAATCACATACCCAACTAAATTCCTGATGGTAGGAAAAATGAAGTTTTTGCCTGTGTGATCATTCAGTTGTCTCAGCTGTTGCTTTCCTTTCTAAAAGCAGATATTTGTGGCTTCATGTTCTTATTTTCTCTTTTCTATTTTTTTTAAACACAGGATTGTCCCCAAAACCTAGAATCTGAGTCAACATCATTATGAGGCAGCCAAAAACATAAGACAATTTTGGATGGCCTCAACAGATAAGTAGTATGAGTTTTTCTCTAACTAGATTGTTTAATAAAATGACCTGGCCATGTTCCATACTCCATTTACCTTCCTGGAGTCTCTGATTTGATCAGTCTGGTGTGAGGCCCTGAAATCTGCATTTTTATGTAACCATCATAGGTGTATCTGGTGTGTACCAAAGGTTTACAATGTTGGTTGAGAACTTAACGATGATGATAATGAGGTTTCCCATACTGATCAGGGTGCAGATGTCCCCTTTGGGACCATCTTTTAAATAAAATGATAACAACTGACTTACATACAAGGTATATAGAGTAATAAAATGCACCCCATCTACCCACCAGCAGCATAAAAAATAATATATTACTAATATGATTGAAATCTTTCTGTGTACTTGCCCCCAAATTGTATTGCCTTCTTTCCCCCAGAAATAATCACTCCTGGATTTTTTTTAATTAACAGCTTTATTTAGATGTAATTAATATTCCATACAATTGAAGTGTCCAATTCAGTAACATTCAGAGTTGCGCAACCATCCCCATAATTAGTTTTAGAACATTCTCACCACCCTAAAAAGAAACCTAGTAATCATTAGCAGTCATTCCCTTCTTCCCTGTGTTCCACCAAACTCTCAGCCAGAGGCAAGTACCAATCTACTTTCTGTCTCTGTGGATTTACCAGTTTTGGACATTTTATATAAATCAGATCATCAAGTCTGTGGTCCTTTTGTGATTAGCCTTTTTTTTCACTTGGCATGATGTTTTTAAGATTCATGCATGTTTATATCATCTATCAGTATTTAATTCCTATTTATGACCAAATAATTGTTGTATGCCTATACTATATTTTGTTCATCCATTCATCAGTTGATGGACATTTGGGTAGTTTATACTTTTTGGCTATTTTAAAGCTTTTTCTATCAATACTTGAGCAAATTTTTATGTGAAGGTATGTTTTCAATTCTCTTAGGTATATATGTAGAATGGGATTGTTAGGTTGTTTGGCCATTGTATTTTGCAGAATTGCCAAACTGTTTTTCAAAGTCATGTACCATCTTACAGTCCTACAATAACTCCAATTTCTCCATGCCCTCATCATTTCTAGTTATGATCTATTTCATTCTAGCCATCTTAGATGATATGAAGTAGTATCTCATTGTGCTTTGTTGTTGTTTGTTGTTTATTTTTGAGACAGAGAGAGAGAACAAACAACTAGAGAGGGGCAGAGAGAGAGGGAGACACAGAATTTGAAGCAGTCTCCAGATTCTGAGCTGTCAGCGCAGACCCCAACACAGGGCTCAAACCCAGAAACTGTGGGATCATGACCTGAGCCGAAGTTGGATGCTTAATTGACTAAGCCACCCAGGCGCCTGTCTCATTGTGTTTTTGATTTTCATTTCCCTAATGACTAATGATGTGGAACATTTTTTCATGTGTTTATTGGCTATTTGTATGTCTTATTTGGAAAAATGAATTTATTTTTAAATTGGGCTATTTGATAACTCTTATAACCCCAAAATAAAAATTATTGAGTAATAAGAGTTCTTATGTTCTGGATTCTAGACCATTATTACACACATGATTTGCAAATATTTTCTCTCATTAGATGCATCATCTTTCTCTTGATAGTGTTCTTTGCACAAAAGTTTTTAATTTTGATGAAGTCAAATTAATCTATTCTTTGATTGCTTGTGTCCTTTCTGAGAAACTATTACCAAAGAATCCGAGATCCTGCAGATGATCCCATGTGTTTTCTTCTAAGAGTTTCATAGTTTTAGCTCTTGTATTTAGGTCTTGATCCATATTTAGTTAAATTGTGTACATGTTGTCGAGGTAGTGCAATAAAGTTCATTCTTCATGTGGTTGTCCCAGCACCATTTGTTGAAAACACCATTCTCTGTCTAAGCATCTTCCTGGGTATATATCCAAAGGAACAGAAATCAGGATCTTGAGAAGATACCTATACTCCTGTGTCTGTTGTAGCATTATTTACAATAGCAAAGGCATGGAAACAAATATCCATCAACAGATGAATGTATAAAGAAAATGTGGTATATACATACAATGGAATATTCCACATCAAAAAAGGAAATTCCACCATTTGCTACAACATGGATGAACTTGAAAAACGTGATGCTAAGGGAAATAAGCGTACACAGAAGAGTAAATGCTGGATGATGCCACTTATATCAAGAATCTGCAGTAGTTCAACCATTCGAAGCAGAATAGGATGGGTTTACCAGGGACCAGGGCGAGGGAGACTTGGGGTGTTGTTGAAAGGGTACGTGGTTTTACCTGCACAAGACTAGCAAGTTCTAAGGATCTACTGTAGAGTATAGTATGTGTAGTTAATAGTACTATATTGTGTATTTAGAATTTGAAAGGGTAGATGTGTTAAATACTCAAAATGAAGGGAAGGAAACTTTTAGAGGTGATGGTTAATGTTATGGCATTGTATCTGGTGGTGGTATATGGGTATATGCTTCAGAGTCATCATGATATACACATTAAATATGTACAGACTTTATGTCAGTCATGACTCAAGAAAAACCTTAAAGACCTGTCAAGATAAAATTTTAAGGAAAAAATGAATTGACCATAGATTTTTTCTTTTTATGTTTATTTAGGGAGACCACATGCGTATGTTCCTGCACAAGTGGGGCGGGGGGAGAGAGAGAGAGAGAGAGAGACAGACAGACAGACAGACAGACAGACAGAGAAAGCAGACTCCACAACACCAGCGCAGAGCCTGACCTGGGGCTCAATCCCATGAACCATGAGACCATGACCTGAGCCAAAATTGGAAGTCGGGTGCCCAACTAACTGAGCCAACTGGATGCCCCTGTTTTTGTTTTTTTATGGGCTTTAATTTCTATTCCATTGACGTATATGTCTACCCTTCCTTTCTGGTTTAAAAGATGACCAGAAGTGCTTGCTTCATGTATCTATGTAGCCAGTGCCAGGAAATTCAGTAAGTCTGAGAAGCCTCTTGGAAACCTATTTATATTTTATATAAGCACCACCAGGTGACTCTGGGGTCAAGATTCAGAAACCACGGTAGTGCTTCTCAAACTTCAATGAACACATGATTCACTAGGGCTCTTGTTAAATGCAGATCATGATTCAGCAAGCCTGGGTTGGGGTCTGAGATTCTGTACTTCTAACGAGTTCCCGGGTGATACTGCTGCTGGCCGCACACCATGCTGTCAGTGGCAAGAGGCAGGAGGTCTCCTACCATAGCCATGACCCATGCTTCCCTGGTGGGCCTCTGAGGCTTTATTAGGCTTCATTGGATATTTGAAATTTCTTCTGTGTTAGTCTTTGCTTTCCTTGATTTTAATACTGCTGATGCGATAAACTTCTCTATCTGGTATATGGTGCCTTACATGTCAGATTTGGGGGATGGTTTTTTTTTTTTTTTTCAGCTGAACAAACGTTTTATTTATTTAAAAAATTTTTTTAAATATGAAATTTGTCAAATTGGTTTCCATACAACACCCAGTGCTCATCCCAACAGGTGCCCTCCTCAATACCCATCACCCACCCTCCCCTCCCACCCCCATCAACCCTCAGTTTGTTCTCAGTTTTTAAGAGTCTCTTATGTTTTGACTCCCTCCCTCTCTAACCCTTTTTTTTTTTTTTTTTTTTTGAAAAGGCAGGACTTTAGAAGACATGGAGTCAGGAATGCCTGATTGAGAAAGGGAGTTTTTATTGGTTTCTGAACAACATACTGACCATAATGTTCCCATTTGTTTTAATTCTATCTTTTCCCAGAAGATGTCTATTGGCAGGTTATTTTTCTCTTACAGTTGATACTCGAATGCAGATACAGAACTGCAGCATGTTTGCCTAAAACATTGGTTTAGGTAAGCCACAGGTGCTGGATTACATTAGCTCTTCCAACATCCATTTGATCTGCCTTTATTGTGGAGATGATCTGTTTTGAAGGCTAATGTTGTTAGAATCTTCCCAATTTTTTTCTTTTCTTACTGTTTGCTTTTAGTAAGTCATCCTAATTGTTGGGATGCCGAATATCTCCATTTTCACGTGAGGAGAATTTATCCCTTTCCTCTCTGAGAAACTGCTGTTTCTCAAGTACTTCGGTGACCCTTGCACTTCAAAGTCCTCAAATGTGTGCTCAGATGTGTCCTTGCATATCATTTGATGCTAAGCTGGGCTTGGTGTAGTAAGTGGTCATTGGTTTCCTGGGAAAGGGGCTTTGTCAGTTCTGGCAACTGCAGCCGTTAATTCTGGATGTCAAAATCTAGTAAACCCACATTCTTAAAATGAGCTCTTTTTTGTGCCATTTTCTGCTTTCCTAATAGTGGCAGTGTTCTGAGTTATAAGCACTGATGATGTTTGTTATTGTCCTTTATTGTTTCTTGAATGTTTCAAGAAGCTTTGGTGCTCTTCAAATAAGTGTCTTTAGGGTTAGTGGTGATTTTCTGATTTGAGGTTTTCTTGGTGCAGCTACCTAAGTGGCTCTGTATTTAGTCTGTATTTGAGAACTTCCATATTTTTAAAAAATTTTTACTAAACAGTGCTTTTAATGTAAGAGTAATACATGAACATGTTTATAATATCAAATGGTACAGAAGTGAATAAAACAATAGTTAACTGTACTCCTTCTAGCCCCATCCCTCCTTTTGTTTTCTGCTTTGTTTCAAACACTATTTTGACACCACTCTTTCTTGCTTGATGCAGAATCTCTTCAACCCTCACTCAGGGAAAGTATGGGGAATTAAGAGTGATTACATCACCTCTAACTGCTGTGGTCCCACCCCTCTCCAACCCTCAGGTTTTCCCCTTCCCAATGTTATGTATTTCTCCTTTAGGACTTTACAATAGATGTTTAAATCCTATTACTTTTTCAGAGCTCTAAATTTTGATAATCATTTTCGAATAGGAAACACATTTATATGGTTCAAAATCAAAACACAAAAATGTTTTCATGTTATTAATTTCTGGGCTACCCTGTATATGCTTTCAACACATATGAAAGATGTGCATGTGCTAGCTCCTTCTGCCAGTGACATCTGTCTGAAGCGTCGTTCATAAGCCACTTAAGGTCCTCTTGGCTAGACTTGTCTCTCCTTCGAGTCACTGCTATGGCCACCCACTCACTGTGGCCTTTACCTGTTGTCCCACACATCTAGCCTGGTCCTCATATTATGCATGAGCCACGTGCCTTTTGCCTCCCTTGTTTATACCCAAAGCATGAGACTCCACGAGATCTTACTCTACACAAACATACAACCCAGAAATAAGGGAAATGAATGTCCCAAGGGGCTAATCTTTGACAGATGGGAAACAAGAGCCAGTTAAAAAAAAAATTCTACTCCCAGATTGTCCTAAGAAACATTTGTTAAGGCTTCTCAGAGGATTGTCTCCCAAGATCAAGTGAAATCAGTCACCCTTAGTTATGGCCAGCACCAGAAAGTACTTTTGTATTGGCTCTTTGCTTCCCTGTCTCAGTTCCCACATCCTTCACTGTCGCTTCCTGAGCTGGCACTCCCTGATAAAGTAGCAATGTACAAACTTTTGCCTGAACTTTTGCCTCCTCCTTCATGGTATTTTGGTGGCCTTTGGTTTGAGTTATTTTTATGTAGAATGAACCTTAATTTATCTCAAGCTATTCAGAATTGAGATACTTGAATTTACACTGGCTTTTCCTACAACTAGTCTGAATTAACAAGGGTTTATTATACTTAAATGTTGAATTACAAATCTTGTCAATATCACATTTAATGAAAATAGAATCTGAAATCATTATGGGATGGAGAGGAGGAAAATTTTATTTTTTCTAGCTGGCAGAAATAGTTTACCTGCTTACATGTGTTGCACACACACAAATACAGAAAAGAAAAATCTATCTTCTACAGGAACTGAGTTTCCGAGATATTTTCAAGTGATAAAGAAACTCTTTAAGAAGATTGGTCTACAAATTTGCTGCTTTAAGTACAGAAGAAGAAAATCTTCATTCAGAACACAGCAGGATATTGTGAGATACGTAGGGTATGCTATCTAATTATTGTCTTCAGCAAATCAAACTTTTAAGACTGACACTAGCATATATATTTGGCAGAGTTTGAAAATTTGAGACTTTTCATAGGCCAGAAGAAAAGGAAGAATTAGCTGGGTGCTATGCCTAGTGTTTTCCCCCCATGGCGAATAAATGCATCTAGCTAGTGTCCCTTTTCTTCTTGTGGGTTGCAATGAAGAGGAGAGTGACCCACTAAGTTATTCTCAGCCATGACCTGAAAACCTTCTTGACAGGGGTGATATATAAAGTTTTCATGGCATCTTTTCCCACAGGGACAATAGTAATACTGAAGTAGGAATTCTCTATTCATGTTTTCTTTTTTCTTTACTGATTCCATATCTTACCGTAAAGATAAAAGATTATGCATTAATTGGATAATTAGATATCCCTCTCTTATATAACTATGCTGTTAGCAGACTTTTCAAATTCTCCTATAGCCTTTGAATTTTCAGCATGTGTCTTTA
Organism: Felis catus; assembly: GCF_018350175.1. NCBI lineage: Eukaryota > Metazoa > Chordata > Mammalia > Carnivora > Felidae > Felis > Felis catus. The sequence goes on along the minus strand of NC_058370.1, from coordinate 35,692,444 downwards.
TATTCATTTCTTTCACTATTCGGTTTCTGCAGTGCATTTTGCCACTCCCAGGGGTCTCTGTCCTTCAGGAGCTGGAAGCATGATCTAGAATGCAACTGCTTAGCGGAGGGAGGTTATGTCTGTGATGTTGGTTAGGCTCCTTACGAAAAGAGCAGGTTGGCAGTAGGTTGACATTTGTGACTTAGATTCCCCTCTCAGAAGGTAGAAGTGGAGATAGCAGAGGTTGTTTGGCCATAATCAGTCATTTCACCAGCCATGGAGATGTTGGAAGTAAATCTACCAAAAGAACCACCGTGAACTGCATCATGATAGATTCAGACTCTGGGTCTGGTATTATACATTCATTTCTTACTTGCTGGTCTTATTTATCATTCTGTCAAAACTAGTCCTAGTGCAAGAATATTGGGAAGTAGTAGGTCTCAGGGTATATTTTTCCTGCTATCTCATAGGCACAAAGTTCAAATAGATGTTAATCTTCACGATAAACAGTTGAGCATTTCAATATAAGCTGTTTTGATAGTGGTTAGATAATAAACTGAAAGTTTAAAGAATGAAAGTGACCTGTAACTCCTTGCTTACAGCTAAATGAGAAACTCAAGTAGTTTGGCTAGAGTACAGGCACTGTTAGAAATTTAAATAACAAACAAGTAAAGTGAATTTATGTGCATGAAAATGGAATTTGGAACCCTCAAAACATCATAAATCTCAAAGTTCGAGAAGAAGGTAAAGATCCTTGTTGTAGACCTTAGCTAATGCCATTCAACCTGGACCAAAAGCCTGGGGGATCAGGAAAGATGGTTCTGTTTTATTAGGAAGTACTATTCTTATAGGTGGTACTAAAAGCTGTGTCCTTAAAAATTCTACCCTTGAATCTTTTAAAAAGATTTGTGATGATGAAATCTACGCCGTCCATCATCTGTCCGTTATTCACAGATTTCTTTATGCTGTCCTGCTGGTCTCTTTTTCTATATTCTCTTCCCTCCACTGAAGTCTCTATTTTAGGCCAAATATTCCCCCATTCAACTATACCTTATGTTCGGTGGTCTCAGGAAGGCACTTTATCATTATGGTAGAGTTGTAGGTTACAATTTTTTTTTTTTTTTCAAAGTGTGTTATCCAGAACTGAGTAGGAAAACCCCGAGGAATCTTCCTGGGACAGAACTGAGTGGGAGTATTGCTGCAGTTGAACAGGACACACATTCCTATTAATGGAACCATACCATACTCTGGACTTCTTGCCTGTTTTGACTCAGACTCCTCTGGCTCTTTCCCTGTATGTTTTTGTGAGATACCCTCATACTGTTTTTCTAATTTTCATTTTGGGGAACATAAGTGCAATAAAAGATAGACAACAGTAACACAAAAACAATCACCAAAAGATAACTTTGTCACTTTTTAAATGGATGTAAATGAAAAAAGAATTGTTCGCCTGAAACTAACATAACATTCATTGGATGTTATTCTACTTTAATAAAAAATTGTTGGGCAAGTATATAGTGCCGGGGGCATGGTTTTGCTTTGTGGATAGGTATGTAGAGTTTTTGGAGGGCCATTATGTAATATGTATCACAATTTAAAATTTAAAATAGGTATACCTCTCATTTAAACACAATACTTTTTAAATCTCTATCCAAAAATGGCTAAGGTATTTATAAAGAATGTCTTCACAGCTTACCCACTTCTTATTCTGTGGATCATCAGTATAATTACTCTTGCAGATGCATTTTAATTATTAGCACTCTTTCCCTCCTTTGCTTTCACATGGCCAAAAAAAAAAAAAAAAAGGAAAAAAAAAACTCTTCTTAGATTAGAGGTTCTCAAACTTTCTATTGCATCAGAATAACCTGGAGAGCATGTTAACAGATGGCTGGGCCCTACCCCCAGGCCTTCTGAGATAGGTAGGTCTGGGGTGGAGCCAGATATTTGCATTTATCATAACTTATCAGGTGAGACTGATGGTGCTTGAGCAGGTAGCATACTTTGAGAAGCATTTCCCCAGATGAACCCTTTGTAAGTGTTACTTGACAGAATCACGGCTGGAAGGTGGTTGTCACTATGACTTCATGAGCCCCAACTAAAATGGAAGCAAAACATGACCTGGAGAACCTACCAAGCTTCCTTTTCCAGTGTCCACAAAAAATTCAGCGTGTTGATTTTTCCCCTTCAAACTCCTCTTTTTAGAGGCACATAGATATATGCACTTGAGCATGACTTGCCTCATGTTTTCTTGAGAAAATAGAGACAATTTGAACGAATGTTCTTGACATCACAAATCCACAAATCAGCTGGTGTCTGAATCCCATTTTCTCCTTTATTCACCCTCTTTCCTAAAGGAAGTTAAAGATAAATCTGCACTTTGAATCCTATCCTTTCTAACCTTTTCCAGACTTGATTGTTGGTGTGGGTATTCTCCCATCATCATACACATTAATACACAAACATGCTATAGGATTTCTCATTTTAAAATTATACTTAGAGCAACAACTGTGAACCATTTTTGATCTTATAACTCCTGTAGTTACTCTTCTGCAGATTTTTAAAGTGAAACTTCCAAGAATTGTCTTCATATACTTTGTCCTACCTTCCCATGACTGGTAAACTCATCCCAATCTGTTTTTGCCCCCAAAATATCCCTGAACTGGATTTCCCTGTGGTCTCCCCCTGCTCTGAGTTCCAGGTTCTTGTCTGTGTAACATTTGACCCAGGTAATCTCCGCATTGCCTCCTTTGCCTGAGCAACCTCCTCCACAGTCTGTTTCTCTCAACCCACTTTTCCTGTGGAGAGGAACCCACAGTTCCTCTCTCTGTGGATGATAGTCAACCATTCATAAGCTGAGGAATCGTTTCTGTGTACCACAGACCTTTGTGCTGAGATCCAGACTCTCACATTCACATAATTGACACCTCCACTTGTATGTCCAATAAACAACCCAAAACCAACATATCCAAAGTGGAACTCTGCATTTTCCCCTAACCCTATTCCTCTTAGCTTTTTCTGAAATAGAGGAAAAAGGAATCTTGTATTTGCTCATCCATTGTCCCTACTCTGGTTCTAACCCCACCACTCTTACCTGTGCCCTGTGGTAACCTGCAACAGTTCCCCTCATGTGCTAATCCCTGGTGCATCCCCCACAGCGGTGAGAGGGGTCTTTTAAAAATGTAAATGAAATCATCACTCCCTCACTCCTCACTCTTCGGTCATTATCTGTAATATTTGGAATAAACTTAAAACTTTTTTATTTATTTATTTTTTTTAGCATCTTGTAAGATCTGCCCATTTCTCTCCCTCTTAAGCCAGCCTTGTTCTGTATTGTCTATACCATAGTCACATTCATTGTCTTTACTGGAAACAAGATTTCTCCCTGAGCCCTTTGCATTAGCTGTTCCGGGTACTTAGATGCCCCTCACACCTTTACAGCTGGCTTCATTTTCATCTTTTGGGTTTCCAGTGACTGGTTACATCCTCAGAGGGACCTTCCTGCCTATCTGCTCTACGTCTCTTCCTTCTGCTCCCCACTCATGGTACAAATTAAAATTGGAAAGGATACATTCATTTTTGTTTTCTTGTTCTCACTCTCCTTTCGTGAACTCTAGAGGTTAGAGTTCTTAGCTGTTTTGTTAGCATCTCAGTCTCCAGAGTCAGGCTCATCGCTTGGTGTGTGGGTGCTCGATAAGTATTTGTTGGGAGACTGGATAATGCTTATTGCAGCATTGTTGTTAACAGCAAAAAATCTGGCCACTTTTTAAAGGTCCATCAATTTAATAGTGAAGTTACAGAACAATCTACTTGAAACCTCGATAAAGAAAGAAGTAACTTTGCGTGTGGATATGGGAAACTGAAGAAATATTAAGTGGAAAAAGTACTGTTAAACATCATACAGACTTTACCATTTGTTCTTAAATATAGCTCTGTATTTATATCTGCATGCATCTCTCTATCTCTTCGTGAATTTCCAGGATTTCTGTTGGGATTTCTTCCAGGGAATGGCAATGTAGAGTGAAAAGAATTTCTCTCATTTCATCTCTTTTTGAACTATTAGATATTTAAACTTTTATAATTTGCACATAGTCCTTTTATCACAACCTCGTTTGAAAACAAAGACCTTTTAAAGCAGATTACAAAACTGTATGTATTCAGTCTACAAATATTCATCGTCTATGTACTAGGCACTACTGTACAATAGGGATCCATTTTTTCCCCATAATTGGATATCTGAAAAAGAAGGTAAATATTGTGAGGATTTATCTCTGAGGGTGGTGGAATTATGGTTGGATTTCATTGTACCTTATTTCCAAATTTTTGATGGTAAACACAATCAAAGTTGTAATCCAGTTATTTTTAGAGGCATTTAAATGCTTATATGGGAAAATACTCCTTAATCATTTTGGAACAGTCTATTTAGCCAGGTGCATCCTTTTGATGGAAAACATTGATTGTATAAATACCTTTGGTGTAGATGCAGTTATAAAAATATGTGTGGTACTTACAGCTTACTAAGTTTATAAATATGCAACAGTTCCCAGTAGGAAACACAAAACTCAATCTTGCTTTTCTTTGCCTAGAAACTGATTTCTTTAACAGGTTTGGTGACACGTTCATCTTGGAAAATGAGTACCCAAGGGAGCTTCAGGATCTTCTGTTAATTGCTAATATTTGTAACACACACCTGAGGGTATTTATGGAAGCCACATCTTGAATCCAGAAGGGCAAAGCTCTCTATGTGGTGGAAGCTGAGTTATAGTGGAGTGGGTGCAGTGGGGGTCTGAGGGATGGAGGGAGTGTACATCTCGTGGGGGAAGAAAGATAAAAATATGCAGCAGGAGAGGGAAGGCATGGTGGAATGGGAGACAGAGGGAAAGCCATCCAGGGAGCCTCACAGACTAAAGTTGGGATTTTTGTTTTATTGGCAGTGTGTAACTTGGAGGGGGGAAAAAGACAGCTGTCAGATTTGGGGACTTTAAGGGAAAATGAAATGGTCTCTTTCAACAAGTATCATTGTGACCAACTTTTCAAAAACAAGGCAAGCACAATGTGTGTCCACATTTCTTCACAGGTTCCTTTATCTTCTCATTTCCAATGACCTATTTGTGCATTTTATCTTAGCCACATTCTCCCAAGGTCACACTGGGAGTCCTGGCCAGAAACACCTGTGCCTTCAACACAGGTGGTTGTGTATGTCCTACTCTCTGACCAAACCTTCTATCCTAGTTCACCTGCTGTATTCTCCCACAAGTGACGTTTCTCCTTCATCAAACCACTGGTCTGTTAATCCACATTTTTCTCTCTGTATCCCTGTCCTGTTTCTCTTTGTTATTTATGCTGAGATTCAGTGATTTACATCCACATCCTTGTATGTGGATGTATCTCCATCAACTCTTGTGCCTTTTTCTCCCTGTGAAACTTCTCATAATTCTAGAATGCTGAGTCTTCCCTCTTACCACCTGAAACTGACTTAGGTCACCCATGGATACCTCTAGGTAACCTTTTGGTATAGGTACCCTCACCCACAGATTATTTAGTACAGGACAAATAATCCAGGACAAACTGATGTCCTTTACAGAATATTCTTATCTTTTAAAAACACTTGTTTACTCATTTGTTTCATGCTTTTGCTACCAAAGATTGATAATCACAAGGTTACAATTAAAGTTCATATCCCTAGGAAGTTAGTCCATTGCGGCAGAGTAAATTTTCAAATATTTGCTGAATAAATGAAGTTAGCTCTAATGAGAACACAGAGAAGCAGAGGGAGTGGCCAGTTGGTGGATATGATTCATAAACTCTTCTACCTATAAGGCACAAAATGGCATCTCTGTGGTGCTGAGAAATTGATGAGACACTATCAGTTATTTAAAAAACTTCCCCCCCTAAGTTTTCAAGGTACTCTGCTGATGTAACAGAGTAATTGATTTAGTCTCTTTCCTCTAAGCAAGCAATCTAAGTTACCTGCCTGTTAACTTTGTGCCAGTGTCTTTGATTGGTTCATACCATGATTGAGTCCTAGAAGGATTTCAGGTGCCAGCTTCCACTTGATCTGAGGTTAATTCTATCTCCTGTAACCTACAAATCTCTCACATAGTCTTGCTTTCTGAAAATACTGCATTGCCAGGGTTACTACTATAACATGTCGTAAAATATAAATGGGTTGTCAGTCATCCCTGAAATGGTAATATATTCTCCAGCTTTCTATTCAAATATGTTTCTTTGGGCTTGTTTCTTTGGGGTCTGTTATTAGGTATTCTCAGAAGGATTGTCTTCACTTACGCTTCTTGAAAATTAAGTTCAGAGATGTGTCTTCCAGAAATTACCATCCCACTTAAAAGGTTCCTGGCAATTCTTGGATACATCTTCATGTGAAAATAACTCCTTTTACTGTTCGTAGGCTGAGGAATAACGGCAAACAGCACTTCTGAAAGGCACTTAACTCATGGCTCTGTTGTAGAACTATTGTGACTTTGTGACACAAAATATTGTCTCAGTTTAGGGGCCAGAACCAGGGATCTTGTTCACCAGGATTACCAAGATGCTTTTCCTCCTTAGATATTGTAGTTTGGATTCTGTAACTTTCTTGTTGTTTGGAATAGATCCTTTAAATACTCAATAATCCCCATTTTCCTGCCAGTGTAAAGCTGTCAGAAATATTATCTTCTTAAATTGTTCACTCATTTTTATTTTATTGATTTTTAAATGTTCATTTTTGAGAGCAAGTGTGAGTGGGGGAGCGGTAGAAAGACAGGGACAGGGGATATGAAGCAGGCTCTGCGTTGACAGCAGTGAGCCCAATATGGGACTCAAACTCATGAACCATGAGATCATGACCTGAGCCGAAGTCGGACGCTCAACCTACTGAGCCACCCAGGTGCCCCTATTCACTCATTTTTAAATTTATCTGTCTAATAAATACAGCATGTACTGTTTGCAGTGAGAGTATCCAAAATAGTCATCAAACCCAGTCCTGCTCCTTAAGGTGCTTATGGTCTAGTGAAGGATGTAGGCAGATGAGTAAGAACAAGAACATGGTAGAGATTCTGAGATAGAATGCACTCTTCCCTCCCAAATGCCTCTGACTTTGTTAACTAAAAGGTTTGCAGGAAGAAGCAGCTTCATAAAGAAGGTTTCCCTTGGATCAAGTCCTCAAAGACAAAGCGTTCCAGGGATGTGGGAAGCAACAATACCAGTAGAGGCAGCAGCTTGAGCAAAGCCATGGAGGTGTGACCCAGTCAGTAGGGACAGGTCCCTAGGGAAGTTGCTTTTATGCCGCCCATGGCTCATCCACAAAATGCCTTTTTAAAGGACTCTTTCTTTGCTTTATTTCCAGGCCATAGCCCTTGGATATAAAGCAGGTTTATGCAAACTAACTATAAGAGTGATTTGGTCTGAGCACCAGTGTCTTGTTTGAAGCTATACTTTTTTTTTTTTTTTAAAGAACTGGTGTGTTGTTTGTACTTGCTCATCCCATCCCTTGAGTGCTTTGCTGCTCTCCGAGTCATGTTGACAGCCAGCCTGCTACACAGGTGGCAGAGAGACTTGACATGCAGAGAGAGGTAGAGCTGGTATTTGGAAGTCCCGTGTGTGTGAGGTGGTAAAGACAGAGGGTATGGATGGGGCACACTCCTGCCTCTGTTGACATGTGCCAGAATGACAGGAATCCAAGATGATTGAACATTTTCCTTTAAGTGATTGGGTGAGTGGTGGGTCATTCACTAAAACTACTCATGGAAGAGAAGATGGAGCATCTTTGTGAGGAGTCCAACTGTAGACAGATGTGTAGACTGTCTAACGCTTGAAGTTGTGCTGATGGACGTGTCCAGGAATCAAGGAATTTGGAGTACATGTCTAGAGCTTAGAGGTGACGTCTGGCCTAAAAATTAAGGTTTTTTTTTTTTTTTTAAAGTTTTATTTATTTTTTTTTCAACGCTTTATTTATTTTTGGGACAGAGAGAGACAGAGCATGAACGGGGGAGGGGCAGAGAGAGAGGGAGACACAGAATCGGAAACAGGCTCCAGGCTCTGAGCCATCAGCCCAGAGCCCGACGCGGGGCTCGAACTCACGGACCGCGAGATCGTGACCTGGCTGAAGTCGGACGCTTAACCGACTGCGCCACCCAGGCGCCCCAAAATTAAGGTTTTTAAGATCTGCAAGTGGCTAATGGCAGTGAATGAGCACAATAGAGGGAGAAGAGAAACCTAAGAGATGCTAAATATGGGATGCTACTCTCATGTAAGGGGAGGGCAGATTAAATGGGTCTAAAAAATTGATGTCATGAAGGAGGGGCAAAATCAGAAGGAGGAAGATCAAGGAATATGGGAAATGCAACCTACCCATTCCCAGTGCTGCAGAGAGGTGAGGGAAAAGGAGGACTAGATCCCATGGCTTTGTAAATAGGGACTCAAAATCAACTCTGTTAGAGATATCAAGGGGCAGTGGCAGTGGGTGATAAAGAATGAGATGGCCCCACTTTTATGAAGCTTGATGATAAAAGGGAAGAAAAATGGAGTAATGACCAGATGGGTTTTGGGAGAAAACCAAAAAGCTGTTCATAACATTAAAGGGAATTGGGCACAGTAATGCCTATGGCCCATCCCTTGACCTGTGTGGCCTTGCCTATCCAATTGGAAGCTGCCCCTTGGTCCTGGACTGTGGTGCTATTCCCTGTTACGTGTTGAGACACCTTAACTTTTTCGTTTTCCTCTTAGCCTTGATTGGATCTGAGACCAACTGTGAAGTTGGGGAAGTTTATTTTCAGAACTAGTCTCTCCCCTTTCCCCATCTTTGATCCAAGATCAGACTATAAAATAGAACTCCTCGCAGGTGGCTTATTTTAGCAGCCACTTTCCCTGCGGGTAATGTTCCCACCCCAAGCCTTCTGTCCTCCCTTTCCCTCATGTCCTGGAATACATTTCTTTCTCCCCTGTCTTACTCTTCCCACGCTTCACCTCAAAATAAGAACTTCTCTTTCCATTTGCTCTGTGACAGCAAACAAATCGGATGAATTGTTTTGTATAAGGTGCTATGGCTTAATAATGGTGTGGTATTGTTTGTGTCTTAACGTTGGATCTCAAAGCCTTGAGCCAAAGCAGCTGGTTGCAGGAATTTCAGACATTATAGCAGAGCCAAGATAGGAACTTTTGTGGGTACAGTTGGCTTTGCCTCGGAATGTGGCAGGCTCTTTAGCTGTCATGGATTGCTATTGGGCAATTAGGGTAGAAGGTTATGCTGGGGAAGAAGGTTCCTTAAGCTGAATTTTCTGACACCCATCTCAACTTCTTAAGGCTGATGCTTATTCATTTGCTTGCATCTTGGGTATAGAGACACCCTCCTTCTCTGATTTGCATCAGCATCTTTTTGCAAACTCATGTGGTTAAGATTACAGGGAAATGAGCCATTTAGTCTTGTTGATATCATTCCTGGGGCAGTTTTTGACTGATGATAGTCCATATGGTCCTCAGGAGTGACTTTAAAATAGTCTCTGGAGGTTCAGGGAGAGGGGATGCTTTATTTCAGCCTCTCCTGGAACCTCCACAAGAAATTCAGGAGACAGTTCCTTTGCTTGCCCCTAGAAATCCTGGTCTGCCCAGTCTTCTCCAGACTACCCTCTATAGGACCAGGAATGGATATTCAGGCTGGTGCTAGCAACCTCCACTAAATGTATTGAACCCTTCCTGGTCCAGGGAAGGTCAAGCTTGCGGTGGTCTTGAAGTCCCCTTGAATGTTAACTCCAGATGATGTAAAGAGTTAACATTCGATTTAAGTGATACTTTATGAAAAACAGAAAAGAAAGGTTAAAGGAAGCTTTTTTCCTTCTTGTTGGAAGAATGGAAAGTTAAGTGACTTTTTAAATTTAGAGGGTAAATACACCTTGAAGAGCCTAATGTTGCACTGGAATTGTGAGGGCATCTGGTGTGTATTTTGAATGGAAGAGTATTTTGATAGCCATCTGTCTCCAAGAAATGCAGCCTAGGCAGCAAGATGAAGCAAAAATGACATTCTTGGATTGAGAGTTGTGAATTAGGCATAACTTCCATTACAGATAGTGTTCCATAAAGAAGAAAGTGCATGGAGAGATTGTCTAGAAGTTTTCAGAGTATTTGAATGAACTTGAATGTTGAGATGTATTTGAGTAACTGAGGGCTTGACTTTGTGGCAGTGAGCACATACTTCTACAAATAATTGATCACTTCAGTCCAGATTGCATACTGATAGTTTGTAATGCAGCTTAGCTAAGAATGCTCGTAAGGCCTTCTGGTGGCCTTATTCTAATTGGTGCATCCCCTTCTGGAGGCTGCACCTTGACAGGTGCATCCCTTTCTAGAGGCTGCACCCTAAGAGTTAGTTTCACCTTGGTGAGTACATGGAGAGATGTCTGAGGACAGGATCTGGGTCTTTATTTGCTTGTATATCCTTACACATCCCAAGTTTGTATTTGATGCCTATTAGAAGCTCTGGCACCTGAAATTCACCTGCATGGCTGTGTTCCCTTGGTACCTGGCTCAAGGTGAGTTTTACTCCTTGGGTTTAAATGCTCTTCTGTTGGCTTTGTCAGTGATGAGATAGCTCTGGGATTAAGCTGAATCTTGGAACCTCTTTGATTTGTATCACATGAAGAATAGGATGGAGAACTTGAAGTGTTGGATGGAGTCAGGCATAAATTGGCCCAAATGTCTAATTTCAAACAGTTGTAAAAGCATGTCAGTGGCTTAGCTGTGAAGAGAGACTATGAAGACAAGTCACTTTGTATGATGTTTTGGCTTCAAAGTAACAACCAGGTTCATCTGTGTGCTCCATCTGCCAAATGTACCTTGGAGTGGAGGAACCTTAACTTTCTCTTGGTTCTCAAGTTGGCAGCCAGCACTTAATGCTTCTTTCCCCCATTTTGATCATATTCCCCCCACTTGGATTTTAACATAGTTGAAGCAGGTTGGCGGTTTAGGACTTGGGTAGTGGTGTGGAAGGATTGGACCCTAACCTTGATTTAAAGCTTGTCTGGGTCTGTAATGTGTCCTGACAAACTTTTTGGAAATCTGTCAGGGTGAGATTTTGTGAAGAGACCAAGTATCTACTACAACAAAAGGCTAAGCCATGATATATCCCTGCCTGTTTACTGGAGACGCATTTTCTGAGGTTCCTTGGTTGAGATTCCTTGGTAATTCTTAGTATAATGTATCTCCGTTTCTGTGCATTAGCAATAAAGTTGCTGCTGTAGCCCCATGATTAAACATGCTATTACATCACTGGTACAAGATCCCATTCAATGAAATCAGTGCTCCCTTTAATTTAGGTCTGTTTAGAGAAAACAAAGAAAATAGTGTAGTTTTTCATTTCTGTAATAGCCTTGGCTTTGTTTTATCCAGTGGTGTTTGTAGACACATGCAGTGTTGTTCCAGAGCCAACTCATTTTCAGCCATTATTACAAATTATGTAAACATAGAAATTTTAAAAAGTAATAAGCATTTAAAACCTCCTCGCTTCCTCATTACTTTACCATGTTTGACTACGTCTTTGCAGTTTTTATGTCCATTGCATGTATAGGGAGGAAAGACTACATAATGGTGTGATACTGTGCATCTTGTATTTAGCAGCATCAGGAACTTTTTTTTTTGGGGGGGGGGAGCCAAGTTGTTCAACATTTACCAGTGCAGTGCTGGAAGCATGCACATGCATTTACACTGTTATATGTACATGCAAATCCTTTCCATAACCACGCAGACATAGGTGTCAGTTTGTCTGTTTCATACATGAAGAAATGGAGACTCAGAGCATAAGTTACTTGCCCAAAGAACCACGCTCATGCCGCAACTCTCGCAACTCTCACAAACTGAAAGTAAGCAAGCCAGCATAGGGAGTGACAAGGGAAGACAGAAGCTGCACTGGAATAGAAGTAAAAAGCCAAGATCTGAAGGAAGAGCAAGAGGCAGGGATGGGGGAAGGGGTGGGGGAGACGGAGGCATGGACAGAGTGGGGTACAGCCAATGCAAAGGCGCAGAAGTAGGGTCATGTGTTTCTGAGTACAGCAAGGATGTTTTGGAGGGCTGGAGTGGAGAGGGGGAGAATTTAAAGAGGTGAGAAAAATAGGGCCAGATCACTGACCACCTTCATGAAACCACGCAAGTGACTTTGCTCTCTTGGGCTTAGTTTTATGATCTGTTGTGTGGGTCTCTTCATGCTTGCAGTGTGAATAAACTGATGGTAATATGTGTGAATTCACTGTGTTTACATATAGTTCCCCATTAGTGAAGCTAAGCCACTACCATGCTTGTTATCGGTGCTTTTTCCCTTTGACTTAAAATCATTCTCTCTTAAAATGATACTTTTCCTGCCATCTTTACAGCAATATGATGAGTGATTTGGAAATACTTAAATATACCCCTTAGAACTAGTACCTAATAGCTTACTTACATCTATGTAAAATCCACAGTGCAGTGCAGCTTAAATCCATCTGGGATTACAGGGGCCTATCTTTGGCTGTGGTAGAATCCCAACAGGATGCTCTTGTGACACTTTTCCAATGGCCAGTCACATGGCTCATGCAGTAATAGTAAAAGAAACAACAACAACAACAACAACAAAAAACAACGAAATGAATTCTGTATTTTGAAAATATGGGTCTTCTGATTTTTTACCATTCATTATTCATAAAATAGTTTGCCAAGTCCTCTTATCCGCATATCGATTTGTAGATATATCTTAGAGTATAGTTAATAAGTTAAGAAAGGTACAACATAATAGGCTTCTGCGGTTTTGGCAAATGTTCTGTTTCTTCTTACATGAGTATGTTCAATTTATCAAAACTGAGCAGGATGTATGTTTGCTTTGTGCACCTTACCGTGTATGTGCTATACTGCCATTTTAAGACCATTTTTCTCAAAATAATGAGTAGGATTTCAACAGAGAGGAAAGTGTGTGCTCTACTGGACCACAAAAGCAAGACCCCAAATGAGGTGAGGCTGGAGTTAGCATGGATGTGACCTGCATGTCACAGGGGGATGGATAATTGTACAATATGTAAATGTTCACTGAACACTTATTGTGCCCCAGCTGGAAGACCCTGAGGGCTGGGTACCCTAAAATCATTTACAGCCCACATTCCCCTTGCCTACCTTTTTAAATCAAAGTTGGGAAAGCTCAAATACTCAATTTATTAACCTTGCCAGCTAGGCATGGCAATCTGTAAGCTGTTGAAAGGGCATCCGGAAAAGCCTTTTCAAAAGGGGGAGACCCACTAAACATACCCCCCAATCCTTTTGTCTTTTGCCTTCTCTTTTCTTCATCCTGCTGGAATGGGGTGATAGCACCCAGAATCAGGTCAGCTGTCTTTCAACCATGCCATGACAAGTGTCAGGAAAGAGGCTTGTGTACTCAGAATGGAGGCTGGACAGATAAGAACAGTGAAGTCCCCTGGGCCAGTTCTCCTCATTGATTGGTCAGTATGACAGGCAGGCTACATGAGTCAGAGATGTGTGGGTCAGTCTATTTTAGGACACTGTCTTTCAGACCTTGAGCCTGCCCAAAAAGTTGCCCTTTGGGGATCTCAACATGTTTATATACAGACGTGCTACTTTTTTGAAGAATTATTTAGGTATTTGTTTTTATATACTGGACATAAGCTTGCAAGCAAGAACACATGATCAAATTAACCTAAGTTTTGTTGACCACCAGCTTTTTCAAAGTTACTGGCAGAAGGTTTTTACTGATTCAAACACTTTTCTCTCCTACTCCTTGGACTCCCACCCCCACCCCACCCCCAAGATGGTAATCTCATGTCCTCTTAGTCTTGGAGTTGTTCTCTCTAGAAGGAAACATTTTCAACATTTCCATAACTGGAGAGAATATTTTATCTTTACTTGGAGACTTGATAATTTACCAAGGAGACATACTCAGAGGGAAATGGAAAGACTGGAAAAGAATTTGATAAACTTGGAAAGTTGACAGAACAGATGCTGTGATTTTTTTCAGTTAAGCTAGCACATTTTATCACAGCCATTTTGAAGCTGAACATTGAAATTCTTTGCACACCATCATTTGTCACCAAACTTTTTATTTGTTTGCATTTTGTTGTTATAATTGGACAAGTCATATGTGAGTATACTAAGGCATGGTGATAATTTAAATAATGCAAATATAGTTGTATGTTCATTTGCCAACTTTGAGGAGAAAAATGGATTCAATATGTTTAATAATTATGGATGAATATTTTTACATCCTTTCCTAGAAGACTTGATTAATGTCTGGACTTGCCATGATCATAGGGTACAGATTGGGGGAATGTTTACAGATTTTGATATTTGAAGCTGTAACTTGATATAGGTGTTTTGAGAAGATACAGTGTAAGTAAGAGGGAATCTCATATGATACGAAGAGGTGCTGCAGTTACTGGAAAAGTAGGATCATATTAAAATGAAGAGAATGTTCTTCCCTTGAAACTAAGCTGCATTTAGTTCAATTTAACAAGCATTTGACCAATTTGTTCCCTTTATGTGTCTGTAAAGAGTGAGAGAATTTAGGCAAGTAGGATTGTGAGATGAGCAGTGGTGTGGCTCCAGGTCTTGTGGTTTTCTCCTTGCATTTTGCTTGTGGTCCACTTCCACTTGGCAGAGACTGCCTCTGCTTCCCTCCCTCCCTTCCACCCACCCACCCTGGGGCTCTTGAACTAACACCAAACTTCCTGCAAACCCAGAGCTCAGACCCCACCTCCTCCCACCTGATCTAGGAGTTTGCATCTCCAGATGAGCCTTACATTTTCCACGGGTATTCAGAGTATTTTTATTTATTTATTTTTATTTTCAGTATTTTTATTTTTTAAGTAATCTCTATACCCAGTGTGAGGCTCAAACCCCAAACTCCAAGATCAAGAATCACATGCTCCATTGACTGAGCCACCAAGGCTCACTGAGAGTGTTTTCTTGCCTCCTCATTCTCAACCCACAAATAGCATCAAGCCTTCCCACCCCTTGGCTTTCCCTTCAAGCAACTGAAAAACCTCAAGTGGTTTTCCTCCAAAACCTCCATATTGAAATGCCCGTGCATTCTCCTGTCCTCTCTTCAGCCTCAATTGAAGCTTTTTCTCATCCTCCCTTCTAGGTCTCCACTTGGAACCCCATCAATGGCCAAGCTTTCCCTGAAAGTGAGAAACTAGCCCCCAGACCCAACAAGACATTTTAAGCCTCCATCCACCAGACTTCTGAAGATTCTCCATTACTTCCTCTTGACTCTCCTCCTCATCATTCCCTTGAGGTTTTCTTCACTTCATGGAGATTTTTTTCTGCCTTTATCTTCAGGGTACCCCCTCTCTCTGTAATTGTGTCCAGCCCTAGGGCTCTCAGTGATCCCCACAATGCCTGTCACGCAGTCTGTGTCTCCCAACTCTGCCCTCTTCCATGAGCACCAAAGCTGCATTTCGAACTTGTGCTAGATATCTCCACCTAGGTGATATCTTAAAAATACATCCCCAACCAAATTTATTTTTAGCCCTGTCTCATCTTTGAAGTCACTCTCCCATCCCCAATCCTATATCTCCGCAGTGGCACACCCCAAAGCAAAAATTAAGCTTCTGGGGCACCTGGGTGGCTCAGTTGGTTAAGCATTAGACTCTTGATTTCAGCTCAGGTCATGCTCTCATGGTTCATGGGATCTAGCCCCACTAGATTCTCTCTCTCTGCCCTTCCCCTGCTCATGCAGACATGTGCACTCTGGCTCGCTCTCTGTCTCTGTCTCTCTCTCCCAAAATAAATAAACTATTAAAAAATTAAACAAGAGGGGCACCTGGGTGGCTCAGTCGGTTAAGCGTCCGACTTCGGCTCAGGTCATGATCTCGCAGTCCGTGAGTTCAAGCCCTGCGTCGGGCTCTGTGTTGACAGCTCAGAGCCTGGAGCCTGTTTCAGAGTCTGTGTCTCCCTCTCTCTCTGACCCTCCCCCCATTCATGCTCTGTCTCTGTCTCAAAAATAAATAAACGTTAAAAAATTTTTTTTTAATAAAAAATTAAACAAGATTCAGTATCATATTATAGAAATATAGCATCAATAATAGTCCTTTTAGGGCCTATCAATAATCGGTTGAGCATCCGACTTCGGCTCAGGTCATAATCTCACAGTTCTTGAGTTTGAGCCCCAAGTTGGGCTCTGTGCTGACAGCTCAGAGCCTGGAGCCTGCTTCAGATTCTGTGTCTCCCACTATCTCTCTGACTCTCCCCCATTTGCGCGCTCACTCTCTCTCAAAAATAAGTAAACATTTTAAAAAAGAATAGTCCTTTTAATTAAAGTTTAGACCAGTAAAAATCTTTAGTATCTATATTTTTTGTGTTTTCTAAGATTCATGTGGTTGGTTGTGTCATTGTAGATTATTGAGAGGAGAGTAGCATCTGCTATTCAATTTTATTTTTTACCTTTTCATGGGACCTAAATTATGATTTCACTGTAGAATTGTAGTTGATTGATGTACCCCATTTCTTGCCAAAGTCCTACATTATGAATAATTTGATTCATGCGTTGATGGGCAATTGGGATAGTTAGAAGAATTTTACAGATGGGAGATTCTTAGCATGATTAAATCTATTAAGGAAATGAGAGCACTTTTGGCCTTCAGAATCTTCAAAAGCATCATGTTAAATGAGACCCAACCAACAGAATATTTCTAACTCTCTTTCTGACTTAGAGTATTCACATTGTATTGCAATTAAAAATTGAGTCCTAGAGTTCATAAACTTATATTTGATTTAGAGAGTCATATATATACTTTTAACCTGTGAAATAAATATCATTAGTCTCTATTTTAACACAATGTTCTGTAGCATATCCTGATAGGAGAAAACAAAATAGACTCCTTTCCTGAGGGTAAAAATAACTATCTTCTTGAGAGTTAATAATAGAATCCAAGATATTGATATGGAGAGGTTCTGAGTTTCTGGCACCTTGCTTAGAATTGATGAGAAAGAATTTCAGAATATTACACAATGTGTAGAGGCAGAAATGGAAGAAAGACAGGGTACCTGAGTTCATACTTCAGGATGGGGGTGGACAAAGCATCTATGTGAACTTGGAATAACTATAAATATGTATACATGTCTAATGATAGTTTAGTTGATATATTGGTGCCTTTTATGTCAATACTCTAATTTGTCCCATTTTTCAGTTTGGCAAAGAAAAAAGGGGGGGAATATAAACAACTATGCATACTCTCTAGTTAGCTTTGGAAGCATGGTTGGGGATCTCCTCTGAGACATCTCCTCTGAGATGTGCTAACATCATAGCAGTTAGCACACTGTAATTCAATCTCCGATTTATAGTCAGGCTTTCTACTAGACTCAAGTTCCTCTTGAGAGCAGATCCTGCGTTTTCCTTACTGTATCTCTAATGCCTGGTGCAAAGTAAGTTCCCAGGGAAGACTTCCTTAATGAATGAATGAGAATGGGAGTCAGAAGTTGACATCTCCAGTAGCTCTCCACTGTCATGCTGCTGTGCGTTTTGTGTAAGAGGTGAGGGAAGATACTCTCAAAGTACTGCCTGCCATCCATATGTCATTGATCCTAAAGTACCTATTGTTTCATATTTTAACATCCCCAAAATACAGTGAAGGGCATGCCATGGTTTTGTGTGTCCTACCAAGATAATGGTATGATTCACAACTGATGGCATCTGAAATTCAGTGAAAGTACATTGTGTTGAAAGTACATTGTGTGAAATTCAGTGAAAGTACATTGTGTTTATCAGGGTATAAAATGAGAACAAGGTAAGAGGCACTGAGTGGGTTGGGTTGGGATAGTGAGGGGGAAGGAAGGTTGCAGTGTTAAGTAGGATGGTCAGGGTGGGCATTATAGAGAAGAGGAGATCTAAGAAAGACTACAAGGAGGTAAGGGAAGGAATATGTGGATATCTGAAAGGAGAATGTTCTAGGGAGAAGGAATATAGTGCAAGGGCATGAGTGTACCTGACTGCCCCACACCTAAGGAACTAAATAGGAGGCAGCTGTGCCTGGAGCAAGGAGGAAGTAGTAGGAGATGAAGTCAGAGATGGAATGAAGGTTGGGGAAGTAGATCTCGCAAGGTTCTGAAGGTCATTGACTTTTGCTCTAGTGACATAAGGGGCCCATGCAGGGTTCTGAGCAGAAATTTGACTTGATTTGAATTTTCTTTGTTAAAAAAAAAACATGTGTTCTGTCTGGTGGCCAATAGCAGACTATATAGGGACAAGGGAAGAGACTAAGAGACCTGCCTTGAGTCTCTGACATGGATCTGGGGGAGAGAGGATGGTGGCTCAGGACAGGTGGTGACGACAGTGGAGGATGTGAAAAGTAGTTGGAACCTGGATATTTTATTAAAATGGAGCTGGGCACCCTCTCTTCCTGAGGGACTAGACACTGGTGTGAGAGAAGGACAGGGTTGAGGACAATGCCAAGGTTCTTGGCACAAGAAACTAAAAGGGAGGACTTGCCCTCACCTCAGTGAGGACAGCTGTGGATAGATGAGTTTGGGAGAAAATGTCTGGAATCCAGGTGTGGGCATGTTGAATTTGAGTTAGCGTGATGGCAAGTGATCTGAATAATGTCGATATTGTCCAGCACTGCTGGATATTAGAGTCCCTGTGCTGGGAAAGAGGTCTGGTCTTGATATGCCTTAGTGTAGCATATCCTGATTTAAGCAAATGTATGATAAATGTTGTAACTTACTTGCTCCTTGAAGCCCCACAACAAGCAAAGACAACATCCTCTCAACTTCATTGTCATGATCAGATAGCCTTCTCTGGGGGAGTGGTCACATTTAGACCTGCTCCACAGAAACCTTTCTAAACTTTCTCTTTGCCTTTCTTTACACCTTATTTTAGACAGACTATCCTTTCTCTCCGTGGTAAATTCATGAAGGATCACTTGTACCTTTCTCCAAGGCCTTCCCACTTTGTTTGTTCAAATCCCAAATTGAATCAGTGACGGGATCTGTTTAGAAATGGGGACAATTAAGACTTAGTGCCCTGCGAAGGTCTTTTCACCTGATGATGCTATACAGCAGTATTTGTGTCAGTGTTAGTGGTTAACTTAAAAGAAAACTCAAATGGATAGTAGACAGTTTTTCTTAATTGCAGAGCATGCTGTAATAGGCACTGTCCATTTCCTGAAAAAAAGAGAGAAAGTCTGAGACCTCTGTCAATAAAAGAAAAATAACCATCAGCATCACAAGAGCCAGGTAAGTAAAGGAACAATGCATTAGGGTTGTGATGATATATGAGAAGATTAAATCATAATTACTATATGATTATAACCTTTAAAGCACATGATATATGGATGGAACACCAAGGAAGTTAAATCTCTATCTGATTAACATTAAAATGGTTATGGCATATAAAAAGGCTTGTTCAGAGGAAGCTACTATCCAATGCTTGTATGGTTTAAGCTAACAGTCTCCAAGGGGTTATGTGTGAACTAGATGATATAAGGGGTGTGGGAAGAAGATAACTAAGATGTGTAGCTTAGATGTATATTTTAACCTAAATACAGATATTAATCTTTCTAATATTTAAAATATAGATTAGCACTAATAAAATATGGTTCTACTAAAATGTAGATATATTGATGGATAGGACGAATTGTATTTGACTGATGATGTATATAGTATAAATGTCTCAGCATCCTCTAGGACCTGGATAATATTTGCTTTTGGTTGTGAGAATATTATTTTCTTTTTTTTTTTTTAATTTTTTTTCAACGTTATTTATTTATTTTTGGGACAGAGAGAGACAGAGCATGAACGGGGGAGGGGCAGAGAGAGAGGGAGACACAGAATCGGAAACAGGCTCCAGGCTCCGAGCCATCAGCCCAGAGCCTGACGCGGGGCTCGAACTCATGGACTGTGAGATCGTGACCTGGCTGAAGTCGGACGCTTAACCGACTGCGCCACCCAGGCTCCCTGAGAATATTATTTTCTATTCAAACTGGAAATAAAGTTAGTAGCAGAATAAATAAACATTGCTTTGAATATCAAAGCTGAAGAAGCATGAAGTGATTTTTCTTATTTTTGGTAAATATTGGCTTAACTTTGTAAATTTCACCCTTTTATATCCTATTTCTTTCTCTTTTTATCTATAATTTTCCTGATGTAATTTAGTGTTTCGGGAAAGTGAACAAGAGGTAAAGAGAGTTCTAGAAGGGTTATTAATGTGGCTCTTTCATCTGATTTTGTCCCTTACTAATAGCAACTCACTAGGAGCTGCCTTTTCCCCACGAGTCTAGAAAATTCATTTTTGGTCCTTTGGCCTCATCTCCAGACTGTGCAGAAAATGTGCCTCATGATAACAGTAGCTAGCTCCATGAGAGATTGTTTTAGAGATGGTGCTCTTAAGAATTGGAAGTCTAGTTTAGTATGTTAAAATGTGAATTTTATCATAGAATATACATATTGGAAATAGATGTCAAATACAAATTCATATATGTATTATTTTATTCAGAATTCAGTTTCTTTGTTATTTGAGCTATTAGTAAAGAGCATAGTTTTAGTTAAGATGCATTGATACATTTGCCCTTTGCTGCTAATTGAAAATAAAGGTCTTTAGCAAATAACCTACTAACAATGCCACTTAAATGTTTAGTTTGTAATACTAAAGTGACTTTAAGGGACTGTAATAAATTTCCCCTGAAATATTAAAGTTTATGTAAATATAATTTTAAAAAATACATAAAGGTGGGCATATATATATTTCAATATACAAAGGTGGGAAAATATGTAAGGGAGGGACTTTGCATCCCTTCCCCCACCAATGCCAAGTTTTAGAATTGGTAGAATTCTAAAGGAAGGAAGAATTACAATCTATTAATTTAATGCAATACTAACCAAAATGCTAATGTAATTTTGTGAAGTATAAAATCTAATTCCAGAATGTATCTGGGAAAGAAAATGCTCCCAAAACAAAACAAATGAAAAATGTGAAAAAAAGAACAGTAACGAAAGTTTACCTAGCCAGATACCAAAATTTAGTATAATAATTTAAAAAGTGAATTATGAACAAACTTAATTGTATTGCTTAGAGATATGTATATTATATAAAATATGTATGTGTGTGTGTATGTGTGTGTGTATATATATGTATATGTGTGTGTGTATATATATATATATATATATATATATATATATATATATATATATATATACACACACACATGTAGATTTATATACGTGTGTGTGAATGGTTACCTGAAAGTTCACTTTATGCTATTCATTACACTGTACATATAAATTGATTGCCCTTTCCTGTGTTATTTTGTATTTCACAATAGGAAAATGATGTGATCTAGAACCAGGAATAGACAAATATATTGGTGGAAAGAATTGGTAGTTGAGAAATGGACTCCTGTTTATATGAGAATTTAGGTAGCATTTCCATTTAGTTTAGAGAGGGTGAAAAATCAAATAAATGGGACCATGTAGAAAGATCATCCATGCTTCATTATGTATAGTTAAAGTCAGTTAAAGAACCAAGTGTAATAAAAAAATAAAAGTATTAAAAATAAACATTAAAAGTATTAAAAATAACATTGGAGAACTTGTTTGTAATCATGGTAAGTTTGTAATACTCCTGAGGCTTAAGAGATGTTAAGACAAAAAACCCCATATCAATAAATTAAATATTAACCTACTTACAGTTCTTTGGATTAATATTTTAGTTAAAAGCTACAGACTTAAAAATAAATACACATTTTTAGGGGCACCTGGGTGGCTCAGTCAGTTAAGTGTCCAATTTTGGCTCATGTCATTATCACGCAGTTTGAGATTGAGCCCTGCATCAGGCTCTGTGCTGATGGCTCAGAGCCTGGAACCTGCTACGGATTCTGTGTCTCCCATTCTCTCTGCCCCTTACCCCTCTTGCACTTTGTCCCTCTCTGTCTCAAAAGTAAATAAACATAAAAAACATTTAAAAAACATACACACAATTTTAAAGGAATTTTGCCCAATTAATAAAAGCACACTCCAGAAATTCCTTCATCTTCATACTCACAGAGCTTCACACAGACTTGTCCTCATGCTCAGCCTCCCCAGGCCTTGTTATAATGCAGGAAATACCCTTGCTTCTTGACCCCACAGTTTTTGCTCCAGATTGCACATCCTCAGCTTGGTCATTTTTCCTTTTACACTAGGTTTTTCTCATCACACTGAATGTATAAATTGATAGTGCTTATCTCAAAAAAGCAACAAGACCCACCGCTGGCAATGGCCCTCATCTTCCATCCTAGCTTTCTGCCATTTCTTTTGCCCTTTCTCCCTGAGATTTAGGAAGACCTATGCATACAGTTCTACTTATTTCTATCCATTAACTCTTGATTTTACTCAAGTAATTCGTTTCCAATTACAGTAACTGATCTTGTCAAGGAAACCAGCTACCTTCGTGTTGTCAAATCCAATGAACACTTTCTTTTACTCCTCCTTTATGTCTCAGGTGAAATATTAAACCCACAGAGATACCTCCCATGTCCACCATACCTAAAGTAGCACTAGCCCCTTTCTACTTCTTTCAACCTTTTGTTTTCTTCCTGGCACATCTTGTACTAGGGGCTTATAATGAATGTATCTTTTTTGTCTATTTAATTGCTGTGTGACAAACTGTCCCCCAAACAACAAGTATTTCTCCTCTTATGGTTTCTATGGATCAGGAATTCAGGAGCAACTTCACTGGGTCTCTCATTCATGTTCCTCCATGAGATTATAGTCAGAGTATTATTGATTGGGGCTGCAGTCTCTTCTGAAGCTATTGATGGGTTTGGGGGTCAGCTTTTCAGCTTTCTTCTATGGCTGTTGTTAGGAAATCTCCATTCGTTCCTCACCACATAGGCCTGTCTATAGGGCTGCCCAAGTGTTCTCCTCATGGACATCTGCCTTCTCCCTGAGCAAACGAAGGAGGCACGTTGACAAACATTGGTTGAATGAGTAAATGGATGGATATACTACTAGACAGCAAAAATGGAGGTATGGAGTTGTTCAGACCAGGGGTGAAATTCTCCCTTCTCCTTTTAGTGGCCCTGAACTTTGAGCATATTAATTTCTATGAGCCTAAGTTTTGTCATGTCACCTGTGTTCTGTTAACACCTATTTTCACAGGAATACTATGAGGATGAACTGAGATTGCATACACAAAGCACTTCCTTGAGAATTCAGTACAAAGTAAGCATTCAAATTTTAGTTTACCTGATTTTCCACTGTCTTGCCATTTTCCCCAACACTCTTAACAATAACCATTTCTCCACTATATGATGTCAGAATTTTAAATGCAACTCTTCTCATGATAAATTACTTAAATGATCAGTATTTGAAGAAAAATTGATTTACATTCCATTGGGGGAGATTTAGCATGAGTGTATAATCCCTAGCTATTAGGTCCCCCCCCCCCAAGAGAATTCTAATATGTATATAGGGGGAACAGTTAACAAATGTGTCAGATGGACAGCCAATTTTTCAGTGTAGGAAGACTACCTGCAGTTTAGAGTCGATATTCTGTCTAAAAGAAATGAATGTGATAATACTTGTACCTAAAGGAAAATCAAAGGATTCATCTATAGTTACACCAGTTATTCCTATGTGAACTGACAGCAGGGTGAATTTGGAAAATTGTTTAGTGAAGGGCATATGAGGCCATGGGACTCTGTGCATGGAAAGGAGCTGTTCAACAACTTTGATTGAATCCCAAACTGTAACAGACTTCACCCAAGCTGTCCTGAAACTTGATAACATATGAGTGAGTATACTGATGCTGTTCTTTTTTTTTTTTTTTCTCGAAAGAATCCTAGGTGTAATTTATATTAATGAAAGGCACAGGTGTACATTTTATGGTTATATGAGTTTTCACAAATGTATAGATATGTACAATCCACACTCCAATAAGGATAGAACATTGCTGTCACCTTAAAATATTCTTTATGCCCCTTCCCAGTCATGTACCACAACCCCCAAGGTAACCCTTGGTCTGATTTCTGTCATCACTACATTAATAGCCTATTCTAGAAAGTATGTACTGTCACACCTATAACTATACCTTTGAGGTCCATTGTTGTATACTATCCGTAGTTCCTTCCTTTTTTCTTTGAAAAAAGTATCCCAGCATATGGGTATACCACAATTTGTTGATCCACTCATCTGTTTGAACAGTTGCGTTGTTTTTGTTTTTTGGCTGTTATGAATAAAGCCTCAATGAACTATTTTGCACATCTTTTCTTTTGGGTAAATACAGAGGAATGGGTAATAAGGTTAGTGTTGAAATTGTTAAGAAACAGCCAAGGCATTATTGAAAGTGGTTTTACCGTTTTATACTCCCACCAGCTGGGTAGGAGCTGTCCAGTTGCTGAACCCTTCTAACATTTGAGGTTGACTGCCATTTCACTTTTAGGTATACATAATCTCTCCTAGTTAGGTTATATGCATACTCCAATTTTCTCCAGTCACAACTTTTGCTTTAGTTTCATAAGAGATTTTGGTCTTTGTTTCCTTCTTCTCCCAAACTCTTCTAGTCAGAAGGGTTCCCACCAGATGATGGTGATGGTCTCCTCCAGGGCACGTCTCTAGCCTGCTGGCACTTCCCAGCAGGAAGTGAAACACCTTGTGAAAACACAGGGTGTTTTAATCTCCTGCAAAATGGGACACCTCAAGCCAAGGTGTTTTCATCACCTGCAAAACGGGACACCGACAATAACCACCTAGTTGTGGTCATGTGAGAATAAAATGATAAAAATTATTGTGAGAATAAAGTATTAAAAGCACTTAACCAAAGGTACCTCAGGGTCCCAACTCTGCTATCTGTTATTATCATGATGGCTGTTAGAATATTAATGTCTCTATTGTCACTTCTGGTGCCTACTAGGCTCTTTCCCACCTTCTGCCTTTGCTTGCCACATGCTTTTATTTTCTTTCTTTTTGTTCTCTGTTCCATTTCACATAGTCCATAGCCATATTAACTCAACATGTAATCTTCAGGGTTTGGGGTTTTCTTTTTCACTTATAAGACCAGTTAAGAGAAGTGTGACCTACAGCCAACAAAGGTGGGGGGGGGGAGTGACATATAATTTACTAGCATAACATGTACTCACTGTCAAATGCTTATCATATAGAATTGAAAGAGAAAAAAAGGACAAGCCATGTGTCTTTCTACTGTTGCATGTTGTAGTTGTTTGGGTAAAGCCAGCTCATCTTCTGGACAGATCCTCATGAGTGGCCTTCCATACCTTGTTGAATTCATCATAGCCCCTTTTAATTTTGAAGGGTAATGAATCTAATTTCTCAGCATGTTGACTTCTGTATCTTAGTTTGAGTTTTCCCTGCAGACCTTTGAGGAGACTGTGTAAGGTGTACTGGAGTTTTCTCCACTGAGGGGTGAGAAAGTTGGGATATTTATCAACACTTGCTTGTTTGAAGATTGCTCTTGGAGTCAACTCCCTGGCACTTCCAGCTGGCCATACACACAGGCTGAGCACCACCTCCTTGAACCTCCAGCCAAGGGAAGCAGGAGTAACTTGCTAAGTGAGGAAAGTCTCTGCTGGTGCCCCCAGTGTGGGCCCAGGGGATATGCATGGGCACTGACAGCATCTGCTTTCTTACTTCTCAAACACCAATGCATGTTAACCACATTTAGTACAGAGACTAATGTATGAAAAATAATAGTGCTGCTTTATTAATATTCAATGAGACTCCTGACCACCAGGAATTCCAAATGTGTGTTCTGACAATGACAGCCTCTCTTTGTGGTTATATCCTGGTGCGAAGTCAGGTTATCTTCACAAAGAGGTTGGGGCTTTCAGAGCTGGTGATGTGAGCTTCTTGGCTGGTGTCTTTAAGCTCTGTAGACCAATGGCATCCATCCCTGAGCAGGGCTTTTCCTTCATGGGGACAGCCTTGGGCACTCCTGTAAAACACTCAGTCTTGAATCTGATTCTGTTTTTGTCCTTTTACTGTAGACACGTGGCTGACCACTCTCCTCCTCCTGACTGTGCAATTGCTCAGACATAAGCGTGAGGGTTATAATCATAATCCAATTATACCTTCCCCAGGTCACCTTAAATTAGTTCTTAGAGTCACCAGTAATCTCTTAGTCACAGCTCCAGATGGTTTCTCTTCTCCGTGACTTTTGGATTCTTCGTCCTCTCTGTACCAAGGTTACATTTAATTTCAGTTTTGGGGAGATTCTTTAGTGTTACCTCCACCTAGCTTCCTGCTAATATTTTCTTCACAAAATTTGGAGAGTTAGTTAGAAATGCAATCATTTATTTAAAAAAAATCATTGTTGTCTGCTCATGCTTGACACTGCCATAGTAGAAAGAGCTCTGAACTATGTTAGTTTGAATGCTATAAAAGTAGCAATATCTGACCACTTTTGACTTATAAAATAAGTTTCATATGGGTCTGCTGACATAAAGGCAGCTTCAATGTAAAAACTGAGTTAAGGGGCGCCTGGCTGGCTCAGTCAGTTAAACATCTGACTCCTGATTTCTACTCAGGTCATGATCTCATGGTTCGTGAGTTTGAGCCCTGCATTGGGTTCTGTACTGACAGTACAGGGCCTGCTTAGGATTTTCTCTCTCCCTCTCTCTCTCTTCCCCCTCCTGTTCATGCGTGCACGCTTTCTCTGTCTGTCTCTGTCTCTCTCTGTCAAAAATAACCATGAAAAACAATAAAAAATAAAAACTGAGTCAAGATGTCTGTGTTACTATGATGAGGCTTTTATGTGGCTGTGGCTTCTTGTCTCCCTCCCACCTGTTTGGATCTTACTTACATGTAAAACGGGTTTGGCTAGAAAAATTCTAAGGAGCTTTCCAACAATAGTAGTCTTTGGTTTTATGAATCTTAAGAGAGGCAGGAAGGCTCCAGGATGTGGGTCACTGTTGTGGCTACCACAAGAAATCCTGCTTCAGGAATCTTTTTCATATTATATATCTACAGTCTTAGGAAAATGGTCTTTCCAGGTATCTGTTTACTCCTAGTAGTTCTCCCCTCTCCTTTTCTAATGTCTTCCTTACTGGACACTTTTTTCTTGCCCTCAAGACTGCTCTAGTCTGAGCTGTCTGTTCCCATGATAGCCTTAAGCAATAGGAGACTCTGGTGACTTGGCATCCATTGATCCTACCACCTTTACACCATTCCTCACCCCCTTCATGTCCTTTCCCCCTGTTCCAGCTCAGATTCTAGTCTCACCTCCATTATTATAGCTCCTTTCTTGCCTACACGTGGTATACATTTCCCCTTTCTCCTTTTCTCTGCACTTGGCCACATTCTAGCCCTGATTACATTCAACTCTTGACTCACTTGCTGCCTGCACTTGCCCAGCTAAACACAGCTGGAGAAAACCCTACCACTGTGTTGGCTGGTTTCACTTTCCATTCATGACCACAAACCACCCAGGAGCCCTTTGAGCTGCTGGGCATCTGATGATATTTCCTGAATCCATTTGGTCTCTTGTCTTAGGTACCTGTTCCATACCTTCTCTTCTGTCTCATTTCTACTTGTACCTGATATTCTTCTTGTTTCATGAAGAAAAGAGAAACCATCAGAATAGAATGCCCCCTCGCCACCACCATCACACTACCAATTTTGATTCTGCACCTATGGTCTCTGCCTTGTTACCTTTTCTCTGAATGAACTGTTTAGTTCTCCTGCCAGGGCCATAGGGTCAAACCTTCCACTTAGGAAGCAGAGTGTCATCCTTTCTTGCTTGCACTCTCAACTCTTCCTCTCTCCTGAACCATCAGTTTTACCTTTCTGCATCACCCACATTTATGCTTATTTTTTTTCCTTTTAAAACATTCTCTAGAATTTCCAGCTATCATCCCCGTTTTTCTATTCCTCTTTAGAACAAAATTCCTCAGTAGAACCATTCACACAGTTCTGTAGTCACATCATTGCATAGTCTCCTAGTTCTGTATTCCACCAGCTACTGCCGATGACTTTGGACCAGTTTCAGTTTTTAAAGAGCTTATCCCTCTAGAAATAATGCATCTTAATACCAGAGGCCAACTCACATGGGGGAATGGCTGGTTTTGTGGTTTCAAACAGATGAAAAGAAGATGAAGAGTAGGCATATATTTAGAGAAAAGTGAAACCATTCAATTCCATCACCTTTGTTGAAGCATTTCAGTTTACTCCGTACCTTCAATGTGCTCTCTCTAGCCCGCAGCTGAGCTAAAGGCACATTAAGTCTGTCTAACTGGGCTTGAAGGAAAGCTTGGAGACCATTTGTTCTCTTAAATCTCTTTGGTTTGCAATTGTCAGATTCAATTTTGAGGTGAAGAGTTCAGAGCGTCATTGAAAGTTAGGAAAAGGGGAAGAGCTATAGCCCAATCTGATAAATTATGTCAAAGTCTTCACCCTGTAGCGGTTGTAGCAAAGAAGTATTTTTAGTCTGATAGCTGAGGGGTAGAGCATGTCACAGGGACACCGTATATTGATGCAGACTGGCCGGGATACAGAGGAATTAGTATACTCTCTGCCTTGTATTTTGATGGCATGCTTTATTCCATGGGCAAACTTTGCAGGTAAGATTGGAAATCTTACATCCACACACTTGGAAATGGGTCTGTTTCAGTGTCCCTGTAGTGATGCCATGGTTCAAGTCACGCCCTGTCTGCCTATCTTTGCATTCATCTAACAAATGGTAATTATGCCACATTTGCTGTGCTGTGCGTCTGATTAGTTAGACGTTCAGGCCTAATAAGTTATAGCTCTGTGGTCGTTGGCTTATTTTGAAAATGTTTAAACATTGCAGTTAGAGGGAATTCAGGGAAGGTGTCAGTCTGGAAGGCATAGTTTATTATCTTTTACAATCCTCTTACAAACATGGGGCAATTAGATAGCAAAGCTGGAAATCCACGGACAATGATTAGAACAAAACGAGGTGACAGGCTGTCCCCTTGAATCCCAAGTATAAGTAAGACAGGCCAGACCCCCAGCGCCACAAGACCTGCTTGGTATCCATGTGTAGCAGGAAGAAATAAGGGGAAGGAGCAGAGGGACTGACGGACTACCCGACTGAGACATCTAAAACTAGGCAATAGATACCCGGTGGAAAGTGTAAATGTTGACTGGAAATGTGTTTCTTCTTTAGTCTTTTTTTTTCTTTTTCTTTTTTAAAGCACTTACTGATTGTCCACATTCTGCCAGGCCCAGTTTCAGATACCAGAGAGGGCATGTCAAACATGATAGAAAAGGTCTCTCTATTTTTAGGGTTTTTTAAGTTTGTTTTTTTTTTTTTAATTTTATTTTGAGAGAGCGAGAGAGAGAAAGCAAGCAGGGGAGGGGCAGAGAGAGAGGGAGACATAATCCCAAGCAGGCTCCATGCTGTCAGCCCAAAGTCCCAATGCAGGGCTTGAACTCCCAAACTGGGAGATCATGACCTGAGCCAAAATTAAGAGTTGGAAGCTTAACCAACTGAGCCACACAGGTGCCCCTATTCTTAGGTTTATTTTTATGTGGAGCTTATGTTCCAGAAGAGAAACATATAGACAAAATTTTGGAGACATAGGTGTGCTGAAGAAAATAAAAGGGCAGTGGGAAGGGGCCTTGGGTGTAGAAGTTCTGTTATTACAGAATAAATAGAGATTTACAAATTCCATTGAGGGGGTGACATTTGAGTAGACCAATAACTTAGGGGACCCAATTTAATAAAGAGAATGATTAGGAAAACCTTTGCTATGATCTGAATGTTTCTGTCCCCCAAATGTCATATGTTGAAGTCATGATTCCCAACAGTGAGAGTATTAGGAGACAGGCTTTTGTGAGGTGCTTAAATCATGAGGGTGGCACCCTCATGAATGAGATTAGTGCCTTTATAAAAGGGACTTCAGAGAGAGCTCTAGTCCCTCCCACCATATGACGGTACAGCGAGAAGGTGAACCAGGAACAGGACCCTCACCAAAACATGACCATGCTGGTGACTTGATCTTAGGCTTCCCATCTGTCAGATCTGTGAGCAATAAACTTGTTTGTATACCACCCAGTCTGTGGTATTTATAGCATCCCTAATAGACTAAGACAGCCTTGTTGTTTATTTGATGCAGTGTTGAAAATTATTCACTTAAATAGGTTAATCATTCTGCTTTGCAATCTTGATACTCAATTTTTTTTCCTTATCGAATACCAAAGGCTGCCTTCATCCAAAATCGGACTGAGTAATTTTGATGACACAACTACCCGAGGCCAAACAAAAATGATATGTATTATTTCCAAAACAAAAGAGCCAGAGGGACTTCTAAGATTGGTGCAGTGATTCAACCTTGTCATCAGAGATCCAGCTCTGCTACCCACAGGGTGTTGGTTAAGATGGCGGTCATAGTTCCAGGCATCCAGGTCTCACACAGCCGTATCTTAATATAAGAAGGAGAAATAAAGTCTGCTCATCTCTTTTCTCTCTTGTAACTTCTCTTCCTCACCTTTCTCTCTCAAAACAATATTTTATTGAAGTGTATTATACACACAGAGAAGTGTACATATCCTAAGTATACACCTTGATGTATTTTCACAAACTAAACGCATCTGGTATCTAGCACTCAGATCAAGAAACAATATATAATTAGCACCCAAGAAGTCTGTCAGAGCCCCCTTTTCCGTAACTGCCTTCTCCAAGTGTAACTAGTTGTGTAATTTTAAATTTCTAACACCACAGATTAATTTGCCTGTTTTGAAGTTTAACCTAAATAGAACCACATACTAAGTACTGTCTTGTGTTGGCTTTTTTCACTCATTATGTTTGTGAGGTTCACAGGCATTTTTTGTGTATGGTTGTAAATTGCTTTCATTGCTTGATAGTGCTCTATTGTCCATTCTGTTGATGAGCATTTGAATAGTAAGCAGTTTTGTTGTGAGTAGTGCTGCAGTGAACATTCCAGTACATATCTTTTAGTGATCGTATGCCTGCATTTCTTTTGGGTATACTGTATAACTGTTCCATTTTTAGTAGAGAATTCTTTCTTGATGTTCTATATCCTATTTCCTCTCAAGCTTTATTGGTCAATATTGAGTCATATGCCTATCTCCTATTTGCAGCAGTCCCTGGGAAAGAAAGTAGTCAGTGATAGGCCATTAAACATTGAACACCAGCTCTCTGCATGAAGATTTGGGAAGTGGGGCTGATCTGTAGTATTTTCCAGTTTCCTTGGTGTAAATACTTCCACTGTGGCCAATTTCTAGGTACCTATGTTACATCAACTGGCTTGCAAAGCAGCTCTCCTAACCTAGTACAGGCTGGATCCAGCATACCACTAACTCTCATTTGTACCATTTAAAGTTGAAGTTTGGCTCTGCCAGAAAAAAAAAAAAAAAGGCAGGGGAAGGGTAGAGAAGGTTGTTCTTTATCAAGGATAAATTAATAGAACACCATTCTGTTCCAAAGATTGTTTTGTAAAATTCTGACTATTGATGAAAACTGGTTTTTAGAGACTGTTAGAATATACTAGATTTATGCTGTGATTATATCCCCAAGTTACAGCAGTTCAATACACAAGTCATTTTTCACTCACACCCTGTCCTCAATAGATGAAGCAACCCTCCAGGGCTGCTGTTCTCAATGCGTAGATTCAGCAGCCTTGGTGGGTCCTGTGTTAGGACTCTTCATTTAAACACTCAGGCTCCATGGCCATTGGAACAAAGGAGAGACGTCAAGGTTATGCATGGATGTGTAGGAGCTTCAGCTCAGAAATGACTTGTCACTTCCACTCAGAGGTCATTGGCTAGAACTGGTTACCTGGTCCCTCCACACTGCAAAGGCAGTTGGCAAATGTGGGAAGTCACTTGGGATATTTGACGCACTGTAAATGTCTCTGCCACATAGAGACCATCCACTCAGGGCCATGTGTTTTTGGTTTTGTTTAAGTCTTCTTTTAACTCATTTCTGTTTATTTCCATTCTTGCCTTTATCTGAATTATTTTAGAACATAACTGACAGCTGTACTCAAAGAATTATCCCCTAGTAATGCATTTTCTCAAATAGAAAAGCAGAGAAACTCTTTATTTAACAATAATAGCATCAGTTGTAATGAATATTTTTGATATATGAGTGATGGGCTTTTATGTTGGACTCTGTCTCTTGTATGTATAATGCTCGAAGCATAATACTTTGCAAACACCATAGTAATTAATGTAGGCAAGTCATTAGTGGATGCTAAAACCACTGGGTTAAAGGTTGTTGGGCAAGAGAAATATTCACATAGTCTTAAAACTATCATCCACAGGGGCATCTGGGTGGCTCCGTCAGTTAAGCGTCTGACTTTGGCTCAGGTCATGATCTCACAGCTCGTGAGTTCGAGCCCTATGTTGGGCTCTGTGCTGACAGCTCAGAACACGGAGCCTGCTTCAGATTCTGTGTCTCCCTCTTTCTCTGCCCCTCCCCCGCTCACACCCTGTCTCTCCTTAAAAAATAAACATTAAAAAAAAAGTATCATCCACAGATGATTTATTGCCTACAACAGGGAAAGATACCATTAAACTGCAGATATTTGGCAGACATTGCTCTTTCCAACTGATCAAATTTAATACTGTCAATAATAGGACATATTGAAACCATGTACCCTATAAGATGCATTGAGAAAGGATGTAATGTCATCTATGCAGTGTTTATTCCA
The DNA here is from genome assembly GCF_018350175.1 of Felis catus. Classification (NCBI taxonomy): domain Eukaryota; kingdom Metazoa; phylum Chordata; class Mammalia; order Carnivora; family Felidae; genus Felis; species Felis catus. The sequence continues at coordinate 35,659,880 of NC_058370.1, read as the reverse complement.
AAACTTAAGGTAATCATGAGGAAATATATTGGACAGCCAAATTGAGGATGATTTTTGAAAAAAAAATTCAGTTATACTCTTCTAAAATGTCAATGACACAAAAGCCGACACATTGGTATAGATTAAAGGCATCTCAAGAATCTTTGTGATCAAATGCAGTGTGTGGTTCTGGATTGGATTCTGGAAAAGTGAAGCTATAAAGGACATTATTGGGACAATGTGGAGATTTAGATTATAGACTAAACATTAGATAGTAATAGTGTATCAATGTTAAATTTCCCAAATACGATCAATATATTGTGGTTACATGGGAGTATGACTTTGGCCTTAGGAGAAATGTTCTTCTTTTTTTTTTTAATTTTTTTTTAATATATGAAATTTATTGTCAAATTGGTTTCCATACAGCACCCAGTGCTCATCCCAAAAGGTGCCCTCCTCAATACCCATCACCCACCCTCCCCTCCCTCCCACCCCCCATCAACCCTCAGTTTGTTCTCAGTTTTTAACAGTCTCTTATGCTTTGGCTCTCTCCCACTCTAACCTCTTTTTTTTTTTTTTTCCTTCCCCTCCCCCATGGGTTTCTGTTAAGTTTCTCAGGATCCACATAAGAGTGAAACCATATGGTATCTGTCTTTCTCTGTATGGCTTAAGGAGAAATGTTCTTAATACTCATGAGTAAAGTGTCATATATGCAAATAGCTTTCAAATAATTCCCTGGAAAGTATATGTATATATCAATATATGTAAGTATGTTTAATTATGTACACAGCATACAGATATACATAGAGCTAGGGAGATAGAGACAGGGAGAAAAAGCAATGTGGCAAAATGTTAGCCTTTGGCTAATGTAGGTGAAGGCTACATATGCATAAATGTTCTATTCTTGCAACTTTTCTACAGTTTTGAAATTTTTCAGAATAAAAAATTGAGAAAATGCAGTTGATTCCATTTATTCTGCAGTTTTACAACTCAATCCATTCTGTAATATTTTGGCCAAAGTCTTACTGGGATCAACTCCACTGTGTTTAATCTGTATTTGTCTAGTTATCTGGAGAGAATTGGGCTTTAAGAGGAAGGATTCTTAGCAATCAGCGCTCTACCCTGAAGACACGTGGAACAAGGGAAAGATCCCATCCAGAGAAAATCTTATGTGTGTTTGGATTGATACAGCATCATGACTGGACAGGATTAATTTTCTATGAGAAACAATGACTTCAGGAAGAGTAAAACTAGACATAACTTCCCCCTTTATCATTTCTGTCAGTTTAGATCAGCCTACGGTATTACCCAAAACGGGGGAAAAATCTTTGTCTAACTCTTGAATAACACTGGTGATACTTGATATGCTTATGTTGTAAGGAAAGCGATTCAGCATAATCTCTGGTGCTAAATGAATAAGCTGTGCTTCTGCAACAGGCCCTGTTATTTTGTGGAAAGAGTATCAATGTTGGTTGAATTGATACAGATGATGAACTTCAAAAAGAAGCTGAACTCAGATAAATATGCATTTTCTCTAAACCATCAAAAACTTGAAATTCTGTGCTGGGAACTTCTGGGAGCATTCTGTGAGAAATAGGCTGATGGATTTCTGGAAGCAACATTGATACTCATCATGTCTTTTAGGAGTCCAAATCCAAAAGTGAGAACAGCAGATTTGTGTGGGATAGTTTTGCTCAGAATTGAAAACGACAGTCATTTTTTGGGTTGTTCCCAGGATGATTGTTGATCAAAGTGATCATTAAACCCTCAATACTGGCACTTCTTGTGAATAGCATGGAGAAATAAATGATGAAGTTTTAAGATGTTTTCATTATTTTGCATTGCCCTAAAAGTCTGGAATGAGCTTTTTAATCTTCTCTTTTTTCTTTAAAAAATTTTTTTAAATGTTTATTTTGAGAGAGAGAGAGAGCGCACGAGAAAGCGCACAAGTGGGGGAAGAACAGAGAGAGAGGGAGACACAGAATCTGAAGCAGGCTCCAGGCTCTGAGCTGTCCTCACAGAGCCCAGTGCAGGGCCCAGACTCGTGAGTGGCGAGATCATGACCTGAGCTGAAGTCAGACACTCAACAGACTGAGCCACCCACTTCTCTTTTTTCTTATTCTTTACTTTTTTCTTTACTTTTCTTTTCTTTCTTTTTTTGTTTCTACTTTTTGAAACACATTTTTTTAAAAAATATTATTTGTGGTAAATAGGCCTCACAGGGCTGGAATGCTGTGGCTGCCACAGCTTTTCATAAAGCCACACAGCAAGGGCATCCACACTGTTTGATTTAATTACACATATTTAAATACCTTTCACTACAAGCCCAGGATAAAATGAGGTAGGGGCATACCCCTCAGTAGAGTAGCAGTTTATCCCGATGTGAAGTTGTGCACTTGCCTAAAAGTTTTATTGACTAAATGGCTCATAGGTGGATGTTGAATAGAGAATGATGTGGTTGTTTCCATAATTTGGCTATTGTTGAAAGTGCTGCTATAAATATGGGGGAGGGAAAAGAAAAAAAAAGTTAGAGAGGCAGGGAGCCAAACCATAAGAGATTCTTAAAAACTGAGAACAAACTGAGGGTTGATGGGGGGTGGGAGGGAGGGGAGGGTGGGTGATGGGCATTGAGGAGGGCACCTGTTAGGATGAGCACTGGGTGTTGTATGGAAACCAATTTGATGATAAATTTCATATTAAAAAAAAAAAAAGAGGATGACATGGTTGGTATACATTGTGACCTGAATGTAACCTTAGGTGCAAAGCTTGAAATAGTCTCTTGAAGTTTTGTAAGATCCTCTTCTCCAGGATCCAACATTCTGTCACCAGGCAACATTGTCTTCCTGCCTCCAGGGAGTCATTCCCAGGTGTGTTTGAGTAAACGTGGTAACAGCACTCCTTGTGGGCTTCACAAAAGACACCTGCTTGGGACTGGAGGTACCTCCCTTCTGGACATTGTTCACTGGGTATGGTCTACACTCAAGGTGCAGCTTTGTGCAGAACAGGTACTCAAATGGAGGTCCGTGTGCTGGTGGCATTGTCGTCACCTGGGGGCTTGTTTGAGATGCTAGCTCTGGGCCCCACCTACTGACTCAGAATCCCTGGGAGTGGAGCTCAGGAATGTGTTTTTTTTTAAATTAATTTATTATTATTATTATTATTATTATTATTATTATTATTATTATTTAATGCTTGTTTTGAGAGAGAGAGAGAGTGTGTGTGCACAAGCATGAGTGGGGGAGGGGCAGAGAGAGAGAGGCAGGAAAGCCCAATGTGGGGCTTGAACTCACAAACTGTGAGATCATGACCTGAGCCGAAGTCAGCTACTCAACCGACTGAGCCACCCAGGTGCCCCAGGAATGTGTGTTTCCAGAAGCTCTCCTGGATAATTCCATGAAGTCTAACAACCTTAGATTTCCATTAGGTGTGAGATGACAATCAGACATACAGCTTTACACTTCTCTGAAGATAATCTTGATCATTTTTTTACCCTGCAAGTAAAAGTTGTTTCCAAAAACGCAAATGAGTAAACACTTACGTATAAGATATGATAAGAAGTAGATTGTTACAAATGGAAATGCGCTACAAAGTCATTTCCTTAAAACATGGCATTATTAGATGCTTAGCAGTGAAAAGAACAATAGAGGCAAAGCTAGATTTCGCAACATCTAGGAGAACTGTCATACACCAGATTTTTTAAAATTTTATTTCCTTGTAACATTGTAGGACACAATGTTAAGCGTTATCTTCCTCTTTGGAATTTTTCTTATAATGGATACTTGCTTTCTCATTAAAAGTTCTTAAGGAGCTAAGCAAAGATTACATTAGTGTGTAACTCCTCAAGGGACTGTTGTGTCTGGAATCACAAAGGGTTCAGTCCCTTTTAGAAAGCAGGCTTTGAACTAAACTCAGTCCTGGAACCTGTTCCTATGTTGATAAAAGCTTCGCTGCCTTTCTCTTTCTTTTCCTTAGACATGGCCTCTGGGCAAGAGTCAAAGCAGACAGTTCATGGATAAGTGAGCCTCTGGACTGGACTGAGGCATTTCTTGTCCTTACTGCGGTGGAGATTTCTCCTGCATGGACAGAACACATTTTCTTTTGATAAACTGCTATGTTGTTTGTAGTTTGCCCAAATTCAGTAGTGAGCTGGTAAATGTTAGCAACCTGCTGTGCTGGGGTTGGGGAGGTAGTTTGTAGCATTGGCTGATTTTTGTGATGCTAATACTCCCACCGTGGCCAATTTCAGGCTAACCAACGTGATGTCACTGGAGTGGAGCTGGGACAACCGGCTGTCACTGTCCCATGCCACCTGGCCTCAGCATACCACTGCCCAAAGTACATCCTTCCCAGCACTCTGAGATTGAAGAAGGTGGGAATTGAGCTAGCCCTTGGAGGACATGGGTGGGAGCGGGGAGATCACTTTTGGTTCACAGGCTTGGCATGTGGGGAGGGAGACAGATCTCTGGTTTTCAGTAGGTGAGAAAATACATTGCTGTATTTGAGCCAACTGCTTTCCATGCTAATGTACTGGCCCCTGTGTTGGGGAGCTTTAAAATGTTAAAATGTTGGATTCTAGGGTGGCTGTGGCAAAAAAAAAAAAAAAAAGTTGGATTCTGTGTTTTTGTTAATCTGATGAATTACCACAAAGCATAAGGCTGGGCAGGACCTCACACGGCAGATTTTCAGATAAATGACGTAGCAATCACCCTTTTTCCCAGCCAAGGCTGCAGCAAGAGCAAAAGTCATATGTGAGCACAGTTCTTCATTGTTCTAGAAGGCCGTTAAAAGCATACATTTGCTCTTGCAGGAGAGAATAAAAGAGCCTGAAATCCAAATAAGACTAGGAAATAGCTTCCAGGGGCAACATAATTTCTGAAGCAAACTCCTCCTCCTCAGAGAATCATGTTCATACACCAAGAACAGCAAATGTGCACATTTACTTTTGTCAGTACCTGAGTAACCAAGGTATTTGGAGAGAAGGGGAAAGGTATTCAAGTAAACGTTTAAAAACAGAGCAGCATGAAGGAAATCAGTAGAACTGGGGATAAGAATTCTCTTAGAAGTCCTGGAATGTGGAAGGTTTGTTTCATATGTTTACACAGTTCTTGAAATAGGGTCATTTTATGAGGGGAGAAAGTGATGAGGCACCTGATCTACAGATTCAAATCCATGTTGAAGTAGGACAAAACCCTCTGTTGAATCTCAGAATCTCTGAACTTTGGTATCTCTTCCAAAAAGTCAGAACTTCGTAAACAGAATCAAAGAGGGCAGAGCATAAAATCTTAATGAGTGGATTGGTGGAATCCAATAACATATCTAGAAGGAAGACAACTCCATATTAGATTTGGTGACATTTAATGTTTATGTTTTTATTTTATATTCGCATATTTTTATCCCATCTTGGATAAGGCAGAGCAATAAGTTTGATGAGCAGGAGAAGAATATCACCACACTTTTGTGTTAATGAGTTAAGTTTATGAAGAGTTGAAATGGAACTGTTTGGCAAATTAAAAGGTGTAGAGTGTGTCTAGAAGGTTTGTTTTTTCTGTATTGTAATTTGGGTTCCACCAGATGCAGACCTTGAGAGTGGATTCTAATACAAGTATGATTTCTTGGAAGGAATCCCAGGAAATATCTGGGTGAGTAGGAGTGATGGAAGTGAAAGAAGTCAGTGAAGAGTATATTATCGAGTAAGCTGCCCTTAGGGGAACCTGGTACTCAATCCTGCTGGAGAATTTCAGGAAACAGGGATTGTCCTAAACAAAAAGGCAAGAAAATGGGTGTATTTATTCATCTCACTTTCTGCCATTGGTTGAAGGTGGCTTCTGAGGTCATTAACTATTTGAAATTACTGTCTTGCTTTAGCCTGATAGATGCCCTCTGGGAAGTAAGGGGTTTGCAGTAAGGAGTCTTTACTGTGCAGAGGCAGGACATTCCTTAGTGCATTACTGTCCAAAAAAGTTTAATGCGAGCCACTAATGTCATGTACCTGTGTAATTTAGGGTTTTTTAAGAGCCAGTTGAGTAATAAAAAGACCCAGGTGAAATTAATCGATGTATCTTTTTAAAAAACTTTTTTTAATGTTTATTTATTTTTGAGACAGAGAGAGACAGAGCATGAACGGGGGAGGGTCAGAGAGAGAGGGAGACACAGATTCTGAAGCAGGCTCCAGGCTCTGAGCTGTCAGCACAGAGCCTGACGCGGGGCTCGAACTCACAGACCGTGAGATCATGACCTGAGCCAAAGTCGGACACTTAACCGACTGAGCCACCCAGGCATCCCAATAGATGTATCTTTTATTAAAATTGTTTTTAACTTTGAGAGAGACAGAGATAGCATGAGTGGGGGAGGAATAGAGAGATGGGGAGAGAGAGAGAATCCCAAGCAGGCTCCACACTGTCAGCGCAGAGTCCGATGTGGGGCTCAAATTCAGGAAACTCTGAGACCATGACCTGAGCCAAAACCGAGAGATACTTGGCCAACTGAGCCACCTAGGTGCCCTTTAATATATCTTTTAGACTAGTACATCCAAAACCTTATTTCTACCTGTGGACAACAAAAATTATTGAGCTATTTTACTTTTTTGCCCCAGGGATTTGAAATTTGGTGTGCATTTTCCATTGATGGCATTTCTTATATCTCAACCCACACTACCCACTTTTCAAGTGCTCTGTAGCCACATGGGGCCAGTGGCTACTGTATTGAGCAGTACAGTTCTCGGGGAAAGGACCAGTGTTTGACTTACTGTTAACTGCATTTGGGGGGCATGTGTCCGTTATACTTGGAGTCACCTCCCAAATTAATTCTACCCAGTACACTGGGGAACCAAATACGCAAATTCCATTTTTGGCTCAACTGAGGCTCTACTTTCTCAATTAGATTATGTTCCTTGGATTTCTCAAGATATAAAACCCAGGAATTGCAGGCTTCTGCTTATGTTACAGAAGTATTGTGATCTATTGACATTTTGAAGGCTTTAACATTTTTAATGTCTTTGAAAACATATGTCTGCTGTCTCTCCATTAATAGTTCAGTGTAGTTTTACTAGTAAAAATTAGGTGCTCATTTATCTTTTGCTTTCTCCCTCTACCTGCCAAATACTGATAGAGCACCTTCGTTGGGCCATGCACAATTGAGGCCCTCTGACCCTTCAGGAAAGAGACAAAGACTCTACCTCCATGGTGTTCACAGTTTGGTGGGGGAAGACCCAGTAAACAGAACACCATATAAACAAGTTCCATGAAGAGCAGGGTCATTTAAAAAATAATTTATTACTTTAGAATGGTTTAAGGCTCACAGCAAAATTAAAAGGAAAGTACAGAGATGTCCATGTACCTTCTATCCCCACACATGCACAACTGCCCCATCAAATCACCCACCAGAGTGTGTATTTATTACAGTTGGTGAACCTGCATGGACACATTATCATCCAAAGTCCATAGCTGACATTAAGAGGAAGAGGTTTTAGCAAATGGTTTTTGCAGGGTGTTACTCTGCTTTCTCTTGATCAAATGCCATGTGTAAAACTCAGCATGTATAAAAATAAACAAGTTGGATAGTGGGTATTCAAAATCTTCTTAAAAGAGTATTTCTCACTTTTCAGAACTTGTCACCTAAGGGTTCCTTTTACTTAGAGCCTTGATTTAGATTTGTTAATTTACAGGGGACCTTTAGGGACTTTACTGTAAAATGCGTTGCACTAACTCTGGTTAGGAAGATATTCACACTGCCATATTTTGCCTTTCCTGGTGCCTAGTTTATGGGAATTAAGCATCTTGCTTTCCCAGGGCTGTCAGATGCTGAATCACTGTGCCATCTTCGTGGCGTAAACTTTGTAGGCTTTTGAAAAGTAGCTGCCAGCAGGGCAGGTCAAAGACTTTACATTTCCATATTTCCAGATGAACCCTAGGAGGTATTTGAGTTGCTAATGTGAGTGAGGCTATGGTTTTCTCTATTAATTAAGGTTGTTTTATTCATTGGGTGAAATGTGAAAACATTTAATAATTTAAAGATGATGTTTTCAAGCATAATCAACTTTTGAGGTTGGAGACGCCAAAGAAAAAATGTTAACTCTAAGCATTGGCACTTGGAAAGATTTTACTGCAGCTGATTACATATGCAGGGTATTTCTGGAGTTATGCTAGGAAGATTCTTTCAGTAGGATTTAACTGGCTGAGTATAATAGAGTGTTTTATTACATAATAATTGCCTTTAATGGGTGTGGGCATTTCATTTGGCTATTGGAATCATGCTAATGTAATTCTAATTGAAAAGATTACATTTACTTTTAAACATTTTTAACACATCAGATTGGGTCAGTGGATTCAGTATTGAGGATCATACATTTTGTTCTCATAGATCTCATTTTCTAGGGTGTATGGCTTTCTGAAGCTTCTTTAAGTCATTTCCCAGTAGACAAAAGTAGCTATTGGGTTGCTTTCTATACATCTTCTTTCTTAATTTGTCACTGGTTGTGAGCAAAATAGAAAAGGACGCTGGCTATCTTAAGCAAAAAGAAAAAAAAAAGAAAAAGAAAAAAAAAAAGACTTCCTGGAAAGAGTGGGATTAAGAGAGTTGATAGAAGCCTTGAGCCTCAAGCTTTGCAAAGAGGCAGGAGCCGAGGGGTGCCATAGGGGTGGCTTAGGTTGGGGTTTCTAGAAGCAGAGCCTGAGATGAAGATTCTTGTACAAATGACTTAGGGAATGCTCTCAGAAGAAAACTGTAAGGGAGTGAGGGTAACAGAAAAGGGCCTGAGAAGGTGTCGAGAGGAAAAAAATGAAGGTTCAGGTAAAGTGTAGCCTGAGCTGGCTTCCAGAGGGAGCTCTGGAGCTCATCAGAGAATAGTTCCAACTTGTGGCATAGTGCCAGCTTCTTGTGCTCCTGTATCAGTCAGTCACTGGCTATAGGTTGCCTCTAGATGGAGCATAACCTCCCAGGCAATGATGTCTTGGTGAAGTGGTTATCTAGGGAGAGTAGAAACAGATCTAGAGTAATTGCCAATTTCCACGGTGTAAATACTCCCACCACGGCTTCTTTCAGTGTACTGAATGTACACTTGCGGGGAATGTGAGCTGTAGCTTGCACAATAAGCTCTTGTGAGCTAGTATGAGCTGGATGCAGCAGATCACTGTTCCCAGGTATCTCTTGGAGAAGGGCTAGCTGTGTGGTGAGGGCAAGTCTTTGGAGAAAGGGGCAATTATAAGCTGTTAGCAGCCAACACTCACAGCAGCTGGGGATAGGCACACTAGCCCGCTAAAGATCTGAGAAAGATCTAGAGGCTGATACAACATGGGGAACATGGAGAGCCTCACACAGCAGGAACAGGAAGGTCAGCGAGCAGGCCCCTGTTGCTGCTTTCACTGCCTCTTTGGTGATCCAGTCCCTGCCATTGCATTGCTCACTGAAAATGCAAAATCTTGAAAGAAGGTATAAATTGGTCTGCCCAAGGCACATGTCCCCTCTGGTTGTACCAGGAAAGTATGAGGAAAGGTGTAGTCCACTGTCCTTCAGTAGTAGAAGGGAAGCATTAACTTCCTGTAAGACCAGACAAGACTTGCGGGAATGATGATTCCCAGAGAGGAGGCTGGGGAACTCTTCTTGGTGGGCAATGGAGGCTATGTAGCATCAATGGAAATTTTTACTACATATGGAGTAGAGGTTGGCATAATTGTAACAAAAGGAACTGACATACCATTTTTTTACTGAATGCCAATTCTCATTTGCTGGCAACTGTTTTAGCTAGTCCATATATGGTGGCAGAAATTGTTGGTTGCCTGCTTCCCTAGTAAACCTTTCTCTTAAACTTCCTCCTTGATGGCAGAATCCTACTCTCTTTAAAGAAGCTAAAAAATGCCACGTAGTGACTTTGCCAGCATCCTTGGCACAGAGGGCATAGGCATATGACCCAATTCCGACCATTGGGTCCTGAGTGGAAGTCTTCAGGGAGTGAACCTTCTGAGAAACATTTTTCCCTTATGTGATAGATGGGTAAAGGGAAACCCCCAACACCTTTTCTTCCTGCTTTGCATGAAGTCATGTGAGAACACAGTGCTTAGAACTGTGGTAGCCATCTTGTGATGAGTGGAAAGCCAAGAAAAGCACAGAAAATCTGACTGGTAACCCTGATGCCGTTCTGGTAGGTGAACTCGGAAGCCACCCATTTTTGTTGACATTACTACATGAGATTTTACATATTATTTATTCTACTTTTATTTGGAGGTTCAGTTATGATATTTTATGTTATTTTGCAGTATCCTGTGAGGAATATATTCTTATTTTCATTTCACATGGGGGAAACTGAGGCAAAAATCATTAAATAACTTGACTGGGGTATGAGAAGAATGCAAACTTTTATGTCTGACTCCAGGATCTGCGATCTTTCTCTATACCAGACTACTTTCTTAAATATTAACAACACTTTCCACTATGTCCAGTATGATACAGACCTCTGTTCATTCTTCTTTTAATTTTTTATTTTATTTTTATTTTTTAAAATTTATATCCAAATTAGTTAGCATATAGTGCAACAATGATTTCAGGAGTAGATTCCTTAGTGCCTCTTACCCACTTAGCCCATCCCCCCTCCCACAACCCCTCCCGTAACCCTCAGTTTGTTCTCCATATTTATGAGTCTCTTCCGTTTTGTCCCCCTCCCTGTTTTTATATTATTTTTGTTTCCCTTCCCTTCTGTTCATCTGTTTTGTCTCTTAAAGTCCTCATATGAGTGAAGTCATATGATATTTGTCTTTCTCTGACTAATTTCACTTAGCATAATACCCTCTAGTTCCATCCACGTAGTTGCAAATGGCAAGATTTCATTCTTTTTGGTTGCCGAGTTATACTCCATTGTATGTATATATACCACATCTTCTTTATCCATTCATTCATCGGTGGACATTTGGGCTCTTTCCATACTTTGGCTATTGTCGATAGTGCTGCTATAAACATGGGGGTGCATGTGTCCCTTCGAAACAGCACACCTGTATCCATGGATAAATGCCTAGTAGTGTAATTGTTGGGTCGTAGGGTAGTTCTATTTTTAGTTTTTGAGGAACCTCCATACTGTTTTCCAGAGTGGCTGCACCAGCTTGCATTCCCAACCTCTGTTCATTCTTTTTCCTGCGTTGTCCTTACCGGCCTCCCTGCTGGCTATACATTGAAACCTGAGTTCTCAAGAAAGCAGTCTTGTAGACCTATCAGGCTAAAGGTGAGGATCACATCTCTATAGGAAGAAAACCATCTCTGACAATAGAGAAACAACCTGTGAATATCAAATTCCATTAGAATAGCTCCAAACAAGATCGTGAGCAGCCACTTCCAACTGGGGCCCGGGTCATCTGTGATCTGCACAGAGAGGGTGTACTTCACGGAGGAGAGTTTCCAGTTTTAGGGTGGGGAGGCCTTAACTGCTCAGTACTTCTTAGAATTCATGGTTAAAACGAAAGGAGTACTGGTACGTGATGGGAAAGCTCTCACTTACAGAAATAACAGTACTCCAGAATGTCAAACTACTCATACTCCGTGATGCCAGCCTTCTCAATTTTTTTTGTACCGAATGCTAAAACCATAACTACTACCATTTCTTCTTTGAGTTTTGCTCTTGGTTATGTCTTCATTGCAGACTTAAAGTTTTCCCTTTTCCATTTCTATGGTAGTCCTGATTATTTAGTCCCTCTGAGCACATACCCAAATGTGGTATTTAAAAAATAGGTAACATTTTGGTGATAGGACAGTTGTTAACATAAAAATGAAAAGACATTAGAGAAAGCATTGTCAGGTGTGTGATACAAACATCTTTGGCTAGAACTTGAGTCACGCAGAGAAAGTATCCAAAGATGGTGTGTGTGTGTGTGTGTGTGTGTGTGTGTGTGTGTGTGTGTGCTTTTTTTACTCCCCACCAGCTGATCTTTCAGTACCCCTCCCACCCTACACACCTTAGGTTATGACATGGCTCCTTTTTTTTTAATCACCTCCACTTTTTCTGCCTTCAGGAAAGTTAATAAAAATCTAACTTATCCTTAATCCATTTTTGTTCATTTTACTTGAATTGATGGTGGGATTAAACAGAGACAATATTCTGAGACTTCGAGATGTAACTAGATAATTTCCTTGGTAACTGTGTTGCATCCCACATGAATTATTGGTAGAAAAGATCAAAGACTAAGCATATCTATTTTCTAGGCAGTATGATGGGTGGACCATGGTGAGGGAACCTAAAAAATGGAGTCCTTGTCTTCTTATACAGTATCAGAGATGGGGTGGTCCTCAATCCTATATTCTCTTTTTGTAAGTAAGTAAATTGTAGGGCAGAGGATAAAGTAACCTTGGACACAAGGGCACATTATAGTCCAAATGCTCACCTCTCTTGTCCTTCCGTGAGCCCTCTTCTACAATAGTCTACAGGTGAATGCCTATTTGGGACCATGTTTTTAAAAGGCCTTGTCAAATCATGAAAAGTATGGAATGCTCTCCATGAAATTTTTCATTGGGAATTGTCTTTATGGAGTATCAACTTTTCATGAAATGATAGGGTTAGGAGAAGCAGATAAGTTTGGGTATGTGTGCATATGTAAAATGTCCTTACTTGGTAAATTGAGAAGTGGATAACTCTGTTAATTGACACCTAGAATTAAAAAAATACTCTGCGAAATGTGATAACAAGTAAACTCCTGAATTCTTACCTGGTATTATTAGTGAATATGAACTTTAAAGAATAGGAATTTATCATATCTTTCCCAGCTGGTCATATATCTTAATATAAACCCACCCTTCAGTGATACATATATGCTTGAGTAACATGGCCTTTCTCTGATTATAATAAATACTACCTTAGGGCTGCCTGTAGAATAAGAAAATGTAAGCAAACTTCCTGGAATAGGGTGCTGCACTTGTATAAATTACATAGTGTAAACCTTATACTTGATTCTTAGCTTTCCCATTTAACAGCAGGTTTTTGCTGTGTCACACACAATACCTCAAAATTTAGTGATTTGAAACAACAAGCTTTTATTTTGCTCATTGGTCTTCAGATTTTCTGGATAGCTATGCAGATCTAGGCTGGACTTGGCTGTGCTTAGCTGGTTGGCTTGTGTGGGGGGTCAGGTGGAGATCAGTGTGGGTTTGGCCGGTCCAGGGTGCCCTCTGCCGGGGTGTTGGCATGCCTAGGGCCTTTTTCCAAGTAGTCTTTCATATTCCAGAAGACTGGTCTGAGTGCATTTTCATGGGAATAACAGTTCTAGAAGAGAATAGAAGCTACAAAGTTTCTTGAAACCCAGCCTTAGAACTGGCTGAGGTGTTGCCTCTGCCATGTCCAAGTGTTGACTCCCGGGGCAGAGAAGCGGACTCGGCCTCCAGCAGGAGGAGGTGCAAGGTCCTATTACAACAGGATGGAGGATGGGTGGTGATGTTTGCAGTCTGCCGCATGCTGCTTCTGCATGTTGAATAGGTCATTTTACCTATTCTGTCACTAAAATATTTTTAATAAAATTCATCTGTCTCTCACCACTACTGATCCAAGCAGCTATCTCGCCTGGTTGACCACAGTAACTCCCTGACATCTCTCCGTACTTCCACTTTGGGCTGTCTCTAATCTGGTTTCCACACGGCAGGCATGGTGACTTTTTAAAAATATAAATCAATTCTTGTCTCTTGTCACTCTTAGAATAAATCTGCACTCCCTCCCATGATCATAAATGTCCTACCATGATCTGACTTCCATCTGGCTGCACCCTTACCTGCCTTCTATGAAGTCCTGGAGCATACATGCCCCTTCCATCTCAGGGACTTTGTAATTGCTGGACCCTCTCCCTGGTATGTTCCTTCTGTACCTTTCATAGGACTTCTTTCTTCATATAACCACATCTCCTTGAGGGTGCTTTCTTAACCACTTGGCTCAAATAGGACTTTTTCAATTACTTTCCACCATAGTGCTTTGTGTACTTCCTTATTAATATTCTTTGGTTTGTTAACTTACATGTGTATTGCTTCTCTGTTTCACCAAAATGTGTGCTTCATGAAGTCAAAAAAAGTATCTGATTATACACATCATTGCATAGTAGACCACTTATTAAATGTTCATTGATTCCCAGGGTGCCTGAGTGGCTCAGTCGGTTGAGCATCCAACTCTTGATTTCAGCTAAGGTCATGATCCTGGGCTTATGGGATCAAGCTCCATATTGGGCTCCATGCTGAGCATATAGCCTGCTTGAGGTTCATTCATTCATTCATTCCTCTCTCTCTCTCTCTCTCTCTCTCTCTCTCTCTCTCTCTCTCTCTCTCTCTCTCTGTCTCATCCTATGCCCCTCTCCTCTGCTCATGCTCTCTCTCTCAAAAAAAATCAAAAATAAATGTTCATTGATTCCCTACAGAGCAGACCCCTCCATAAAAGTTGTATTAAATAACAAAGTTAAAGAATACTTGCAAGCTTCGTTTTAACATGTTTTATTTTCCAGATTTTCATGGCAATATACTCAGTTACACATCATAAATATTGGATCATAACTAATGATCTTTTATTTTGGAAATGGAGTTGGGATGGTCCAAAGAATGACAAGTGGATGTATCTGATGCTGCATCTATAGAGATGATACTTAGAGAAGAAATGTATCACTACCTTGCTTAATATGACACAAGTAAACATTTTCAGAGAGGAGTCTTCCAGATAAAGGCCTCTGTATGCAGAGCCTTGTTTCCCAAATGGAGAAGAGAAGTCTCTGAAATTGAATTTTATTCGTGCTTCAGAGAGAAATGAAATCTCTCCATCATGAAAAATGAGTATCAGGTGCTTCTGATTTCCTTTTATCAGCTGTTAATCAGAAGCGATGAAGAGAGAGATGAGCTAATGAAGAAGCCAGCCGTTGGACAGGCGGTTGTGTTGCAGGAGGGTTTGTGACTGTTAATTAGATGATGGCCTTGGGAAATACATTGTGAGACGGGGAGGTGGAGAAGGAAGAGTATATTGCACAGCCTCCCCCTAGGTGGATCCCATCTCAAAGAGTTTATGCTGAAATGGTTTGAGTTGCAAAAATGACATTTTGAGCAAGAAACATCTGTTTGAAAGATGCTAGAGACCTTTTTGTTTTTATAGGTCCTCTCTACCTTAGTAATGATTCATATAGATACATTAGTAATTATTCATGTCCTCTTTTAGCATGAATAGTTTGGAAACATGTTGCAATGTACATTGGTAACTTAGGAAGGCTGCCAAGGACCCACAGTCCCTTTTCTAGCTGCGAGAATTGCCTCCTTTTAGAGTCTGTAGATGCTGTTCCCCAGCCTCCTTTGCAGCTAGGGTACAGGTATGTGGCCTGGGTTTGGGTTTGAGGGATCAGATAAACATGCCCTAGACTGGGATGAAAGAGCAGGAAAGAATACATTTTATTGGTAGAGAAAGTGACAGTTAGGACCCTAGGGCCAGGAGGAACAGTGACCAGTGCAGATGCTGGTGGCATTGCAAATCATGTGACAACACCTGTCTGTCCTCACTGGGCAGATTGGAGTGGAATTGTAGCCATGGTCCATGTTGGCCTCCTTTGCCTCTCCCTGGTTTGTTCTTCAGCCTTCTCAGCAATGCTGCATTGTTTCTTATTATTCTTTCAATAAACTCTTTTACTCTTTTTGTTGCTTACATATAAGAGCCGTGACTGGCTCCCTCCAATTAATAATGCTTACAAGGCAATGAGTAGTTCTATTTCATTAAATATGTTGTCCCTTGTTGGTGTGGCCCAGTACCAGCCACATAATGAAAATTTTATTTAGGAGGATTTCGAGGTTTTGTGTCATTGGTTTCCAAATTCTTTTATTAAATCATAATCATTTTAAATTAGAGCACTTTAAGTCAATGCCACGCTTCATTCTGTTTAAAAAGATGTCACTTTTTTCTTAGAATAGTTTGATTAAATAGAATTAGTCTATTTAACAATTTTCTGTGGAGTCTGATCATTCTCATGTTATGTTTTAGGAGGTATCCGGGAGGCAAGCATTTGCTGCTTCCACCAAGAGAATAATTCCCCTTGGTAGAAAGTTTGAGCAGAAACTGATAAAGATAAATATATTAAATAGTTGAAGATTTATGTGGCTCAACAACTATTTGTTGAAAGTATTTTATTGGATACTCACTAACTGCCAGGAATTATGAAGCACTAGAGAGTCACAAAAGAATCATGTTTGAGTAATTCCTCTTTAGGAAATAGCTCTCAAGAGTTTATAGTCTAAGGCAACCGTACTCAAAGTATGGTCCATGCACCTGTGCCATTGCACACCGTTACTGGTCAAACCACGAGATCAGGAATTAGTGCCAGAACAGAAATGATTCAGTACACTGTTTAGTCCAGCTGGTGTTTTCATTGTAGAAGATTTTCTTGGAGGAAACAGTGACTTGAGTTATATCCTTATGCAAGTTCCTTGTCACCAATCATCAAAACAAGTTTGTATATCAGCTACTCTGAGTAGCAGTAATTGAGGGGATAATAAATATTACAAAAAGCAAGAGCAACGGGGCACCTGGGTGGTTTAGTTGGTTAAGCATCCAACTTGGTCTCAGGGCATGATCACTCAGTTCACAGGTTCGAGCCCCACATCAGGCTTTGAGCTGTCAAGAGCCTGGAGCCTGTTGGATTTTGTGTCTCCTCCTTTCTCTGACTCTCTGCCACTTGTGTTCTCTCTCTCTCTCAAAAATAAATAAAAATTGAAAAAAATTAAAAAAAAAAATAAAGAGCAGCTAGTGATACATCAACCTGTGGAACAGCAAAATATGACCTCACGTTAACATTCACTTCAAAACAAATTAGTACTTAAAGGCCTTGTTTTCCTCTTCCTGCCATAAGTGAACTTTGGACAGGTGCTAAATACAAATCACTACTCTGGATTTTGTTGGGTTTACAAAAACATCTAAGGTAAATGTGGTCATCAGGATTTTCCAACCTCATAAGTGGGGAAGGGTATCAGAATAATTGTATATGTTCAAATACCAGATATGGTGAGTGCTCAGGGTTGTTTTTAACAAGAATTATAGCTCATTAGAAAGCTCTGTCTGTATAGTATCTTAAATGAATATTGAGTAAGTTGACTTAATGTTTTTATTGTGTGTGTGTGTGTGTGTGTGTGTGTGTGTGTGTGAGAGAGAGAGAGAGAGAGAGAGAGAGAGAGAGAGAGAGAGAGAGAGAGAGAATTGGTAGCTTTCAGTAGATCTTTAAAAAACTACTTGCCCCTGAAAGAGAATTAAGAGTATTTATAAATAAAAAACAATGATAATAATAAAGTAGGACATTGGCTTTTTTGTTGTAGCTAAAGGGTTGTTTTCTAATGTTTATCCATCATTCATTCACAGAAGGCACCAGATATAAAAACTAAAAATGTTTTTGATCACCATAAATAGAGACAGCCAAAATTCACCTGTGGTATTATACTGGAGGTCAGAAGAGAGGAAATGTACACCTGAAACTAATGTAACATTGTGTGTTAACTATACTTCAAGGAAAAAAAAGAGTAGTCATGTTTGGAGAATACGGGCAAGGGACAGGGCACAAGAGAAAGTTTGAGGAGATGAATGTTCTAAGCTTGTGCTGTCCAATATGGCAACCACTAACCACTATGGCCAGTTAAATGTAAATTAATTAAATAAAATTTAAAAAGTGAAATAAAATAAATACAGTTAAAAATTTCTCAGTTGCACTAGCCACATTTGATGTGCTCAGTGACATGGTGGCCAATAGCTGATGAATGGGGCAGAAATAGTTATATTTCTTTACAGAAACTTTCCATTCACTGCAGAAAGTCCTGTTGGACCACGCTGTGTTAGACCTTGGTATGGGTTGTTGCTTGGGTGTACAAATATTGAACGTCAGTATTCATTGAGTCTTACACTTAAGACTTTTGCCTTTTACTGTAGTAAGTTATATGTCAATGTAAAAAGTATATATAGAAGAAAATAGAGATTTGGCTCTATTGGCTTTTTCAGTTCAACTCAAGGGATATCTGTGCCATTCCTGGATCCTGACAAGTCTGGGCAGGGACTTAGTTGATATACAGAAGATGCATTATCAAGACCTGCCCCACAGGTACCCTCCGTGGAGCCAGGTGGCCCTCTAAGGAGCAGGTTTCAACGGTGTATAGGGCAGGGTAAAGCCTGCCTCAGATCCACCAGCCTAAAAGGGAGAGCCTGGGACACCTTAGGAGTGATAACAGGCTTTGGAAGATCATTACCAGAAAAGACGTTACTCTCTGCATGGGAAATGGGAAAGTTGTGGAAACACTTTTTATTAATGTTGGACTTGCTCTTAGCCATTTTAAAACCTTGCTTATTTGATACCAGACATTCTTTTCATCACTTGTGATGGGGGCTAGTGCTGGGGCAAAAATTAGTGAGAAAATAATATATTCCATTAAGTTAGACTCCCAATTTCTTTTATCTTGTGGTTTTTACAATGACACTTCCTCCTTTTATTTTCCTTCTCAGAGTTTGAGGATTTCAACAGCGTTAACTCACTTCTCTGTCCTTCATTCATTTAAAATCTTATTACTCAATATGTAGTCTGGGAGGAGCAGCAGCACTGGTATCACCTGGAGTTTGGTAAAATGCAGATTATTGGGCTCTGCCCCAGACCTGAAAGCTAGAGCCTGTATCTCAAAAGGAGATTCTTTTGCACCTTGTCACTCTAGAGGAAGCATTGTGTAGGAGTCTGAAATTAATGGTGAAAATAATACGATGCTCCCAGAATAGCACATTAACAACACTAATAAATTAGGTTGATTGTTTGGTAGTACATTAGTCAAGACAAGTTGTAGATATTAACTATCTAGTGTCCGCTAAATTTCACAACCGTAAAAGGTGGTTTCCTTTTTGTGGGATTGCTCACTCACAAACTGAGTCACCAGTGTTGCAGTCCATTTTCTAACAGGCATGTGAGATGTCAAATGTATTTTATATATTAAAAGTGAAAATTGCTTTTTGATGTAGTGTCACTCACAGTGAAAAATGACATATAAAAAGATAAGTGCACCATTTTAAGCCTTGGACTAAGGCAATTTAATAAGATGGCAGTTTAATAAGAAATAAGTGGGTACTGACAGCTTTCAATTAATCTCTGAAGTGGAAAGAAGAAAAGGAATGAATACCCCAAGTGTCAGATAATTAATTTTACTTATAGTTAGCTTTGTAATGTATGTTCTGCTTACCTTTGACTAGGGATGACTTCATTGCAAATCACATGCTGAGGACATACTCTGAAAACCTGACCTGAGAGGAACAAAGCTTCCTCAGGTTGGAAAGTTTCCTCTCTTTCCGCGCCCCCATTTACCTGCTATTGAAACTTCCTCAGCAGCTCACATCATAGGCACGATGCACGTTCCCCCAAGAGGCCTCACCTGGTAGCTAGAATGAGCTGATTTTGCGTAGATCACAAACATGGAAAGCAAAACTCAATATTGACCTGGAAACAAAACCAGAACTGATGCAAAATGTTGTGGGTGTGCCAACTGCTGAATCCAAAGGCAAAATCAAGACAGGTCCCCATCACCATGGAGGTAACTCTGAACTTGTCTGGGGAACACCATTCAAGACTGTCATCCCACCACACACCTGTCCCAAGGGTGAAAGAGTTCTGCTGGGGTGTTGCCTGTCATCAGGGAGATAGTCAAAATGGTCTCCCAGTCTTGTGTTCAGTCCATAATCCGCCTAACTATCCATCTAGTCACCTAGCATGAACTTGATTTTCCCCCCCAAACTCTTAATTTGTTAATGTTTTAATTTTTTATCCATTCATTGGATATATTTCAAATGTCCATGAAGAGCTGTGTACTGAGAATGCCAATGTCGTCAGAGCAGTCTTTGCTCGTAATGAGCTTACCTGGTCTAGCCCCTACACAGTCTAGGTCTCCTATTAGGAGCACAGGCCAAAATTGCCAGTTAAGTGAGCTAATAATAACAGAAATGATTTGTCTTAGAGGAAGCCATATTGCTTTCTCGGGTTTTTCTATTTTAGGAACTGTTTGAGGGCATCTTCAGGGTATGTATTATTAGTTTCCTGTGACTGCTGCAATCAGTTACCACAAACTTGTTGGCTGAAAACAGTAGAAATCTGTTCTTTCACAGTTTGGAAGGCCAGAAGTCTGAAATCAGTATCATGGGGACGAAATTGAGGTACCAGCAGGGGCATACTCCATCCTGAGGTTCTGGAGGGGGATTTGTCCCTTGCCACTTCTATTTTCTGGTGGCTGCTAGCCCTCTTTGACTTGTGCCCACATCACTCCAGTCTTCAAGTCTCTGTTTCCAAGCGGGCTTCTTCTTTTTGTGTCTAATCTCCCTCCTCCCCCTTGATAAGAATACAAGTGATGGCGAATTCAGGATAATCTCCCCATCTTAAAACCTTTAACTCAATGACATCTGATAATTTCTCAGCCTTCCACAGACTTCAGGGAATTAGGGCATTTCTGTTTAAAATGTTGTTTATTGGGGGCAGGGGGCACCTGGGTGGCTTAGTCAGTTAAGCATCTGACTTGTGATTTCGGCTTAGGTCACGATCTCAGGGTTCATGGAATGAAGTCAAGTGTCTGGCTGTGCCCTGACAGCACAGAACCTGCTTGGGATTTTCTCTCTCTCTCTCTCTCTCTCTCTCTCTCTCTCTCTCTCTCTCTCTCTCTCTCTCTTTCTCCCCCCCCTCCCCTTCTCTCCCTCTCTCCCTTTCCCCCTCTCCCCCTCTCTCCCCCTCTCCCCCTCCCCCCCTCTCCCCCTCTCTCCCTCTCTCCCTCTCTCCCTCTCTCCCTCCCTGTCCCTCCCTCCCTCTCTCTCCCTGTCCCTCCACTTTGTGCATGTGGGCTCACTGTCTTTCTCTCTCTTTCAAAGACAAAAACAAAAATTTAACATTTTAAATGTTGTTTATTGAAGAATAGATACTGTGTCTAGCATGTTCTTCCACAAAGGATCGTAGATCTTACCCAACATCAAGCGTTACTAATAATTAAGAATAGGAGCAGAACGTAAACCCAATCTCGGCCTCCAGCTGTCTGTAACCTCTGACACACGTTCCTAAAACTCTGTTTTGATGTCCTGGGATACATTTTGGTTTAGGAGTAACTGATAATGTGACCTAAAAGTGTGATACAAGTTAGTTCAGGTGAAGCCATTTAGCTTTAGGGCTTCTCAGTTTTTTATACTTGATTAGTTACATGGGTAGAGAGCCTTTATGAGTTACCTTTCCCCAGAAGGCTGTATCCTATCAATCCAAAAATTCTGGGTTAGTTTTTTGAAGCACTCAAGGCAAACCTGGAATGACCTGTTAAAACCCTAGATCGGAAATTCTGGGTTATCTTCCTGCTGATAAATTCCAGCACAGTTATTACAAGAAGTTTTAATTTTGTCAAGTCAACACTTCCTGGGGTAAGGGGTGGGAGGAACATCCTAGGGAGGGAGAGAAGGAGGGAGAAGTGATAGACCCACAGTGAGTTCTCTTTTTACCCACACATGAATTATGTTTTAGATGCAGAGAATATTCACTTTCAGAACGTAATCTATTTGGAGACCAAGTATTGTAAATAAATACAGAAAATTATTTTCTTAGGTCCATCCTGAAATGACTTCGCTAGTGTGTGTTTTCTATGACAGGCGTATAGTGCACACAGCGGGAATGAATGGGAACTATGTAAGAGCAAGGGATGTGGGCGTAATGTCTGCTGTTTGAACAGAACTTGGTATATTTGCTTATACTCACGATGCCTCAGGGACTTCTGCTAAGAGAATGATCATCAGTGTGTGTAATTTATTTATGGGATATTTAGATGCCTTCATTGCGTGAGATTAAAAACAATTAAAAACCTACTTCCATCTGATGAATGAAGGAATGACTGGGATAAAGTAATGGAGCTCCTATTTTTGTTTATGGGCAGATCTACTTTAGTTTCAGCTAACCTTGGTTATGGAGACAATAATAGAAGTAAGATGATTCTCTTTCACTTTGATTTTGGCTTTTGCATGGAAGAAACACTGTGTATTTGGCACCTGATATTTACAGTGCCATCTGTCTATTGGTTTTCTTGCTGTGAAGATTCACAGTAATGTGTGGGGGTGTGGGGAGGAAGTCATTATCAGAATTTTTTCTAAGAAGGTCAACCCTGTGTGGCATCTGAATGCCCTTGGGCAGTGAGGGTTGGAGAACACGTTGCTTTATTCAGCTTTCCTTGCTCTCTGCCTTAGGATGAACTGATCATCGTAAGACCACTGCTGGCCTCCACCTTCTCTTTATATCTTGTTATGGAAGCATTTAAAGGAAGGGAAGAAGGGCAAGATCTCTGAGTAGCCATGTTCAGTTTTGGGCTGACATTTTTCAAAGTCCTGCTTTCAGGAGAGGAAAAAGGATGTTTTTCTCTGCTGGATCATTGGGATCCTACATAGTGTTTCTTGAAAAAGTTGGTATCTCAGAGATTCGGAATCAGACCTCAAGAGACTCCCCCCACCCCCAGTCAGGTCTTAACTAGTTGCCTTAAAGCCCCCCCCCCCCCCCCCCCCCCGCCAAACAAAGACCTTTGCCCTTAGCAACTGTGCTCATGATAGACCCTGACATTTTGTAGAGCACCTTAGGGTTTTAATTGCATTTTTATGGATATTAGCACATTTTCTCCTGGAATAACCCTCTGAAGTAGTCTGGGCAGGAATTAATCTTCAATTTATGGATGAGAAAATGGAAGCTAGGAGAGGTGAAAGACCTTGCCCAAAGTCATGTCATTCTTAATCAACAGAATGGAGGCTAGAGGAACTTAATCCAAAAGTCTTATTGTTAACCATGATAGACATATTCATGTTCCTTCAGGGGCCTTGTGGATTAACATAGTCGAGTGAGATTGGGTGGGGAGAAAAAGTGGTGGGGTCATGGGTGATCCAAAGTAGTGTGAACAATTCTATAAGGTATTGTATTGTCAGTCTTAATTGCTTCTGTCTTCCTCTATTTCCTATCTGCAGTATGGACATTTGTCACTCCTGTTTTTTCGACTTTGCAGGCAGTGTGAACATACGTGATGGTTATCCAGGAGGGGACCTTGCATAAATAAGTTTGACTAGAAACAGATTGCTGGTAGTGTTGGGCAATATAGTATGCGATAGGTATGTTTAAGGTGACAAGAAAAGGTTTTGACAGGTGATCCCAAGACCTCCTGTTGGTTCAGTTGCGGAAATCTGAGCTGTAGGATCTGAGAGGCCATCTAGTTAAACTCTCATTTTCAAGCATTTCAGAGTATGTGAGTGTTAGAGCAATTTTCTACTACCCCAGTAATGCCTCATGACAAACACAGAGCCTCAGTAGCATAGTGTAATAAATGTTCATTGCTCATGGGTCTTCAGTGAGCCAAGGGTCAGCTATATCGCCTTGATGATCATGGCTGGCTGTTGGCTGATCTAGGTGGACCTCAGTTGGGCAGAGGGAGGCAACTCAGCTCTCCAGGCACATTTTCAAGATGGGGGCTGTTGTGCTGCCAGAGCACAGGTGGGACCTGACACGTTCACTCAGGACCTTGCCTTGGAGTAGTAAACTGTTACTCTGTTGGACAAAGCAAGTTATCTGGGTGGAGGAATATACCTCACCTTTTTTGGAAACAGCTCCAAAATCAAATGGTAAACAGTATGGGTACAAGAAGGGTAATTACTGAATAATGGAATCATTACTACATCTGTCAGTCCCAGTTACCTAACAGTTTAGGAATAGAAATAGGACAGAACCAGGCCTTTGCCCCACCCCCACACTAGCTCCTTTCACTTCATTTCCAGAGAATCCCAGTTTGTCTTAGATATGCCCCTCCACCCCAAATAAACCCCGGGTATTTAGAGCCTTCCATTTGCTGCCAGGCTCCCTTCTAATTCCCCAGTTGTGCTGTGGCCTTGTTCTCTGCCAACAGTCCCCCTAATCCCTGCCCGGTATTAACTCTAAATTAAGGTGTTCACTGATAAAGTCCATTGGCGGCTCCAACACTTTTACCACCAAAGAACACTGATAATTTCTTGTTCCTATAGGCTCCATGTTTGGAAATTGCTTTGTACCAGAGTTCTTAATAATTATTTTTCCCTTTAAAAATATGAAGTGTATGCAACTGCCAAATAGGGCTTCTGGTTGGCATGAGATACTAGACTGAGCAAAAGCTAGACAGAAATAAAGACTGTCAGTGGTTCAGTTAGCTTAGACCTGCATTGAATGGGTCAGTGCCAAAGTGTGGTTAGGCCTTTTGGTTTTCATTTCTATCTTCACTGACTGCAGTTTGAGAGTTACAGTGACAAGATATGCTTCTATCTTGGGCATTTTCTTATAACTGGACCTCTCTGAAGATAAAAGATCCTTCCCTTCTGTCAGTCACTCAGTTTGGGGATTTCTCAAATGAGTCCTGGAAGATTGAGACTGAATAATCAATATTTTTAAAATAATCACAAAAGTCATTAATCTGTCCTCTGATAAGTTGAAGCAGAGGCACGGGTTCATTTTGTCCTGGGTAAAGACAGTTTAGAAATCCAGAGAAAGGGTAGGATAAATTAAAAAGACTGTTCTTTTGGGAAGCCAACTTAGTTCATGTATTTCTGAATTTAAATTCAACTTGCATAATATGCTAAGGGAGGTTTCAGAAGTTTTAGTGATTGCAGTTTACTGCTGTACTTCACGTGCATGAATTGTGTTCCAAATGCATGCAAGTTTCCTTTTATCTCTATCACGGGGAAGGTCAAATATGGAGATCATTTTATGCAGCTGGAATATTTGACTCTTTGTATGACTGTAGCCAAGTAGAGAAGTCAATGAGCACTTTGAAAATGGTTGCCAGCTGTGATTAAAAAAAAAAAAAAAAAAAAAAAAAAAACGACCTGTGTGGATCCAACATGAGGATGAAGAATTTTTCAGTGTGGTGTGGCATCATGATATTTGAAGAAGTTTGCATGTATTGCAGAATATTGCAAACACTGGATAAAGTACCTGAGGCATTTGTGAGAGGGAGAGTAATCCTTGTATGCTTTTGAAAATTTATCACTCCTTAATTACAATACAGGACTTAGAAAAGGGCTGATTGAACATTCTGGGAATGTTTTACTTTAATTTTTCCCCCAAAACATGCTTCTCCATTGTATAACATATTGAAGGTTATCATATTTTAATTCAGAGAAGCAGAAATTTTGTTTTTTAAGATTATGAGCTGAGTAAGGTACAAATTTTGGCATGATGGAACATACAATAGGGGAATAATGGCTTCTCTCTTTCTACAACTGCATAGTCTCTCCTGTATCATGTGTGTGACCATGTAAACATCATCCTTTTCAAATTTACTAATATAGTTGACCCTTAAACAAAAATATTAAGTGTATAGGTCCATTTATATGCAGATTTTTTGATAAATACTGTTAATGTATTTTCTTTATTTTCCAACATTCTCTTAGCTCTACCTTCATGGTAAGAATATAGTATGTATAAATATAACATACAAAATATGAGTTCTTTGTTATCAGTCAACATAGTTGTTTAAGGGTCATCATAACTATGTAAGGTACATCATATCCATTCTTTTTTCATTGCAATACAATCAATTAATCTTTCCTCTGTGGTGGTGATCTTAACATAAACATAGCACGTCATTTCACATATTTCTTCATGATAGGCTAGTTCCTTGTACAATCCAAAGGCAAGGACATGTACTTGCATTTTACATTCTTAACTGTATTTCAGATTTAACCTGATTTCTTAGGAGCATTATATATTTCTTTTGAATTATACCAAATACATAGGAAGAGATTACTTTTTATCTCTACCTATATCATTTACTATATGGGCATTAACATAACATGTTAGCTGTACCAAATTGGGAATCATGCCAGGGTTTGAACTTTGAGTAATGCCACGTGATCTTCAAAGAGGTAACTTATCTCTGGCACAAAATAGAGTACCATCTAAAATCACTTGCAAGACAGTCTATTATTGTTGGTTTTCTGAATGATGGCAAGGTTTTGTATCTGCACTGATAGTATAGTAGACATTAACCTTACAAGGTTATCAAGCTTATGTGTATGACTAGTACAATTGAGGAACTAAATACTCCCTAAAACAAACAAACAAACAAAACAAATCCAGCTTTATTGAGGTGTAACTGATATACACATAACTGCCCCTACCTAAAGTATACAATTTGATATATGTTGACATATGTATACAAACATGAAACTATCAGCATAATTAGGGCAGTGAACATTTCTATCACTCCAGAAGTTTTCTTGTGGCCTTTTTCAGTCTCTTATTTCCCTCTCTATCCACCCCCACATCTGTGCCCAGGCAACCACAGATCTTATTGCTGTCACAAGGTATTAGGTTGCATTTCTTAGAGGTTTATATGAATGAAATCAAGTAATATGTATATTTTTTTGGTCTGGCTTCTTGCATCATTATTCTGAGATTCATCCACATTGTAGCACATATCAAGAGTTTATTCCATTTTATTGTTAAGCAGTAGTCTCTAGGATGTATAGACCACAAGTGGTTCATACATTTCCCTATTGATGGACATTTGGGTTGTTACCAGGTTGTGTTGTGTTGTGTTGTGTTTTGTTTTGTTATTACCAATAATATTGCTATGAACACACATGCACAAGCCTTTGTATGGACATGTGCTTTGATTTCTCTTGAGTTAACTACCTGAGCATGAAATGTCTGGAGTATAATAGTGAACATATGTTTAACACTTTAATTTCCAAAATGTTCTCCAAAGTATTTACAACATTTTTCATTCACCAAGGAATGTGTGAGAGTCCCAGTTCTTCAGCATCCTTATCAAGACTTGGCATGCTTAATCTTTTAATTATATCACTTCTAGTGATAATGTAGTTGTACCACATTGTGTTTCTATTTTATATTTTCCTAATGACTAATGCTATTGAACATATTTTCATGTGAATGTGTATCAGTGTGCAGTATATTCAAGTAGGCTGTTCAGGTCTCTTGCCCATTTTTTAATTGGATTGATTTTTTTAAAGATTATAAAAGTGTGAAGGATATTTACACATTCTCACTACAAGTCCTTTATCAGATTTATGATTTTAAAGTAGGTTTCTCAGTCTTTGGCTTGCGTTTTCATTCTTTTAACAGTATCCTTTGAAGAATAAAAGTACTTAAGTTTGATGAAGCTTAATGTTTTAAAATTCTTTTATGACTTATGCCTTTCATGTTGTGTCTAAGAAATCTTTTCTTACTTGTGACCACTAAGTGATCCAGTCTCATTTATCTTTTTGTGTGGTGATAAGTACGATTGAGGTTCATGTTTTTGCAAATGGATATGCAGTTGTTGTAATACCATTTGTTGAAAATGCTTTCTCTACTGCATTGCCTTTCCATCTTTGCTATAAATCAGTAGTCCATATATCTGTGGTTCTATTTCTAGACTCTATTCTGTCCATTGATCTGTTTGTCTCTATTTCAGTACTACACTGTCTTGATTATTTGTCCAACTGTTATTTTTCAACCTTGTTTTGGCTATTCTAAATTGTTTGACTTTCAATATGAATGTTAGAATCAATTTGTCGTTTTCTATAAAAAGATTGCCTCCTGGGACTCTGATTGTCATTGTATTTAATCTGTAGTTCAAATTGGGGAGAACTGGTCTCTTAACAATATTAGGACTTGAGACTTAAGAGCAAAGTGTGTTTCTCTATTTATTTAGGTCTTTAATTTTTCTCATTTATCTTTTATAGCTTACAGTGTAGTTTTGTCATGTTAATAGCTTTTTGTAGTATTTCATAGCTTTTAAGGATATTTTAAATGGCATTTAAAATTTTCAGTTTCCACTATTTGTTGCTAGTACATAGACATACAATATATTTTAATATATTGGTCTGGTATTCTTCAATCTTGAGAAATTACTGTATATTCTGTAGCTTTTCTGTAGATTCCAATAGACCATTTTTATGAATAAAGAAGGTTTTACTTCTTATTTTCCAATACAGATGCCTTTTGTTTTCTTGCCTTATTCCCCTAACTAAATTCTCCAGAGCAATGTTGAGTAGATGTCTTTTATCCTGTTCTTTACTTTAGGGGAAAAAACAGTCCTCTTACTATTAAATATGGTAATAACTCAGTTTTTCATAAATGCCCTTTATCAAGTTAGATAGTTCCCTTGTATTTAAAATTTCCTGAGATTTTTCATCAGGAATGGATGTTGGATTTTGTTAATGCTTTTTATTCATCTATTGAGAATGGAGTCTTTTTGCTTAATAATGTATGAATTATGTTAATTTTTTAATATAAATCAACCTTGATTTTCTGAAAAAAATCCCATTTGGTCATGATGTATTTTCTGTTTTATATACTGTTGGATTCACTGCTAGATTTTTTATTAGAATTTGCACATCTGCGTTCATGATGGTTATTGGTATGTAGTTGTCTTTTATTATAAAGTATCCTTTTGGTTTTGGTAACAGGGTGATATTTGCTTAATACAATTAGTTATAAGGGGTTCCTTCATTTTAATTTTCTGGAAAAGTTTGTGTAGAGTTGGTATTATTTAAGTGATTGAAAAAGTTCACCAGTAAAGTTCTCTAGGCCCAGAATTTTCTTTGATGGGAGGTTTTAAATTCTAAAGTCAATTTCTCTAATAGATATGGTATTGTTATTCAGTGAGCTTTGGTAGTCTGTGTCTTTTATGGAATTTGTTCTTTCACCCAAGTTCACAAACAAATTTATTGTCATAAAGTTTACAACATTTTTTATTATACTTTTAATATTTGTACAATCTGTAGTGATGCCCTATCATTCTTGATATTGGTAAATAAAAAATCACAATTGACAAATCATGTCACCTTTCTTTTTCCTGATAAGTTTCACTATCAGTTTTATCAGTCTTCTTAAAAACCAGGTTTATGTTTTTATTGTGATTTTTATTATTTACTCTCTTCTACTTTGGGTTTAATTGTTATTCTTTACGTGGTTTTGTTAAGGTGGAAGCTGAGATTATTGATTTGACCTTTCTCATGTTACTTTATAGTTTAGTGCTGTATGATGTCCCTTAGATACTATTTTCATGGTATTCTACTATATATATATTTAAACATATATTTAAATTTTTTTTGTTTCTGAATACTTGCTAATTTCTGTTTTGATTTCTTCTTTGATTCATGATTTATTTACAATTGTGTTATTTAGTCTCCAAATACTTGGGAATTTTCCAGAGATTTTTCTGTTACTGTTTCCTAATTCCATTATAGTCAGATAGCATACTTGATATCAATTTTTTTTTGTGAGTCCTTTGTACTGAATCCTTTTAAACTAATTGAAACTAATTTTATGGCCAAGAATATAGCCTATCTTGATAAGTTTTCTATGTGTTTTTGTCAAGAATGTTTTTGTGCTGTTGCTGGTTTAAGTAGTCTATAAAATGTTAATTAGGTCAAATTGGTTGTTCGTGTTATTCAGGTCCTCTGTAGCCTTTCTGAGATTCTTTTATGGAGATAGCACTGAGTCTCTAACAATAACTGTAGATTTGTATATTTCTCCTAGTAGTTCTATCAGCTTTTGCTACGTGTATTTCAAAACTGTTTTTAGATGTACAAACATTGAGTATTGTTAGGTCTGGATGAATTTTTCCTTTTATTGTTACAATATGACCAATTTTATTCTTGGCAATATTCTTTGCTCTGAAATCTACTTTCTAGGGCATTAATACAGCACTCTAGCTTTCTTTTGATTTGTTTTAGCATATATTTTTCTATTCTTCACATTTATTTATTTATCTGTAAAATGTGTTTCTTGTAGGAAGCATATGGTTGGGTCTTGCTTTTTATCCAATCTGACATCTCTGCCTTTTAATGGAGTGTTTAGACTATTACATTTAATGTGGTTATTGATATCGTTAAGTTTAAGTCTGATGTCTCTTGCTATTTCTTTCTTTTTGTCCCATGTGTTTGCCTCGGGGTTTTTATTTTGGGGGGGTGGTGGGGAATGAATGTGGTTCTCAGAATATCATTATTTCACTTTCAGTTGTGTAATACATTTTTTTAGACAGAATTCTAGATTGACATTTTTTCTTTTACTACTTATAAGATTTGATTCCACAGTTGTCTTGTGTATGTTATTTTGGATGAGAAATAGGTCATCCTTATCTTAATTTCTCTGTACATAAATGTCTTTTTTCCTCCCAGCTTCTGCTAAGGTTTTTTAATCACTGTGAACAGTAAAGTATGATGTGTCTTGGTGTAGTTTTTTTCACTTATTGTGTGTGTGTGTGTGTGTGTGTGTGTGTGTGTGTGTGTGTGTGTGTGTGTGTGTGTTTGGGTTTTTTTGAGGTTTTGAATCTGTGGATATATAGTTTTTCCCTCTTCCTCTCCTCTCCTTCCCTCCCTCTCTCTCATTTTCTGGTATTTCCTGTTGAAAACTCCAGCTGCTTTTGTCTCTTTGGTCTCACAGCTCAGGGAGTCTGCTGATCCTCTCTTGGGTTCACCTGTACCCCAGCCTGGAAGCTTACTCTTGGGCCTTAGTTTTCTGATGTGAAAAAAATCAAAGTATCTAGAACCAATTGGTATGGTTGTTCCAAAGAATGAGATTGTATATATAAAGCACAGAGGTAACAGGAACTCAATGAATATAAATTCTTTTATATAGTATTATATTGCATATATTGTTCTTAAGAGTAATTTTGAGAAATGGCAGTTCACTCACCACTCTGAAGTCAGCCCACAAGGAAGGCTGTTTCTCCCATTCATTCTTCCATGGCTCTTGGATCCAATAGCATCTTCGTTCACCAGCTTGCTTGCCCACCAGTATGGTCATCTCTACTCTTCCTTCATTTCTCAAAACACTTCTAATCCTAAGGGGAGTATTGCTAGCAGATTTTACTAAAGAGTTACATAGAGAAATGATATTAGACAGTGATAGAGAAATTTAAGTTTAATGTTACTTATTAATATTTTAGACACATGACATTTGCATCCATAGGGGAATTCACACTGGCTCTGTGGCTTAACATCATTGGCCTCAACTTTGTTAGGTCTCGCCTTTGTTTCTTTTCCTTTTCTTTCTCTTTGTATCTTTCTGTTTGTGTTTCTCCTATTGTCCCTCCTCTCTCCCACTATCATTCTGTTCATCTTTATGTCCCTGTCTGTCCCCCACTTCTCCCCTTATTCTCTCTGATTTATCTAGTTGCCTACTCACTTCTTTCAAATTCCTTTTACTCTTCCATGGAGGCCAAACTAGCTCTCTGCCTTATCCCATCAACACTGTAGGCCTACTTTTGTTATATATACACATTCAGTATACTGCTTTTGCTCAACAGAGATCCAAAAATGTCTCCAGGTTTCTATCCTCTCTAATACAAAAAGCTGTCATTTTCACAATTACAGTTAAAAAAAACTTTTTTAAAATGTTTATTTTTGAGAGAGAGCGAGAGAGACAGAGCACAGCAGGGGAGGGGCAGAGAGAGAGGGAGACACAGAATCCGAAGCAGGCTCCAGGCTCTGACCTGTGAGCATAAAGCCCAATGTGGGGCTTGAACTCACCAACTGTGAGATCATGACCTGAGCCAAAGTTGGATGCTTAACCAACTGAGCCACCCAGGCACCCCCAATTACAGCTTTTTAAAAGTATATCTGAGATCAGCTTCATAGGTAGGATGCCACAGTAGTTTTAAAGGAAGACATTCCCCTATTGTAATAGGAAGTCTAATTGAAGCTTCCTAAAGTCACCTTTTTCTCTGTGGTAGTCTTTGGAAGGATTTCCTTTTTTTTTT
This sequence comes from Felis catus, assembly GCF_018350175.1. Taxonomy (NCBI): domain Eukaryota; kingdom Metazoa; phylum Chordata; class Mammalia; order Carnivora; family Felidae; genus Felis; species Felis catus. Next base: position 35,628,185 of record NC_058370.1, on the reverse strand, counting down.
TTTTTTTTTTTTTGTTAAAGGAAAGCCACCTCCATATAAATGACTTTACCTTAGTAATTGATTAAAAAATTATTTGCCACGGCCAGTGTGTACAACCAGATACAATAGTATCTGTCAGTGCAGATAGCTCTGTTTGGGTCTCTTTAGCACAGTGCTATGCTTCTGAGCAGAAAAGTCAGTGTTGGTGAAGTGGTTGGGAAACTTCCTGGGTTCTTGATAGTATTTCAAATAGGTCTTTATGTCAGAAACTAAAGTAGGCAATATCATCTTCTCTGTGTCCACATTCATGTCCATTTCTTTTGCAGCACTGATCCGAGTAGGTAATTATGTATTTATTTGCTGACTTGATTGAAAACTATTTTCTCTACTAAAATATTACTTCTGTGAGGCCAAAGGATCATGTCTGCTTCATCCACAATTCACTGTCTGGGCCTAAACCCAATGTCTGCCCTTTAAAGCACTTGGCAAATGTTATTGTTGAATCTAGAGATTCATGTGAGAAAGTAGGTTCTTTCAGGCACAAAGTAAAGCTTAGTAAAATATGGCCAAAAGGTTATGTTTATCAGCCAGTACCAATGTTATTAGTGAGAAAGAGAGAGAAGTTGGTGTCTATTCCCAATAATTCTGTTTTACAGTTTTAAATAAGCAGGACTGATAGTCTGTGTTTCTATGAAGCACCATCTCTTCTTACGAGCACTAAAATCTTTGAGCTAACTGGAAGAGTGTGGGTTTTTTTTTTCCAACATTTTATTCATTTTTGAGAGATAGAGCATCAGCAGAGGAGGGGCAGAGAGAGAGAGAGACATACAGAATCTGAAGCAGGCTCCAGGCTCCAAGCTGTCAGCACAGAGCCTGGCATGGGGCTCAAACCCACAAACTGCGAGATCATGACCTGAGCCGAAGACATATGCTAAACTGACTGAGCCACCCAGACACCCCTGGAAGAAAGTGTGTTTAGGCTGAGGTTTTACTGTGTGGGTGTTCAGGGTATAGTTGAGGGGGATGGAGTGGGAGGAAAGGAACAGAAGACATTGACAGATCAACCCCAGATCAGAGTGCTTCTGAACGGTGTACAACCTTTGAGTAGATGGCTGTGTAGGAGAAGGGCAGCGTATGGGTACTTACTTGTGTGCCAAGTGGGATTATCAGATCTGTTAAGAGATTCATATCTACAGGAGAGCCCACATGAGTATATTATATCACCAAGACCTGGCAGTAATAATTATAATAGTATAGACATGGGAGAATATAGACTAAAATAACAGCAATGTTTTAGGTACTAGGATTCTGAGTGATTTTTTTTCTATTTTGTGCTTTTATGTTTTTCCATTGTTTCTACAATGAACACATGAACAGTAGATAAGGAAAGTTTTTTAAATGTATAACTTTTGCCATTTATATTTGGTGCAAACTGTTTGTTTCACGATATCCCAAAATGCAATTAAAATCTGCCCTGAGAAGCACACACTGTTACTGACTTATCACGTAGTTTGACAGCTTGGAGGCTTGCAGTGTTTCATTGATGTTTGAGTACTTAAGCTGTTTAAAAATAAATGTCTTTACATTAAAAAAAAATGTAGAAGAGTTTTTCATTTTCTGCACAGCACCTATTTTTGCCTAGAGGTTTTATAGCTTATTAACATGCAACTGGACCTCTATACCTTATATTTGACCAACTGGTTGCATATGTCATTCTAATGAACTAATTTGACTCTGGAAAAAAATAATCCCATGTCAGTTTTTAGTGTAGATAAATTTTGACCTAAAGAGTAATAATTGGATTGGAGGCTGATTATAAGATTATGCTGTTAGTTTTGACATTTTATATTCACTTCAGGCCTCCTATATTATGTTTTATTATCTGTGTTACAGAATATAAATAAAAGTGTTTCATTATTTGCTTGGTATATTTCACTAAAGTTGAATGGGTTTCATTTTGGTATACTTTAATGTCCCAATAATTTCTCTATTCACAAAGAACTTACTTTAAAGTGGGTGTATTTAAAAATGAAAATAAAAATCTAGCTAGTTGGTGACAATTTTTCATTTTTTTTAACTTTTTATTTTTTATTTTTTTTATTTTTGAGACAGAGAGAGAGCATGAATGGGAGAGGGTCAGAGAGAGAGGAAGACACAGAATCCAAAGCAGGCTCCAGGCTCTGAGCCGTCAGCACAGAGCCCGACGCGGGGCTCGAACTCACAGATGGCGAGATCATGACCTGAGCCAAAGTCGGATGCTTAACCGACTGAGCCACCCAAGCACCCTGGTACCAATTTTTCAAATGCTAGTATAATTTTTACCAAATTCTTCTTGGGAAAACTGATTTACTCATTGTATTTTAAATCTCATTGTTTTCTTCTCTAGTTACTGTCACTTCTTAGATTTTTAAATGATCACACTAAATCACAGAGGACTCTAGACTTGCAGTGTCCAGTATGGGAGCCACGAACCACAGTGACTACTGAGAACTTCAGTTGTGGCTACTCCAAATTGAGATGTGCTGTAACCATAAAATACACACTGGATTTCAAAGACTGATTATGTAAAAGATAAATGAAAAAAATTATTTTGGGCCACCTGCATTGCTCAATTAAGTGTCCAACTATTGATTTTGGCTCAGGTCATGATCTCACGGTCATGGGATTGAGCACCGTGTCCATGCTGAGTTTGGAGCCTGCTTGGGATTTTCTCTTTCTCTCCTCTGCCCCTCTCCCCGACTCGTGCATGTTCTCTCTCTCAAAATAAATAAAATTAAAAAAAATATTTATTAATACATTTTGAAATTCTGTTTTGGCTATATTTAAGAAAATGCTTTATTAAAATTAATTTCACCTTTTTTTTTTTTTTACTTTTTTAATGAAGCTATTATGGAAATGTGAAATTACATTTGTGACACACGTTTGTGGATCACATTATATTTCTATTGGACAGTGCTGCTTTAGAGCCTACTTCTTCCCCAAGAAGACATGTCCTACTAAAATCTATTGGTAAATAAACATTGCAGGACTTGGCAAAATGGTATTCCAGTTCTCTGCCATTATGTCAGTGTTCACTGGAGCTCTTCGAATTGCTTCTGGCTCTATGTTGCAGCACATAGAGGTACTTCTGAGGTATTTTTTCAAGAAGTATTTCCTATCAGTCATTGACATACCTGCATCTTATTTCACATTGGATGAGGCTGAGTCTGTATACACTAGATAAAGGGTTAGCACAGAAAACAAGCTGACAAGAATATGAGTTCAACAATCAAGAGCTCAATGAAATATACCATCACTTGCTTGGGCTACCAGTGGTTGTTGTCACTTCCAGTTTAATTTTTTTTTAATGTTTATTTTTGAGAGAGAGACAGAGCATGAGCGGGGGAGGAGCAGAGAGAGAGGGAGACACGGAATCCGAAACAGGCTCCAGGCTCTGAGCTGTCAGCACAGAGCCCGACACGGGGCTAGAACTCACAGACCACGAGATCGTGACCTGAGCTGAAGTCGGACGCTCAATCAACTGAGCCACCCAGGCGCCCCTACTTCTTGTATATTTTAAATAATCATTACATTAAGTCTGTTCTAATTTATGTATAGCTAATTATCATACATGTACATTATTATGACTATTAGGACAATGTGGTTAGCATTTGTTTGAATTATTGTATGTATATATGTTAAAGGAAATGGTAGCCTGAGTTTCCACTTTTTTTCTACATTTATACGGTTCTTTAAAAAAAAAAAAAAAGGTTTTCTCTCTAAAGGGATTTCATTGAACCTCCAGTAGCAGTTGACAGAGGCTGGCATAAGTTTAGTAAGTTTTGAATACTCTAAAAAAACATCATTCCAGTTATTTCTTTCGTATCCCATGGGTATTTCCACTGTTGTCCTGAGCTATAGTCCTCCAGCTCAGGTGGTTTGGGGTGTGGTATGAGTTTCACACAGAGTATATAACCATCTTCAAATATGCTTCCTTTAAAAAATCCACTAAGTTAAGTGAGCCTCATAGTTCAAAGTGAGACCGAAACATCCTCTTTCTAACTCTTTTTCAAAAATGTGGCTTTAGAGTGGCCACATTTAGAGTGGCTTTAGAGTAGCACATTGGAGTGCTATCGGGGCAAGGCATGACATAAATGGGTGACACATGAGGAATGCGGATTGTAGAAAAGTAGACAGCTCATGCCCTTTATGTGTCAGGAATTCTATTTGGTGACAGGAAAGACAGACTGGACATAAAAGTGGTTTAGACAAGATGGCTTTTTTGTCTTATAAAAGATGACCTTAGGTCTATCAGGGCGTCTGGTTGGCTCAGTTAGTAGAGCACGCAACTCTGGATCTTGGGGTGGTGAGTACAGACCCCACACTGGGGTAGAGTTTACTTTAAAAAACATAGATGACCTCACGCAAGAAGTCTCAGGCCACAGCAGTAACTTCATGGTTATCAGAGATGTATGTTCTGTGTCAGGCCACTAACACCACATAGCAGACTATCCCGAACTCAGTGTCATATAGCAAGAATGTATTCTTGCTTATAAGTCTACACAACACCTGGGAGAACTTTCTGGTCCTGGTTTCATTTGCATCTGCAGTCAACATTGGGTTGAATAAGTAGCTCTGTGCATCCTGTATTTGGGGGCCTGACTTTAGATGTCCTCAGTAGGACCACATGGGTCCCACCCTGCATGACCTCTCACCATTCTCTAGCACAGGGTATTTCACATATCAGGGGAAGGTTTCTAAGAAAGTATCTCTCAGGGCCTGTTGAAGTCTAGGTTCAGAACTGATACTGTGTCACTACTGCCGGGTTCTCTTGACCAAATCAGGTCATAAAGTCCAGCCCAGATAAAATGGGTTGGGAAACAGGTTTTGTTCCTTGATGAGAAATGTTGCAAAGGGTATGAATGCAAGGATGCGTGAAAAATTAGGCTACAATAAATCTACCACAAGCTTCTTCCATTCTTCAGCTCTGTCTGAAGTGGATGCATGACTGCTCTTTTCACCTCATGGTCTAATACAATGGCTGAAACCCGAGCCATCACATCGATTTTCCAAACAAGAGGCAGTGGAAAGAGGGAAGGGAGAATATGGCTCATACCCTATTCTAATGAGCTTTCCTTAAAGTCTCATGGGAACACTTGTGCTTCTGCATCATTGACCATCCCTGGCTCTCAGAGAGACTAGGAAATAAGGTCTTTAACTGACGCCTTGTGCCAAACAAAATTAGGGTTCTGATGTTATGGAAGCCAATAGTGAGTCAATAACCAGCAGTATCTCACACATTAGCCACAGGTCCCAACGTTCATTGTACTGTGATTTTGGACAATGTTATGAAATTTTCTGGCTTCAAAAAATCTACGTAGAGATTTTAGGTGAAATTTCTTGAATTTTCTATGTCAGCACTTAATTTGAATACTTTAAAATTTTTATTTTGAAATTTTAGATCCAGAGAGATGTTGCAAAGATAATACAAAGAGCTTCTGTATGCTCTTCATCCCTAATGTTAACATTTTACATAACTGTAGTACAATTACCAAACGTAGGAATTAAAAAATGGTGCAAAACTATAAGCCAGGGGTTAGCAAGCTTTTTCTGTACAGGGCCAGATAATAATAATCTTAGGTATCTGCCACTACTACTTAACTGTGCCGTTGTAGCTTAAAAACAGTGTGTGAACACATTGTATCTGTGTTCTAATAAAACTTTATTTACAAGAACAGGTGGCAGAGCACATTTGGCTCATGGCCTATAATTTGCCAACTTCTGCTATAAACTAAACTACAAACATTATTTGATTTCATCGCTTTTCCCATTCATATCCTTTTTCTACAAGCCAAGATCCCAAATTACATTTAATTATCATGTCTCCTTAGTCTCCTCCAAGCATAGACAGTTATTCATTCTTTCCTTTCATGAGCTTGACACTTGAAGTATATAGTAGCCAATTATTTTTTAGAATGTTTCTCAAGTTGGATTCCTCTGATGGCTTCTCATGATTAGATTGAAGTATGCATGAATGCAGGTGTGTGTATATGCCTGGGTTAGTACACATACATAGATTTTGTAGCTCTGTCCACTGAAAGAGCTTAAAGTCAATGGAGCAAAGAGCATCCTTAGCACCAAGATCTTGATTTCTAAACACTATTCTCCAATAAAAGGAATGAGGGCTCTTTGCCAAACTGATTGATTCCAGGAAGGGTAAGAGAACTACCCAGAATATTTGTGTTGTCAAAAAGTAAGGTAGCACCCTAAACGGAACAAGAGCATATCAACAGCCCACATGAACCAACCTGTCAGGGTTATAAATGGACAAAATTGGGGTAGTTGAACAACTAAATATATGAGAGTGTTATACCTGTAGGAAAAAAAAAAAAACATCCCCAAGTACCTGCAGATATAAATAAGTAATTGAATATATACATGGAGTGAAGGGACAGTTCTCCTTTAGGGAAGAATTCCAATTAAATATATGGAATTAAATAAATTCCAATGGAAGAGTAGAAAGAAAATTACCATTAGGCAAATACCATAGTAATAATTGTTGCAGGCACAATCCACTGATGGATGCTAAAGTTAATGGGATGAAGTTTGTGGAGAACAGGATATTTGCCTAGTCACAAAGCATCTCTCCCCACCCCCCAAACCAAGATGGTTACTAATTACAAAGTGTGGAGAAATGGTAACTGTTTACTATGTGGCAGATACCACCTTAAACAAATATCGAAAATCCTTATGCTCTTTTTCCTTTCAGACATATAATCAAAGTTCTATTCATGTTTTTCTTAAAAAAAATTCCTATGCTCCATTTTGTCATGAATTTGATTAATTTCAGTTTCACTTAGAATCAGTTACCCTTATCAGGATTTCAATTTATTGACACGCACGGCCAGCTGAAGATGAAGTCCAGAAGTGGAATTGCTGTGTGTAGCCATCACAGAGACAAGGTTACCCAAGCTGCTGCTTTTGGACTGTGACATTTCTAATTTGATTGAACTGGTAGTCATGCTTTGTACATACATTTTAGTTAACTTTTTAAATTTAAACTTTGAGTAATCATACTGAGGAAAAAGTAACCAATGGCCCAGCAAACAAGATCCATAAACCTAAAGATCCATGAGTTTCAAAGGTGTGTCAGGAGATACAAAATTAAGTAGGAATGTGAATATTTAGAGTAAAATATTCATGACAAATTACAAAAGCTAAAGAGGTAACAGTGGAACTATCACAAAATCAGAAAAGCAGTATACTTTTATTAATAGCCTGCCCACTCCACCCCAGTAATACCTTGACCCATATACATTTTGGCTGAAAATGCCTGGATTATCTCTTTACCTTTACATATAAAAATTGTTTTGAAACTTTTTTTATAGAGCAAATAGAAATATAATGCAGCCTTTCTGTTAAGATGTCTGATCGAAATTTATTTTTTTACCCATATTTAGAAAAGTGTATTTTGGCATTATGGCTTATCAGAAATTACCTGTAAACTTCTTTTAAAAAAATGTTTGTTTATTTTGAGGGAGAGGGGGGTAAGGGAAGAGAGAAGGAGAGATAGAATCCCAAGCAGGCTCCATGCTAATAGGAGGGCTCCATCTCACAAACCATGAGATCATGACCTGAGCTGAAATAAAGAGTCAGATGCTCAACCGACTGAGCCACCCAGGTGGCTCCAACATGTAATATTTTTTAAAAATTACCGGATTTTGGAAAAGCTCTATCACATGTTTTGAATACAGGAGGCCCAAGATTTCAGTGCATTTGAAGTTTCCTTGCACGATGACTAATCTTAATATTCTTCAATGCCCTGCATCACCACTTACTCATCAATTCATCAATGTCTTTCTTGTTATGACTGTGATGAGTTCTATGTTATCTTCACATTCTTCATTTGTGTCAAATCAGGAAGAATTTAAATATTTTCCGGTGTTCATACGATTCACTCTTTATTAGTTGAATTATCAAACAAGAACCAATCTGTTACTTTGATTGACAATTTCCCTCCTAATGCTTTGGGTATGGTTTGAAAATTTCTTGGTACCAGAGGCTTCAGAATGATTGTTATTGGTTCATTATTTTAATTGTTTGTCTCATATTCTCAATTTTTTCTTAGGTTTTCTTCCATTCTTTAATAAATACAGTGATGACATTAAAAGGTACCTTTCTTGGGGCGCCTGGGTGGCACAGTCGATTAAGCGTCCGACTTCAGCCAGGTCACGATCTCGCGGCCCGTGAGTTCGAGCCCCGCGTCAGGCTCTGGGCTGATGGCTCAGAGCCTGGAGCCTGTTTCCGATTCGTGTCTCCCTCTCTCTCTGCCCCTCCCCCGTTCATGCTCTGTCTCTCTCTGTCCCAAAAATAAATAAATGTTGAAAAAAAATTTAAAAAAAAAGGTACCTTTCTTATATGATCAAAGCAGGGAGATTTAGTGTTTCACTTGTTTTAATGATACCTTGAAAACATCTTACCATATTGCAGTTAGATGGTATGTTCAAACATCAAGTTTCTAAACAAAAATTTCGTGAGCTCTTGGAACACATTTTAGCATATGAAGTATTGTACCCATGTTGCGTGACTTAAGAAGCTTTATAAAAGGCAGACTTCCTCCATGCACCTGCCTCCAGAGCTGCTGGGCACACTTATGTTGCAATGTGCTCACAAGTCCTGCGTCTCTGTGCTGTGATGCCAGGTCAGTCAGTACAGGGAGGTGTTGGAGAATTCTTAGAAGTCATTGCTGCATTGAGATGACCACCAATACTGAAATATAATGGAAATTTACTGCAAAACACATAAATAGAGCCCGCTAATTACAAATCAAATGCATCCTCAGCTCAAGTTCCCCCTTAGCTAGAGCTCCAAAATAACCATCACCACCCCAACTCCACGCAACACATAGAGAAGTGTGATGTAGGAAGTTGGAATGTAAAGAGACAGCTGTCTTAACCAGTTGCTGTTAAAATATCTTACTTTGCCTGGTTTGTGAAAATAGGACCATATGAACATATTGCTAGGGTCCTTCTCAGGGTCTTGATGTCCATAAACAAGTGAATGGCCTTGAGCCTTTGGCTTCATGATATATTTGTCTCTGTTCCTTCTTGTGCAGAATGGTATTAGAAGCCAAGTCAATGAGGATATTGATGACAAATTAATAGTTGAATGTTGGCAATCCAAAGAAGTCCTGAAATGCCCTAAAATCTTACACTTGAGAGAAGTTTCTTGAATTTAACAATAATCCTTAAAATATACTGCAGTATTAAAAATCTTAATAAACTTTCCTAAACTACAGATTTTTAAAAAACTTAATTGCAGTCACCTAGGCTGGGCCTTTCTTCGAATGGGCTTCTACAAGTGAGGGAGCCTGGAATTTGTGGTTCATTCGTTATTTATGATTCAGGTTTGGTTACTAATTTCCTATGGCATTCTGTTTGTAACACAGCAGCTTAGAATGTTAGAACAGGATTCTGTCACACACAGACTCTTCGGACTGGCTGGGATGGGCCGCCACTGCAGTTCTCATGTATGGGTGAAGAGGAAACATCCTGTGTCAGTCTTATATCATCATGAAAATGCTGTGTAACAACCAGCCACACAATCATACATCTATTAAGTTCACAACTCTGCAGGGTTCAGCTAATCCGAGCCAGGCTTGCTTGTACATCTCGGGTCAACTGTAGGATGACCTGATGGTCCTGCTAGTAGTTGACTGGGCTTGTGCCTATTTGTCAGGTGGCTATTTACGTGTGTAGGATGGTTTTGGCTAGCGTGATCAGGGCCATGTTTCTTTCCCTATCTCTACATCAGCTATCCTGGACACATATTTACGGTAGTGTCAGACATGCCAGAAAAGTCACAAATGTGCAAGTAATTGAAAATACAGGGAAGCTGCTAATGTCTCATTGGTCAAATCAAGTCACATAGCTAAACCTAGAGTCAGGGAGGGAGGGGCCTCAAGAGTTACCTGCTGAAAAGCATGGATACAGTGGAAGACAAAGAATTTCAGCCACCGTTTGCAATGAATCTGTTATGTTCTAAACTGAACCCTTGATTTTCTTGACCAACACACTTGCTACAGTCTGAATGTTTGTGTCCTACACACAGGACATGCGTTAAAATTTGTGGGGCTTTGGGAAGGTGGTTAGGTTGTGAGGGTGGAGCCCTCATGAATGGGTTTAGTGTGCTTATAAAAGAGATACCACTGAGCTCCTAGCCCCTTCTACCAGTGAAAACTCAACCCAGAAGAGAACCATCACCCAGCTGTGCTCCCATCTTGATCTCAGACTTCTAGCTTACAGCCTCTAGACTGTGACAAATAAATTTCTGTTGTTTCTAAACTATCCGGGCTGTTATATTTTGTTATAGCAGCCCAAATGGACAATAGTTCCACTTACAGCTGCTCCTCTCCAGTTGCCTCCCAGCTCAGTAAGTGACATTCCTGTCCACCCTGCTCAGGCTGGAGTTCCTTTTCTTGCACCATAGCCAACCCATCAAAGAGTCATCTGTCTCCACTACTCCTGCCCTGGTACAAGTTGCTAATGGTTTTTGTTTGTGCTGCTAAATAGCCTCTTAACTAGTGTTTCACCCTTGCCCACCTGCTGTGTTTCTACCACATCTATTAACAGTTTTAAAAATTATTTTTTAATGTTTATTCATTTTTTGAGAGAGAGAGGGAGGGAGGAAGGGGGGGGGGCAGGCAGAGAGAGATGGAGACAGAATCCAAAGCAGGCTCCAGGCTCTGAGCCATCAGCACAGAGCCCAACGCGGGGCTCGAACTCATGAACCGTGAGATCATGACCTGAACCAAAGTTGGACGCTTAACTGACTGAGCCACCCAGGCTCCCCAATGAATAGTTTTAAAATGTAAATTAGATCACACCACTTTCTGCTCAAAGCTCTCCAATGGCTTCCCCATCAGATTTACAATAAAATCCAAAATGTTACCCATGATCTCTAAGGCCATCCACAGTCTGGTTAGTGGCTACTTGGCATTGCTTTATTTTTATTCCATTCTTTACCCACTGGTTCCAGTGTTCCTCATGGGCCTTCAGTGTTGTTCCATGAACATTCATGACCTCCGGACATTTGCGCATGTTATCCCCATAGCCTAGAATACCGTTCACCTCACTGTTTGATACTCACTAATGCTCATTCGAGTAATACAGAGGAAATGAGTATCAAATACTTTATTCAAGTTTCTGTTCAAATGCCACCTCTTGGGAGTCTCTTTCTTGATCTCTTTTTCTAGTAACTTGCTGTCATTCTCATTCCTGCCCAGTTTTTTTTTCTTTCTTTGTAACATATGTTACTGGTGGATGTGTATTTGTTGAATGAAAAACACCACCTAAGGGAAGTGCAATAAAGTTCTAGGAGCATCATACCTGGCATGAAGATATTCCTAAAAGAGTCAATGGTACACAGGAGAACCGACAGCATGGGAAAACCGTACTACTGCCAAAGTAATGTCCACCGCTTCTGCTCGTTTAAAATGTGTAGTTTGTTGTGGTAGCTAATGGCTGTCTTTACCTGAAAATTTTTTTATCATTCTCTGTTTCCTGGAATATATCTGTAAGTCTATATTAGAAACATAGTGGCAGACAGGACTTAACAGCAAGTGTAGTGCTCATTGGTTACATCCTTGTTTCCTGCTAACTTGAACTTCAGGCCTCCGGTGCTCTGGTATGCTAGGGAACTTTGCATAACTGTGGAATAAGCCCAGCATCTTCAGTTGGACCAAAGGAAGAGGAGGCTGTGGGAACCTTTAAATCAGGGATTTTATGTGTTTGCTGTGCCGTGGACTTCTTTGGCAATCCCAGAAAGGCTGGAAGCCAATTTTGAGCACCTTGTTTGGTTTTACTTATCAAGATGAAGTTCATGTGACATAAAATTAACCATTTTAAAGTAAGCAACTCTGGCATTTAATACATTTGTAACATGATGCAACCACGGCTTCCATCTAGTTCCAAAACCTTTCCACCATTCGAAAGCAGTCTTCCTCATAACCCTGAGCCGCATGGCCCTGGTAACCATCATTCTTTCTCCTTCTATGGATTTATCTGTGCTGGATATGTCATATAAGTGGAATCCTACCACATGTGACTGTGTCTGATTTCTTTCTCTTAGCATATTTGAGGTTCTGTCCACGCTGTAGTATGTATCAGTACTTCATTTTTATGCCTGAATAATACTTTGTTGTATAGAAATACCACATTCTATTTATCTTTTCATTTGTTGATGGATATTTGGGTTGTTTCCATTTTGGGGCTACTGTGAATAATGCTGCTATAAACATTCCTGTACCAGAACTTGAGTATTGGTTTTTAGTTCTTTTGGGTAGATAGGTAGGAATGGAATTGCTAGGTTACCACAGTGACAACATGATGTTTTAAAATGCATTAAATAAAATACCTAGGGTTATAAAGGAAACCAATTATGTTGACATAAAGTTTACAAAACCTAAAATAACACAAAAATAAACTAAACAAAAATATATAATAACACAAAACACAAAAAAATAAAATAACACAAAACATAAAACACAAAAATAAATTTGTGTTATGGTGATATGTTACTTGATTTTGAAATACAATATCCAATGGCAGACCTAATAAGTGGTGTATGTTTAGAGTAGTGATGAATGCAAATGATGTTTCATGGTGTCTGCAACAATCGTAATGTGGTATGAAAAGGTTTATGTTTCTCAGTCACAGACCCTTAGAATATTCCTGGGTTTTGTTGCCTGTTAAAGGCTAACGAAAATAGGTAGTTTCTTATCTCAATTCATGAAACCCGTAAATCCTATCTAAATGATCCCAGGGGCTTGAAGTGAAGACCCCGGTTAAGAACCCCTACTTTAGGGAGCCTGGCTGGCTCAGTCAGTTGGGTGTCTGACTTGATTTTGGCTCAGGTCATGATCCCAGGGTCATGGGATCGAACCCTGTGTCAGGCTCCATGGTGAGAGTGGAGCTTGCTCCGGATTCATTCATTCTTTCTTTCTTTCTTTCTTTCTTTCTTTCTTTCTTTCTTTCTTTCTTTCTTTCTTTCTTTCTTTCTTTCTTTCTTTCTTTCTTTCTTTCCTTCTTTCCTTCTTTCCTTCTTTCCTTCTTTCCTTCTTTCCTTCTTTCCTTCTTTCCTTCTTTCCTTCTTTCTTTCCTTCTTTCCTTCTTTCTTTCCTTCTTTCCTTCTTTCCCCCTCCCTCTCTCCTTCTTTCCCCCTCCCTCTCTCCCTCTCTCCCCCTCCCTCTCTCCCTCTCTCCCCCTCCCTCTCTCCCTCTCTCCCCCTCCCTCTCTCCCTCTCTCCCCCTCCCTCTCTCCCTCTCTCCCCCTCCCTCTCTCCCTCTCTCCCCCTCCCTCTCTCCCTCTCTCCCCCTCCCTCTCTCCCTCTCTCCCCCTCCCTCTCTCCCTCTCTCCCCCTCCCTCTCTCCCTCTCTCCCCCTCCCTCTCTCCCTCTCTCCCCCTCCCTCTCTCCCCCTCCCTCTCTCTCCCCACTAGCACTCTACCTCTCTCTCTTACTCTCTCTCTCAAAAATAAAAATAAATAATAAAAAAGAACCCCTGCCTTAGAGGAGTGGTTATAAAAACTGCCTCCATGGTGGCCCATTCTCTCTCTCTCTCTCTCTCTCTCTCTCTCTCTCTCTCTCTATATATATATATATATATATATATATATATATATATATATATATATACCCCACTATCGCCCCCATTTCATTATCTCAGAAAATCTAAGCTCAGGAGCATCAGCTTGGCCAGGTGCAGATCCGTGGAAGTGGAAGTTAGAGAATCCTCATATTTCAGAGATGTTATCATCAAATTTTGAGCTGTTATCTTTTCTGTATCAGATTATATAACTGAAACACATAGGAATTAAAATAACTCTTCTAATGTTGTATAGTACTTCAGAGTATCTAAAGGTCTTGCACCTACAGCATTGCATTTAACCGTCTCAAAGATGTGTAAGTGTGTGTGTGGCATTACCAGTCATTTGAGATAAGGCAGCCCTGATACAGAATGATTTAGTCAATCAAGCTTGAAAAGCAAGTACTTATCAGAGGAGCTAGAACTCGGGGTATCTCCCAAATAAAAATTCAAAGTGCCTTTTCTATTCAACTGGAAAACTAATATATCCAAACTTAATTGTTTACTCAGATTTTAGCCTAAAGAATAGTTACTCCTAAAATAAAAGCCAACAAGGAAACTGCTCTTGCAAATGAAAGGAGCGTTAACATGAGAATACCACCTACAGTTCAGTTCAGTCCTGTAAAGCTCAAAGCTTCCATCGTCTCAGGGGAAAGGTTTCATAGAGGCCAGACTTTTGAACAGGATATTTTCCTGCAGGAAGAGATGAGATTGGTTTTAGAAAATCGAGGTTCATTATTCCCTGAGAAGAAAAACCAAAATAGTGTTCCATCCACATTAGAGGAAATCCAACGACAGCAAATAGTTCTATAGGCCCCCTAGAAGTTTCCCTAGAGAGGATTTGGCACACTTGACAGGTGCATAAATAATTACTGCAAAAATGCAGTTCCCTATGTCAGTTACCTTGCTTTGAATGAAAGAAAATCTGTTTTTCAGTGTATGGGGTTCTCTTCTCCCCCAGAGTTATGTATTCAGATTTTTAGTTTTTCTGTTTGTTTGCTCCCAGGGAATGGAACACACCTTATTCCAACAGTGAAGAAAGAGGAAGGGCTGCTGAGCTCTGGTATAAATATTTTATTATATAGAGAGACAAAGATCACAAAGGGGCAGATGAGGAGCAGAAAACAAATTTAATGTTGTTTTCAAGTCCTCAGAGAAGGTTTATATTAAACTGTCTCTGCCAGCTTGTTTTCTGCTTGGCTTTTGCACTGTCAAACCCAGTAATGAGATCCTTTTGTGTATCTAGAGTTTTCCAATTGGATGAGGAGTGCTACATCTAGTTGAAAGTGTAGAATTATCCACGTCATAAAGTAGACATAAAGAAAAGGCTGTTATAAAATGGCACAGTGATGAAGGTATATTTTCAAGAAGGATGATCCATATTAATTTGTTTTGGAAAGATTCTATCATAGTCAAAAAAAAGGTTAAGAAATAAATTACAGGTTTTCTTCATACAATCCATTTATTTTTCTCCTCTTACCCCAATGTCTTGGAGTTGTTGGAAGACTTTGACCTGATGGTATTTAGCATCTTTCATGATTTCATAATCCGCTGGACTTCATTTGCTCAGAACTCACTATTAATGAGGATAAGGTCAAAGCCTTTTCTCTTTGAGAGAGAAAGAAGGAAAAAAAATCTGCAATTCACAAGCTCAAATTTCTGGGTACCAGGAGAAGTGGATAAAAGGGTGAATAATGCGGCAAATATTCTTAGATTGCAAGGCTGATGGGCCTATTTCCTCCCCGGGTCTAAACCACCTTAAAATGATCTGCATAAGTGCTCTTATTCTTGAATGAGAGAAGAAAAACGTGTGCAGGGCTAGAAGTATTTGTACTAACAGAGTTGATAGCAAATCTTTGTTCTGTTTTTATGTTTTACATAAAATAGAGTTTTTTAGTAATTGGCCAGTGAGCTCAATAATATATCCATTTCTGAGTCAGGTGCCATTTGTAGTGAAGCTTTTTTATTTGATCTGATGGTCAAGGAGTCCAATATTGAGGGGCCAGTTTACCAGAGAATCCATGGAAATGAAATGTACAAAATGGCTTAGCTTAGACTTATGGATAAAGACTTAGTTACTCTCCTTTGGGTAGATCTCTATTTTTATAACAGACACATCTAGAGATGCTTATTTTGCTGGTAAGAAAAAATGTGGGTAAACTCTAAATTTTCCTTTGATTGTTTCTTTGGCAAATCATTCACTGATTTTTGGTTTTAAGAGCTAAATTTAGTTGTCCGAAATGCTACTTGGGTTGGTTTTGTACTTCCTAAAAACCAGAACTAACATTCTTTACTCTTCACGATTGGCTGGGTAATTTACATAGGACATGTTCACTTTACCCCAAGGACCCCTCTATGTTGCGGAAGATTGTGTCCATCTCCATTTGTCAGATGATAAATAAACTTGAGCAATGATGAATTGGCCCAAACTGTGCAGCTAGTTCACACTGGAGCAAGTCTGTTGGTTCCAAAGTCAAGCCCTTCCTCTTCAAAGGTTGCAAATAAATTTATTTGGCATCGATACCTCATAGTAAGAGGTACATTATCAGCAGGTTCAGAGTGGGATAGCTGTTATCCGAACATAGTCTACTGAGCATTCAGAGTGCCTTTTCTAGGTCAATAGCGAGTGGCAATATGGCTCTACAGAGATGTATAGGTAAAGGTTTCATAGCTGCATGTTTAAAGAAAAAACAATTTGAGAGGAGAGTTTTAGTGACACTCTAGGCACATATTAAATTTATGGCATCTGACTTTTTAAATTTGGTTATTTGTAGTATAAATAGAAAATTAAAAATCATGCCAATTCTTACAAAATAAACGTACAGCCACCATATTGGTTAATTATATAGAAAATGCAATATAATGGTACTAATAAGGAATAAAACATGCATTTATTTTGCTTAACTTTTCTGGATCAAGATATTTCTCTGTAATATATTACTGTTATATGACAGACCCATATGGCTATATCAGGCTTGAAATTGCATTTCCTGACATGGTGACTTATTTTTTTGCTACTCTGAAATATATAAAGAGAAAATCACCAGACTTTAAAAGTAAATTATGTCTACTTATATTTTAACTGATTTTGAACTAAATTAAAAGCATGTTAAAAAAAATTAAAGCGTGCAACAACTGAGCTTTCAGAACTATCTAGGATTTTTCATTATCTATGCAAGACATTCATTTTTAGGAACTTCTGATCTTAGCAATCGTAGTTTAAAACATAGGGCATGCTTTTAAGATGATGATTTTACCAACAAATTGCTTTCCATGAACTACAAATAAATCAAGTTTAAATTTAACCAGTTTTAAATATTAAGAAGTAAACTTAATTGGAAAATCCTTGCAACAGCTTTAAAACATAAATCTGTATTCCTAAGGAAGTCTTAAACATTTTTTTGAATGCACAGGAAAGTAGATACTTAAAGTGTGCTCCCTCCATTTTTTAGATCATAAAGTACTGGCATTTTTACAGAAAATACAAGCATACTAAGTGTGTACATTGTGTACCTACAGTTAACTGATGCATGTAATGAAATAAAAGCAGGTATTTCTTACTATTCAAGGAGAAAAATGGAGCCATCTTCTGGAAACAGTTTGGGTTGTCCCATAATGGATAGGGTAGACTGTCAACCTATAATTATTTTCAGGGACGTTTTCTTTGGACTTGTCTGAAAATTGGATGAGCAGTGATTAATATCAGGAAGAAGAAAAGAACTAGGACCTGGAATTTGTCTTTTTAATAGGATAGGAGAGAATAACTGCTTTCAATTTTTGGATCTTTCATGAAGCTTATGAAATCTGTATTTAGTACCTTTGTATCCTACCATTAGTGTTTATTATTTCAGTGGCAGTGCTGTGCTGGACCATAAGCAAGACTAGGAACTTACAGATATACATATAACTTTGAATTAGCCAGTGTGTACGTAGTCTTGATTATTCATAGATTTTGTATTTGCAACTTCACCACCTCACATGTTTTGGCAATTCTGTGCTTTTGTTGGTGGTTTTGCTGTGTGAAACGGCCCCCCAGCATAGTGCTAAAGTGCTGTCTAGTACTCCTCAGTGTGATGTGCTGTATGGAAAAAATAATATGTCTTCGGTTGTCTTCATTCAGACATGAGTTCTGGTGCTATTGGCTAAGTTGACCATTGATGAATCAACAATATATATGAAATGTGTCTTTAAACAGAAACACACCTGAAACTATCAAACAAGGTTATGTATCGGTTGATTGGTGAGCAGAGACGAGCACGTTAGCATCAGAGACTTGGAGAAACCTAGTCTTGGATTTCCCGGAGGAGCAGTGGGTCAGCATTCACTAACCTGGTGTTTGCGGCTGCCTTATAGAATGTGACTGCTGCAGATAATGAGGATCTCTGCACTAAACATGTGCAATTACCAGTTAGTGGGCTCAGTCCCAGAGATTCAGGGACCATGGGAACAGTTCCTGCCTCCGTTGGGCTCACCATCTGTTGGAGAGCTGGACTCACAGGGGACTGATTTGGAAAAGTGCTATGACAGATGCAGGAGAGGTGCTAAGGGGGAGCCTGACACTGCCGGGGGGTCCAGGGAATAACAGGTCAGCGGCCGCATGCCTCAGAAATGATGGAAGCAGTAGAGAAAGGATGTGCAGCATGTAGGGGAATGTGAAGTAAGTGAGGTGTGTGTTTATTTTTAAACAGAGCATAATGTTGGTGGGTTCCTGACGCATGTTGGTACCATGTTGTTACAGAAATACACTGTGGCAAAATGCTTCCACCTCTTGCCAAAATGAACACTGAAGAAAAATGAAGAACACTGAAGAAATCCAACAAAAAGTTGCAGAACATAAATAGCCAAACTCCTCTGGAATCTGATTCATCCACAGCCATCATAAAAAGGTAGGGGAATGAATTGTGGTACGATTTTGCATTTTTAAATTTTATTTTAAATCATTTATACACACACACATACATACACACAACAGAATACTATTCAGCCATAAAAAGGGAAGTCTTGCCATTTGAGACAATGTGGGTGGACCTTGAGAACATAATGCTAAGTAAAATAAGTCACATGGAGAAAGACAAATACCACACGATCTCACTTATATGTGGAATCTACAAAAATTTTGTTTAAATCTGAACTAAAGGTTACAGAGAACACATTGCTGGTTGCTAGAGGTGAGGAAGCGGGTGGACAGTCAGTGAAATGGTGAAGGTGGTCAAGAGGTACAAACTTCCAAAATAAGCCAGTAAGTTATGGGGATGTAATGTGCAGCATGGTGACCATAGTTAACGATACTATATTGTATATTTGAAAGTTGCTAACAGAGTAGATATTAAAAGTTCCCATCACAAGAAAAAAAATTATAACTGTGGGGGTGAGGGATGTTAACTAGACTTATTGCAGGGATCATTTTGCAGTAGATACAAATACCAAATTGTGTGGTATACCTGCAATTAATGTTCTATGTCAAGTGCATTTCAGTAAAAATATGGAATGGTAAAAAAAAAAAAAAGAGGAGAATGTTTATTAAACTAATATCCATTGGGTGGCTTCTATATATCTGCAAACTCTTCTAGACACAAGGAATGTGGTAGCAAACAGAAAACATAAGGGTATGGCCTTGAAGGAACTGACATTTTGGCTGGAGGAGATAAGTAAGTAAATGCACAGGAAACCAACAGCTGTTAATCATGTCTGCAAACATGGTGAATAGGGTAGTGAGTGAGATGCAGGGTGATTGAGGGGCTACTTTAGTTTGAGTGTCAGAGAAGACCACTCAGAGAATCTTGGCTTGAGAGTAGAATGATGGGAAAGAGCCAGCTGAGTGAAGGTTTGGAGAGAAAACCTTTCAGTGCCATGAACCAGGATCTGGACATATGTGTTTGAGGCTCAGAAAGCAGACCTAAATCGCTTGGAGAAGGGATTTGGAGAAGCATGAGGTAGGGGATGAAGTTGGAGAACCTTTAAGGTATAGAAAGTTGCCTGGATTTAACTCCAGTGGAGGTAGAAGTTATTGGAGAGTTACTAGCAGAGAAGCGAGCTTATATTATAGTTTTAAAAGGCCTTTCTAGTATGCTTAGCTAAGGGGTGGGGGCTCAGTGACAGTGGAAAACAGGGTGCTGTCACCTAGGCAAGAGATGATGGTGAATTGGTTTAGGGACATGGCATTGGGGATAAATGGATTTAAAATATATTTGGGGTCTGCTTCAGCTAGATTAAATTAGATGATCGCCAATGTTATTTATGAATCCCCGGACATAATTCTAAGTTCCATATGAAGAGTATGTTGTTCATTTGTGTTTTAATATATAACAGTCAAATGGTATTTTTTTTTTCACATTAACAAAGAGCAGCATCTGATGTGTATGTTTGTGGTGTGCTTCTGAACTTAGAGGGGGCTGATGTCAAGTTGTGAGAAAGAAATAAAGTTCCGCCCTGAAAGCTCAAGTTCTAGGCAGGTTATCTCATAACACTTGGAGTTGTGAGCCTTCCAGATGCTTGTGCAACTTCTCTCCTGCTTCCAGCAGGGTTTCTGACTTCTCATAACATTGTTACTCCCATCACGTAGAGGTTGCCTGTGTGATGGGTGTCCTTCTAGATAAGAAACCTATGCATTTTTTAAGGACTAGTGGCTTGAGTCACTCAAGCATGACTTCAAGAGTATAACTTCCATACTGGATTACTCCTAAATGGAATATTGAAGCAAAAACTAAAATACAACTTAACCTTGGTGTTCCACAAAGACAAGAATATGTAGATTTAAGCAGTGTTCACTAGACAACCTAATGGATTGTGAGGGCTCTATGTCTTGGAGTGAGTAACCATAAGCAAAGTCACAGAGGAGGGGAAGAGAGGATAGGAATTGTGCAATGACCTTGGTGGATAGGTCTAAGATTTCAAGAAGCCAACAGCCACTATTGGAGAATGGGCCAACCTCAAAGTCTGTGTTCAGAAGAATTTTCAGGGTGACTCAAACAGTATTGTAAGCACTTCGGCAAAGTACAGGGTTCTGCTTCCCAGTACTAGTAGTAACTCTGTGAAGTGGCTCTAAAATTGGGTGCTGTGGGAACCCTTCCTTTCTCCACCCCAAACCCTTCTCAAAAGCCTTTGGTTATCAGAAAACAGGTCCAGTACAGTAGTTATACAGTGTCAGGTAATTGAAAAGATTGTTGAGATTCACAAGGTATACACATGTAAGGCTCTAATGAAACAAAGGAAAGGGTACAGCAGGAGAAAGAAAACATAGCAAGCATTAGAAGAAACCAAGACTTCTAGGTGCAGCTCTGAGTCCTTACTCCATCACACATCTTAGTCTTCAGATCATGAACCATCAAGATACAAGTGTGATACCTTGGTCTCAGGAGCCAAGGATCAAGCGTACTGAGAAGTATTTTAGACCCCACAGCTCAGGAAGCTAAAAGCAGGCTTTGTGAACAGGTAAACAGGTGTAAACCATCAATCCATACAGTTTCAATAAACAGCATAGACAGGCTGGTACCATATGCCTTTGGGGGAGTTTCGGACTTCTAACCGCACGTTATAAATCACTAGCTATTACATTTCACTTCTGTCTTGGGCAAGAATCAATACCATGGTTCCAGGTACCCTTCAACATAAGCACAGAACTACCCAAGATCAATTGAAAGTTAACCCTATCCTCATGTACTCAGAGAATTGGGCCATGACGAAAACACCCAAGAAAACATAAATGTTTTTAGGTTTTACCTAAGGGTATACTCATTCTGTGATTGGTCATCCACTGGACTAGATTAGCAGGGGAGATCATTAAAAGGGTAGGCTTTCAAATGCAAGTCAGAGTTTCATGGAAAAAGTAATTGTATTCTAAATCAATAAAGATGAAATAAAACAGAAAGAATAGTAGTTGACTTAGGTTGATTTCCCTGGAATCAAATAGACAAAAAATGGATACTGGTATTTATTTGGAAGGTGATGCCAGTATACCTTTGTAGGAAAGTGGGGATGTGAGATGGGGAAGAGAAGGAAAACAGGAAAAGAACATTATAATTACTGTGACCAAGAGGAGGGTGATCCCGTTAGGCAATTCTGGGATATAGTATAGGACAAACCTTGGGTTTATCCTAATCAAGGGCAAGGGAATCAGGACATATAGCACCTTCTGCCATCTGCCTTGATGGAAGATTGCTCCCCTGAATGGAACTCCCTGGCCACTGTGGCCTGCCATAGATGTGGGCCAAAGGGACTCCAGCAGCACGAGGAAGCCTCAGGCAAAGAATCTCAGGTGTTTGCCCGTTGGAGGCCACCATCAGATCAGCATGCACAGAAATGATGAATTCCAAGAGGATATGGATGGAGCCCTGACAGTTTCTATATAAGAAGTGACAACAGTGATGCTCATAATAATATTAGTAGAGCTGTCATTTATCAAGTACTAAGCCATGTACTATATTAAATGCATTACATGCATTTCATCATTTAATTCTTATTTGTTGAACAGTCACTCAGTGCCGGGTACAGGGGAGGAGAAATATATATTTTATCACTACAGTACTGAAGCATATATATTTATGCTAGTCTTCCATTTAAAGATGAGCATGTATGGGGTGCCTGGGTGGCTCAGTCTGTTAAGCATCCGACTTTGGCTCAGGTCATGATTTCACAGTCCGTGAGTTCGAGCCCCACATCGGGCTCTGCTGACAGCTCAGAGCCTGGAGCCTGCTTCAGATTCTGTGTCTCCCTCTCTCTCTGCCCCTCCGCTGTTCATGCTCTGTCTCTCTCTGTCTCAAAAATAAATAAACATTAAAAGAAAATTAAAAAAAAAGATGAGCAGTAAGTTTGAACAAATTTAACCAAATTCTCTGGAGTAAGACATATAGGGACTATATCTGGGGTTCAGATTCTGGTTTGCCTTCAACACCATCCCTTGGGCATCATTAATGTAATTCTTAATTAACTAATTAATTATTTTTCTGACACCCATTTATTTGAAAGTTGGCAGGAGCTATTTAGATTTGGTGATACAAAAAAAAATGCCCTTGTCAAGGAGAACAGGAAGAGAAAGACAAGAAAACATGTAGTGTAATAAGAGCTATAATGAAAGGGTATTATCTGCTATTAAGTAGGAATAAGAAGGAGGGCATCAGTTCTTGCTGCATAAGAAGTAACCCCACAACTTATGGCTGAAAACAGTAAGCATGTATTATTGACTCTGAATCTGTGGGTGGGTTGAGAAGGTCTGATGTGGGCCAGGTTTAGCTGATCTTAGGTAGGTCCACTCATTCATCTGCAGCTAATATTGGCTGAGAGTTGGCTAGTCAAAGAAGCTTCCCCTCACATATCTGGTAATGGATTGACTGTAGCTGGATCAACTCAGTTCTCCAGCAGTTAGCCTGGACTTATTCCTATGGTGGCTAAGGAAAGTTTGAGAGTGAATGAAAGTGTGCAAGGCTTCTTGAGGCCTCAGCTCAGAACAGTCACTTCTGCTGCATCATATAGACCAAATTAAATCACAGGACCAGCCCAGATGTAAAAATAGACTCTACCTCTTGGTAAGAGGAGCTTCAAGGTCACATGGCAAAAGGGCATTGACACAGGAAGTGGGGGGTGGGGGGTGGTAGATCTACCAAGAAGAGAAACATCTGGATTAAAGCTTACAGGGTGACTAGGTGTTCCCCAGCCAAATAAAGTAAGAAGTGAATTGAAGGCAAGGAGGATAGCAGGTGTTCAAAGACACCCAGAGCCCCATAATGAAGGCATATAGCTCTGGGAAGGAAGCAAGCACCATGAGAGAGAGCAGCATTAAGGTTAGAAGTATGTAAGTGTACCCAAATTTAGAAAATAAAAATTGAGTTGCAGGAAGAATAATCTGTTTAAGAAAAAAATGTTAAGTAAATAGGAAGAGGAGCAAAGGTTAATAAGTGGATGGATGGGTGGATACCCAGATTGCTGTAGCAATATGGTTAAAAATTATAAGATTTTCTCTTAGGAAATGATCTGTAGGATTGATATTTATTTCAAAAAAGGAGGGAGGGAGGGAGGAAATACCTTGGTGGATGCTTGGAGAAAAAGGTGAGGTTGAGAATAGGCGTGAATGCATGTGACTCAGTGTATGTATCTTGTGGCTTCAGGGAGGTAATGCAATGATGTAGATTGCGTGATAGAAACTCTTTCTGACATGCACCTTCCACAGCATGCTAAGCATGGTCAGTGGGTTTTTGTGGAAACCCACAGAATAAAGTATGCCTGAAATAAATGATTTTGGGATTATGGTCCTAAACTGAAATATCAAGGCTCCAGACTCTCACAAGGACAGGTTTCTGGGGTAGGTTTCTGTGAGGCAGCTGGGCCCCATTGACATCAGGGATGTATTTATAAAGAGATTTTTCCATGTATGGTTCCATTGGGATGTGTGTGTGAAATGGTAATTTTCAGTTCATGGATTTTTCACTTTGAGACTGAATTGTGTAAATTAAGTAGAAGCCTTATTCTATAATTTTCCCGAGTGACTTTTGTTTTTCCGCTGGGCCTGTGTTTTAGTGTGGTGCTCATCCAAGCCACCAGGTGCAGTAAATTTTAGTGTGAGCCTTAACAGGCTGATATTAGATAGCATCACCAGCTTCTTGGAGGCAGGATGGGAACTAGGCTACGGAAATAAATGCTGGTCAGACCCTTGAATGGGGATCCCAGGGCCAAAATACACACCCTTTTTGGTTTGTGGAATGTATTCGATTCATTGTTGTCTTGCCAATATGTTGGTGATTGTTAGCTACCTATTTCTAAAAACTAAGATAAGGATTAATTTTTTAAAAAGTAAAATAAACAACAAATGATATAGTTAAAGCTGACAACAAAGATACGGAATCCCATGAACACTCTGTGGGGACCTACTAATTAGTAATTTTTCCTTGGGAAGCACTGTCCCAAATTTGCATAAACCATTTACCATTGTTTTGGCTTAAAAATTGGCCCAAACATGAATATATTCCTGTTTAATATATTATTAATTTTTGCTTCCTTTTGAGCTTTATAATGATTTTGTACTCATAGTCTAAAGATATGCTCATTGCGTTGAACATTTCTAAGATTCATCCATGTTGTTACATGTAACTGTAGTTCGTTTTCACAGCTAAGTAATATTACATCCTGTAAATATATCACAACTTATTCTTCCGTTTATTCTGCATTTTGTACTAGAATAAATGATACTGTAATAATTTTTTATATGTCTACTAGTGTGTGTGCAAGTTTTTCAAGGCTATCTGCATAGATAGCATGATAGAATGCATGATATATAGGAAACCAACTATCCCAGGTTGCCTGGAACTGGGTGCTTTCCCAGGATACAGGATTTTCAGTGCTAAAACCAGAACAGTCTCAGACAAATTGGCATAAGCGGTCACCTAAATATGTATGTGTTCAACTTTACAACATAGTACTAAACTCTTTCCTAAAGATTTGTTCCCAACTAGCAGTAAATGAGAATTACCCTTGCTTGGTGTTGTGGATATCTGAATTTTTGCCAATCAGTTGATAAAATGATATCATATGTACAATGATAAAATGATATCAAATGATATCATAAAATGATTTGATATGTAAAATGATATCATGAT
The DNA here is from genome assembly GCF_018350175.1 of Felis catus. Lineage (NCBI taxonomy): Eukaryota > Metazoa > Chordata > Mammalia > Carnivora > Felidae > Felis > Felis catus. The sequence continues at coordinate 35,603,000 of NC_058370.1, read as the reverse complement.
TTGAGTTCTCTCATTACTAATGAGGTTCAATATCTTTTCATGTTTTCTTCTCCATTTGTATTTTCTTTTCTGTGAAATGTCTTCCACATTTTTTGTCTTTCTGCTGGGAAGTTTTGCCAAATACATTCTTAGGCACTTCTTTGGATTCTCTTGGCTTTACCATCACCTAGTATAGGGTTTGTCAACAGAAGGGCTAATAACATTTTGGACTTCATAATTGTTGTTGTAGGGAACCTTCTGGGCATTATTATGTGTTTAGCACTTTCCTTGGCCTCTACCCACTTAATGCCAATAGTTCCTTCTAGCTGTGACAACAGCAAAAATCTCTAGACACACACACAAAAATATCTAGTCAGATGTCGCCCTAGGGGACAAAATTATACCTGGCAGACAACCACTGACCTGGATCTTAGCAGCTTGCTCCTGTGGAAGAGAAGAGGAAGCAAGGCAGTTAAATTCCCTCTCAATTTCTCTCTCTGATGGCCTATTCCAGGGCATATGTCTCTGTACAGCATGTTTAAAGGGGCTCCACGTCACTTCAAGGATGCCTTTGCTGAGCTACTGCCTGTGCTTTTTCACAGTTCCTGGTAATGCAGTGGCCAGACTAGTAACCTATTACCTTGTCCTCTTCCTATCCTTCCTTGCCCCATTTCCTGTCTCTTTTTCCTACCTTGGGATTTCATATTCCAATTAAAGCATTAGCACTTAATACTTGTCTCAGGTCAGTTTCCTAGGGAAACTAAGCTAAAGTAAGTGGTTGTAGAAAGGATATCCTGTGAATTGGATTTTGGAATTGGATTACTGATCTGTCTGAAAGCAATAGGGCTCACATTTGTTTTGTGGGAAATTGGAATGATAATGAACTCTGGTATGGGGCAGCAGCACAATTATTTGAGCTTTCACCTGTAGTAAATGGAGATAACACTGATATGGAGGGAGATTTAGCAGCTACAGCACACAGTAACTCGTAGGGCCATGACGGTTACATGGATTGTTCAGCAGCATGTCTACTTGTGACCTGCAGAAAGAGATTGTTAGGCTGAGGGTGGTTAATTGCCAACTTAATGCATGCTCTAAAAGACAGAGGGCATCTGCAGCAGCTTTCAAGGAGACTTCTTTCCAGCCATTGTAGGGCAGACTGATGAAATTTAGCCCAGGATCTGACTGTAAGTTTGGCAGAGCTTAAGAGGAGACCACATAGCTTTTTAGGGTCTCCTGTTTCAAACTCAGGGCCCTGACAAGGATGCTGAGATGGGATGAGGTCATTGGGGTGGATGCGCTTGACAACCTTGAACATTTAAATACCCCTAAACTATCTCAGAAGACAGGAGCAATCCCTTCTCCCTTGACAAAGAACAGCCTAGTATTTTACCTAAAGGAGGTTCCTCATAAGACTATCGTCATTCTCCTTAAGATCTTTCTCAGCCACTCCTCATTGCTGCAAGGTGACGATGAGTATAGTGTCAGCAGAAGGAGTGTTAGCCCTTTGGGAACAAAGAGCCCACTCACTGAAAAGTTGAAGTACCTGGGTAACAGGTGCCATCAAAACTAAGGAAACCTTCGTGGATGCCGACCTTGAGTATATCCGGGAAGGGGAAGGGGAAACCCACATGGAAGCTGGAACAGTGAGAATTTATTAATATGGGGGCCTCACACATAACTCAAATTTAATCTTTTGTCAAAGACAAAAGATTGAAGTTGGCCCTGACAGTTTTCTTAGGATGGTGTTTTGAAGTCTTTATGCTATGATGGCTTATAGCAAATGAGGAGGAAATTGCAGTTTCTTTGATAGAGCCTTGATAAAGGATCAGATGGCTCACAGAAAAGGAATGCTTACAGTTTTAGGTACTGTCTGGGAATCTATCACTTGACTGTTTTCCTAACTGACCAAGAGGGCCCAGAGGGTACTCCCTTCACAAAGACAATAAGGTACTCTCTGGAGATGAGGGTTGGCCTCTTTGAGAAGCTCTGTAAAGGCTGCCATCTGTTGCTTGGATTGATGTTTGGAGATACTCACTAGGAGCTGAGCTTGCTAATATCACTGAGATGATGGGACTCAGAATAGCAGAGCTCAGTAGCTACACTTACTGTTAGTGGAATGTGGACCCAACTGCCATAGGGGAGCACAATTAAAATGCCAGTCAGGGTGCCTTGAACCACTGGGATCTGACAGTGGCCAAGACAGCATGGAAGTCTTTGGGACAAAATAATTGGACAGCTGATGGGGATGTTGCAGAATCTGGATAATCAGGAAAAAAAAGTCAAGAGCTTATAAATCATGGAATATCATGGTCCCTTACCAAGTTTCCACGTCTGAGTTTATAGATGGCAAAGATACTATGTCAGCTTGTGCTCATCTTCCATTTTCAATTGTTTTTACATTTTTAGACATAGTTATTTTATGGTTTTTTTTAAATGCTTTTATTTATTTTTGAGAGAGAGAGCACAAGCGGGTGAGGGGAAGAGAGAGAGGGGGACACAGAATCCAAAGCAGGCTCCGAGCTGTCAGCACAGAGCCCAACATGGGGCTTAAACTCATAAACCACAGGATCATGACTTGAGCCAAAGTTGGAGGCTTAACTGACTGTGCCACTCAGGCACCCCTAGACATAGTTATTTTGTATTTAGCTGCTCAATCTGTAGATGAAGTACAAAGGATGCAGAAAACTAGTCATTTTGTTAACTGTTATTCTTGCTGGCATTTTTCTTCATGTGATTGGGATATTTGATTACTAATGTTAATATGTGGGAATCCTTAGGGCCTCAATGGGGATGTTTTCCGGGGGAGAGTATTGCTTTGCTTCCTCTGTTCCTTTTCCCAAGTTCCATTCTAGATTCTGTCTTGGAGGTGTGACTGCCCTGCCTTGCTCTGCAAAGGGACCGAGAGTTGGTCTCCAGATCTTTCTATAAGTTCTCTTATTTCTTTTTTCCGTCCTTCATTTTGGCAGGGTGGGGGTGGCCAGATATTTCCTTTACTGTCTAGTGAGCCTAGCAAAACTTATCATTTTTAAAAATGTATCCAGGATATGTTTGTAGTTTAGCACAAGGAATCTTCAGATTATCTAGAACGCATACTGCCAAAATGAGATAACATTGGCTCCCTAGTAATATCTTTGGCACCAGGAAAATATATGAATGCAGTTAGCAACTGCCCAATGCACTCATCATAATGGAATTGAGTCTGGTCCAGGAAGTATTTAATTGAATGGATCAGAGGGGCCGTTTTTCTCATCTGTTGTCAAACATCCTGCTCACATGGTTAACAGATGTTGATCAGAAGCCTGGGCCTGTGGGCATATATCCTGAGTAAAGTTTCTCTCCATCAGAAGAAACCAGCCCAGCTTGTTCTCCTCTCCATATTCCCTATGCTGCATTTGACACACAGATTCAGCATTCTCTGAGCTGTCCCTCTTATTTCAGCCATTTTTTGGAAGCAGGTTAGTATATTGTACTTTCTGGAAAGATTTCCACACATTTCAAAGTTTGACATGTGAAAAGACAAAATTTTAACTCTCCAGAACACTCTCATCCTTGGAATTTCCAAATTCCTGTACTCTAAGTGAGAGAAGTGTGAGTGAACTTGACTGTCAAGTCATAGGGTAGACGTTCTCATGCCTTTAGAGACCAAGCAGTGTAAGAAACAGGTGGTGGTGGTGGGTGCTGTGCAAACAAGGGCATGTGTGCAATGGAACCTACTTTACTCTGTTAGTGGCCTATGGGAATGGGGACTCAGGTCTACCAGATATTCCAGCTTTTTTAGGAGAAGCTTGAAAGCTGGAATTTTCTGATAAGAAATCTCCCAATTTTTGAGGACTGGTTTACTAAAAACAAAAACATGCTAACAACAAAGAATCTGATTATGCAAGGGGAAAAAAAACATGTTTGTAGGCAACCTACAAATGGAAGGTAGCCTGCAGACAAGTTCAAATAAACAACACGTAGCTTAAAATTGACCAGTTTCATAAAGTAAAGCCTATCTGCATGGCAGTTTGATTATTTTGTGCCAAAGAAAATAACTCTCCTATCATTTATTTTGCTTTTGCTTGCTTGTTATCTTGCTTGTTTTTCCCCCCTTCGGCAAAACTGAAATCCTAGTGGATACTGCATCAACTAAAGTTACACATACCCTACACACGCAGAGATCCTGTATGTCTGTAACATGGAAGAACGGAAACAACTCAGAATTTCAACAAAGCTACACTATGACTCAGCAACAGCCCACCTAGGTTTGTATGCAAGGAAAATTAGTGTAAAGCCAATCTACCATAATAGTCCAGAACTGGAAAGAGTCCAAATGTTCAACAATAGAAGAATGAAAAATCTTGATTTAGTCATTCAGTGTAATAGTGCACAACAGTAAAAAGAACATACTACTGATAAACACAATAACATGGATGAATCTTAAAGATACTATGTTGATCAAAAGAAGCTGGACACACAAAAAAAGATGTATGTGTGATTGATTCCATTTATACAGAGTTCAAGAACAGGTAAAACACATCTATAGTGTTAGAACTCAAAAAACTACTTCATGGTGACAGAACTCTAAAGGACACACAGGAGCCTTGTAGGGTGGTCGTGATGTCTGTCTCATCCAAGCAGTGGTTTTATGGCTGCAAACAATTGAAATGTCTGCTTTCTATGTGCAATAAAAGTAAATAAGTAAATGAGCAGCTGTGGTTGGTGCATTGCATTAACCTTCTGGTCTTGCAGCTTCAAGGATGCATTCAGGGATGACTGCTGAATAATATGAAGTAGGTTTTCAAGTAGCCCTGTTTGCCCATGCGTTTGCAGACCAGGTGCTTGCAGGCTAATTCTTCCCATTGTCCTCCAACCCAAGATGTCTCCATGGCGAATACACGTGTATAGAGGTGAAGGCCATCTGCTTCCCCATGTGGTGTGATGGTTTTTCAAGGATCTCCACCTGTATAGTATGAGTTCTTCAGTTATCATAGACATTTGGAGTTTTCTATAAAACCAACTAAACTTGAAGGAATGGCACTTTGGGGGCATTACTGGTATATCTTCTCTTGCAGCATCCTAATCTCTGCACACTTAAAAAAAAAAAATACAGCGAATAGAATAACCATGCTCCCTTCACTCACAAGCTTAATGTTGCCTTAAAATTTCCTAAGAAATACACTTAAGGGGAGAAAATATGCACCCCGATCTTCCTCTGCTACTAGAAATTTGTGTTGCCACACAGATTGTTTCCCATGCCCCAGGACCAGTAGGTGCAGTCCCAGAAGGAAGCAATTGAGAATGGCCTGAAAGCGCTCCCAGCCTGTTTTGTCCAGCATCTGACCTTTTGGTTGGAAAGTGGGCCAAGGAGAGAGTTGGTAGGAACTCAAGGAGTAACTGAAGAAGTGAAACACACACTGAGCCCTTAAGCCAGGAGGGGCTTCTGGTGACACAGTCAAGACTGTATTCCAGGTTGCTTGTTGCAGCCTATCGCTAATATGGCACGAAATGTGAGAGCCTGAGAGCTGGTTGGAGCACAGGGAATGCAGAGAAGGGTGCTGTGCAACTACAGCCTGGGGCTGATGCTCCCGCTTGTATTCTAAAGGTGTTGCTCCTAATGGAAAGTTTTAGTTTTATCAATACGTGATGCTCAAAACATAAAGCAACTTAGAATCTCTGTAAAGCACTTAGCTTGCTTGTCTGTAACATAAAGAAAGAAGAAATATTTTTTAAATGGTCTTTGTGTCAATTTCCTTTTTTTTTTTTTTTTTACTTTAAAGACAAATCAAATTTCATTACAGTAAGCTTCATGGGGAATTTGGCATTTTATACCATGACATTTTTATTTGGCAAGACCCAAGGTGCCTGACTTGGGAGTCAGGTGACCTGAGTCATTTTTAGCTGAATCCCTTAGAGTCCACAATTCAGTCTTAAGCTTGTTCCTTAACCTCTCTGAGTGCTGAGTGAATGAAACAAAGTGAAAACACCTAGTCTGTATATTCCTTGAGTTTGGTATAAAGGACAATGAAAGGCACCTTAGAAAGTAAAAAGATGAGGTGAATGGAAGTTGTGATCATTATTGCCCCTGTTGCTTAGAAAGCCACCATACCAAATGGCATGTCTGCAAACATTCCTTGGAGGAAGTACTGTTTGATTCTTGCAACTGATGTTTTCATTTGTATTGGAATAGGGTATGAATGTACTTTGGTGTGAAAGGATGACTAAAGAGCATGCATTTTAATGGGAGCAAAGGAGCTATACAGTTATAATCTAAAATCCTGATTTTCTTCTCTCTCTTTCTGGCTGGCCAAATGGTATTAACTCAATGAAGTTGTTTTATTTCTAAAATGGGAAAACCAGTATCTACCACCTTGATCTACTTGAGAGGAGTGTTGTAAATATCAAAGGAAATCACACGTGTGCAAAGGCTTTGAAAGTACAAAGTAAAAGAGCATATAGCGTAAGAGTTCATATTACTTTTTCCTTTTTCTTAGAAAGGTTTCTCAGCAAGGGGCACCTGGGTGGCTCAGTCACTTAAGCGTCCAACTTTGGCTCAGGCCATGATCTTGTGGTTCCTGAGTTTGAGCCCCGCTTCGGACTCTATGCAGACAGCTCAGAGCCTGGAGCCTGCTTTGGATTCTGTGTCTCCCTCTCTCTCTGCCCCTCACCCTCTGTCTCTCTCAAGAATAAATAAACATTTTAAAAAAAGGTTTCTCAGCAATATTTTGAGGAATCAGAGATGACTGATCAAGCCAGTTGTCCCACTTGCCATACTGTTTGATTTTTTTCTTCTTTTACAAATGCAAATAAATATAGCAATCAAACGCATTGATTGCATGGGTCAGATTCATCACAGTGGTCAAACAGTTCTAAAATTTTGGCTTGTTGTCAAGAACTCGAAGATGTCTGATGGCCAGTATTGTATTGTATCAATGTTGGTGCTATAACTTGAGGAAACAGATTATTTCTTGTCCAAACCGGGACTGATTTGAGAGTAAAAAGGAGAGCTGTTTAATAGTTACACCAGGATAATAGTAGTAAACTAGGACTGTTCTGGGCCAAAAAAAAAAAAAAAAAATACTGTTAGAAAGTTTCCCCTTTAAGTCAAATCATAATTATGTCTAATATGTTCTAAGTACTCAGCTCTGGGAAAGATTAAAAATCCAATTAGGTATATAGCATAGTTCTGGCTTTCAAGAAGCCAGAGTCTATATAAGAAAGCTTACAGAATGCAATGATACAGAAACAGTGAAAGACATCATGTTAGCAAGTGTTGGATTTGAGTAGGGAAGAAGTTTGGAGCTTAGGTGGAAGTATAGCGGCTCAGACAACCTTGGGTTTCTGGGGAGCCTGTCTGGGAGGAGAAGATTTGAACACGTTAAGAGGACTGGTGGGTCTCAGTAGATGTGGAGAGAACAGAGTGGACTGCTTTCCAGGCAAGTGGAATAGTCTGGAAAAACACCAGCATGGATGGGTTTCTGGCTGTGTATAGAAGGGAGAGAGAGAGGAGCCAGAAAGACATTTTAAAAGGATAAAATGTATTCTTTCAACAGGTATTTATTGGGCATATGTATTATGGACAATACTCTGAATGCTATGGATTCAGCAGTGAACCAAATAAAATCCTTATCCTTAGGGAGTTCACAATCTAATATATTTTAAGAACTTTCCTTAAAATCTTGGGGCACCTGGGTGGCTCAGTCAGTTGAGTGTCCAACTTCGGCTCAGGTCATGATCTCACAGGTTTGTGAGTTTGAGCCCCGCGTCGGGCTCTGTGCTGACAGCTCGGAGCCTGGAGCCTGCTTCAGATTCTGTGTTTCCCTCTCTCTCTGCCCCTCCCCTGCTCATGCTCTGTCTGTCTCTGTCTCAAAAATAAATAAAACATTTAAAATCCTCTATTATGAGGATTCCTCATAATCTTCCTCTATATGAACTTTTAGATGGAAAGAAGTCTTTTGGAAAGAAGGGGAATGCTGTTTGAAAAGACGAAGAGGCAGAATGATTCAGCTCGTTTTGTGTTAACATAATGAGGGAACCCCACTAACTGAGCTAACTGGGCTTCCTAAACCAGAATCTGAGACATGGAGAGGGATTTACCAAGCATCAATCCATTTATTTCATAAACACTTAATTTAGAACCTGGGTGCCTGGTACTGTTCTGTGAGCTGGGGATACCACAGTCAGAAACATGGGGAAAGCTCCCTGCCTTTAAGGCAACATTAATAAAATTAAGTCTTTCAAGATCATATATCCCAAGACAAAGAAATGAATATTAAAAAAAAACATAAAGGTTCTTTAAGCATCTCTTTATATATTCACTTTATTCATACAGAGCTAATAAAGGGAAAGTAGTTATTTGCTTTTCTCTATGATACAGTTTTCTTGCTCTGATTATTACTATGTGGGCCCAAGTCTTCTGCAAATGTAATAGATGCCTGTGGCAATTGGGAATCATCAGCAAACAAAAAATTTTTCTTCCATGTATCTGTTGCAGAGGGTAGTAGACCATATGTCATGCCACAAGAGGCCTAAGAGGTTATACATTCCCCTAAAATGCTTCTATTTCAGGTAAGACAGTATATTTATAATGTTTAATACAGAGGTTAATATCACTATATAAAACAGATAACCCTGTTATTCTCAGAGTTGGGAGCACACATCAAAATCACAGAGACACAGATTGCTAGACTTACCACCAGAGGGTTTTTGATTCAGAAGGTCTGGGATAAGACTGATAATTTGCATTTCTGACAATCCCAGGTGATGATTATGCTGACTGTCCAGAGGCTATGTGTTGAGAACCACTGTGTTACTCTTCAAATATGTAACTATAATATGAATACAAAGTTGGTTGATTTGTAGGTATGTAAATTGTAATAGTTATGAAGAAGGTCATTGTCTATGTCTGGGTTGACTAATATGGTAGACAAGAGCTACATGTGGCTATTGGGCTCTTCAGTTGTGGGTAGTGCAATATGTTGAAACGAAAATATTTTGGGTCTTACTTTTTATTATTTTAGGGAGAGAGAGTGTGCAATCAGGGGAGGGGGGAGCGGGAGGGAAAAAGAGAGAATCAAGCAGGCTCCACACTCAGCATGGAGCCCGACACGGGGCTAGATCCTATAACCCTGGGATCATGACCTGAGCCGAAATCAAGAAACGACGTCCAACTGACTAAGTCACCCAGGCACCCCTAGATCTTTTATGTTAAATAGAATATATTATTAAAATTAGTTTCACTTGATCTTTTTTATTTTTAATATGGCTACTAGGAAATTTAAAGTTAACATATGTGGGGGCGCTGGGATGGCTCAGGTCACGATCTCACAATTCATGAGTTTGAGCCCCATGTTGGGCTCTGTGCTAACAGCTCAGAGCCTGGAGCCTGCTTCAGATTCTGTGTCTCCCTCTCTCTCTGCCCCTCCCCAGCTGGCATGCGTGCGCACTCTCTCTCACTCTCAAAAATAAATACACATTAAAAAAAATTTGAAGTTAACATGTGGCTTGCATCATATTTCTACTGGACAACACTGGTCTATGAAGCTTTTCTAAATGTGCATGCTGAGGATTTGGGGGGTTTTGTTTTGTTTTAGAATTTGGAACTTTTTTCAGAATTTAAGAATTACTAGCAGAGGAAAAGAAGGTATTGTGTTTTCTTTGTAAATCAGTGATGTACTTTCCAACAATAGTCTTTATTCCATTTTATTTGAATACTAGTTAACAAGGTAAGATTCACTAGAAGACACTAGAAGATTCTTTCAACAGATGCTTGACCATATCCTTATCATAATGTGTGCTGTTGGATCAGTTTCTCCTGAGTTTTCTTTAGTTCCTTGGAGTTGCTAAGTACTACTGTCCTTCAGAAGCAAAGGCTATAAAGAGCACTGGGCTGTTCTTCTTTGAATACATTGGGACACCTTTTGTAACACACATAAATCAGTTACAGATGGATTTAAATCTAAGTTTAGGAGAATATATTCACAACTTTGGTGGAAGCAAAGACTTTTAAAACAGGGCACAGACAGTGATAACTATAATGAAGAGACTAAATTAGACTAATTAAAATTAAGTACATGTTTATCAAAACCATTATTGAAAAAAATTTTTAACATTTATTTATTTTTGAGAGACACAGAGAGACAGAGTGCAAGCAGGGGAATGGCAGAGAGAAAGGGAAACACAGAATCCAAAGCAGGCTTCAGGCTCTGAGCTGTCAGTGCAGAGCTGGATGTGGGGCTCGAACCCACAAATCGCAAGCTCATGACCTGAGCTGACGTCAGACACTTAACCAACTGAGCCACCCAGGCGCCACTATCAAAAGCATTATTAAGAGAATGAAAAAATCCTGGTGTGAAGAAATACTTCCACACATATATACAACAAAAGACTTTTATCCAGAATTTCTAGAGTATTCCATCAAATGAGTAAGAAAAAGCGAATCCAATGGGAAAACGAGCAAGGGACTTGAACAGATATTTCACAAAAGATAATATTCAAATGGCCAATGCATGTGAAAGATGCTCAGACTCATTAATCATT